>NC_091259.1:85497222-86146666 GCF_042477335.2 Ovis canadensis
AGCTGACTTCCCCACATTTCTGAAGATAAATGTGCTGCTTATTTCAGCCAGTTTTTTTGGTTTTCTTTCTTTTGAATTAATTAACCTTATCCAAATTAGAGAGATGTTTATGTTCCCCTTTGATAATTTTTCTTTATCTCAACTAAACTTAGGAAAAAGAAATCTACCACTTAAATACTATCCATTCAAATAGCTTGTTTGAAAATTTCATCATACATTTTTGCTTCTGCATAATCTTAGAAGCATACTGGTGTTTTGATTTTCTTTTTTTAAAAAATATATCTTCAGTTCCTTCACTGCAATACTGTCCACTTATCTGCTGGGCCACTACATTCTTCTTCATATTAAACTTTTTTCCATAATGGAATCCAAAGGACTAATAATATGATTAAGTTTGTGAAATATGAAAAGACAAGTAAGTCTAGTAATATTCTGATAACTGCGGAGAGACATGGCACTGATTACTTTAAGAGCTCATGTGCAAATCACAAGTCATGATAGTTGAAGCCAGGATTTCCCAAATAGTAAAAATAGCATTTCAAAGTTTCTGGAATTTTTCAAAGGTTAGTTAGAAGACTTAGATCATAAATACAATCAGAATGATTCAAATATTCATTTTAAGGAAAGTGACTTTTATAGTTAGGAACTGGATTTAACTTACCAGCTGCTTAACTCATCATATTTAAGATTTCTTATAAGATGAGGCTTCACACCTAACATAAAGTAAGAATTTTAAAAATTATCATTTCCATGCAGTAATCCATCTCTAATTGCATAAAATCTTACAAGAGAACTCATGAGTTCCACTGTCACAGATATGTTTGGTAAACGGAACTAATTTTGAAATTTTTTTTTTAGCATGCAGTTTTTCCATTTCTAAAAAATAAATGTGTCTCTGATATTTTACCTTTGTCTCCATAAAAAAGTTACATATATACATATATATATGTATACATATATATATGATATATTCGGCTTGATGTTAAATTGGCATTTAAGGAGAATTCTGACAATATGTGTCATATAGAAAAGGTCTCAATCTCTGAAGATATAGAAATTTCCCATCAGTATACTTTGCCAAAGATGTAAATCATAGCTTCAATTTCTCAATTTCTACCTAATAAATAAATATGCCAAAGCTCTTACTTGCATTTCCCTATTGCATCAACATCCAAAGCATTGAGATCAGACATGGGACATGGAGACTATGAGGAAATGGAGCATATAATGTCTATGGACATGGAGAATATAATGCTCATTTGTCAGGACAGGGCAGAATCAGTTAGCTGAAGGAGACTGCAGTGAGCTGCCATGGGAAATATTGAGTACCCTACAGCTAGAATTAAAAGTTCAGAGGGTAGACCCAGGATTTAAGACTTAATTTTTCCTGGGGAGAAAAAAAAAATGAAGCTTGTTAGGGCACTATAATTTCTGGCTGATGCCTGGAAAAGACTCCTATGCTTTACCCCTGTGCTTTTTTTGGGGGGGTGCGGGGGGGAAGCTGACATGCCCCCATGGGCTCTCTTGCAGATGCACAGACAATTTTCCAATTTATCTTTGTAAGGCAAACTCTTTTCTAAAAAGATAGACTTTTTCTGATTGAATTTTCCATATGTGTATTGCAGAAAATATATTTTAAAAAGAACTGTAACAAAAATAAAACGGTCTCATACATTTATTCATATAAAAATATTTGCTATCTCTTAATTCTAAAAGGTCTGAGTTGGACAAAGCTTACTATGGAGAAAGCATTTGTTGTTGTTTGGTCGCTGTTATGTCCCACTGTTTTGCAAACCCACAGAATGTAGCCTGCCAGACTCCTCTGTCCATGGAATTTTCCAGCAAGAATATTGGAGTGGGCTTCCGTTTCCTTCTCCAGGGGAACTTCTTGACCCCGGGATCAAACTCACGTCTCCTGCACTGGCAGGCGGGTTCTTTACCACAGAGCGGCCAGGGAAGCCCTAGAGAACGTATTCAGTGGGGAACAAAACAGCCTCTGTCCTCGGCGAGGCCGGAGGCCAAGGAAAGAGACAGACAATGAAACAAACAAGAAAGCAAGCAAATGTACGATCACAATAGTATATTTTAAGTAAACGAATAGGAAGTTGTGGGCCATTTCTTTTTAATATATAGACGTTTTAGGCAAGTGGAAATCTTGGACATTTTTATGTTATGCAGATATTTATTCCTTATTCATTTCATTTCCTTCGGTTGCTCAGTCGTGTTCAACTCTTTGTGACCCCATGAACAACAGCACACCAGGCCTCCCTGTCCATCACCAACTCCTGGAGTTCACTCAGACTCATGTTCATCCAGTCAGTGATGCCATCCAGCCATCTCATCCTTGTCGTCCCCTTCTCCTCCTGCCCCTAATCCCTCCCAGCATCAGAGTCTTTTCTAGTGAGTCAATTCTTCGAATGAGTTGCCTCTTAAATTTTACTTTATGTAATTTCATAAGACAATTGTATTTTCTCATTCATTTTTTACCTTAAAATGTAGTATTTATATTTGTTGAAAAGTTGAAATCACATGGCTGAATTCATCTTTTAAAAAATTTACTTCATCTTTATTGTTTATATGAAAGCTTCTAAGATCTTTTTATATACCATTGAATATTTTTAAACAGTCAGTGGGTATCTGTGAATGGATCTATTTCTGTAGTTTCTTTAAAGTTTACCATTTGTCAGAGGATACATTTTAAAAGAAAATATATTTGAATTTTTATGCAAATAAATGGACATGCCAAAGATTCTATTGAATTTATTATTAATATTTAATGTAGAAATGAGTAAGATGTTACCATCAGTTCAGGCAATAGTTCACCACACATTTATCGTCAGTAAGGGGTGCTAAAATGAATTTATAAGTTGATACAAAACTAGTCAAATATCCAAAGGGCTATCCTTAATTGCATTTCACCTGACACAATTTGAATTGCTATGGCCAGACATTGTTGACATTGATATTACTTTGTGTGAGTCAGCTTCTCTATTCTGAGTTGTAAAATGTCTTAGCCAAAAATAATGAAAGGTAGATAATAACCTGAATGCAAGAACTAGTAAGGTCACTCACTAAATTACAAAGAATCTCACTGTGCTTTCTTGATATTATATGTGCTATTAATGATCCAACTGAAGAGAGAAATATGGCTGATGCTCCTGAGAAGCTGAGAAGGGAGGAGATCACAGTGCAAAAGTGGAGGCATTAAATCATAATTCCCTGACTGATACTGACAATGAAGTGTTTGTTTGTTTATATTATTAAACTGTAGTTTATTTACAATGTTGTCTTGGTTTCGGGTATATAGTCATGTGATTCAGTTCATATATATGTGTGTTCATATGTATGTATATTTTCCATCGCAGATTACTTTTCATTGTAGTTATTACAAGATATTGAGTATAGTTTCCTGTGCTACAATAGATCATTGTTGCTTATCTATTTAATATTTGGTAGCCTGTATCTGTTAATCCCAAACTCCCAATTTATCCCTCCCCTCCCCTTTTACTTTTGGTAACCATAAGTTTGTTTTCTGTGTCTGTGAGTCTTTTTCTGTTTTGTAAATAAGTCCATCTGTGTATTTTTTTTTCTTTTAGAATCCACATAAAGTGATTGCATTTATTTGTTTTTCTCTGTCTGACTTACTTTACTTAGTAAGATAATTTCTTGGTCCACCCATGTGGCTGCAGACTCCAGTATTTTAATAATCCACACTCACAACTTTTGTTCCAAGAATGAAAATAAAACAGGAACATTTGTGTTAATTTTTGAAGTTTTATTTTTCAATAATACAAGTTTGGTTGATTGGAGGATAGGGCTTCTGAAGCAGAGGGAAACTTTGAGGGCTGGCTGGTCTTCTTATTAAAGACCCTGCTTATTTCATACCAGAAAGTGATCTTTCACTTTCCTGCTCTGTTATGTCCTCTGACCTGTATACTGCGTATGCCCTCTCCAGGAGTTTTCAGATAGCTGTCAAGAGCTAGGTTTAAAACAACAACAAGCAAATATGTTAGGATCTTCCTATAAGAATTTCTAGCACATCATATTTTTAGGTTTATTTGTTGGACATTTTAAAGTGAGTCATAGAACAATGCTATTTTTCTTTTTTATATTATGAACCCATTTTAAGAATTCTCAGCATTGACAACTCATTTTTACTTAGCCTGGCTCTCTCTACAACTTGAAAACAAATTCCCATGCAAGTACATCATCGATGAAGTTTTTAAAAGACTTTTGAGATTCTACCCATTCCTAATCAGTTATCTAGTGGCCTGATCTTGCTCCTAGTCATTTCTGACATTGGGCAAAGGTTCTTCAGGATGACTTTCAATTTACTGGAAAAACTGTCATTAGTTTAAACAGTGCCAAAGGTATGACCATTGATTGTAAGTGATGTTCTCCACCTGCCCACTCTAAGAAAAAAGTAACTTCACCAGTAACAGGTGCCATTGCACACCGTGCTGTGCTTAGTCACTCAGTCATGTCCTACTCTTTGTGACCCCCTGGACTGTAGCCTGCCGGGTACCTCTCTCCATGGGGATTCTCCAGGCAAGAATACTGGAACAGATTGTCATGCGCTCCTCCAAGGGATCTTCCCAACCCAGGGATTGAACCCAGACCCCCCACATTGCAGGTGGATTCTTTACTATCTGAGCCACCAGGGAAGCCTAGTAATAGGAGTGTGACATTAATATGGGCCCCGTTCTCACACACTCACTGCTCCAAAGGAAAGTTATTATCAGAATGGTTACATTTCTGATGCATAATGGTAGCCTGGGCAATAAAATAGCTCATATGTATTGAGCACTTACTGTGTGACTAAGCAGTGTTTCAGTCCTGCCCATATTCTCACTAGACTGTGTGCTGGGCTATTATTATCACTTGATGGATGGTTTGTTGAGCATATGTCCCAGTCCTTATAGTCAGTAAGCAATTCTGGGTCTAGAACACATGCCCATAACAAATATACACTATCAGGTACTAGAATTAGCCAGAGTTGCAGTTCACATTTACACTGACAGAGTTGGGAGAGACAGTTCCTTTGAACAAAAGAAAAGAGATTGATCTAGGGCTTAGATAAGAGTACTGGTGTTGGACATATGAGAAGCTCCAGATTGCCACTGGCTACGAAATTATCAGAGTAGAAAGGGATATTTTTAAGAAATATATTTGCAGGTCCAAAATTTGGTCTTTTAGAATATTCTTTAAATGATGCAAGTAAAATGTTGGAATGATCTTTAAATCATTCCTACCCGGAATTGGCTTTATTGAATAAAGTCACACACAAGAATGGACTCTATGGTTCTCAGTGTTGATTTGTATTACATGGTGCCTTTGATAGTCTACTGCTAAATATCTAAATTGATTATACGGCCAAAAGATCAGAGGGGAAGAGGAGATATAAATAAGAAAACAAGAAAACTAGAAAAGAGCACAGCAGAGAGTCTGGATAAATCCAGGCAGTTGTATGCTTTTGCTCATACTTAAATCTATATATTGCTAAAACAAAATGAAACAGAAAAGCATATAAGGCAAGCGTTGTACATTTTAAAATCTTCAGAGTAGAAAATTCATATATTCAACAAGTTCAGAAGTGAAAATCAGAGGTATCTTTTAGTTCATTTCCTTTCTTACTGCAATATGGCACAAGAGTTTCTTTATGGCATTCTTCATCTCCAGGTTTCTCAGTGTGTAGATTAGAGGATTGAGCATGGGAGCAATGATAGTATAAAAAAGAGCAAACACTTTGTTTTCTGGTAAAGTAGTTGCTGGTTGAATGTAAATGAAGAATAAAGGAGCAAAAAAGAGAACCACTACAGTGATGTGGGAACTGCAGGTGGAGAGAGCTCTGTGGCGATTCTCCACAGAGTAGGACCTGACAGAGTACAAGATCACAGCGTAGGATATCAACAAGACCACAAACGTCACCAGGCCCATGAGGCCCGAATTGGCGATGACAAGGAGACCAATTCTGGCGGCGTCAGTGCAGGCCAGTTTCAGCAACAGATACACATCGCAGAAGTAATGGTCTATTTCGTTGGGGCCACAGTAGGGTACAGAGATGGCCAGGAGAAACTGACCAAAGGAATGTAGGAAGCCCCCATTGCAGGAAGCAGCGATCATGGCAACACACTTCTGTCTGGTCATGATCAGAGTGTACTGCAGAGGCTTGCAGATGGCCACATAGCGGTCATAGGCCATCCCCGTGAGGATGAAGACCTCGATCCCCCCAAAGAAGTGCATGGTGAAGAGCTGTGTCATGCAGCCGTTGTAGGATATGGTCTTCTTTGCTGCCAGCAAGTCAGTGATCAACTTGGGGGTCACAGTGGAGGTGTAACCAAAGATCTGCCAGAGAGAGGTAACTCAGAAAGAAATACATGGGCTGCTTCATAAGTTGACTGGAGGCGATAGAAATCATGAAAAGTAGGTTTCCAATCAGAATTGCAATGTAACAAAGTAAGAACAGTAAAAAACAGAGAATTTCAATTTCCTTTTTCTGAGAAAGTCCTAGGAGAATAAATTCTGTTATTCCTGTTTTCCATGACTCAGAGCAGTTTGTAGCCACCTGAAATTAGTTATCAGTCTTTATAAGTATGTAAATATGATGATGTATATTATTCCTTGTCATGGGCATTTTAAAATGGAAAGTATTCAAAACTTGAAGAAAAAGATTTGATTTTTATTTTGAAATGCTTTCCTTGCATTGTTTTTGTCCTTCTGGAAAATATTAATTCTTGATAAACAACTTTGATACCTGATTTAAATATGCTGTAGAATGCAGCATGTTTATGTAACCATTCTATTAGCATGTATTATCAAACATAACTGGACATTATGCCCTGGTAGAATTCAAGAAATGGTACTGTAGAAAAAAATCAGTCATCCCTTTCCTATTCTCACTATTTGTTATTGAGAAAATAGACACAAAAATGAAACCTTGAGAGAAAACAAAAAAGCACTTATATGTGGATAATGTTATATGTGAGAAATTTCTTTCCATCTATCCTAGGTGGAAATGTGATAAATAGAAGAAAATCAACCAATCTGGAATCATGAGGTATATATACATGGCCAAAATCAGCTATATATCTGTTGTACCTAATTTACCAATATGATTAATTTACAAGTGTGCTTAATTTACAGATAGAATATTATATTTTATAGTCAAACAAAAGGATTACAAGCAAAGTATAATTACCTCTATTTTTTCAAAAAGTATCATCTCAAACTTTAAAAAATATTTGTTTTTTACATTCAGTAAGGCATTTGAGGTTAATAGTAGGTTTCTATACATCTGTGTCTCTTTTGCTGTCTCGCATACAGGGTTATCGTTACCATATTGCTAAATTCCATATGTATGCAGGGATGGTCTGGGGAGGGAGGTGGGAGGGGGATTCAGGATTGGGAGCACATGTACACCTGTGGTGGATTCATGTTGATTATGGCAAAACCAATACAGTATTGTAAAGTAATTAGCCTCCAATTAAATAAATTTAAATTAAAAAAATAGTAGGTTTCACTTGAATTTTAGTCTCATACAGTGTCTTACTCACTTGCATAAATTGGCTTCTTTCTAATCAATGTACTCAAGCTGTTCAACTCTCCCTAATGATCAGTCATCCTAAAAATGTTTGCTTCTTTCTGTTCCTACATCACGTGTCTTAGTATCTCAGGCTGGCTTTTGTCTCTTCTATTCCTGTTATTTTTACCTCCTCTTCCTAGTCACTGCTGTAAAGCAATGTAAGACCAGCTCTAATAATATGCTTATAACTATTACACCTTTGAACAAACAAATACCTTTCTATTGGCAGAAGTTCAAGAAGGATAGACTAGGGACAACTACTGAGAATTAATCATTTCACTAAATCACAACAAAATTCTCTACATCAACTATATAAAACACAAGACCTTAGTATTTAAGATATTTTATTTCATTTACTCCAAACTTCAGAACCAACATATTCACAATTTATTGTCAAATCTGTAACGCTCCTCTCCTTATTCTTCAGTTTCAGTGAAGTTGCCATTCGAATCTATGTACATAAAGTAGGGTTTGGAAGAGAAAAACTGCAAATCTGTCTAGTGTATGAGAGTCATCATCAATGGCCACAAGATGACATTTAAATATGTTACAACTGAATAGTGAAGAGAGGATATTTGTAGTGGTCAAATAAGCCATCTCACTCAACTAACAGTTGCATTTTAGGCTTTTAAAATAATTCCCAATAATTTAAAAGAATGCAGGGCTCTATTCTAACTTCTCCCCTAAATTATATTCTTCTGATTTGGGGGGACACACTAAAAGTTATATATTCAATCACAGATTATTCTTTATTTAATATTTGACTTACTGCATGAATTGATGAATTAGCTTATATCTTCTCAGCGTTTTTTTCCCTTACGATTTGTCTAAAATCCTACCTCTGAGATTCTTTATCAGTTAGCAGGTCAAATCATGTTTGAAAAATACAATGTAAATGCCATTTTGGTAAGTGTGTTTGCAGACTAAAAGTGGAAAATCAATGAAATGATTATGAATTACCAAGAAAATAAACAAAAGCTTTTAAAATGCAGATTCTTTTGTCTTATCAATACTTGCATATTTCAGACAAATTGAAAATTATTTTAAAAAATTTAATCTTGAAAATGCACTCAGTCTAGGCCATTAGAAAGAGAGGAAGTATGTGAAAAATACCTATAAATTAATTTGCATTTTAAAATATAAAAGCTGTATAATGCATGACTCAAAACTATAATCTATATTCCTGAACAACCTGAAAGCATTTTCCCTATTTTCAGTTATTTCTATGGAAAATAAGAAAGCGTGATTCATATATCTATAAGTGTCATATTCATATTTTTAAAAAATTAATAATTATATCAACAGAAGATATTCTTTAAAATACTGGATTATTAGGAAAATGAAGCAAAATATTGTCTCCTTCATCTCATTGTACTGCTTTCTAACTTGTTGGCATGAGTATGCCACATCCCTTTTTTGTATTTCAGTTTAAGCATCAATAAGCAATGGGAGTTAAACTATATATTTAAGGATCTCTGCTAGACCCTAACTCCTTGTGCATGGTTCCGACGTAAATTTTGAGGAGTCAGTGGCTGGATGTTGCTGACTATTATTTTCCAAACAAATGAAAATAAACTTACAAATCCCCTCCAGGTTATTGTCTCTCATTTCCTTTAAGATTAACTGATCCAGTCTCAGAAAGAAACACAACTCCTCCAGCTCTCCTTTTCCTTGGATCCTTTATAGCCTGATACTTTAAATTCCCTTTATCCAGTCCAGGTATATAGAAGGCTCCCTCATCTATAGTTCAAACTTAAGTATTCTTCTCTGGAATCCCTAATGATTCCCTGAAGTAGTGAACCTGGACTAGCAGTTTCAAACCAATTTTTGCTCAGTACTATCACAGTGTATTAAACTCTTACTACTTCCAGGTAGATTTCACTAACTACAGCCCACCATGCTATGGTTACTCACATATTCTAAGTCTTGTGGTTCTTAGAACTATCTACCTTGAAAGTGAAGTCACTCAGTCGTGTCCGACTCTTTATGACCCCTTGGACCACCAGGCTCCTCCGTCCATGGGATTTTCCAGGCAAGGATACTGGAGTGGGTTGCCATTTCCTTCTCCGGGAGATCTTCCCGACCCAGGGATTGAACCCGGGTCTCCCGCATTGTAGGCAGACGCTTTACCATCTGAGCCACCAGGGAAGTCTTGTATATCTACCTTGCTTCATATTTTTTTTTTCTAATTATTACCAGATACTATTAAGTGCTTTAGCTTATCCCTCTAAAACAGTCTTATCTTGGTGAGAGATAGGGCCAGTGCCTCATTTTCTCCCCAACCTGGACATAATGAAAAACAAAACCAAACAAAATTGATACCATTCAAATCTATGTTGAATAGTGAATGCTTGACTTGGGAACAGATTATATAAACTTTCTGAGCCATCTTACTTGTTTAATCTCTAAAGAAATGTAAATAAAACTCATTTCTTTTGGATGTGGGAAAAGTTATTAACCAGTTATCAATTACTATGTGTCAGGAATTATGGTGGAAAAAAGACTAAAATCATCTAGGAGGCTTTATTGAAATTCCCATTTAGTAAGTTAGTTACCTAGTTCTCCCATAATAAGATTGTGACTGGATAATGATGAATTATGAAGGATTTAGATTGAATCCTTGAGGATGAATTAGATTATACAATACATTCCTCACTTAATCAATTATATGGCACTGTGTCTCATCAAGAATTTAATTATTAATTCTGTTAGTTTTCCCATTATATCCTCACTCTATACTTTGATTATTTTAAGTATTCATTATGTATTTGCAAATAAATAAATTTTGTTTCAATATTTGACAGAATTAAATGAAAATTCATTTTAATTCCATGTCATTATCATTATAGTTATTTTGTTATGTATTTAAGAGACATAAAAACACAGAATGCTTATAATAAAATTTACTTCAGACTGATGGAGACTCAGAAAGATCACCTTAGAACTGCTCTCTAATTTTTGCTAGTATTCTATTAGAAAAAATCATCTGAAGGTCACATAAATCCATCCCTGTAACCTTCCCCCACTTCTCACTCCCTTGGCTTAATTGTGGAGACTAGACCCTTAAGAGTAGTCTTATATATTAAAACTTAGTCACTTTCCCTAAAACCCTGGTTGTCTCCAACCTGGGTGGTCTCCAAAATGTACAGAACTAAATCTGACCATGCTTTACTAGCCACTCTTTTATTTATTCTGAATATTTATTCAGATCATCTTCATTAACCTCCTATTTTAATAGATAGCCCTGTCTTGGCCAAATTGTAATAGAATAAGCAGTGTTTTTAAACACAGGAATAAGAAACTCAAGCTACAAATATGGTACACTCAGGCAATTAATAGAAAGTAAGAGCAGAGTGATTTAACACACTCTGTACTTCTTGAGTTTTTCCTTAACAGATTTTCTGTATCCTTTACTAAAATATAAGTCACCAACTTTCTGCTTTGCTTGGTTCCCTTTAACATTCCCCAAGTTATGAAAAAATGTTTATCACTGTCATTTTTATTACTTTAGGCAATTGACATAGGAAGGGTAAGTTATCACACATGAGCTGTACAAAAAATATATAGCCATGAAAGAAATGCTCTGTATTACCAGGTAGATAGAGCAATAGTTTCAAATGTTGACTGCATGAAAATGTGATTAAAGTTTTCTAACAGACATTAGCCAAGGGGATGATCATTATATTTAAATAATGAATTCTAAAAACATATTGATCTAGCAACAGTGATGAATTGTGGGTTGATTAAAGAAAAGTTAAGCATGTCCAACTCACCAGATACTTGGCTTAAATCTCACATACACATAATATTTCACAGTACCATAATGTAAATTAACCAGTAAATCCTATGACTATGTAGTAATATGTTTCATTATACAAATAATTTTGTAGAAATCTGAAAATAGAACTTACCTGCTCTCTAAGGTAAGGTGTCCAGCTTTTTTCTTAAGTAAATTCAAAAGGCTTTCCCCAGTTTTATTTTAATATTTAAGAGAATAAAATGTGCCATCATTTATGCTGGCAACTATTCTTTACTTCTCTTTAAATAACACTTTTATTATATTCTACGGTGAACATTAAAATAAAGACAACACAAAGTTGCTGTCTGATTTCTAAGCAACTTTAACTGGGAGATATTTAACCTGCAGACATTTATTGTAGTATCTCTGTGAGTCTGGAAATTCCCTTTGGGATAATGTGACGAAAGTGAAGCTGAACTTTTCTGAACATTATTCAAAGACCTGAAAATAAGTATATTGACCAAGTCATATTTTCCCTCTGTGTATATGGAAACTAAGTACAAATCAGCTTCTATTTTATTATGGGGACAATTGTGAGAAAACTCTAATGACCTGGAAAGAAAGCTCATAATACCCATACCTAAGAAAGAAGAGGCAAAGAAAGAGAAGGAAACTCAGAGTTGCAAGTAAAAGGAAAACTTTGATGCTGCCTCGATCAGTTTGCGGAGGGTGCTGGCTATTCCAGCATGCATCTCCTGTAGTCTATTAATATAAAACCACTTTGAAAAGTTACCACAGTCTGTTGTCCATTCTTCCTCAATGTCTTTCTCTGCTGATTTTTCTGTCCACAGTTCACCCAAATAGCTCCCTTATATACCTCATCCCTGTAATGGAAGATAATACCAAGTCTTTTTGTGGTTACTTGCATTTTTCTTATTTCTCAGTAACATTTTGAGACAGTATTTTCTCTTCTCTGACAGCATTTTATTCAAGCTCCAGAGACCATATTCCTCAAATGTTTACATTAAAAAAAAAAATGGCACTTTAACAACTTTAAGTGCACAACTCAGTGGCATTGCTTATATTTACAATATTGTGTAATCACTATATATATTTCCAACACATTTTCATCCCTCCAAACAGAAACTTCGCAGCTGTTAAGTAATAACTCCTCATCCTCCTTTCCCTCTGCCACTGATACCCTTTAATGTACTCTGCCTCTGTGAATCTTCTTATAGTTCATGTAAGTGGAATCATGCAATGTTTGTTTCTGCTATCCTTATTATTATTACTTTTTAAATTACTTGGTTACTTTGGCTGTATCGGGTCTCAGCTGTGGCACAGGGATCTCTCATTGCGCTCCCGGGGCCCTTCCCTGCAGTGGGGGTGTCAGCTGCTCCTCCACAGGGGGGATCTTAGTTCCGAACGAGGGCTTGAACCCGTGTTCCCTGTTGCATGGTGGATTCTTAACCACTGAACCACCAAGGAAGTCCCCTATCTTTTTTTCTACATTACAATTTAATCTTGATTTCTCACAAAATTCTTTTTTTTTTTTTTAACAATCTCTTTCTTGAGTCCAACCAACTCTTTTTTGGCATAATCTCTTTTTTCTATTCATGTTTTATTTTATATTTATGACATATTTTCAATATTTCCAAATCATTATTTAAGGAGATTTAGTTCAATTCAGAGTGTTAACGGTTCTCTCTGAGTGTGTCTTTGTGCACATGTGATGTTATTACAGGGACCTAGTCATTGTTTGGAATGTTTTGACACATTTTATTCTCCCCCCCCCCCCTTTATAGTAGCATTGTATGGATACAGATTTTTTCTTTTCTTTTTTTGATAAGTTAGTGGAGTAAGTTTGGGGTTTTCTGTGGCTCACAAGAATTCTAGTTTCGTGCTGTTTTCTTCTGTAGTGTAGTGAAATGAAGTATATGTGAACACACACACACACATATACTCACACATATACCCAGATATGTATGAATGTGTCTATTTTGTTTTTCTTCAGTTGCTAAGTCGTGTCTGACTCTTAGAGACCCCGTGGACTGCAGCATGCCAGGCTTCCCTGTTCTTCACTATCCCTCCGAATTGGCTCAGATTCATGTCCGGTGAGTCAGTGATGCCATCTCATCCTCAGCCACTCTCTTCTTTGGCCTTCAATCTTTCCCAGCATCAGGGTCTTTTCCAACGCGTTGGCACTTCACACCACGTGGCCAGAGTACTGAGAGTTTCAGCTTCATCATCAGCATATACCTAAATCTATACATAAATCCCTCTCTATGTAAAATGCACGGTTGTTGAGAGATTTGATTATCAGTTTTTTGTGTGTATGTTTCTTTTATCTTGTTTCTGGAAGATCCTTAACACAATTTACTCATCTTGCTTCTCTTAACATTTATAACGCTATGGTCATCCTTTTCCTTTCCTCCTTTGTCTTAGAAAGAAAGTTCCCTGAAGTTTGCACCTCAAATCCTATACAATCGCTAGCCTTTTTCTTGCAGCCAGTGCTGCTTCCTATCAGACTTTTGACCTGCTTTCAATTGCTGGTTATGTGAGTAGAACTTTATTATTTATTTTACCTGTTTTGTCCCGTTTGTACTAATAAGATCTCCACTTTCCTTTTCTCTTTTCTAAACTGTGTCTTCAGATTTCTTCATTCTACACACTTAGCATGATGGTAATTTGAGACCCAGAGGTCTTCGTACTTCTCATAAGTATTTATTTACTTACAGGTAAATTTCACTTCATGCAGTTATCTTTCTCACAGTGACACAAAAAGTATGGTTTATTCATTTGATTCCCCTGGTCCGAAAAGTTTTTGGGAGGATGGGTGGGAAGATTAAATTTTAAGTCTTAACAGTATCTTAAGGCCTTTTAATAGCTCTTGCCAGAAGAATGCTTTATCTATTTTAATTTTGTTGATATCAGTATGCTATATCATGTAATTTATTTTGATTATCACCTACATTATATCTCATATAGTAATTTTTGCTATGGTAGTCTATATTATTCCTTTGTAATTTTTAAAGGCATGATTTTACAGTTTTAAATGGACTGCTTCATTTACTCTTGTATTTGCTGCTGCTGCTGCTGCTAAGTTGCGTCAGTTGTGTCCGACTCTGTGCGACCCCATAGATGGCAGCCCAACAGGCTCCCCTCATCCCTGGGATTCTCCAGGCAAGAACACTGGAGTGGGTTGCCATTTCCTTCTCCAATGCATGAAAGTGAAAAGTGAAAGTGAAGTCGCTCATTCGTGTCTGACTCTTAGTGACCCCATGGAGTGCAGCCCACCAGGCTCCTCCATCCATGGGATTCTCCAGGCAAGAGCACTGGAGTGGGGTGCCATTGCCTTCTCCGCTTGTGTTTGCTAGTAACCAATGAATGATAAGTTTATTATTAAAATTGTTGTGTTTTACTTATGGGCTAAGACATAGTCAATTTTTAAAGTTCCTTAAGAAAGATGGGAAAGAATTCTATTGCCTATTAGTAGATTTCCGTGATATATATGTAACTGTGTTATTTTGGGATTATAACAGAAACACAATCAAATATATATATGTATATATATCATATATTGTTTTTAGTTTGAATTTAGAGTCTATTTCTCCTCTCATCTCCTATAGTTTTTGGCTTATGAATATTTTTGCTTTGTCATTGAATTATATATATATATGTTAATAACATTATAAATTTGTTATGCATTCTTGTTTTTGTAATATATTAGTAGTATGTGCTTTTGTATTTTCATATTTATACTAATATCTGCACATATTATTAACCATGTTTTTGTATATTTACTTCTTATAAAATTAATTGAAATGAAGTGTTAACTCTCTTTCTTACCTAAACTATTTGATTATGTAAGTGACCAAGAGCCAACACATCACTCCTAGTTCAAAAATGAAAATTGGAAAAACAAAGATAAAAATCAAAGGTGAATTGATGCTTGAATGTGATCTAGTAAATTGCCATCTTTGAACACTGGTTTCCTTATTCCTGAAAGAGACATGAATTTATCAACTGACAAAAAAAAAAAAAAACAAAACAAAACCAAGCCTAAAACCAGAATTATTTTTTATTCTATGGACTTAAACCTAGAAAATAAGGGGCTTCCCTGGTGGCTCAGATAATAAATAATTCACCTGTAATGTAGGAGACCCAGGTTCAACCCCTAGGTCAGGAGGAGCCCCTGGAGGAGGAAATGGCTACCCACCCCAATACTCTTGCCTGGAGAATCCCATGGACAGAGGAGCCTGGGGGGCTACAGTCCGTGGGGTCACATGTGGACTGAGCGCCCACCCACACACAAACCTGGAAGACAACGGCTCAGTTAATTCAGAGAAACTGCTCTGAAAAGGGAAGGGAGGAATCAGAATGTATATGCATTTTGCAACAAAAACCAGGTAGTCAGACCATCAGATTACTGTAAATTAAAGAAAACCAGATAGCTCATGTTAATAAATTTAGGGCTTTTCTGCCCCTGGGAAGAGGGAACAGTCTGGGCTCCTTGAAATCATCCCCTGAGCTGCACCTTGACTACTTAGGGCCAGGACCCTGTTCTTTTCTATCCTGTGTTCCCTCAGGGAGCAGCTCTGTTTCAATCCAGAGTTCCTCAGGGCTCACCAGCCTGAGCGGGAGGTGGGGGTGCAGGAGCCGAGCTGATGGTTTGGCGGCCTCAGCATCCTCTGTTGGTCGACACGACAGGTCACAGTTTTCCTTCACAGAATAAAATGTTTTCAAAGTTATATTTAAACCACGAACATCTTGCTTTCTATCAGTTTCTGCTACTTTCCCTAAAGCAATCAATGCACATTATTTGTGCCTTGATTTAAATTACAGTGTCACTCTGCCATCTGGTGGATATGCTATTTGCATCATTTGTTAGGGAAAGACAAATTCATACTCTTTGCTACTAATTTGCAGAGGGATTTTATGCTACTTGTGGTTCAGAAGGTAAAGGATCCGTCTATAATGTGAGAGATTCTGGGTTCGATTCCTGGATCAGGAAGATACCCTTGAGAAGGGAATGACAACCCACCCCAGTATTCTTGCCAGGAGAATTCCAGGTGCAGAGAAGCCTAGTGGGCTACAGTCCACAGGGTTGCAAAGAGTCAACCATGACTGAGCAATTAGCACTTTATACTCTTCAATACTATGAAAAAAATTCTACCCAATTACTATGTAATTTTGCTGAGAATGAGACCAAAAATAGATAATCTAGGGTCAAACTGGGAATGTTGGGGGAAAATAAAATCAACATTTCCTTCCCATTATGTCAAACTAGTATTTAAACTGTATGTAAACTTAAGGGGAAAAAATAATCTCGTGTAATAAGAAATAATACTGGACTGAGATGATCAGATTTACTTTAATTCTTTAACCTTTTCTGAAATATGTGCCAGGCTGGAGGCCCAGACCAGACCAAAGAAAGATAAATAAAACTGCCTGTGTGCGCACTGAGTGACCGTGGACCCCAGGGTGCCCGTGATGGCCTGCACTTCATCTGCCATTCTCAGGAGTATCTGCACATAAACACCTGCGGGGGTGGGGAGGGAGGGCAATTGTTAGTTGCTCTGTCATGTCTGACTCTTTGTGACTCCATGCACTATAGCCCACCAAGCTCCTCCATTCATGGAATTCTCCAGACAAGAATACTGGAGTGAGTAGCCATTCCCTTCTCCAGGGGAATTTTCCTAATCCAGGGATAGAAGCCAGGTCTCCT
This sequence comes from Ovis canadensis, assembly GCF_042477335.2. Classification (NCBI taxonomy): domain Eukaryota; kingdom Metazoa; phylum Chordata; class Mammalia; order Artiodactyla; family Bovidae; genus Ovis; species Ovis canadensis. The sequence continues at coordinate 85,514,272 of NC_091259.1, forward strand.
GCATTGCAGGTCAAATCTTCACCATCTGAGCCACCAGGGATCTATCTAAAACTACGTATTTACATGTAATACTGAATTTAGGAGGCTACTTTGAATTGAATTTCTTACTTTTTTAAAGTCTGCTTCACCTACATACACTTATAGGGATGATCCCCTCAGTTATGTGCTGTGCTCAGTCACTCAGTGGTGTCCAGCTCTTTGCGACCCCATGGACTAGAGCCCACCAAGCTCCTCTGTTGTGGAGGAGCTGGAAGGCTTTAAGCAAATACTGAAAATGTATTTGCTCCACTCATGACGAAGGTTGGAAGCTGGGCCAAGCATAACAAAGGGTTATGAGCGTTCACTGAGTGCCCAAGGCTGGGAATGGATGACGAAGGGTCAATACACCTGGCCTTGAGGCATTCGAAGGCTTCCTTCTGACCACCTGTTTCTGAGAGCAAGGACTGTTGTTTTATGATAAGACTCCCTTTAGAGTTTTGCCAAAGCTATGTTATGGCTTGGGCGGTAGGAAGTGTATTTTATGCTTGAATGCTTTAATGTTTATCTGGAATGGCTATGTGCAAGTCAGCCTTATGCTCTATTCCCTGAAAATTATAAAACTACACAATTGGATAATAAAGTTTGTCAGTCCACTAGAGGCTGTCCCTGAGTGTCCTTTTCAGAGTGCAGTTCTCCGAGCCTTACAACTGGGGCCCAACGTGGGGCTCGAAGCAGCAGACTGATTTTGAAAAAGGGCCGCACTCCTGCAGAAGCGAGGTAAGCAGGATGGGACATCAGACAAGTAAAATTCCTTTTGTTCATCTCATGCATCATTTCTTGAAACAATATGGGGTTAATCTGCCTAAAGAGCAGTTAACTAGCTGTTACCAGACAGTGGTTGAATATAATCCATGGTTTCCGGAGGAAGGAACCTTGGAATTACAAACTTGGACCAGAGTAAAGAATAATGTTTTAAAAGCTTATAGACAGGGGGTAAAAATTCCCCCACAATTGTGGGTAACTTGATCTCTTTTACAGGCTGTTATGGAACAATTAGATGGCTCAGGAGGAGATTTAGAGTTTGAAACTGTTCGATCCCTGCATGAATGTGAATTAGAAGAGAAAGCTCTATCAGAGGTTTTAAATCAGAAAAATGTCATGCTAGAGCAGATTACGGACAAACAAGAACCACAGATGCTGAAAGCAGTCAAACAATCAACTTTGCTAGAGGCCCCTGATCCACCTTTACCTTGCTTTTCGCGAGCTCATATTAACAAGCCTCTAACACTGGACTTTCCGCCCGCTGCAACGCTGTCTGCTGCTGCTACTGCTCCCCTATTTCCTAGCATTCCTCCTCGGGACATGCCTCTTTGTGCGTGGGCTTTTCCAGTCCAATTTAATAATCCTCAGCCTGGACATAATCAATGGCAGTCACCTGATTTTGGTTTGCTCATGCAATTCAAAAAGGCATGTATGTTCTATGGACCTACCTCACCCTACTGTATGAAATTTCTTAGGGGCTAGGCAGATCAGTGGCTTCATACAGATTTTTTTACAGTTGCTAAAATGATTATGACTCCACAACAGCTACTACAATGGCAAATGTGGGTCACAGATAAAGCCAAATTAATCTTGCAAGGACAGCAAAGCAGGGGAAAACCTACTGGACTAAATTTTAAAATTTTCACCTGCACCAGCGCTATGGCTAAAACTGCTGCACAATTACAATTTGTGCAGCCGCCCATGTTATACTGAATTAAGGAAGTAGCTATCAGAGCATGGGCTAAAATCGACAGTTCCACCTCTAATTGATCTTTTGTAAAAATATTGCAGGGACCAACTGAAAAATATACTCAATTTATTGATAAATTGAAGGAGGCCATTGATCACAGTCTTGAGGATGCATCTTTGCGAGAAATCATTTTGAAACAATGAGCTTCTGATAATGCTAATGAAGATTGTCAAGCTATTATCAGACCCATTAGGGGGCAAGGAGGAGTTATGGAATACTTGAAAGCCTGCAGGAATGTGGGGACGATTCAACATAAAGCTGAAATAGCTGCTTTAGAAACCTTAAATGTTTCCCAAAAGTCTAAAGTTAAATGTTTTAACTGCGGCGAGCCGGGACACATGCGGAAGCAGTGTCACTTGCCTCGGCAAACAGGTCTTTCTCCTGACAAAGGAGGGGCTATTAAAACTAAGCCCCCCGGGCTCTGCCCAAGATGTAAAAAGGGGAAGCATTGGCTGACTGAATGTCTCTCTAAATTTGATAAACAAGGTAATGCTTTACCCATTCAGACACCTCCTTCAGGAAACTAGAACAGGGGCTCTCCTCTAGCCCCATTAAACAAGGAGGACAACCAAATATTACTAAACAGAGGCTACCAGACGTAATACATGTATAGACATTTCTACTCCCCGAGATATGAAATTATTAATGGTAAATGTTAGGACCAAACTGAAGCCAGGACAGGCTCTAAGGGGCAGGCTAGGCCTGAGGTTTAGTCTCTAAGAAAGCTGAGGCACTGGGAACTCCCGCAGGCAGTGTAGCTCGACCAATCAGAAAAAATCCCCGTAGCCCCCCGCCTGCGCCAGACCTGAGCCAATCCAGATAGGGACGCGAGGTTTAAAAGTCCCACGCGAACATACGGTTTAACCAATCAGCTATGCTGTTACAGGAACAAAGAACCGTCTGTATAAAAGTAGATGTGATTCAGAGCTCCGGGCTCTCGTCAAGACTCCATTGTGCTGGATGAGACTTGAGCCCTAGCTCGAGCTAGCAATAAACCCCTTTATGCTTTTACATTGCTGTGGATGTCTTATTCTCTCAGTTTTGGGGACTCGGACACTGGGCATAACAGTAAATAATCCTATGAAAATCTTAATTGGATATTTTGGCCCTATACCAAAAACTACTATAGGCCTCCTATTGGAACAAAACAACAACACCATGAGCAAGATAATTGTACATACTGAGATCATTGATAAAGATTACACGGATAAAATTGCAATAATGTTACATGTGACTCACAACTTGTATTTACAAAAGGGTGACAGATTTGCTCAGTTATTGCTATTACCTTATGTGCCCCCACTTAATAGAAAAACAGACGCCAGAACAGGTGGCTTTAGGAGTACCAACGTTACTGCAGCCCTTTCTACTGTTATAAAAGAAATCAATAGGCCCATGTTAAAATTAAAAATCAGAGAAAGAACTTTTGAAAGAATGTTAGACACTGGGGCAAATGTTTCCATCCTAAGAACAAAAGACTGGCCTTCGGACCGGCCTACAATTTTAACCTCACACCAGTTGGTGGGAATAAGAACTGCAGATGCAACTCAAACTTATGTTAGTTCATCTTACTTACAAGCCCTGGGCCCTAATCAATTAATTGCTTACATTAAACCGTACATTGCCCCATTACCATTAAATTTGTGGGGAAGAGACTTTCTACAACAAGTTCAAGCGACTATACAATTAAATGAAACTTTTTCTTAGGGGTCACTGAAATAAAGCCACTAAAGTTAAAATAAAAGTCTAATAAACTTATCTGGACAGCTCAATGGCCTCTATCAAAACAAAACTGTCCACTTTGCATACTTTGGTGGCTGAACTACTACAACAAAATAAAATAAAAACTACTCAATCACCATGAAATTCACCAGTTTTTGTCATTTTAAAAAAAATCAGGTAAATTGAAAATGCTAACAGATTTAAAAAATGTTAACACTATAATGATTCCTATGGGAGCATTACTACCAGGACTCCCAAGCCCTGCTATGGTCCCTAAGGACTGGGCTATTATGATTATTGATTTACAAGATTGCTTTTTCACTGTACCTTTACATCCGGATGACAGGCAACGTTTTGTCTTCTCAATACCTTCTATTAATAATCAAGCCCCTGCTCAACGGTATCAATGGAAGGTCCTGCCCAAAGGTATGATGAACTCCCCTATGGTCTGTCAATTCGTTGTTGATAAAATTTTGCAGCCCGTCAGATTGCAATTCCCTGAGGCATATCTCATTTGTTACATGGATGACATTTTATTGGCTTCTCCCTCAGAATCTCAATTAAGTTTATTAGGTAACGAGGTCATAACTAAACTAATCATGAGCTACTAATAGCAGAAGATAAATTGCAACACCATTCGCCTTTTAAATACCTTGGATATCTTATGGACTGCTACACTGTATAGCCACAGAAGCTTTCTATTAGAAGGGATGATTTACAAACACTTAATGATTTCCAGAAACTTCTTGGGGATATTAATTGGCTACGACCTACCTTGGGAATTCCCACATATGCTTTACAAAACATATTCAAATTATTAGAAGGTTCCTCTGATTTAAATAGTCCCCGACAACTTACCCCTGATGCTAAGAAAAAATTACAATTGATAGAACAGAAAATTCAACAAACATTTGTTTACCATATTAATTACAATTCCCCTTTTCAGATATATGTCTTTGGTACTAAAATATCTCCTATTGTCATTATAGTGGAGGATAATCACCCTATTGAATGTGTATATCTCCTCCATTCCAAACGGACTAAACGCATTGTTTCCTATGTAGACTTAATAGGGAAAATCATTTTTCTTGCACGCTCTCGCTTGTGCACTATAGCTGGATATGACCCTACTCAGATTTACCTACCTTTGACAAAAACAGAAATTGATAATGCTCTCTAGGTGTCCACTACCTTTCAGATTGGCCAACCCACCTAAGGAAAATTATGGAATTTCTTACAAAATACTTCTTTTATCATCAACAATATTGTTTCTGAACACCCTCTCATGAATGCACCTAATTATTTTATAGATGGAAATAAGGCAAGATGGGCAATCATAATAGGTCCCAACCTACAGAAAAAAAAAAAAGTCCTTATCAGTCTCTTCAAAAAACAGAATTATTTGCATTATATTGTTTATTACTCTAATAGAAACCCCATTGAATGTTTTAACTGATTCTTGCTACATGGCACATCTTTTCCCATCTTTTGTAACAGCTCATTTTATATCCAATGAAAATGATCTTATACATTTGTACTTATTGATTCAGCAAGAAATAAGAGCTAGACTCCATCCCTTCTTTATTACTCACATTCGTGCTCATTCCCATTTACCAGGACCCCTCAATTTAGGCGATGATTTGGCTGATCGCCTCATCTTCCCTATATTTTCTTCCCCCGAACAGGAACATCAGCTCTTCCATACTAACGCTAATGCACTACATGTTCAATATAAGATACCATTACAAACGGCTAGAAAAATTGTTCGGAATTGTGCCACATGTACCCCCTTTCATTTGACCACTAGTCTCCAAGGGACTAATCCTAGAGGCTTACAAGCAAATGAATTATGGCAAGCTGATTTTACACATTACAAACTGCCCCCTTTTAAATTGTTATTTGTAGTCATAGACACCTTTTCCGGCTTCATTTGGGCAGTTCCTTCTGCCGCAGAGACTACTAAAGCTGCCGTCACAGCTCTTCTGCAATGCTTTTCAGTGATGGGGATCCCTGCGTCCATCAAAACTGACAATGGTCCTGCTTTTACAGCCAATGCTTTTCGTGATTTCATGCATCAATGGGGTATTTGCCATCTTACTGGCATCCCGTACGACCCTCAAGGTCAAGCCATCATTGAACAGGCCCACCATACACTCAAGCTCATTCTTAATAAACAAAACAGGGGGAATAAACTAAGGGGCCCCTATGGACCTAAAGCCATTTTGCCTATAGCCCTTCTAACAATCAATTATTTTAATTTGCCTCAATCAATTATTTTAATTTGTCTCTACACAGTCAGGAAACATGAACAGAGCGACATTTTTCTGATTCACCCTCGTGTATGCCTGAACAAACTGCTGTTTGGGTTAAATGTCTTAATCAATGGTGGCCAGGAACACTTAAGTTCCTAGGCAAGGGATATTATCTTGTCATTTTAGATGATGGAACCGAGCAGTGGGTCCCACTCAAAAGAGTCAGAAGACCGATAGACCTTGCTCCACACCCCCTGACCGATCACAGCACTAAAACAGAAATTGCAACAGATGCCTTCTGAGCCTCCTTATGACAACGTATCCTGAGAGAAAAAAATCATCTGTGCCAGGGATGGACTGGTCCACCTGCAGAGGAAGGTTTAAAAAAGTTTCTGTTCACGCCAACATGACTTTGTTGATTGGGGGCCTCATGGACTCTTTGTGAATTGCTCAGAATCACAAGAAAATAATAACACCTGCCAATGGTATAATGTTTCAGCACCACATTTTAACAGAACACAAACAGGACTCTAGCATCAACGCAATGAACTTTTGAACTGGTACAATGGAAGTCTTTCACCTCCCAGACCCCGGATAATCAGTACAGTCCTGGGGCCCGAACACTGGCATCTTTGGAAAATTCCTGCTTGCTTGTCCCGGTTTAGCGACTCGTATGCTTATGCACATGTTTCCATTCCACATAATTATACTATTGAGTATAATTATACCGGTTATGTTCATGCTTGCATAAATGCACCCTATCTTTTTGTTATTGGGCAATTTCGGAGTAATGGCTCAATTCTGTCCTGTACTGTCGTTTGTATACTTGTTTAAATCTTAATGTGCCAATTAATGTTACTAAAGACAGTGTTTTTTCAGTCTGGCAAAGGACTGATTTGTGGGTTCCAGTTAAGATTTCTGAACCTTGGTCAGATTCCATGTTGTTGTCTTTTGTTCTGAGAGAATCCCTGAAAAGAAGCTAACGTTTTATTGGCTGGATTATAGCTACCATAGTGGGTATTATTTCAATTGTAACTGTTGGTACAGTTTCTGGAATGGCATTATATAATTCTATTCAAAATCATGATTTCATTACTGCTTGGAAAAAGGATTCTCATGATCTCTGGGCCCAACAAGCTCAGATAGATCAACAAATACAAATCACGTCTACCTTCAGCAGCATTCCCCGTGTTATATAACACTGACTTCTATAATACACTATCCGCTAGTACTTCCTTTCTAAATCCGAAACCTTGGGTACCCCATACGATGGCTTCTTATGCGCTGATCTGTTTGTTAGTTATTGTTCTTATAGGATTCCGAACGCTATGCGCTCGAGCCACTGCCGCCCAAAAAGTGGGAGTCACCATGGCTGCGGCAGTCCTTGCTCCTGAGAAAAAAAGGAAGGAAACCTGGAGGAGCTGGAAGGCTTTAGGCAAACACTGAAAATGTATTTGCTGCACTCATGACGAAGGCTGGAAGCTGGGCCGAGCATAACAAAGGGTTATGAGCGTTCACTGAGTGCCCAGGGCAGGGAACGCATGATGAAGGGTCAATACGCCCGGCCTTGAGCCGTTTGAAGGCTTCCTTCTGACCACCTGTTTCTGAGAGCAAGGACTGTTGTTTCATGATAAGACTCCCTTTAGAGTTTCGCCAAAGCTTTGTTAGGAACTGTATTTTATGTTTGAATGCTTGAATGCTTGTCTGGTATGGCTATGTGCAAGTCAGCCTTATGCTCTATTCCCTGAAAATTATAAAACTACACAACTGGATAATAAAGTTTGTCAGTCCACTAGAGGCTGTCCCTGAGTGTCCTTTTCAGAGTGCGGTTCTCCGAGCCTTACACTCTGTCCATGGGAATTCTCCAGGCAGAAATACTGGAGTGAGCTGCCATTCCTTCCTCCAGAAGATCTTCCCAACCCAGGGATTGAACCTGGGTCTCCTGCATTGCACGAGGATTTTTAACTATCTGAGTCACCAGGGAAGCCCCTCCTCAGTTAAAGACAAAGATTAATAAAGTTTGTATTGAACTGAATCCTTATGTGTTAAGGTGGTTAGAATGTGCTACTTAATTATAGTAATAGATATTTTATCAGATGGAGTAGTTAAATCAACCTGTTACAGATGTATAAATTATGGATTTTGAGAATTATACAGAAAATTTAAAAACAGCATTTTGAGAATACCAAGCAAAAAGTGATCTTAGTGAAAGCTCTAGGCCAATGTGAGGACCAGTCACAGAGTATGGGAAATGTAGAGAGACATTGTGGAGTTTAATATCATGTCTGCATTCTTCCTGAAGAGTCTCCCCCCTCCTTTTGAAAGTTTGTATCTCTAGAGCCCCTTCTTATATACTTTTAGTGAAACTGGGCAACCCAGAGACTCTGAGTCATTCACACTATTCTGTTTATTGACGCTGGAGAAAAAAAGAAAATCCTTTTATTGTTGTTGTTCTGAAATTAGCTTCCTGTGGCTTTTAAAAGTTAATTCATTTAAAATTACATTTCTCTGCTCAGGACACAGAAAAAAGGGCCAGTTTTTCTTTCATATTTTAGCCTTGAAATATTTGAAGACAGTGTTAAGAGTCTCCTTCTTCTTCTGTGTTCCAGATGTCTTCAGGCCCTGGATTGGTTTATCAGATGCTCTAGCTCCCATATTACACCTCACTGTTTATTACTTCACACTGCAGGTGCCTATGTAATTATTGCTAGTGACTCGTCTGCAGTGAGATGTTGTCAAGAACATAATGTTCGTTTCTGAATCAAAATGAAAATGGGAGTTACTTCTTTCTGTTTACATCAACTACTAATGCAACCGCATCGAATGCCATGATTATAATATTGAAACTGAGTCAGTTTCATTCTCATTGTCGACACCGTTTTACAACCACAACCTCTTCATTACTACATACTTGTCCTGTGGGCATGGAACTCTATTTCAGCTCTATTCAGCAGTCGGTACTAATCCCAGCTGCATTCTTTCCACAGTTGAGATTCTCTGGTCCTCTGATCGTATCTCATGCTTTTTGTTGTTGTTCAGTCTCACAGTCAGGGAAGACTCTCTGCAACCCCATGTCCTGCAGCATGCCAGGCTTCTCTGTCCCTCACCCTCTCCCAAAGTTTGCCCTGCCTAAACTCTACTTCTAATTGAAGAAAAGTTGAACATTCAAACTCCTACCTTGGTTCAGACTGTCTTCTCTGCTTAAAATGTCTTTTGTTTTTCTTTCTTATCCCTTCAATCTATCTTAACACTATAGTTTGACTTGTGATTGTATTGATCAGGAAATACCTTGGTCATTATTCAAGTATTTCAACATGTGAAGAACACTCTTAATATGCTTGACAAAAGCTTAATGAAAAATAAATAGGCAAAACACAAAAATATTATGCACAGTGGCAATGCAGAAAAATGTAGTATTCTTTAAAGCAAATTATTATTTCTCTCACTACATTACAATTATACCATAACAATACCATTATTGAACTTCCCAGGTGGTGCTGGTGGTAAACAATCCAACTGCCAATGCAGAGAGACAGGTTTGATCCCTGGGCTGGGAAGATTCCCTGGAGGGAATGAACACCCAGGACTGATCTCCTTCAGAATGGACTGGTTGGATCTCCTTGCAGTCCAAGGGACTCTCAAGAGTCTTCTCCAACACCACAGTTCAAAAGCATCAATTCTTCTGCACTCAGCTTTATTTATAGTCCAACTCTCACATCCATACTTGACCACTGGAAAAACCATAGCCTTGACTAGACAGACCTTAGTCGGCAAAGTAATGTCTCTGCTTTTGAACATGCTGTCTAGGTTTGTCATAACTTTCCTTCCAAGGAGCAAGCATCTTTTAATTTCATTTCTGCAGTCACCATCTGTAGTGATTTTGGAGCCCCCCAAAATAAAGTCAGCCACTATTTCCACTCTTTCCCCATCTATTTCCCATGAAGTGATGGGACCAGATGCCATGATCTTCGTTTTCTGAATGTTGAGCTTTAAACCAACTTTTTCACTTTCGTCTTTCACTTTCATCAAGAGGCTCTTTAGTTCCTCTTCACTTTCTGCCATAAGGATGGTGTCATCTGCATATCTGAGGTTATTAACATTTCTCCCGGCAATCTTGATTCCAGCTTGTGCTTCTTCCAGCCTAGCGTTTCTCATGATGTACTCTGCATGTAAGTTAAATAAGCAGGGTGACAATATATAGCCTTGACGTACTCCTTTTCCTATTTGGAACCAGTCTGTTGTTCCACGTCCAGTTCTAACTGCTGCTTTACCTCTTCTACAAATCTTTTCATCTCAATTTGAAATAATTCTGTTTCTTAACACAAAAGATTCCATATCATTAATAATTAAGATATTCATTTTTAAAAACATATTTACATAATGCAATCCCCAACCTCTCTGTGGGAACATTCACAATCTGGGCTTCTTTATTTAGAAGCACTGTCAAAGTTTATGGAATTAAGGTCTTAAAGCTTTAATTAAACTCCATATTGGAGGATAAAAACACTTTTTCAATCCCTTGTCTGGGAAGATTTCAAATGTCATGGGGCAGCTAAGCCTGTGCACCATGACTACCGAGCCTGGGCTCTGGAGCCCATGAACCAAAAATAAAGAAATAAATATTTTTAAAAAGAAACAAGTTAGTATCATATACACAGTGCTTGCTTTAACTGAAACTAGCATTCAATTCTGAACAAAATTTGGAAGAAAGGAATTTAGAATTTCAGCGTAATACTTTGTAGAATTAATAAAATTAGAAGTAGAACTTGTTGCACTGATTATCTTCGGTCTGCATGGACTTCAGCTATTTTTATCATTTATATTTGACCTACTAATAAAAAGCACACTAAGAAATCTATCTATAAAATAGCAAAAAAGTAAAAAATCGACAACCTTCTATTTCAAGTGATTCTCTTTTAAAAGGCTCCTTTGGTTGGAATTACAAGTATATTTGGTGATTCAGTCCCTGCCCTGACAAACCTTCAGTTGAAATATGAGGCCAACTGCTTTGATGTGGCTGTCAATAGACGTTCAAACAGGTAAGCAGACATTTTCTTTATTTCTTAGCCATCACATACTAAAAATAGCTTACATGTGTAAAAGTGAACTTCAATTAGCTGCTGAGTTGTAGGTTACCTGCTTGGCTAAATCTTCCAAAAATTAGCTGCACTAGAATTGTCAATCACTTTGAACAACTTGTGTAATCTTTGTTTTCCAATGCCCCTACATATGTGTATATCAAGATTTCCCACACAGGAAACTGCGTGTGTATGTATGTGTGAAAGTGTGTGTATGTTCAGTTGTGTCTGACTTTTTGAGACCCTCTGGACTGTAGCCCGCCAGCCTCCACTGTCATGGAATTTTCCAGGCAAGAGTAATGGAGTGGTTGCAATTTCCTCTTTCAAAGAAATTAGGTAGTAACATCTTATTGGGTCAATAGTTTACACGGCCTTCTTTCTTTTTGGTATGTAACATAAAGGAGTAGGTGCAGGGATCACATGGATGAGTTTAAAGTATTAGTGCTATGACCTCTATGACTGTAGTACAAAAATATCGCTGGATCTATCACCAGGATCATCAGTCAGTCAGTTCAGTCACTCAGTTGTGTCCAACTCTCTGCGACCCCATGGACTGCAGCACACCAGGCCTCTCTGTCCATCACCAGCGCCCGGAGTTCACTCAAACTCATGTCCATTGAGTCGGTGATGCCGCCCAACCATCTCACCCTCTGCGGTCCCCTTCTCCTCCCGCCTTCAAGCTTTCCCAGCATCAGGGTCTTTTCCAGTGAGTCAGGTCTTTACATCAAGTGGCCAAAGTATTGGAGTTTCAGCTTCAGCATCAGTCCTTCCAATGAAAATTCAGTACTAATTTCCTTTAGGATGGACTGGTTGGGCCTCCTTGCAGTCTAAGCCAGTATCATGACACCTAATAAATCTCCACTCTACCAACCCTTGGCTGATGGCACTCATATTCAGGGCATGACAGATAATAAGCCTAACTGGCTAAATGCAAAAATATGTGTAGTATAATGCTGTGGATTTTGTATAGTGTATTGTTAACTGTGTTTTCATATCAATATATGTAGAGATATATAAGACTAAAAAGCATATCTTATCAGCCATAATTTGGGTTAGGGTCATTGGAAAATATGTTAATATAATTTTTCATGATTTTAAGAAGTGTAGGCTCTGTATGGTCTTCCCAAGTGGTGCTACTGGCAAAGAACTCTCCTGTCAATGCAGGAGACATGATAGATAAGTGAAGTGAAGTGAAAGTCGCTCAGTTGTGTCTGACTCATGGATTATACAGTCCATGGAATTCTCCAGGCCGGAATACTGGAGTGGGTAGCCTTTAAGAGGGGTTTAATTCCTGGGTTAGGAAGATTCCCTGGAGGAGGGCATGGCAACCCACTCCAGTATTATTGCCTGGAGAATCCCATGGCCAGAGGAGCCTGGCAGGCTACAGTCCATGGGGTCGCAAAGAGTCCAACACAACTGAAGCGGCTTAGCAAGCATGAACACAGCCTCTGTGTAGAGGTGAATTATTTTCAAAAACATCAGCAATAGATCATCGACAAAAGAAATCATGCTGTAAATTACAGAGGAGGAAGTTTCCTTTGGTTATTCTGTTTGTAGCTCATGACAATAAACTCTGTAAGAATTCTTCAGGGTTTGAGTCCCCAGGGTTAGGTGGTTAGATATAAAACAAATTAAAATGCCATCGTGGAGTATAATTTCTAGGTCTAACTATTACTCAAGGGTGTGTTAATCCTCCTTAAATTTCTTGACTATTGCAAAAATGACAGATGATATTTCTTGCTATCTTTATTAACTATATTTTGCAGGAATCCTCAGCTTTCTGATGAAAGCACTGGAAACATTTAAGTCAAAATTTCAATTTTGATACAAAACATGGATGCAGCATATTAGTGTTAGCAAGGAATCCATCATAAAGATACACCGAGGATATCTGGCGTCTGGTGAGTTGGTTCAACCTAGGATCATCCTTTCACTCTGATCTGAGGGACATGGAATCCAGAAGGGTTTTGGCAGAGGAAACCTATAGGAGCTGAAAACAGCAATCTACAGGCTAAATTCTACTTTTTTAGTCCCAGGACAGTCGTGCTTGTGCGGTTATATCTTTAACCCAACAGAAATTTACTACTATGTTTTTCTTTATGTATTAAAAGTGTTTAATCTTTCCCAGGTTAATTCTGCTCTTATCATGTGACTGCCATAATCCAACCAATGATTTGTTTAGTTCTTTTTTTTTTTTCCTGATTTCCTTCTAGGTAGCCTGTGTTTTCATAGAATCATATTCTATCTTGGGGATATTTAATGCTCTAAGCATCACATTCATATAAGAATCATTTACTTATACTACTACTATTGATAAATACTATTATTTTCTTATTTTCCAGGTAAAGAAACAAAAGTTCTAAAGGATAAAGCTAATTTCCCATAATAAAATTCATTCAAGTTGTAAAGACTTCAGCTTGACGCTTCAGAGCATTCCTGTGTACACACTGACCACACTGCTTTCACTAGCTTAGGTGGAGCTGTCTTCAGTTTCTTTCACTCCAGCTTCTCATGTTCCACTGCTCAATTTTAATTCTTCTTTGTGTTTTTTAAATCAAGAGCCATGGTACTGAATGAAGGAAATCAGAGCTCTGTGACCATGTTCATCCTCTTGGGCTTCTCAGAATACCCATGCCTCCAGGCACCCCTTTTCTTGGTGTTCTTGACCATTTACACAGTCACTCTGGTGGGGAACCTTGGCATAATTGTGGTCATAAGGACCAGTCCCAAACTCCACACACCCATGTATTTTTTTCTCAGCCATCTCTCCTTTTTGGATATTTGCTCTTCCAGCGTATTTACACCCAAACTCCTAGGTATCTTGGTTGTGGAAGACAGAGTTATCTCTTTCAAAGGATGCATGGCACAGTTTTTCTTTGGCTGTGCATTTGTGATTATGGAGATGTCCATGCTAGCAGTCATGGCCTATGACCGGTTTCTGGCTGTTTGTAACCCCCTGCTCTACACAGCTGCTATGTCTCCTAAGCTCTGCAGCCTCCTGGTCGCTGGGACTTACACGTGGGGTGGAATGTGTTCCTGGACAATCACATGTTCTCTTTTGGAGCTGTCCTTCGGCGGTTCTAACGTCATACATCACTTTGGCTGTGAGTATTCTGCCATCATCTCTGCTTCCTGTTCTGACACCCATTTCAGTCAACTGATGTGTTTCCTCATTTCTACACTAAATGAGGTATGTAGCCTCCTGATTATCCTCATGTCCTATGCTTTCATAGTTGTCACAATCATTAAGATGCCTTCAGCTGGTGGACTCCGAAAAGCCTTCTCCACCTGTACCTCCCATCTGACCGCCATCGCCATTTTCCATGGGACTGTTCTGTTCCTTTATTGTGTACCCAACTCCAAAAGCTCATGGCTCCTCGTCAAAGTAGCCACTGTGTTTTTTACTGTCATGATTCCTATGCTGAACTCTCTTATCTATAGCCTTAGGAATAAAGATGTGAAAGAGACAGTCAGGAGTTTGATAACTATGAAACTGCTTTCTCCCTCAATATAATTCAGAAGTCCAGTGGGACTGAAAAACCACTTGAATTAAAGTCAGCCTGGGTATTAGCCAGATAAATATGCTTGTGTTCATATTATGCCTTATAATTTTCATATATATTTCTGATGCTAGTTTATCTTTATTATAAGTAAATATATGATTATGTTTCAAATAAATTGTATGTTGTATTTTACATTTTTTTTGATGGTCAGATGAGCTACAATTACTTCTCGGTTAATAGAGAAATAATACATTATGGAAGTCAGAGTGATGAAAAGGGATATATAGTTAGAGACTCATTCCTTACGCTACAGTTTATGTTGTGGTTTGTAACAATGCTGCAAACACAGATGATAACTGTGTTTAGTGTCAGGGTTAAGGTTTGGGTTAGTGTTAGGGTTAGGGTTAAATTTGCACTTAGGTTCTCATAACTAACTCTTCTGATTCAGTTTTATAAAATGCAACTTTTAGCTCTTCTCAAAACTTTATTTTACACCAGGTAAAATGAGGAGTTTTGAGTTTGCCTTATAAAAAGTATTACCTGATTTTAAGCAAGAAGATCCTAAAAATAATAGCTAGTCTCTGTCGGCATCACTCATTTTTTGAATACCTGTGTAATATAGTTCAATCAAAGGTGTTTAACTGAATACTGAGAAAAAGTTAAATGTATTTCTAGGGAGATATGATGATTACTCAGTGATAAAGCCCAAGTTAAGAACTGCTCTATTTTTTCTTCTTCTGACAATTACTCGTTCATGTCTCAGGTTTGCACTCATGATCCAAAGGAAAAAAAAATGCTCTTCGTCAATAATGAAGTATGAAAAAATTATAATGAGATTAACAGAGATGCTTCTGAGTAACTGGACGTAATCATGAATCTACCTCACTCAGTTTAATAAGCCTTTCTTATATTCCTTTGAAGTACCTGCCATTACCACATATACTTTTTTTAATATAAATTTATTTATTTTAATTGGAGGTTAATATTCTTAATTATGGTAGCTTTGAAGTAAATCTCACTATCCATTAGAGCAACTTCTGACATCTTTTCTTCTGTGTAAGTGGATCCTGTTTATCCTTGACCATTTCATTTTCATACAAACTTCAGTATTTATTGTGTTCATTCTTTTAAAGCCTGAGGCTCTAGGGGCTCTAAAATTTACGTCACTTGTTCTTTAGCTCTGAAGGTTAAAGCATTCTTGGCTGTAGCCATGCCCTCTCTGCTTCATTCATCTATGCTCCTCCATAATCATTTCACATTTCTGAGATTATGATGAGATCATATTAGCTGATTTTAATTTTACCATTGTTTTAATTTATTCACCTTTATTTTTGGCTGTGCTGCACAGCATGTGAGATCCTAGTTTCTCCACCAGGGATCAAGTCCATGCTCCCTGCAGTGGAAGCAAAGAATCTTAACCCCTGGACCTCAGGGAAATCCCATCATTGGTTTTACTAATGTGGCTTGGCCATTTTATTTATTTCTCATTATCATTACTATGATTGATTTGGTTTCTAAGGGAAGAGAGAGACGACAAAGGCATGTTATGTTTTGAGTTTGACATATTGAGTTAAAAACAATCCACTTTTATCTCTTTCTTTACTGATTAGGGGAAAAAATTGGCATTGATAAAATTCTACAGGCATGGCAAATAGTAAGATATTGTGAAGAATCTATATTAAGAAATTACAAATCTTAATGAAATAAACACACACATTGAAAAAACAGCATTCAGTCTTATACAATAAAAATAGAAAGTGTAAGTACAGTCTTATCTGTTAGTGTAATGGGGGTCTGTGTGTGCTCAGTTGTGTCTGGCTTTTTGTGACCCCACGGACCTTGGCCCGCCAGGCTTCTCTGTCAGTGGGATTTTCCTGACAAGAAGACTGGAGTGGGGGCCACGCCCTTCTCCGGGCAATCCCCC
Source organism: Ovis canadensis (assembly GCF_042477335.2). Taxonomy (NCBI): domain Eukaryota; kingdom Metazoa; phylum Chordata; class Mammalia; order Artiodactyla; family Bovidae; genus Ovis; species Ovis canadensis. Next base: position 85,530,522 of record NC_091259.1, read on the forward strand.
AACCTGGGTTCAGACTCCTGTCCCTGCATCTTCTGTACTGCCGGTGGATTCTTTACCGCTGAGTCACTGGGGAGCCCAAAGAAATGGAATTTGTTTCCAAAATCTTCCTCACAAAGAAATCCTATGCCCTGTTTTTTATGTTGGTGAATTTCTCCAAACATTTGAGAAACATTGTCAATCATGCACAAATCTTTCTAGGGAATAGATTAAGAGGATACTTAAGAGTGCCTTATATTCACTTAGATTTTAGCAATCAGTTCAAAGAAAGCTATTATGAGAAATAAATGTATAGATCAATCTTTCTCATGAGGTTAGTTAATGAATATTCAAGACAAAATATTAACACATTGGATTTTTTCCAGAAACTGAAAAGTGGTTTAATAGTCATGAATTAATAACCATAAATCAACATATGAAAATGAAAGGGAAGATACATTATTCATGCAAATTACAGTTCTAGAGAAATAATTTGGTTAAATACAAAACTTATTCTGCTCTGAAAGGTTGATTTTTCTCAACTTACATTTAATAAAATTGTTATTAGCTACAAGAAACTTTAAATAATCCTCATATTAGCTATTGAAATTACTGTGATTAATTTTAAAATTCTTTGGCTCTAATACTATGTATATATCTAAATTCACATCTCTCAAGAATGTACAAACTCAAAGGAAGTTCCCTAGAGTTTTAATTGAAAAGTTCATACTTCCTGCATGGCTGTGACAAATATTTCTAGCATCCATGTCCTGAATAGAAATTAACCTCTTCCTGATAAGAGTATGAGTTTCTCTGGTGACTCATATGGCAAAGAATCTACCTGCAATGCACAAGACCAGGGTTCTGTCCCTAGGTTGGGAAGATCCCCCAGAGAAGGGAATGGTCAGCTATTCCAGTAGTCTTGCCTGGAGAATTCCATGGACAGAAGAGCCTGGCAGAATACAGTTCATGGGGTCTCAGAGACTCAGATGACTGAGTGACTAACATTTTCACTTTCTTGTTAGAGTATAGAATGTCAGAAACAGGTTATCATTGTGAAAAATATGACCTGTTGACCAGTATGATGAATACCAGAAACGGCTTTCTTTTGGTGCAATGAAGGTATTCAGGGGTTACAACTTATCTATCAATATTTTCTTGATAATCCTTATGCTTGCAGGAGACCTGTGTTCAATCCCTGGGTCAGGAAGATGCTCTGGAGAAGGAAATGGTAACCCACTTCAGTATTCTTGCCTGGAGAACTCCATGGACAGAGGACCCTGGCAGGCTACAGCCCTTGGGACTGCAAAGAGTCGGACACCACTGAGAGACAACACACACACGCATACGTGTTTGCATGAATAAGTCTTGGGAATTACACTTTTAAATAGTCATTTCTACTGCTCACCATTAGAAAACAATGATGCACTTGATGTTTTTATATATACTCATTTATGCAGCACTACGACATCCTGTTATTACTTTCTCATATTTTCGTTGTAGATTCCTTAGGACTTTCTGTATACAGAATCTAGCTGGCAAATAAAGACAGTTTTACTTTCTACTTTTCAGTAATTATAATTTTCTTCCTTATTCAACAAAAATCTAAAATAAGATGTGAATTGAAAGTGGTTAAGGACATTATTTTCCTGGCTGTTATATACAGAGTTGGGAGAAAATCAAGTTATTTTACTTTATATAGGATTTTTTTCTATTTTCTGTTTCTATACTAGACATATTATTAGCTAGAGGTATTTTTGTAGATGTTTATCAGGTTGAAGGAATTTTCTTGTATATCTTGTTTGCTGCTATACAGGTAATCTTTTTTTTTCTTTCCATCTGAGTCATTGTTTATTTTCCTATCATATACTGTGATATTTTATTTTCTAATATTTCATTCAGTGTTTCTATGATGAGGTACATTAGTTATCTTGATCTATGTTTTTTGTTTGTTTGTTTACAACATCTTTGTCTGGTGTTGGTGTTGATGGTTGTTGATTAGTTACTAAGTCGTCTCTGACTGTTTCGCAATCCCATGGACAGTAGCCTGCCAAGCTCCTCTATCATGGGATTCTCCAGGCAAGAATGCTGGAGTGGATTGCCATTTCCTTCTCCAGGGGATCTTCCTGATACAGGGATAGAACATGTGTCCTCTGCCTACAGATAGATTCTTTACCTCTGAACCACCAGAGAAACCCATGAAACACCAGAGATGACCCCAAACTCAGAAAACGATCTGAAATATTGGTGGTGGCCCCTCCTCACTGTCAGAGATGGCCACACACTTTCTTTCCTGGCGTGCCTCTCTGCCTTGCTTCGATCTTAACTAAACAGTTTCTCTGTGTGCTCTCCCACTTGTTTTGCTATGTCTCTAAAAATAAACTTTGTACCTTCATTTACAATTTTTGCCTCCTTGAGAAATGCATTTTTTTTACTGGGGACTAGATATATATATGTATATGTATATGTATATGTATATGTATATGTATATGTATATGTATATGTATACGTATATGTATATGTATGTATACTTATGGCTGCCAGTAACCCGCATCTCAGCTATCAGTTTTTAAACTATGGAGTTCACACATTCTAAACTAATTAATCATTTTGTACATTACTGTTTGAATTGTCTTTGCCTCTTCAACCAAATCCTGAGCTCCTGAAGGTCAGGAAGCAGGCCAAAGAATTCGATCATTGTCCTTGCACAACTCTGGGTCCTAGATATTTGTAGCTGAAAAGCCAATCCAGAAATCTTTGGTTTCTATCATAGAGGTTTCTTAGAACCTCAGTCAGAAGCACCTGGGAAATCAGTTGAACTCATGGATATTTGGCAGAGAAACCCAGGAATGTTCATTTTAAACAAGCCTCTTGGAATATTCTTATGTACATGGGTGTTTTGGAATTAGAGAGCTGTCACATACAAATAAACACAATCCTAAGTACATGTTTCACACAAGGTATAGGCAAGATAGTAACAGCATCAATCATGTTATCAAGTTTAAATAACATTTCCAGTTTTATTTCTTCCTCTAGCTCCCCCTCCCCTTCTTGTCTGAATCATCCTTCTGGAGCAAAATTCTAATCAAATCCTTCCTTCAACCAACACCTTCCCAGTTGTGAGACTATAAAACCCATGATCATAAACTTATCCTTTAAGAATCTTTATGGCCCAGTTGCAACCAAATGACATAACTTTTTAACTAAGAGCACAAACTTTGGGGCCAGACTGACTGAATTCAAATCCCAATGCCTCCAGTTTGAGTATGAGCTATATTTATGGGATGAAGAAAAAGTGTTGCATATATCTCTTATTGCTCTGTTTATTCAAATATCCATGCACTTTTTTTGTGCTATTTATTACTTAAATGCTTGACAGAATTTACCATTTAATAGTATGGGACTGCGGAGAAGGCAATGGCATCCCACTCCAGTACTCTTGCCTAGAAAATCCCATGGATGGAGGAGCCTGGTAGGCTGCAATCCATGGGGTCGCTATAAGTCGGACACGACAGAGCAGCTTCACTTTCACTTTTCACTTTCATGCATTGGAGAAGGAAATGGCAACCCAGTCCAGTGTTCTTGCCTGGAGAATCCCAGGGACGGGGGAGCCTGGTGGGCTGCCGTCTACGAGGTCACACAGAGTCGGACACGACTGAAGTGACTTAGCAGCAGCAGCAGCAGTATGGGACTGAGGTTCTCCTTGTAGGAAGATTTTTAACTGAAAATTCAATTTCATAAGAAGATAGAGGCTATTCATATTTTGCATTTCATGTTTGGTAAGTTTATTTGTATGGTTGAAATGACTTTTCTACACCAACTAGATAGTTACATTTTTTGGAAGAAAATGATATGGAATACTCCCTAATTATTTTTTCTACATTGACAGTATCTGTAATGAAGTCCCATTTTTTTTCTTGAGTAGCAATTGTGTTATGATCTGTTATTTGTAATCAATTTATCTAACAGATGATTGATTTATGTATCATTTTAAACATCAGAATTTTAGTTTTGCTCAATACCTTATTTCTACTCCACTGTCCATTTTCTATTTTGTTGATCACCATTCTCATCTTTTCCTCCTATTTATTGTGTGATTAAAAACTATGTTTGCTTTTTTATCTTCTTAAGATGGAATCACAGATCATCAAATTTCTTCTCTTAAGTAAAACATTCAAGCAAGTAGGTGCTATTTTAAATAGAATGAGGTATTAATAGAGAGAGTACAAAAATGTTGACCTTTTGAGTGACTAGTAGAACTCTAAACTAGTCCTTAAGATTCCCCACCATTTGGTGTACACATATCTTCAACTAGCCATTCAATTACACATTAATCTGGGAGCTGCTGGCAAATAATTTTAAATTATAACTAGTTTAAAATCAGTTGATCATAACAAAAGAAGACTCTCTTGATTGGTGGGTCTCATATAATCTGATGATTTGTTAAAAATCCTTGAATCCCTCTTTAAAGAGATGCATGAATTATAAGAGGGTGTTGAAAGAGAGATTTGTGGTGTGAGAGTGACTTGAGCGGAGAAAACAAAGTGGATACCCAGTAGCGGATTCTAGGAACTGTGAATAACCCCAAACAGATGTCAAGGAAACAAGACCCTATTCCTACAACTCAAGGAACTGCATTATTCCAACAACATGAATGAACTTGGCAGGGAACCAAGTTCTAGATGAGAAACTTGTCGACACTTTGATTTCAGCCTTGCAATAACTTGAATAGAGGGACCAGGTGTATTGTGCCTAACTTCAGGTGTACAAAATTGTTATGCTCCGAGCCCTTATCTCCGAACCGACCGAGAGAGCAAGTCCACCACAGTAATGCAAAAACAAGAAGGGACTTTATCTCTAGCGCACTAGGGCTCAAGTCTCATCCCACACAAGGGAATCCGACAAGAGCCGCGAACAAAGGAGTATGGCGGCTTATATACAGGCAGTTCTTTGTCTCAGTTACAGGAGTAGCTGGCGTTACATGATTGGCCAGGCAGGATGAGCGCATATCCTGTCTCTTACTGGTAAACATGACTCAGGTCCTAGAGACCGTCATTTGGTCCCTAACATTCCCCCCTGTCCTTAGATCATATAGAGGAATCTTCCTCTCGGTCCTGAGACACAGTTTGATATTGTTGTCGAAGCACAAACAGCTGTACGGTATTTATGCGTTTCTTTACAAAGGCTACAAGTCTATTGATAATGCATGGGCCAAAGGTAAGCATTAGTAAAAGTACTAGCAGGGGTCCTAGCAAGGTGGAGATTAAGGTTGTCAGCCAAGGGGATTGTTGAAACCAAGATTCAAACCATCCCTGTTGAGCCTCACGTTCTCGTTTATGTTGGGCTAGTCCTTCTCTCACCTTGGCCATAGATTCTCTAACTATTCCTGTATGATCTGCATAGAAACAGCACTCTTCTCCTAGGGCAGCACAGAGTCCCCCTTGTTGCAGAAAGAGCAGATCTAATCCCCTCCTCTTTGCTTTTTTCTGGATTGAACCTTATTCTGACTTGTGCAGAATTGCAACTTTTACAGCTAAAAGTTGGATCTCCAAGGACCCTAGGGAGGGGCTTGGCGAATGAAAAATTAGGTACATCTCGATTTCCTACTTTCTAGCGCCGAGGTCCATCATTAGAAGTAACACAATCCCAAGTTTTACAATAAGAGTCTTGTGCCCCCCTCACAGGTCTTCCAGTCATGCCTGGGTGCACCTGGGCATGCCCAGAACCCTTGTTCTCGGAGATAACCCCTAGCCCAAGGCACATTTACCATCGGCTTAAGGTCAAAGTATAAGTCTGGCCGCCATGTGTTTGGTGGATGTATTGCGGTAGTGGAGTTTAGCACCTCTCGTGTTAGTCCATTTTGCAGCTTCCAGGTGATTTTGACGGGTTGATGCAGGTTCATGCTGGCAACTCCGGAGCAGAGTAACTGGGTCATCCACAAGAGGGCCCAGCCGAGTTGTCCTGGTCTTGTTGGCGCCTTCGAAGCTTTAGCCTCAAGGGGTTGGACGGGTGCAGAGATGCTTCCCATTTTTTTTTTTTAGCGTCTTCTTGCTCTGCTGAAGCAGCGGGGCGTACATGGTTGCAATGCTCCCAAGGTCCGATACCGTCAACCTTTAGGGCAGTTGGGGTGGTAAGAAGAACAACATAAGGACCCTTTCATTTGGGTTCTAGTGCCTTGGTTTGGTGCCTTTTGACCCATACCCAGTCTCCTGGGCCAATGTCATGTGAGGGAATAGTTCCCTTATTTTGACCCACATGTATTTTCCGGAGCAGTTTTCAGACACGAGAGTGCACCTTGCTTAAGGCCATCAAGGCCTCTTGGAGTTTCCCCAACGTGGGAGGCAGTAGTTTTTTCCCTTTAAATATTGGACATACAGGGGGAGGTCTCCCATACAGAATCTCAAATGGGGTCAGATTAAGTTGATAAGGAGTATTACGCGCACGGAAGAGGGCGAAGGGAAGGAGGGTCACCCAGTCCCCGCCAGTCTCTATAGCCAATTTAGTTAAAGTTTCTTTTAGAGTCCGATTCATTCTTTTTACTTGTCCTGAGCTCTGTGGACTGTATTCACAATGTAACTTTCATTTAGTCTCCAGGACTAGGGCAAGGCTCTGAACTATTTGACTCATAAAGGCAGGTCCATTATCAGAGCCGATGGTCACTGGCAGGCCAAACCTGGGAACTATTTCTTCTAAAATCATTTTTTGCCACTATCATCGCGGGTTTTTTTTTTTTTTTTGTAGGAAAAGCTTCTACCCACCCTGAGAAGGTATCCACCAACACTAACAAGTACCGGTAACCATACTTGCCTGGCCTTACCTCGGTGAAATCTATTTCCCAGTGTTGCCCTGGTCCTTTTTCCCGATACCTCAGTCCTGCATGTTGTCCTTTTCCTGGCCTCATCTGTTGACACGCCTTACAAGCATGCACTATGTTCTTTACAGTTGTCTGGTGCCGGGGAAATCGCAGGCGCGCAGTTTGAAAGAGCATCAGAGTCTTTTTTTTTTTTTCTCAGATGAGTAGACAAGTGCAAATGCTCACATAGTTGCCGTCCCAACTGAGCAGGGAGTATCAAGTAGCCGTCTGAGTCTCGGTGCCATCTATCTTATCTTTTTGAAGGTTGGTGTGTTTTTGGATCTAAGCAAAGTCTGTGGATGAATACTCAGGGGTTGGGGGCAAAGTTCCCATACCTGGAGGTGGAAGTCCGATCGCCAACACAGGGGTGATGAAATCTTTATCAGCTACTTTTTGAGCTGCCAGGTCTGCGGCATGATTCCCTCGTGCCGTGGGGCTGTCACCCTTCTGATGTCCAGGTACGTGTACTATTGACACAGCCCGAGGCATCTGTACAGCCTCTAAAAGTCTACGGATTTTAGGTAAGTTTTTAATTTCTTTTCCTTTAGCTGTCAAAAACCCCCTTTCCTGATATATCAGGCCCTGGATGTGTACCGTGCCAAAAGCATAGCGACTGTCAGTGAAAATAGTTATTCTTTTTTCTTTGGCTCTCTCTAATGCTTGAATCAGGGCAATTAACTCTGCCTTTTGTGCTGAGGTATCTGGGGGAAGGGCCTCTGCCCATATCGTCCGTCCAGAGTCATCTACTACTGTGGCTCCCGCCTGTCTCTGTCCATCTTTTACATAACTGCTGCCGTCTGTGAACCATCTTAGCTCACTGTTATCCACTGGAGTACCGGTTAAGTCCTTTCAATTGCTGTTACCCCGGCCAGTATCTCATCACAGTCATGGAGGGGGCTATTTCCCCCGGATTGGGCAAAAGAGTGGCCGGATTTAGAGTGCAGGGAGTTTGGAAATGAATCCGTGGGGTGTCAAGTAGCAAGGCCTGGTAGTGCGTCAAGCGGGCATTAGAAATCCATTTACCTGGGGGTTGCTTTAAAACTCTCTCTATGGCATGAGGAGTGTAGACCAAGAGTCTCTGTCCATAAGTCAGTTTATCAGCATCGTGGACTAAGAGCGCGGTGGCTGCGATGATATGGAGGCAAGGTGGCCATCCGGCTGCCACTGGGTCCAGTCTCTTGGAAAGGTAAGCTACAGGTCGCTTCCATGGTCCCCATCTCTGTGTTAGTACCCCTTTTCCTATCCCCCGCTTTTCATCTACAAATAATTGGAAAGGCTTAGATGGATCAGGGAGGGCAAGGGCAGGAGCCTCTAGCAAGGCTCGCCCGAGCTCTTGGAAGGCCTCTTTCATTGGCTCAGTCCATTTCCAGTCCTTGTTTTCTTTGGTCCCCTCATATAGGGGCCTGGTCTTTTCTGCAAACCCCAAGATCCATAAGTGGCAATATCCCACCGTTCCCAGAAATTTTCTCACTTGTCTAGGGTTAGCCGGCTCAGGGATCTGGAGGATGGTTTCTTTTATAGCCTGTGTTAGCCACCTCTGGCCCTGTTTTATCTTATAACCGAGGTATGTAACCTCTCACTTGGCAATCTGGGCCTTTTTGGCACTAGCCCGGTAACCTAAAGTCCCCAAGGTTTGGAGAAGGTCACCTGTTGCCTCTTGGCACTCTTTCTCTGTAGCTGCCGCCAGCATAAGGTCATCAACATATTGTAATAAAACAATGGTAGGGTGTTCAACCTTTCGGAGGTCTTCGTCCAGGGCCTCATTAAATAACGTGGGTGAGTTTTTGAAACCCTGTGGTAAGCGAGTCCATGTCAGCTGCACAGGGGTCTGACAACCGTCTTCCTGCCATTGGAAAGCAAAGATCTCTTGGTTTGCAGGGGCAAGAGACAAACTAAAAAAGGCATCTTTTAAATCTAAAACAGTGCACCAAATGTAGTTTGGAGGCAAGTTGCTTAGCAATGTATAAGGGTTAGGAACCATAGGATGAATATCATTTACCTGTTTGTTGACTTCTCGTAGATCTTGAACCGGTCTAAAATCAGTTCCCCCAGGCTTTTTTACAGGCAACAGGGGAGTGTTCCATGGGGACCGGCACCTTTTCAGGACCCCAGAGTCTATGAGGCGTTGTATATGAGGAGTAATTTTTTGTCGAGCCTCCTGACTCATGGGATACCGTTGTACCCTCACCGGGGAAGCACTGGCTTTCAGTTCCACAATGATAGGGGGCCTCTGTTTGGCTAGTCCCATTTCTGCAGTTTCAGCCCAGGCCTGAGGGTATTTTTGAACCCATAGTTGTACTTCGGGGCTTATTGTCGCTGGGGCCTCTGGCAAGTAGAGTCTGTATTCATCTTTTAATGCCAGACACAGGACCTGAAGAGGATGCCCGATCCCATCTAAAACCAACACTTGTCCGTGGTCGAAATGAATTTGGGCATTTACTTTAGACAGTAAATCTCTTCCCAACAAGGGCGCTGGACACTCAGGTATCACCAGAAAAGAATGGGTTACCTGGTGGGCCCCCAAGTTCACATGCCGTTTTGTAGTCCATCCATATCGTTTAGCCCCGGTTGCTCCCTGCACCTAGCTACATTTTTTAGACATGGGTCCATCTTTTTGGAGTATTGGGCTCCCGTGTCCACCACGAAGCCAACTGGTTTTCCCTCCACATTTATAGTTACCCAGGACTCGGGGAGGGGCTTCGAGCCCTGACCCCCCTAGTCGCTATCCTTACCCGCGTAGAGGATATGACTGTCTGGAGAGGGAGTCTCGTTCTTGGGGTTCTTGGGCCCCTCTTTTTTATTTTTACGGTTTTCTTCAGCTCTAAAATTTTTTTTTTTTTTTAATGCAGTCCTCTCTCTCTTCTGGGGTCTCTCCATGATTAAAAACTCTCTCGGCTGCCCTCACTAGATCTTGCAAGGATTGTTCATTTAACCTCTCTATCTTTTGTAACTTCTTTTAATATCAGGGGCTGCTTGATTTACAAATGCTAACATAACTGCCGCTCATGACTCATCTGCCTGTGGGTCTATAGGGGTATACTGTCTAAAAGCTTTTATTATCCTTTTTAGGAAGGCTGCTGGGCTTTCATTTGGCTGTTGTCTCACTGGATTTATTTTGGCCAAATTAGTTGGCTTTTTGGCGGCCCCTCTAAGGCCAGCCATGAGAGTCTGATGGTACACTCGGAGACGCTCCTTACCTTCAGTGCGTTTGAAGTCCCAGTTGGGTCGCACCAAGGGGAACCCCTCCTCAATGAGGTTAGGCTGCATTGTGGGCCTCCCATCCACCCCTGGCACATTTTTCTGGGCTTTTGACAGGATCCGTTAGTGCTCCTCTGTAGTAAAAAGTACCTGTAACAGTTGCTGACAATCATCTCAAGTGGGATTGTGAGTAAACAGGATAGACTCTCAAAGATCAATAAGACCCTGTGGTTTTTCAGAGAAGGAGGGAGTCTGGGTTTTCCAATTGTACAAATCACTAGTGGAGAAGGGCCAATACTGATATGTCCGTTTTCTACCCTCTCTGGCTGGCCCCGCCCAGACCGGAAACGCATGAATGGTGGAGGAGGGAACCTCCAGGTCTTTTTCTGCTATGCTGCCCATTTTTTATCTTTATTTTTTGCCTTTCTCCGAGTTCCCTAGGTGGGGCCCCTTTTTCTGAGAGGAGCTGAAGGCTTGGTTCTCTTTTTGGCTTCTCCCGATGAAACCTGTGGAACCTGTGGAAGCAAGGGAGGGGAAGAGGGAAGGGAAGTGAGGGGCTGAAAAACAAAAGGTTTTAGCCAGGCCAGGGAGTTTTGCACCAGGTCCTGTCAGACTAAAATGTATGGAGTTTGGTCTGGCTGGGTGTCCTGAAGGGTAGGGGGTGAGCACCTTCTCTCTGACCGCTTGAATAGTAGGCAGGCTGAAGGTGCCTTCTTGTGGCCAGGTGACATCAAAAGCAGGCCACTAGGCAGAACAAAAAGTTACTAACTTGCTTTTTTTTTTTTTTTACCAGCAATGATAGATTCTGTGCTCTAGACTTGAAATCAGAGAAGTGATTAATCATAAGAGATAAAGAAGTAGAAGTTGTTTGTCCCATGATCACAGAAAAGTACACTGGGAGCCAACAGAGCACACAAAGAGCAACGCAGACACCACAAATAGACAAACAGATAACAAACGCAAGGTGGCCACTGACAATGCACTCAATCTTACCTGCAGGATGTTCACAGAGCCAGCTGCCTCCCCAGCACGAAACCAGGCCCCGGCCTTACGCTGACTTAATCCAGTATCAGAGCCAGCTGCCTCCCCAGCACGAAACTAGGCCCCGGCCTTACGCTGACTTAATCCAGTATCAGAGCCAGCTGCCTCCCCAGCACGAAACTAGGCCCCGGCCTTACGCTGACTTGCCTCTGCACTTTACGGCCAGATGCCTCCCCAGTAAGATACTAGGCCTCGGACTTAATCTGGGCTTCTGCAACGTTAGCACCGGTGCTCAGTGCCCTTATCTCCTAATGAAGTTACTCCCTTCTACCAGAAGAGTTGTCCTCCCCGGCGGGATGGAGATCCCGGACGAGCCCCCAGATGTTATGCTCCGAGCCCGTTTCTCCGAACCGACTGAGAGAGCAAGTCCACCACAGTAATGCAAAAACAAGAAGGGACTTTATCTCTAGCGCACTAGGGCTCAAGTCTCATCCCACACAAGGGAATCCGACAAGAGCCGCGAACAAAGGAGTATGGCGGCTTATATACAGGCAGTTCTTTGTCTCAGTTACAGGAGTAGCTGGCGTTACATGATTGGCCAGGCAGGATGAGCGCATATCCTGTCTCTTTCTGGTAAACATGACTCAGGTCCTAGAGACCGTCGTTTGGTCCCTAACAAAACTTGTGAATTAATAAATGAGTGTTTTTCAAGCCACTGAATCTGCAGCAGTTTATTATGATGAAATAGACCATTCATATACCACATAATTGATAGGTTTTTATCAATTGCATTATCAAAAAATGTATATTCAACAGGTTTTAATAAAGTAGAAACATTGAGATATAATAATAACTGCAAATGCCATAATATCATATTTCTATTCAGCGTGATATTGAATGTGATTTTTACAAAAATGTAGATGTCCAAATAACAAAACTTAGAGGAAAGACTGAAATAAACATAACACAGAAACAACACTATGCTTGGTCTATTGAACAGTAATTGTGATTTTCTTTTTCTGAATTTTGGAATTCACATCTTCCATGATAAATATAAATATAAACAGGTTGATTGCTAGTGTTATTTTCCTAAGATAAGAAGATAAACATGCTCAAGCTTCTTATATAATTTAATGATGTAAAATGAATTATACTCTAAATGAGGAGTATGGGATTTTCTTTAAATTGCCTTGTTTGTAGCTCATGGAAAACACACCAATCAAAATTGTCTGGGGTGTGAATCCCCAAAGTCACTCAGGTAGACATAAATATACAGCATGATCCCTAAGTTTAGTTTACAAGCATACAGCTTACCCTTGGGAGTGTCTCTATTTTTTAATGAGAAAAAAATGTAATTTTCTTGATGACTTTACTGAAATACACTTTGGAAGAGGTTACAATACTCTTATTACAAGCTACAACAGTTTTAATAAATGTAAGTATTTTTGTTAAATACTTTTCAAGATTCTTATTTAAAGAAGTCTTCAGTAAATCAATCTATAAAGACTACATGGCTTCTGGTGAGTTGTTTAAATTAAGTGATTTACTTTAATTCTGATGTGGGAAACTTTGAAATTAACAATATTTTTGGCAGAGAAACACCTATGCAACCCTACTAGCAATGAAACGGTATTCATTTAATTCATTTAAGGGGAAGAATACAAGATATTGAACTTATTTTTGAACTTTGCTTATATAGCTGAATGATGTCCTTGGTGGATATTCAAGTAGTAGCATTTATTTTCAATTTAAAAAATTAAGGAAATATTAAAAATAAATCTATAAAACTGTAGAGAAATATGCCAGATTTTGCATTAAATTTTTTGAGTTTAAAATCATGCAGGTGAAAGCAAGTTGGAGCAGTACAGCAAACTTGAATTCTGAATTAAACCCCAAAGCAGTCTGAAATATGTTGCCTGGGATTTGATATTAAGAGGTAATAATGCTTTTATATACCAAAATGTGTGTATTTTGTGCACCAAAATCAAAATTGCTGCAGTGAGTGAAACGAAAGAAGTAGCTATCAAGCAGTCTAGATAATGCAGTGATACTGTGCGTGCTAAGTCGCTTCAGTCCTTTCTGACTCTTCATAAACAACCCTATGGACTGTAGCCCGCCAGGCTCCTCTGTCCATGGGATTCTCCAAGCAGGAACACCAGAGTGGGTTGCCGTACACTCCTCCAGGGGATTTTCCCAACGCAGGAGGAGAACCCGTGTCTCTTATGTCTGCTGCACTGGTAGTTTAGTTCTTTTAGAGATCACAGAAATCCAGACAGAAGAGTTCAGATTGCAGGTAATCTGTATGGAGATGATTTTGAATATGGGTAAGCATTTGAGCATGATTTTAAACTAAGACTGAATGAAAAGTAGTCTTGAAGGATGGTTGTAGTTAGGCTAAATAAAAAGACAGCTGCTGAATAGGTGTGTGGTAGGTAGCAATAAAGATGGGAGTGTATTTTGAAGAATATGTTCATTTTGTCCTAATTACATTTTTCACAGCCTCCACCTTGGATGGAAAGGAAATCATAGAGATACAGACAAGGACAGGGAAAAATGGACAAAACAAAGCTTGTGCCTTGATGGCTTGAGACATTAATGGAAATGTGCAGCTAAGAAGGAAACATTAGAAAATAATTAAGAAAAGATTTCCTCTGTGTATGCAGTTTTTCTTCTTCTTAGTCACTATTTGCACCATTTCAGACTTCATAAAATTATAGGTGGTGCTACATTGTAGAATATTTTGAGGTTATATATTTCAAATTCAAAGTAAACATGAAAAACAGCATTAGAAATACAAGAGAAGAAACTAAATTTGGTGGGGGCCATTTATTACATGTGAAATTAAAGTCTTAAATATTTTAGAAAATAATTAAAGTTGGACTTCCCTGATAGCTCAGCTGGGAAAGAATCTGCCTGCAATGCATGGGACCCCAGTTCGATTCCTGGGTGGGGAAGATCTGCTGGAGAAGGGATAGGCTACGAACTCCAGTGTTTCTGGTCTTCCCTTGTGACTCAGCTGGTAAAGAATCTACCTGTAATGTGGGAGACCTGGGTTCAGTCCCTGGGTTGGGAAGATCCCCTGGAGAAGGGAATGGCTACCCACTCCAGAATTCTACACTAAATTTAGTGGGGGGCAATTATCACATGTGAAATTAACGTCTTAAACATTTTAATTCACTGTTATATTTTATACATAATTGTATAGTAAAAAGAAATTCTTAAAATAGAATTATATTCTAAAGGTAAGGTTTCAGAGAGCTTAACTTGTCGGAAACATATTAATAAGTGACTGAGGTTAAATTTGAAGGCAAGCTGACTTGATTAAAGAGTGTAGATTGTTAACAAGACATCATTCATATTCTCTAGGAGATACAATATATGACCTTTCACCAGGGTTTGGCCAGTTGGTGAAATCATTAAGGGAAGGTAAACCTGAGGCTTCTCTGATGAGGTGGGTGCTGAATCTCTCAGTTGTGTGACTTGCGACTCCATGGACTGTCGCCCGCCAGGCTCCTCCGTCCACCAGTTTTCACCAGCAAGGATACTGGAGTGGGGTGCCAATTCTTTCCCCTGGGGATATTCCTGACCCAGGGATTGAACTCATGTCCCTTGCATCTCCTGCACCATCAGGAGGATTCTTTACCACCGCACTACCTGGTAAGCCTCTCTCTGATCGGGGAGCACTAAGGAAAAGTGAGAGAAAAACAGAGGACATCTTGAGCAGTTAGAATGGCCTGAACAAACAGAAGAATTTGCAAGTGCAATCAACAAGTTCAATTAAACGAAGCTAAAGAAAGGAATTATCCATGTGGAGAAAAGGGCGACAGCTGAGAAGGTTGAGAAAATTCAAACAAGGACATTTTCTGAGTCACCCTGACACCCAGTCCTTCCCAGTCCATCCTCTCCTTGCCCCTACCTCAGAAGCTGACTTGCACTCTCCACACCTGTAGACACACGGTATATTTGGGCTCCAACTGCGCCTTATTCGCATTCCTGGGAAATCCCAGACGTCACCACTGCAAACCAGTCCCCTGTCCAGGCTGGGAGGAAAATACCCTCTGTTTCTGTCATGTCTGGTTGCTTAGGGTGAGCTCTCTGGCTTTCTCTGGCAGAAGCCGTAGTGATGGATGAGAGAAATCAGAGTGCGGGAATCACCTTCGTCCTCTTGGGCTTCTCAGAATACCCGCAGCTCCAGGTGCCCCTATTCCTGGCTTTCTTCACCGTCTGCACCGTCTCTGTGGTGGGGAACCTGGGTATGATTGTGATCATCAGAATCAACCCCAAGCTCCACACCCCCATGTACTTCTTTCTCAGCCATCTCTCCTTTCTTGATTTTTGTTACTCTTCTATAACCACACCTAAACTCTTAGAGATCTTGGTTGTGGACAGAAGGACTATCTCCTACGTGGTTTGCATGATGCAATTCTTCTTTGGTTGCACACTTGCGATTACGGAGATGTTCATGTTAGCAGTGATGGCCTATGACCGGTTTGTAGCTGTTTGTAACCCCCTGCTCTACACAGTTGCTGTCTCCTAAGCTCTGCAGCCTCCTAGTCGCTGGAACCTACACGTGGGGTGGATCGTGTTCCTTGACAATCACCTGTTCTCTTTTGGAGCTGTCCTTCTGTGGTTCTAACGTCATACATCACTTTGGCTGTGAGTACTCTGCCATCGTCTCTGCCTCTTGCTCTGACTCTCACTTCAGTCAGATGACACGTTTTATCATTTCTACTCTCAGTGAGGTGTGTAGCCTCCTGATTATCCTCGCCTCCTATATTTTCATAATTGTCACAATCATCAAGATGCCTTCAGCTGGTGGACTCCGAAAAGCCTTCTCCACCTGTGCCTCCCACCTGACCGCCATCACCATTTTCCATGGGGTCATCCTTCTTCTCTACTGTGTACCCAACTCCAGAAGCTCATGGCTCTTCATCAAAGTAGCCACTGTGCTTTACACAATAGTGATCCCCATGCTAAATCCCCTTATCTACAGCCTTAGAAATAATGATGTGAAGGAGACCATCAGAAAATTAGTCAATACCAAAATGTTTTCTCACCCAATGTAATTTTGAGTGAGAAGAGAGATAGAGGAAAGCAGTTTCTTAAATGTGCTTTATACAGTGTGTTGAAGGTTATTACATTTTTCTTCCAATGTGTGCTTATCCCAGTGTCCTACTCTTTGTGACCCCTTCTCTGTCCACGGGGAATCTCCAGGCAAGGATACGGGAGTGGGTTGCCATGCCCTCCTCCAGGGGATCTTCCCAAGCCAGCAATGGAACTCACGTCTCCCGAAGTGCAAGTTGATTCTTTAGTGACTGAGACACAATGGGATACAATCTCTTGAGAAAATTATGTACCATATGAATATAATGTGATTTTTAAACTGCACTGTGATTTTAAAATGTCACCTTCAGTTTAAAAGAAAAATATATGTTTATGTCTCACTTTCAGAATGTTATAGGCAAAATAATGACAGTCTAACAGTGTCCAGGGCTTCCCTGGTGCCTCAGATGGTAGAGAATCTGCCTGCAATGCGGGAGACCTGGATTCTTTCCCTGGGTAGGGAAGATCCCCTCAAGGAGGGCATGACAGCCCACTCCAGTATTCTTGCCTGGAAAATCCCCAAGGACAGAGGAGCCTGGTGGGCTACAGTCCACGGGGTCTCAGAGTCGGGTAAGACTGAGCGGCTAAGCACAGCGCAGCAGAAGGCTGTCCATATTCTGAAATCCTCAGAATTTGCAAATGATTTCTGTTCCATGTCTTCTTTCTTTCTTTTTTCTCTCTTCCTTTCCTTTCTCTTTTTCTCAAATTATGGAATGTGATAGGTAGACAAGTAATTTTGTATAATCATCCTGTATGTTACTTTCTCCAGGAAATTAAAGACTCATCAGCTCTTTGCAGCATCTCTGTGAGCATGTTTTTAGTCACTGTGCCTCTTGATGCCTCTAGGAACAGACTCCATTGCAGTGTTCAAAGATTTTTCTTCTAAACAGAGAATAGGTTACGAGAGTTAAAACTTAACTTTATCGCTTTTGAAATTTGTATTATTAAAATTTTAGAGTATATTCCCTTATGTCTGGCTTATTTGGCTCAGCATTTTGTTTCAAAAGAATTTTTAAGTGATTGACTGTAACAGTAGTTCCCTTTTTGGTGCTGAAGAATGTTCTACAAAATAAATATATTGATATGATAATATGTTTATTCATACTACTACTACACATGGAGTTTGGCTATTTCCTCTTCTCTTTTGAAGTATTATTTAGTTACAGAGTTATAATAATTTTATATACACAACATAGTGATTCATTATGTTTTTAGAGTAGACACTGTTAAACCTTAGTGGCTCAGTGGGTAAAGAACCTGCCTGCAAGCAGGTGATGCCAGAGATATGGGTTTGATTCCTGGGTGGGGAATATCCCCTGGAGGAGGGCACGGCAACCCAGTCCCATGGGCAGAGGAGCCTGGTGGGCTGGAGTCCATGGGGTTGCAAAGCTGGACGCAACTGAAGTGACTGAGCACAGCGCAGCAAAGGATAACAGGCATAACTCACGGCGCTGGGCAGCGGCTTCCTGTAGCTTATCCGTTTTATGCAGAGCATTTTGTAGACTTTATACTCCTAAATCCCCCTTCCTCCTTTCCTCTACAAAGTCTGCATATAACAATTGTTGGAAAGAATTAGAGTAAAGGGAAACGCTGTGCATTGTGGGAGAGAATGTAACTTGGTATAACCAACTGCATACTGTATGGAAAGCAGTATGGAGTTTTACACACACACACACACACACACACACACACACACACACACACGGTAAAAACAGAACTACCATGTGAGCCAGCAGTTTCACTTCTGGTTATTTCACCTTTTTTGTCTTTAACGTAAATGCTGCATGAACATTCTTACACAAGTATGTGCTCACTGAACGTGAGCACTCACTGTGTGAGGTGTGCCCTATCTCTGAATGTTCTGGATCAAAGGGCGCTTGTTTCTGATCTTTTGCCAGATGCCATGAAACGATTTTCCAAAATGGATGGATTAGTTTAAATTCCAACTATATTATATGTGGGTTCTAATTATTGTCTATTTTTGATAACGTTTAATACTCTCATAGCAGACATTTTAATATTTTCAAGTTGGTGGGTAAGTAGGGGTACTTCATCTTGGTGATGAATTCAATTCCACTTTACTAATGTGGCTGAATTCCTATAATTTAGTTATTAGTCATTTGACTTGTCTTAATTCTTTGTGAAGGGCCTATTCAGGTTTATTTTAAAATATTTTTCTATTAGGTTATTAATATTTTATTATGAAAAATGTATTTCATTATGCATTCTAAATAAAAGTCCTTTGATGTGTGTATCATGAATATTTTCTCCTAGATTGTGGTGTGTCTTTTCATTCAGTTTGCGATGTCTTTAGGGGCACACATTTCCTTATGTTTAATGAATTAATGAATCAATGTTTAACAAACTGTTTCTCTACACAGTGAAGGGCTTCTAATGTCTTATTTCAGATCCACTTCTTACCTCCAAAATAATAAAGATATTCATGTTTTATGTGCGAAGTTATCACAAATTTCATGCAGTATTCTATTTTACACTCTACTCCCTCTATTTTCAATTTGGGGTTTTATTTTCTCTGTTTACATTGATTTTTTAAAAATATAAATTTATTTATTTTAAGTGGAGGTTAATTACTTTACAACTTATTTCAAACTAAATTTTGATGGGGGCATGACTATAAGCTAATTTTATATTTTGACTTATTGGCATATATTTACCCCAGAAATGCTTATTGAAAAATTTACTCATTTTAACACTGCTCTGTGGTGCCAGAATATTCATAAAGTAGACATCAGTATATCTATAGTTCTGTTTCTAGACTTTCTGTATGCTTCTAGGTGTTTTATAATCAGAACTACCCTTAACTAATAGGCTTTGATATCAAGTTGAGCAACTCTTAAAAAGTTACTCTTAATCTTGCAGAGTGTTTAAGATATTCTTTATCTCTACCTTTTAAAACAACCTTTAGAATTATTCTTGTCTGAGTTTAGTGTAGAAATACAGTAGAATTGTAGATCAATGTGCAGAGAGTGGTGTTTGAAGCCTCAGGTCTCCAAACCATAGCATGCCACATGATCATGTTTACTTAGATCTACTTCATGTTTTACAATATAAGATACATCATATTTTTATAAAGTTCTTACATATTTTTAAATTAATCTCAATTTGTGATTATTTTTCATACTATTTTAAATGTCATTTATAAAAGGTGTATTGTTTTTCAATTAGGATTCAATGCATTTTGGCAACTCTAAAAATATCTTTTAATAATTTTATAATTTATTTGTAGATTATTTTGGATTTTCAACATGCATATCATATAATCTCTAGTCAAATATTTTCTGGATAGGTTGTTTCCAGTGTTATTCCCTTTATTTTTTTCTTGTGTTTGGTTAACTAGTTGAAAACTTTAGTATAATTTTAAATAAACAGTAAAAGTGGGTATCCTCGAGACTGCTGAAAAGATGGCGGAGGACTAGGACGGGAAGACCACTTTCTCCCTCACAAATTCCTCAAAAGAACATTTCAACGCTGAGCAAACTCCACAAAACAACTTCTGTAGGCTGGCAGAGGACATCAGGCAACCAGAAAAGCAGACCATTGTCTTCAAAAACAGGTAGGAAAAAATAAAAAAGAGGAAAAAGGAGACAAAGGAGGTGGGGAGGGAGCTCCGTCCCGGGAAGGGAAGCCCATCCCGGAAAGGAAATTTTAAGAAGAGAGCTTTCCAAACACCAGGAAACACTCTCCCTGCCGAGTCTGTGGCGAGCCTTGGAAACACAGAGGGCAACATAACAGGAAGGAAAAATAGGTAAATAATTAAAACCAAGAGATTACAAGCCCAACAGTAACTCCCCCAGTGGAAAAGCAGCACAGACGCCTGCATCCACCATTGGGAAGTGGGGGCAGGGCAGGGACGCGCGGGAGGCGCGGGCTGCAGAGCTTTGCAAGAATCGGGCAGGAACGCCCCATGCGCAACCAGAGCGATCTAACTTGGGCTAGCAAACCAGACTGTGGGATAGCTACCACGCGAAAGGCTCGAACATAAGACCCCGCCAGGACCGCGCACAGAACAAAGGACGGAATGGAAAAAGCCAGCTGCAGACCATCCCCTGCCGGGGGCAGGCAGCCAGAGCCTTAAGGACTGGAAAGGGGCAATTGCAGACCTGGAGAGACTTTACTTACCTAACTGCAAGCAGGCTCCTTTGCTAAGACTTCTGGGGGTGCTGGACAGTCACAATCTGCCTCACGGGGGGCGCCAGTGGTCCACCCAGAAAGCTGAGCAGCAGCAGCAGAAAAGGTGACAAGCCATGGCAAACACGCTTGCCAAACTCCTGAGATACTCAGACCTGGGAAGGGCAAAAAGCGCAGTCCCAGCCGCATCTGTGCCTCTGAGGGCTGCCTGAGCGCCGAACCTCAGCAGCTTGGACCGGGGAAGTGCATGCAGCCTAGGGCCAGCCCCAGACGGTTCCCGGCTGAGCATCGTAGAGCCGGAGCGCTTTGTGCGCTGCGAGAAGGGGCAGGTCAAGCGGGGCTGAGACACTGTGTGCACATGACGGTGCTATTTGTTTGCAGCATCCCCCCTCCCCACAGCGCGACTGAACTAGTGAGCCTAAAAAACCAGCAAACAGAAGAAGTTAAACAGAGGGAACCACCTTGGAAGTGATCCCACACGGCCAACAACATCAGAGAAGGGCTAGAAATATTTTTACTATTTTAAAAATCATTCCTTTTTTTTGTTTTGTTTTGTTTTGTTTTTTCTTTTTTTTCTAACTTTTTTTAAATTGTTAAGTCTTCTATTTCTCCTCTAATTTTTATTTCTATAACCTACTATTACTATTAAAAAAAGACTTTTTTTTTTTTTTAAGGCAAACACCATATATAGTCTTTGGATGATTGTTGGTGGTTTTTTGTTTGTTTTTTGTTGTTGTTGTTGTTTTTTTAAAATAATTCTTGTTTTTTTTTCTTTCTTCCTTTTTCCTTCTGCTTCTTTTCTTTAATACTGTATTTTTGAAAATTCAACCTCTACTCTAGATTTTTAATCTTTGCTCTTAGGTTTTTGTTGTCAATTTTGTACATTTAAAAACCCAAACTTCACTACCCAAGTTTACCTGAGAGCGAGATTACTGGCTTGACCACTCTCTCCTCCTTTGGACCCTCCTTTTTCTCCACCAGGTGGCCTCTGTCTCTTTTCTCCCCTATCTCTTCTTTGTCCAACTCTGTGAATCTCTGTGTGTTCCAGACAGTGGAGAACACCTAAGGAACTGGTTACTGGCAGGATTTGTCTCTCTCCTTCTCATTCCTCTCTCTTATCCTCCTGGTCACCTCTGTCTACTTCCTCCCTCTCCTCTTCCCCGTATAACTCCGTAAACACCTCTGAGCGGTCCAAACTATAGAGCGCACATAAGGAAGTGACTACTGGCTAGCTTGCTCTCTCCTCTTTTGATCTCACCGCATCTCATTCCAGTTACCTCTAACTACCCCCTCCATCTTCTCTTCTCCTTGTAACTCAGTGAACCTCTCTGAGTGTCCCTCAATGTGGAGAAACTTTTCATCTTTAACCTAGATGTTTTATCATCAGTGCTGTATAGATGGAGAAGTCTAGAGGCTACTGTAAAAATAAAACTGAAAACCAGAAGCAGGAGGCTTAAATCCAAAGCCTGAAAACATTAGAGAACTCTTGAATTCAGGGAACATTAAGCAATAGGAGCTCATCAAATGCCTTCATACCTACACCAAAACCAAGCTCCACCCAAGGGCCAACAAGTTCCAAAACAAGACATACCATGCAAATTCTCCAGCAACACAGGAATACTCCCCTGAGCTTCAATATACAGGCAGCTCAAAATTATCCCAAAACCTTTGATGTCTCATAACCCATTACTGGTCACTCCACTGCACTCCAGAGAGAAGAAACCCAGCTCCACCCACCAGAACTCCAACACAAGCCTCCCTAACCAGGAAACCTTGACAAGCCACTGATACAACCCCACCCACAGTGAGGAAGCTCCATAATAAAGAGAACTCCACAAATTACCAGAATATAAAAAGGCCACCCCAAACGCAGCAATATAACCAAGATGAAGAGACAGAGGAATACTCAACAGGTAAAGGAACAGGAGAGTTGCCCACCAAACCAAACAAAAGAGGAAGAAGTAGGGAATCTACCTGAGAAGGAATTCCGAATATTGATAGTGAAAATGATCCAAAATCTTGAAATCAAAATGGAATCACAGAAAAATAGCCTAGAGACAAGGATTGAGAAGATGCAAGAAAGGCTTAACAAGGACCTAGAAGAAATAAAAAAGAGTCAAAATATAATGAATAATGCAATAAATGAGATCAGAAACACTCTGGAGGCAACAAATAGCAGAATAACGGAGGCAGAAGATAGGATTAGTGAAATAGAAGATAGAATGGTAGAAATAAATGAATCAGAGAGGAAACAAGAAAAACGAATTAAAAGAAACGAGGACCATCTCAGAGACCTCCAGGACAATATGAAACGCTGCAACATTCGAATTATAGGAGTCCCAGAAGAAGAAGACAGAAAGAAAGATCATGAGAAAATCCTTGAGGAGATAATAGTTGAAAACTTCCCTAAAATGGGGAAGGAAATAATCACCCAAGTTCAAGAAACACAGAGAGTTCCAAATAGGATAAACCCAAGGCGAAACACCCCAAGACACATATTTATCAAATTAACAAAGATCAAACACAAAGAACAAATATTAAAAGCAGCAAGGGAAAAACAACAAATAACACACAAGGGGATTCCCATAAGGATAACAGCTGATCTTTCAATAGAAACTCTTCAGGCCAGGAGGGAACGGCAAGATATACTTAAAGTGATGAAAGACAATAACCTACAGCCCAGATTACTGTACCTAGCAAGGATCTCATTCAAATATGAAGGAGAAATCAAAAGCTTCACAGACAAGCAAAAGCTGAGAGAATTCAGCACCACCAAACCAGCTCTCCAACAAATTCTAAAGGATATTCTTTAGACAGGAAACACGAAAAGGGTGTATAAACCCGAACCCAAAACAATCAAGTAAATGGTAATGGGATCATACTTATCAATAATTACCTTAAACGTAAATGGGTTGAACGCCCCAACCAAATGGCAAAGACTGGCAGAATGGATACAAAAACAAGACCCCTCTATATGCTGCTTGCAAGAGACCCACCTCAAAACAAGGGACACATACAGACTGAAAGTGAAGGGCTGGAAAAAAATATACCACGCAAATAGAGACCAAAAGAAAGCAGGAGTGGCAATACTCATATCCGATAAAATAGACTTTAAAACAAAGGCTGTGAAAAGAGACAAAGAAGGCCACTACATAATGATCAAAGGAACAATCCAAGAAGAAGATATAACAATTATAAATATATATGCACCCAATATAGGAGCACCGCAATATGTAAGACAAATGCTAACAAGTATGAAAGGGGAAATCAACAATAACACAATAATAGTGGGAGACTTTAATACCCCACTCACACCTATGGACAGATCAACTAAACAGAAAATTAACAAAGAAATGCAAACTTTAAATGATACATTAGATCAGTTAGACCTAATTGATATCTATAGGACATTTCACCCCTAAACAATGAATTTCACCTTTTTTTCAAGTGCTCATGGAGCCTTCTCCAGGATAGATCACATCCTGGGCCATAAATCGAAACTTGATAAATTCAAAAAAATCGAAATCATTCCAAGCATCTTTTCTGACCATAATGCATTAAGATTAGATCTCAGTTACAGGAGAAAAACTATTAAAAATTCCAACATATGGAGGTTGAACAACACACTTCTGAATAACCAACAAATCACAGAAGAAATCAAAAAAGAAATCAAAATATGCATAGAAACTAATGAAAATGAAAACACAACAACCCAAAACCTGTGGGACATTATAAAAGCAGTGCTAAGAGGAAAGTTCATAGCAATACAGGCATACCTCAAGAAACAAGAAAAAAGTCAAATAAACAACCTAACTCTACAACTAAAGCAACTAGAAAAGGAAGAATTGGAGAACCCCAGAGTTAGTAGAAGGAAAGAAATCTTAAAAATTAGGGCAGAAATAAATGCAAAAGAAACAAAAGAGACCATAGGAAAAATCAAGAAAGCCAAAAGCTGGTTCTTTGAGAGGATAAATAAAATTGACAAACCATTAGCCAGACTCATCAAGAAGCAAACAGAGAAAAATCAAATCAATAAAATTAGAAATGAATATGGAGAGATCACAACAGACAACACAGAAATACAAAGGATCATAAGAGACTACTATCAGCAGTTGTATGCCAATAAAATGGACAACATGGAAGAAATGGGCAAATTCTTAGAAAAGTACAATTTTCCAAAACGGAACCAGGAAGAAATAGAAAATCTTAACAGATCGATCACAAGCATGGAAATTGAAACTGTCATCAGAAATCTTCCAGCAAACAAAAGCCCAGGTCCAGACGGCTTCACAGCTGAATTCTACCAAAAATTTCGAGAAGAGCTAACACCTATCCTCCTCAAACTCTTCCAGAAAATTGCAGAGGAAGGTCAACTTCCAAACTCATTCTATGAGGCCACCATCACCCTAATACCAAAACCTGACAAAGAGGTCACAAAAAAAGAAAACTACAGGCCAATATCACTGATGAACATAGATGCAAAAGTCCTCAACAAAATTCTAGCAATCAGAATCCAACAACACATTAGAAAGAGCATACACCATGACCAAGTGGGCTTTATCCCAGGGATGCAAGGATTCTTCAATATCCGCAAATCAATCAATGTAATTCACCACATTAACAAATTGAAAAATAAAAACCATATGATTATCTCAATAGATGCAGAGAAGGCCTTTGACAAAATTCAACATCCATTTATGATAAAAACTCTCCAGAAAGCAGGAATAGAAGGAACATACCTCAACACAATAAAAGCTATCTATGACAAACCCGCAGCAAACATGATCCTCAATGGTGAAAAATTGAAAGCATTTCCCCTAAAGTCAGGAACAAGACAAGGGTGTCCACTTTCACCGCTACTATTCAACATAGTTCTGGAAGTTTTGGCCACAGCAGTCAGAGCAGAAAAAGAAATAAAAGGAATCCAAATTGGAAAAGAAGAAGTAAAACTCTCACTGTTTGCAGATGACATGATCCTCTACATGGAAAACCCTGAAGACTCCACCAGAAAATTACTAGAGCTCATCAATGAATATAGTAAAGTTGCAGGATATAAAATCAACACACAGAAATCCCTTGCATTCCTATACACTAATAATGAGAAAGTGGAAAAAGAAATTAAGGAAACAATTCCATTCACCATTGCAACAAAAAGAATAAAATACTTAGGAATATATCTACCTAAAGAAACTAAAGACTTATATATAGAAAACTATAAAACACTGATGAAAGAAATCAAAGAGGACACTAATAGATGGAGAAATACACCATGTTCATGGATTGGAAGAATCAATATAGTGAAGATGAATATACTACCCAAAGCAATTTACAAATTCAATGCAATCCCTATCAAGCTACCAGCCACATTTTTCACAGAACTAGAACAAATAATTTTAAGATTTGTATGGAAATACAAAAAACCTCGAATTGCCAAAGCAATCTTGAGAAAGAAGAATGGAACTGGAGGAATCAACTTGCCTGACTTCAGGCTCTACTACAAAGCCACAGTCATCAAGAGAGCATGGTACTGGCACAAAGACAGACATATAGATCAATGGAACAAAATAGAAAGCCCAGAGATAAATCCACACACATATGGACACCTTATCTTTGACAAAGGAGGCAAGAATATACAATGGAGTAAAGACAATCTCTTTAACAAGTGGTGCTGGGAAAACTGGTCAACCACTTGTAAAAGAATGAAACTAGATCACTTTCTAACACCACACACAAAAATAAACTCAAAATGGATTAAAGATCTAAATGTAAGACCAGAAACTATAAAACTCCTAGAGGAGAACATAGGCAAAACACTCTCCGACATAAATCACAGCAGGATCCTCTATGATCCACCTCCCAGAATTCTGGAAATAAAAGCAAAAATAAACAAATGGGATCTAATTAAACTTAAAAGCTTCTGCACAACAAAGGAAAATATAAGCAAGATGAAAAGACAGCCTTCGGAATGGGAGAAAATAATAGCAAATGAAGCAACTGACAAACAACTAATCTCAACAATATACAAGCAACTTATGCAGCTCAATTCCAGAAAAGTAAATGACCCAATCAAAAAATGGGCCAAAGAACTAAATAGACATTTCTCCAAAGAAGACATACAGATGGCTAACAAACACATGAAAAGATGCTCAATATCACTCATTATTAGAGAAATGCAAATCGAAACCACAATGAGGTACCACTTCACACCAGTCAGAATGTCTGCGATCCAAAAGTCTGCAAGCAATAAATGCTGGAGAGGGTGTGGAGAAAAGGGAACCCTCCTACACTGTTGGTGGGAATGCAAACTAGTACAGCCACTATGGAGAACAGTGTGGAGATTCCTTAAAAAATTGCAAATAGAACTACCTTATGACCCAGCAATCCCACTGCTGGGCATACACACCGAGGAAACCAGAATTGAAAGAGACACATGTACCCCAATGTTCATTGCAGCACTCTTTATAATAGCCACGACATGGAAACAACGTACATGTCCATCAGCAGATGAATGGATAAGAAAGCAGTGGTACATATACACAATGGAGTATTACTCAGCCATTAAAAAGAATTCATTTGAATCAGTTCTGATGAGATGGATGAAACTGGAGCCGATTATACAGAGTGAAGTAAGCCAGAAAGAAAAACACCAATACAGTATACTAACACATATATATGGAATTTGGAAAGATGGCAATGACGACCCTGTATGCAAGACAGGAAAAAAGACACAGATGTGTATAACGGACTTTTGGACTCAGAGGGAGAGGGCGAGGGTGGGATTTTTTGGGAGAATGGCATTCTAACATGTATACTATCACGTAAGAATTGAATCGCCAGTCTATGTCTGACGCAGGATACAGCATGCTTGGGGCTGGTGCATCGGGATGGCCCAGAGAGATGTTTTGGGGAGGGAGGTGGGAGGGGGGTTCATGTTTGGGAACACATGTAAGAATTAAAGATTTTAAAATTAAAAAAAAAAGTGGGTATCCTTGACTTCCTCATCTAAAAAGGAAAGTATCAATACTTAACATTTCATGCTTAAAATGTTAAGCAAAGTTATCTCATGTATTTTTTTGGTATGTGTCTGTTTGTTATATTTTGTTTTTTAGTGAGTGAATGTTGAATTTATCAAGCTAATTTTCCTCATTTAAACTCCTTTAATATTTTGATGTGGTAAGTTATATTTTTAAAAAATTTCATTTAAAAATTTTTTAAAAATATAAATTTATTTATTTTAATTGGAGGTTAATTACTTTACAATATTGTATTGGTTTTGCCATACATCAACATGAATCTGCCACAGGTATACACGTGTTCCCCATCCTGAACCCCTCTTTCCTCCTCCCTCTCCCTCCCCATACCATCCCTCTGGGTCATCCCAGTGCTCCAGCCCCAAGCATAGAGTGTCATGCATTGAACCTGGACTGGCGATTCATTTCACATATGATATTATACATGTTTCAATTCCATCCTCCCAAACCATCCCACCCTCTCCCTCTCCCACAGAGTCCAAAAGACTCTTCTATACATCTGTGTCTCTTTTGCTGTCTCACATACAGGGTTATCATTATCATCTTTCTAAATTCCGTATATATGTGTTAATATACTGTATTGGTTTTTTTCTTTCTGGCTTACTTCACTCTGTATAATTAGCTCCAGTTTCATCCACCTCATTAGAACTGATTCAAATATATTCTTTTTAATGTCTGAGTAATACTCCATTGTATATATGTACCTCGGCTTTCTTATCCATTTGTCTGCTGATGGACATGTAGGTTGCTTCCATGTCCTGGCTATTATAAACAATGCTGCGATGAACATAGGGGTTCTAATCAAAATATGTGTTTTCTCCTGAGAAAATTCCTATAAGTATTATATATTTACCTTTTCCTTAGTTGATTGGTTTAATGTGTCAACATTTAATGTATAATTTAAAATTCTATTATCATTAGTAATGTTCTGTCATTTTCTTTTATTGTCTTTTACTTGTTAGTTTTCTCCATCAAGATTATATTTGTCTCAAAAAAAATGGTAAGAGAGTCTTATTCAATTCAGTGAATATTATGTAGAAATGAAAAACAGAGTGTGGTAGGGAGATAGACAAGGACAGTATTCATATCAAAAACACCTATAAGTTAATTGCTATTCAGTTCAGTTCCGTCACTCAGTTGTGTTCGACTCTGTGACCCAAAGGACTGCAGCACGCCAGGCCTCCCTGTCCATCACCAACTCCAGGAGCCTACTCAAACTCATGCCCATTGCTTTAGCGATTCCTTCCAACCATCTCATCCTCTGTCATCCCCTTCTCCTCCCACCCTCAATCTTTCCCAGGATCAGGGTCTTTTCCAGTGAATCAGCTCTTCGCATGAGGTGGCCAAAGTATTGTTGTTTCAGCTTCAACACCAGGCCTTACAATGAGTATTCAGACCTGATTTCCTTTAGGATGGACTTCTTGAATCTCCTTGCACACCAAGGGACTCACAAGAGTCTTCTCCAGCACCACAGTTCAAAAGCATCAATTCTTTGGTGCTCAGCTTTCTTCATAGTTCAGCTCTCATATCCATACATGACCACTGGAAAAACTATAGCTTTGACTAGACCAATCTTTGTTGGCAAAGCAATATCTCTGCTTTTTAATATACTGTCTAGGTTGGTCATAACTTTTCTTCCAAGGAAGAAAGGTCTTTTAATTTCCTGGCTGCAGTCACCATTTGCAGTGACTTTGGAGCCCTCCCTCCCCCCCAAAAAACCTGCCACTGTTTGTACTATTCCCCCATCTATTTGCAATGAAGTGATGGGACCGGATGCCATGATCTTAGCTTTCTGAACGGTGAGCTTCCATGTTTATTCAATGAATACCTATATTTCAAAAGTTCAATATCAAACAAGTAGTTAATGGGATAAATGTGGTGGTGTAATTATCTTTAATGATTTAGAAAAAAATGCATCCACTAAAATGACACAAGAGACAGTGTTTCACCTAATTAAATGGTTTCTGGTCCACTGAGTAATACTCCAATTTCAATTCTATGTGCTTCATATCATGGTTATGGGGGGAAATATAAGACCCAGGGTTTGGCAGAATTTAGACTGTGAATTCAGCTTTTAAATTTTTCTTTGTACTTTTTGATATTTCTAATGTCCCTAGAAATAAAATGCCATTTTCCTGGCATGCACATTGGAATATTACCATTTTTGCAAGCCTAAATTCTTCTAATATCTTAAAGAACATTTGAATGCTGAGAAGAAATATACCTGAGATTCATTAATCCTAAAAAGAAATTCTCAGTAAATTAATCAAGAACATCTGGTTTCAGGTCAGTTCATGTTTCTTTCTGTATCTTTCAAATTAAGTGGAAAAGATGGAGCTACAGCTCATATAGATTACTCCACCAACTGTAGACGATCCCTTTCTATGATCAGAAACATTTTAATTTGCAC
This sequence comes from Ovis canadensis, assembly GCF_042477335.2. Taxonomy (NCBI): domain Eukaryota; kingdom Metazoa; phylum Chordata; class Mammalia; order Artiodactyla; family Bovidae; genus Ovis; species Ovis canadensis. The sequence continues at coordinate 85,560,223 of NC_091259.1, forward strand.
TAATATGGCATGAAGTGGTTTAGACAATTGAGATTTGTATTACTGAACCTGGCAGCAATGAGCAATAGGGAAATTGCAAAAATACATAGAATTCTGTAACTCCATACAGTTAGTTCCAATCTGAGTACAAACCTACCATTAATCCACTGATTTTCTCCAAAAGCCTTTGAAATTGGTAAGGTTGAACACCAAATCAAATGTTCAGTCTCTTTTGTTATTGATGTGAGTATCCCATCAGTAAACCAAAAGAGTGGTTCCAGTCTCCCTAATATACCAGGGAATTGGTAATACTTTCAAATGTTGAAGGAAAGCCATTTATTAAAATAGTCTGAATAATAATAGGTATTTAAAATGTATCTGCCCAGTCCCTCTTGCTATTGGAAAAAATATTCTGATGACATATCGTTTATGTCTTGGGTTGTTTGTAGTGGATATCAAGTAGGCCTTCATGGAGCTGCGTCTGTAGCCTGACACTTTTCTGGACGAGACTACGATGAAGCAGACCATCCATCTAATGTCACTGAAGTTTTATGTCTGTATCTCGGGGCCATTCATATTAAGGCATGGCAGCTCTTGCTTCCCCAACTTCTCCACGTGTGCCTCATCATAACAGAGGTTTACTCAGTGGTAGAGAAAATCTGTAATTTTCACTGTATCTTGAATGCATTTTGTATAAAATTATTGTTGGTGAATATAATTAATTGTATATAATTATATATAATTTATAAACATAAATTATATCCTTTTTCTCATAATATTATATATACTTTATATTATATATTTATTTATATATTGGTGGCTGAGACAGTAAAGAATCTGTCTGCAGTAGACCTGGGTTTGATCTCTGTGTTGGGAAAATGCCCGGGAGAAGGGAATGGCAATCCACTCCAATATTCTTACCTGGACAATCACATGGACAGAGAAAGCCAGCGGGCTACAGTCCATGGTTTTTCAAAAAGTCAGACAGGAGAAATAACTAACACTCACTTATAATTTTAGATATATATCCAAAAGCTTTAGCTGCTAAGTCATAGTGGAGTGGGTTGCCGTCTCCTCCAGGGGGGCTTTCTGACCTAGGGATTGAGCTCAGGTCTCTTGCTTTGCAGGTGGTCTCCTGTACTGCGGGTGGATTATTTACTGACTCAGGCATCAGGGAGGCCCATAGCAATACTGCGGTGGGTTGCCATTTTCTTCCCCAGGGAATCTTCCCCACCCAGGAATCGAACCTGTGTCTCCTACATTGAAAGTGGATTCTTTACCATTAAGCCACTGTGGAAGCCTTATACATTAAAATAGATGATCTAAAATCACATTTACAAATAATTAATATATTAATTAGATTCAATTCAATGTTAAGCAAAATGTCAATATAAAAACCCAAAAATCATCCCAGGAGGCAGTATAACCTTAATGGAGGTTTTGATGGAAGGTACAAGATTATTTCTAAATAAGATTCTATAATTAATTTAAGCACAAGATGGAAAGCATAAACTAGTTACAACTTAAGATTTATGCCAGTTCACAGACTTTATGGGTGCTTAATTCTTTAATATAACTGGAATATAAAAAAAGTTATACCAAGATTTATACGGCACATTTTATACATCAGGTGATCTCCTTGATCCTTGATGTAACTCTTAGAACCATAACAAAGTACTCTGCTTCTTTTCGGCATCTCAAAATTTTGTGATTTACAATTTCTTTTGTGTTCCAAATTTATATTTTAGTTGTATATTAACAATACTAACCAAGGGCTAAATTTTAAACGATAGGATGAACAGTCTGTATTTTAGTGGTTCTCATAATTTATCATGCATCAGAAATCACCTGGAGGGCTGGATAAATCACAAACTGTGGACTCCATTCCAGAGTCTTTGATTCAGGACGTTGGAGACAGGGCTTGAGCATTTGCATCCCTGACATATTCTTAGGTGTCCCTGCTGCTGGTGGTTTGAGGACCATACCCGGAGAATATATACCAACCCCACGGAGACATAGGAAGCTTCTGCCTTCTCTGTTTCTCTTTTCTATTCATTTCTATTTTTCAGGAATAATGTTTGGTCCTTTGTTCAACAGGAATCATGCTGCTATCAGAAGGAAACCACAGTTTCATACCCACATTTATTCTCCTGGGTTTCTCAGAATATCCAGAACTCCAGGTCCCACTCTTCCTTGTTTTCCTGTCTGTCTACACAATCACTGTGGTGGGGAATTTAGGCATGATCATAATCATCAAGGTCAATTCAAAACTCCACACGATCATGTACTTTTTCCTTAGTCACTTGTCCTTTGTCGATTTCTGTTTTTCTACTGTAGTTACACCCAAACTCTTGGAGAATTTGGTTGTGGAGGACAGAATCATCTCTTTCTCTGGCTGCATTGCACAATTTTGTTTCACTCGTCTGTTTGGTGTAGCAGAAACGTTCATGTTAGCAGCAGTGGCCTATGACCGCTTTGTGGCCATCTGCAGCCCCTTGCTCTATACCACTGTGATGTCTCCGAAGCGCTGTGCTCTCTTGGTGGCTGGCTCTTACTCATGGGGTGTAGCGTGCTCCGTGACACTCACGTATTTCCTTCTTGCATTATCCTACTGCAAGTCTAGCACCATAAATAATTTTATCTGTGACCACTCTGTAATTGTTTCTGTCTCCTGCTCAGATCCCTATATCACTCAGATGTTATGTTCTATTATTGCCATATTCAATGAGGCGGGCAGCCTGGTGATTATTCTGATGTCCTATATATTCATTTTTATCACTGTTATGGGGATGCCTTCTGCAAGTGGGCGCTGGAAAACCTTCTCCACCTGTGCTTCCCACCTGACAGCCATCAGCATCTTCCACGGAACCATCCTTTTCCTTTTCTGCATTCCTAACCCCAAAACTTCTTGGCTCACAGTGAAAGTGACTTCTGTGTTTTACACAGTAATGATTCCTATGCTGAACCCCTTGATCTACAGCTTGAGGAACAAAGAAGTAAAAAATACATTCACAAGATTAATTTTCACAAACCACTTTGTCACTATGCATAATATTTTAAAATTTATTATTTCTGAAAAAATAAATGATATCCTATGCTACAGATTGTTCAGTTCTTGCGGTACAATTGATGATTCAAATCTTTTGATAATTATGCTTTAGGTTAATATATCTATGGCAGGATAGCAGTTTATTGATGATTATTGAGTTTTACACACATCAATGTTTAGTAAAATAGCTATAAACCATATGTAAACCAAAATTTTAAAAAATGACTGCTTTTTGTAGTATTTGTAAGTCATTTTTGAGTGAATTCAAATGTATTAAAAGTTTATGGGTATATGATGAAATTATTTTTTTCTGCCTTGGCCTGTTGGCATGTACATCATAAGAAAAATGATCAAAGAGAAGGTTCAAGCTTCAGACAAAGAAGGCATAAACCTGTTTATGACTTCCTCTTCAAAACACAAGTCTGGGAAAATTAAAGACAGGAGGGCAACATGGACTCCAAGAACTAATCAATCCAACACAGAGTAACAATAAAATATGAGTAACCAACCAACAACACAGTTATTCCAATCATGCAATGACCAAGTGTTGTCTTAGACTAAAGTGTTTCGGCATGCATGACAGCAATCTGTCCTTCACTATATCCCAGAGTTTGCTCATAGTTATGTCCATTAAGTCAGTGAAGCTATCCAACTATCTCATCCTCTGTTGCCCACTTCTCTGCCTGCCCTCAACCTTTCCCAGCATCAGGGTCTTTTCCAGTGAGTCAACTCTGCTTATTTGGTGGCCAAAGTGTTGGAGCTTCAGCTTCAGCCTCAGTCCTTCCAATGAGAATTCAGGGTTGATCTCCTGTAGGACTGACCTGGTTTGATCTCCTTGCTGTTCAATGGATTCTTAAGAGTTTTCTCCAGCACCACAATTTGAAAGCAACAATTCAGCCTTCAGCCTTCTTTATGGTCCAACACTCACATCTATACATGACTACTGGAAAAAACATAACTTGGACTATATGGACCTTTGTCAACAAAGTGATGCCTCTGCTTTTTAATATACTGTCTATGATCATCATAGTTTTCTTTCCAAGGAATCATAGATGAATGAATCATAGATGCAAACATAAAAATGAAAACTAAAAAAAATTTTTTAGCATAAAACAGAAAAGATCTTTCAAAAGTTCAGTTCAGTTCAGTTCAGTCACTCAGTCATGTCCGACTCTTTGCGACCCCATGAGTCGCAGCACGCCAGGCCTCCCTGTCCATCACCATCTTCTGGAGTTCACTCAGACTCATGTCCATCGAGTCTGTGATGCCATCCAGCCATCTCATACTCTGTTGTCCCCTTCTCCTCCTGCCCCCAATCTCTCCCAGCATCAGAGTCTTTCCCAATGAGTCAACTCTTCGCATGAGATAGCCAAAGTACTGGAGCTTCAGCTTTAGCATCAGTCCTTCCAAAGAAATCCCAGGGTTGATCTCCTTCAGAATGGACTGGTTGGATCTCCTTGCAGTCCAAGGGACCCTCAAGAGTCTTCTCCAACACCACAGTTCAAACGCATCAATTCTTCAGTGCTCAGCCTTCTTCACAGTCCAACTTTCACATCCATACATGACCACAGGAAAAACCATAGCCTTGACTCGGCGGAGCTTAGTCGGCAACGTAATGTCTCTGCTTTTGAATATGCTATCTAGGTTGGTCATAATGATAATTTTTTGAATGGACATAAAAGGGATGGACCTTTAAAAAACAAAAAAAAATGAGCTTCATTGCCATTGAAAGTGTTTGGTAAAAGTTTCTTGAGCATAAATGCCACCATTAATAAGCTGACAATACAAGTCATAGATTGTGAGTAGGTATTTGCAGAACTTATATTTGATAAATGATTTCAATGTAAAACATACAGAGGAAGTCTTTATACTCAATACAAGAAAAAAGCCTACTTAAGGTTTTGATGAACCATCTGAGCACACATTTGACAAAACAGAACACACAAATACACACATGAAAAAATGCTAAGGATAGCTAGTCATCAATGACATTCTTATTAAAGTTAAAGCTTAAACCACAAGGAGAAACTACTGTACTCCATTTAGAATAGCTAAAATGAATAAAAGTTTCAAATGCTGGTGAAAACGTGGAGCAAGTTAAATGCTTATGCATGTCAGATAAGACTACAGGGTTCAATAACTTTGAAAATAGTTTAGCAGTATCTTATGAAGTTACACAAGGACTTCCCAGATTATTATGCTACAGAAACTGTGATAGCAGTTTAAGCCTCGAAGTTGGTGGCAATTTGTTGTGCAGCATGGAAAACTAATGTCCAACAAGGTCGCTAGCTCTGGGTGACTAGGGTGTAGACATTGGCTCCAAAGCTAGTCTAGGGGACAGAGGTGTCAGCAATGGGGGGAAGATGCATTGTGGAACTCAAGCCTATCTCAGTGAAAGAGTAACCATGCAGACTTGTGGGATTTTGGATCAAGCCATACTATGTACAATACTACTATGCCTGGTGGGAAACAGCCCCTGGTGTGTTATGCCTTCCTGGTAGAGTCTGGCAAGTGTTAGTCAGGTTGTCAGGAGCCTAGGGAAAGCATTTGTTGCTGCTGTTTAGTCACTAAATTGTGTCCAAATCTTGTGCATATCCATGGACTGCAGCCCACTAGGCTTCTCTGTCCAAAAGATTTCCCAGGCAAGAATACTGGAGTGGGTGGCCATTTTCTCTAGCAAGGGTTATTCCCAACTCCAAGCAGGGATAGAACCTATGTCTCTTGCACTGCAGATGATTTTCTTTTTTTTTTCTTACCACCGAACCACCAGGCAAGACAGTGGATCTAATTGTGTGATATTTCAGTATGGTAGAACCAGTGGATTGATTGACACTCAGAGGTTTTAGAGATTTAAACATGTTTCCAAAATGCATTTTCCACTTATGAGACTGTATTATTTAATTGTATTAATATAAGCTTGAAAGTGTGGATTGCTTATATGTATTGCTTATAAGAAAACACAGTTTAGTTTCAGTAAAGAACATCACTGTTTCTGAAGACAATAATATTTATTTAGGTTAAGCAATAAAATCAGAGACCAAGTTATATTGTTTATACATCTCAAAACACATGCACTTCATACAAAGAATGGGAAAGAAAAATCACACTGGAAATATATATGATAGCAGTTAATATCTCTGAACAGTTTCATTTTAGCTTATTTATCTTTTGTTTGGGGTTTTATTATAGTCACCAAGTTTTCTTATTCAGTTCATATACTTTTTTAGTAATTATTTTAAAAGAAATTAATGAAATGGGCTATTTGAGGTGCCATCTCCAGTGACTCAGAAGGAACTACCTTCTTGCAAATTGCCACATGAAAAAAGCATTCAAGCTAGTTTATTCATGTGTGATATAAAAATAAATACCTCAAGAAATGCTCTCTGGGGCCTAAATCCCCGAGGTCCTGGAAGCATACACAAGCCCTACGTTTTGTTCATAGGAGTCAGATTCAGCCTCCACATCTCTCTCCCCCTCTCTCTGTTTCTTCTTTCTCTGAGTTTTTCTGGATGTTAAGAAAGAAGTATATTCCGGTCACATTAAATTTTTGTGGGCTCCTCCTATATTGGTTCGCTCCTTAAGGTTTTACATGATGTTTGAATTCTGAGTGGAAACTCCCCTGGAGACAATTAATAGTAGAAACAGAATCTTCAGGTGAGTTGGTTTCAGGTGGGATGATCTATCTTGTTTCTTTTCCCTCCTTTGGGGAACACTGAGATCCTGAAACCTCTAAAGCAGTGGACACTGTCAGTCTCCGTGCGGTGATGTCTCCCAAGTCCGTTTTCCTGAAGGCTGAGCTTTGATCTCCCCCGTCACTGGGGTATCATCCTGGATTTTGCTTTGAGAATATCCACACTGTGCTTTGCAGAGTAGCCACAATGAACTTTTTAAAAAGAATATTATAATTCCTCAACACCTCAAAATTGACTCGAAAGAAGATAAGAATCATCTGTATAAAATAGTAATGAACCCCATAATATACAATTTCATTTTTCTGACAGTAATGTGTGCAGGTATGTCAAGGGTGTAGAAAATATGGCTGAAGTGAAAAGGAAAAGTGTCCTTGTGGTAGTAATTGGCATGAAATGCTTTATATACTGTTCAAGTGCTGCATCAGTATGTAAGAAAAAAGGAAATTGCAGGCATTATCTTCTGAGAATACCGACTTGATTAAAGAGGGTTGAAAATTGAATATAGCTAGGATAAGGGTTTAGGTAAAATGGAGCAGAGAAATTTAGATTTGATAAATTAGTTAATAGGGAGAAATGAAAGTTTTTAAGAGTCAGAAACTGTCATAACAGCCACAGTAATCAAGAAAAGAAGAAAGTGATTTTCTCACAGTGCAGGTTACCAGCAGCACAGAGCAGCTGGCTGAGCCTCGGTGACCACGAGATTAAAGAGGGCTGATTAATAAGAGTCAGATAATGATGAGAAAACACAGGGGGAACAGAGGCAGTTACTGAAGGACAGTGATTGATGAGTTAGCATGAACAGGGCCAAGAGGAAATTGAGAAAAAGAGCTGAGCTACTCATTGACCTCCTCACAAACTGTTCCTGCAGTTCTGTTGCTGCCAACTTTGAACCTTGATCTGTTTCTTAGATTGTTTAAAATAATAGGTGTTTAAAAATAATACCAGTTATTCAGAGTATTAGGAATTAAAATGGATGAGGGTGGGAAAACCTATATATTTTGAATTGCACAACTGTCAGACTTTGTGCTAATTATATTAACGTCATCTCCTAACTTAATACTTATACACCTATAAAATATATATTATCATGTCATTATTATTGATAAAGAGGCTCATAAAATCTGAGTGATTCACCAAAGATCATACGATAAATGCCTAAGCTTGGAGCTGAATTTAAATCTATGTTTCCAACTCCTTGCTTCTTTCACTGTGCCAGGCTGCCTGTCACTAACTCTCTTCCACTTCCCACCCATTCCCTTTTCTGCATATGGGAAATACGTTTTTTGAGTGTCAAAAGTACCATGAAGCTATTAAGAAATAATGAAGTATTTCTCCCTTCACAGGGTCAGACAAAACTAAAATTGCATCTGTGTTTATGAGAGTCAAACTAATAGTCCCTTTATTAATGAATATTTCAGATGTGTGCTTGTTATTGGTTAAACTTATTTTAAAATCTTTGCTAAATAAATATACTTCTGTTATAAACTGCTTACCAGTACAAGATGCTTTTGGTTTCTCAAAATAATGTATACAAATAATGACTGTATGACACAAAGCAAGATTATCACCTGTAGTTTTAATCAAACTCAATATTCCTGTCACCAGAAGTCTTGAGGGTGATAATGTAACCTCTTGTGTTTATTACTGTATTCTCTGATTTTCCTGAGAAACAGTATAGAATGTGAAAGAGTTGACCAAAATATATTTTAAGTTACTCTGTAATTGAGATATTCTATAAGCCTTTAGTGCTATAAGATTCCTAATAAATTTATTGGATTAGAAAATTGATAGCAGGTTAAGAGATATTGATCAAAGAGTTTAAAAGGCTATACTGAGAGCATCAGTGAGAAAGTGAGAGACATCAGTGGCAGTATGTGAGATAAAATGATAAATGGTCACAAATAGGAAAGAAACAAAAGGGAGGGTACAAATTATAATACAGCTTCATGACTTTACCAGGTCGCTGCGTTGAACCCAAGGCCAGTAATTTTAGCATCAAACTGCAATCATTGGAAAACTTGAAGATAGAGCTTTATTTTCTTCAATGTCCATTTATGCTTTCCAAGATGTGAAAATTCTTGTGGTGACTCATGACCTCTGCCTTTTCAATGATCTTCAGTTAGATCGTAACGACAGAAGTACTATGGCCTCTAACAACATTACGCCTCCTGCTTTTAAACATAAATCTGAGTGCCATGTTTTCCTTTATTGTTCTGTTACTCCCACCAAACAACACCGACCTTCAGAATGGTGGAACTGTGAAAAACACGTTTTTCTGCAACACTATAGAAAATATTTCTCTCTCACTCTACACTAAATTCAATTTCTGTCACTCATGATCAACTTCAAACCTAACTCATCACTAGCACGCTGTGTTAATTCAAACAAGTGTCTTAACTCAGATATGCTTCCATTTCCCTTTGTAAAATATGAGACTGCTTGTTTTGAAATTCAAAGTCTTTTTTTTCAAAGTCTTATTTAGTGGTCAAAACTGCTACTGCTAAGTTGCTTTAGTCGTGTCTGACTCTCTTCAACCCCATAGACGGCAGCCCACCAGGCTCCCCCGGTCTCAGGGATTCTCCAGGCAAGAACACTGGAGTGGGTTGCCATTTCCTTCTCCAATGCAGGAAAGTGAAAAGTGAAAGTGAAGTCGCTCAGTCGTGCCCCACTCTTAGCGACCCCATGGCCTGCAGCCTCCCAGGCTCCTCCATCCATGGGATTTTCCAGGCAAGAGTACTGGAGTGGGTTGCCATTGCCTTCTCCGAAGTGGTCAAAACTAAGGCACTAATATTTTAAGACAATGTCTGCTGCACGATAAATGAGCTATCCATGCACTGTCATCATTATCCTTGTTATTTTATTATCGCTGTCTCAGATTTTCTCCAACAACAATTATGTGGTTTGCTGAAGGAAATCAGAGTGCTGGAGCCATCTTCACCCTTTGGGCTTCTCAGAATATCCCGACCTCCAGGTTCCCTTGTTCCTGGTTTTCCTCACCGTCTATGCAGTCACCATGGTGGGGAACCTGGGCATGGTCACCATCATCAGGATCAGTCCCAAACTCCACACCTCCATGTACTTTTTTCTCAGTCACTTGTCCTTGGTTGATTTCTGCTATTCCACCACAGTTACACCCAAACTCTTGGAGAATTTGGTTGTGGAAGACAGAACCCTCTCGTTCACGGGATGCATCATGCGATTGTTCTCGGCTTGTATGTTTGCAGTGGCAGAGGCATTCATGTTGGCAGTGATGGCCTGTGACCGATTTGTGGCCATGTGTAAGCCTCTGCTCTACACAGCAGTCATGTCCCCAAAGCTCTGTGCATCCTTAGTGGCCTGTCCCTATATGTGGGGTGTAGTCTCCTCCCTGACACTCACCTGTCCTCTCCAGACATTATCCTTCTGTGGGTCTAACATCATAAATAATTTCCCCTGTGAGCACTCTGCCATTGTCTCCGTCTCCCGCTCTGACCCCTTTATCAGCCAAGTGATCTCTTTTGCCATCTCCATATTCAACGAGGTGAGCAGCCTGGCAATTGTCCTCACTACGTATATTTCCATTTTTGGCACTATCATAAAATGCCCTCTGCTGGGGGGCGCCAAAAAGCCTTCTCTACTTGTGTCTGCCATCTGACCGCCATCACCATGCTCCACGGGATAATCCTGTTCCTTTATAATGTACCCAGGCCCAAAAACTCATGGCTCAGGGTCAAAGTAGGTTCTGTGTTTTATATAGTAGTGAGTCCCATGCTGAACCCTCTGATCTATAGCCTCAGGAACAAAGATGTGAAAGAGAGTGTCAGGAAATTAATGAATCACGTAATAAAATTTGGTCGAAGATCTGTATGTCCAAAAGAAATATGATCTATTACATAGGGTTGATTAAATCTTCTTGTAGAGATGATGACTCAAATTATGTAGTCAACTCACTAGATCGTAAATTTAGAGCCATAAATTGGCTATTTGATCTCTTAGTTTTTGCTCAGTTCAATATCAAATAAAATAGCTGTATATCATGTGTAAAATGATGTGTATGAAAAGTGAAACTGTGAGTTGTTCAGTCATGTTTGACTCTTTGCCGCCCCATGGACTGTAGCCTGCCAGGTTCTTCTGTCCGTGGAAGTCTCCAGGAAAGAATAATGGAGCAGGTAGCCATTGCCTTCTCCAGGGGATCTTCCTCACCCAGGGATTAAACCTGGGTTTCCTGCATTTCAGGGAGCTTCTTCAACTTCTGAGCCAACATGGAAGTGCTGTGGGTGAAGAGTGTCTTCCAAATATCCATGTCACCCAGCACTCAGAATGTCACCTTATTTGGAAATAAGAGCTTTGCAGATGTAATTAAAGAAAGAGTCAAGATGAGCTTAAAGTGAACCCAAAATCCATTGAGAGTGTCCTTATAAGAGACAGAAAAAGATACACAGAGACACAGGGAAGGAGGGTGTGTGACTTCTGCTTCTCTCTCTTTCCTCCTAAACCACACACAACTCTTAAACAACAACAACAACAACTAATTTTTAGTATTGTTGCACATAACTGCTTCCTGGCTGTTTGTAAACCTGCACTCTACACAGCTGTTGCGCCCCAGAAGCTGTGCTCCATCCTTCTGGCTGGTGCTACAGCTGAGCATAGACTGTTTCTCACACTCATCCTTTCAGTTGTGCTCCCTACTGTGAGTCCATCTTAGTAAACATATTTTGTATGAGTATTCTGCTGCCCTTTTGGATCTTGTTTTACTTTAGCCAATTCAATGAACTAAGAAAGTTCATAGCCATCATTTCCTAGCTTTCCCTTCTGTCACTATTTTAAAGATACTTTCTACCTGTGGGCATCACAGAGTCCTGTCTACCTGTGCCTTCCACACATCATCATCCTTTCTCTCTATAGCACGTGCATGCTGTGTGCTAAGTCACTTCACTCATGTCTGGCTCTTTGAGACCCTGGACTGTAGCCTGCCAGGCTCCTCTGCCCATGGGATTCTCCAGGCAAGAATACAGGAGTTGGTTGCCAAGCCTTCTTCCAGGGCATCTCCCAGATGCAGGGACTGAACCAGAATCGCTTATGTCTCCTGCAGGTACCTTATCACTAGCGCCAACTGGGAAGCCCTCTGTAGTATGCTCAGTTCCAAATGCTCATAAGTGATTGTTCAAGTAGAGTCTGTTTTATACCATGCCAATCCTCACACTGAACTCAGTGACATACAGTATACATACTGCCACACTCACTGACATAATAACTTGAAATGGAGAAAGATGAAACACCTTGTAAGGAAGTTAATAGGCTCCAAAATATTTTAGTGCTCAATCCACTGTTAATAAATATATTTCTATTAAATCATGTATGTGCCTATTCAAATACCACCTACCAAGAAAAGTCTTTTCTGAAAATCTAATAAAATGAGATAATCACTCTTTACCCCCTTAATGATAATCTTTTTGCAGGAACAGATGATATGTTAAGTCCACGCAATAATTTATTTGCCTCATTTCCTTCTCCCTCTATACACTCCAAGAGAGTAGAAATTTCTGGTATTATTATTGGATCTTATATCTCTAATGCCTAGAAATTTACCTAGAAAACAAATTCGGCCTTCAATGAATACTTGCTGGGTGAATAAAAATGAAAATTTCTGACTAAATTCATAACATTTACTACTGTGCTCACCTAGGTAAGGGAGCTTCCCTGGTGGCTCAGATGGTAAAGAATCTCCGTGCAATGCAGGAGACCCAGGCTCAATCCCTGGGTCAGGAAGATGCCCTGGAGAAGGAATGGCAACCCACTCCATATTCTTGTCTGGAGAATCCCAGGGACAGAGTAACCTAGCTACAGTCCACGGGGTCACAAAGAGATGGACACGACTAGGTGACTGACTATTCACCTGGGTAAGACTTTAGATGACGTCTCCTTAATGAATATAGTTGTCACATGAGATTTAAAAAGCTAAAATAGCATACATAATACACTCATGACTTAAATGAGTGCTTCTATTGCTGAGTACTCTAACTTGAAGTATATTTCTTTGTCTAATTTTAAGTCTTTAGCTGTAGCTGCACATTCTATAAACATTTGACTCTCCTGCAGTTTTCAGAACCACAAAATGACACTTCCATTATAAAAAGGGTATCTCACAAATAGTTCTTGAATGTAGTTCATTGGCACTGGTCATGTTCAATTTAGAGATCCTGCCGTTTCTAAGCTAATACCGATTTCAGAAAGTCTGGAGTTTATTCAAAATTCTCCAAGCCAGGCTTCAACAATACATGAACTGTGAACTTCCTGATGTTCAAGCTGGTTTTAGAAAAGGCAGAGGAACCAGAGATCAAATTGCCAACATATGCTGAATCATTGAAAAAGCAAGAGAGTTTCAGAAAAACATCTATTTCTGCTTTATTGACTATGCCAAAGCTTTTGACTGCGTGGATCACCATAAACTGTGAAAAATTCTGAAGGGGATGGGAATACCAAACCACCAGACCTGCCTCTTGAGAAACCTGCATGCAGGTCAGGAAGTAACAGTTAGAACCGGACATGGAACAACAGAATGGTTCTGAATAGGAAAAGGAGTACATCAAGGCTGTATATTGTCACCCTGCTTATTTAACTTATATGCAGAGTACATCATGAGAAACGCTGGGCTGGAGGAAGCACAAGCTAGAATCAAGATTGCCGGGAGAAATGTCAATAACCTCAAATAGCAGATGACATCACCCTTAGGGCAGAAAGTGAAGAGGAACTAAAGAGCCTCTTGATGAAAGTGAAAGAGGAGAGTGAAAAAGTTGGCTTAAAGCTCAACATTCAGAAAACGAAGATCATGGCATCTGGTCCCATCACTTCATGGCAAATAGATGAGGAAACAGTGGAAACAGTGGCTGACTTAAATTTTTTTGGCTCCAAAATCACTGCAGATTGTGATTGCAGCCATGAAATTAAAAGACGCTTACTCCTTGGAAGGAAAGTTATCACCAGCTTAGACCGCATATTAAAAAGCAGAGACATTACTTTGTCAACAAAGATCTATCTAGTCAAGGATATGGTTTTTCCAGTAGTCATGTATGGATGTGAGATTTGGACTATAGAGAAAGCTGAGCGCCGAAGAATTGATGCTTTTGAACTGTGATGTTGGAGAAGACTCTTGAGAGTCCCTTGGACTGCAAGGAGATCCAACAAGTCCATCCTAAAGGAGATCTATCCTCTGTGTTCATTGGAAGGACTGATGTTGAAGCTGAAACTCCAATACTTCAGCCATGTGATGTGAAGAGCTGACTCATTTGAAAAGACCCTGATACTGGGAAAGATTGAGGGCAGGAGGAGAATGGGACGACAGAGGATGAGATGGTTGGATGGCATCACCAACTCGATTGACACTGATTTGGGTAGACTCCGGGAGTTGGTGATGGACAGGGAGGCCTGGTGTGCTGCGGTTTATGGGGTCGAAAAGAGTCAGACACGACTGAGCGACTGAACTGAACTGAAACTGAGGGGGTGTTTATATCACTCAAGAGCTTTACTACCACTATCTGCTTCTCTAGTCACATATTTGAACATTGGAGTTTGTCCTTGCTTACTTCATTATGATTATTTTCCAAAATCACTTTCCATCAGGCACTTCTCTATTTCCAGGGATACCAGATCTCTTAGGGTTTCACTCTATTGAGAAGCACTTAAATTCTTGTCTTGTTCCTTATCTTTGAGGGAAAGATTTTACCTTTTCACTGTTTAATGTGATGAAGGAATGATGCTGAAGCTGAAACTCCAGTACTCTGGCCACCTCATGTGAAGAATTGACTCATTGAAAAATACTCTGATGCTGGGAGGGATTGGGGGCAGGAGGAGAACGGGACGACAGAGGATGAGATGGCTGGATGGCATCACTGATTTGATGGATGTGAGTCTGAGTGAACTCCGGGAGTTGGTGATGGACAGGGAGGCCTGGCGTGCTGCGATTCATGGGGTCGCAAAGAGCTGGACATGACTGAGCGACTGAACTGAAGCTGAGTTTGTCACATATGTCCTTTATTTATGTTGAGATAGTTTCCCTCCCTAACTGGTTTGCTGAGAATTTCATCATGAAAAATTTTTGAATTTTGTCATTTGTTTTCTGCATTTATTGAGATGATTAATTGCTTTTATTTGTGTTTGTTAATGTGGTATATCACACTAGTTGATTCGCACATGTTGAACTGTCCTTGCATGCTTGGAATAAATAACACTTGATCATAGTGTATGATCTTTTCAATGCAGTTTTGAATTTGGTTTTCCAACAGAAATTTTTGCATTTATGTTCAATAGGAATATTGACTCTTAATTTTCATTCCTTGTTGTGTTTTTTCTGGTATTGAGATAAAGGTAATGCTGGATTCATAATATGAGTTTGGAAGTACTGCCTATGCTTCTATTTTTTTTTAAAGATTAAAAATTATTAATTCTTCAAATGTTAAAGTTCACCAATGAAGCCATGTGGTCCTGGACTTATCTTGTGGGGGAGCTTTGGATAACTGATTCAATCTCCTTATCAGTATTTTGTCTATTCAGATTTTCTATTTTTTCATCATTCAGTCTTTGTAGGGTGTTATGCTTTAGGAATTTAACAATTTCTTCTAAGTCATTTGATTTCTTTTTTTTGGGGGGGGGGGGGAAGGGATGTATATTGTTCATAGTAGTTTCTTATGATCCTTGGTTTTTGTGTAGTATCAATGGTCATATCCCTTCTGCCATTTATAGTATTTATTTGAGACTTCTCCCTTATTCTTGATAAATTTAGCTATTTTTTCCCTCCATTTTGCTTACCTTTTCAAAAGTACAGCCTTCATGTTGATTGACTTTTTCTATTGCATTTGTTTTAACTCTGATCTTTGTTATTTCTTTTCTTTTACTAACTTTTGACTTACCATGTTGTGCGTTTCTAGTTCCTTGGGGTATAGAAAGGTCTTAGCTTTTTTTTTTCTTAATGTAAGCATTTTTTCACTGCAAACTTTTCTCTTAAAGCTGTATTTATTGTAATTTGTTATTGTCCTCTAATTTTGGTCATGATATTTTTCTATTTCCATTTGTCTCAGGATATTTTTAAATTCTTTTTTTGTTTCTTCTCTGAACTACTGGTTGTTCAGGGATATGTTTAATCTCCATACATTTGTAAAATTTTTAAACTTATTTCTCTAGCTGATTTCTAGTTTTACACTGTCGGGGTTGGGAAAGTGTTTGATATGGCTTAAATTTTCTGTGACATCCTTGAATGAAGGTCTTACTGTCTGCCAGAGTCAGATGATATGGAGACATGTCAGCCTCAGTCATGTCAGACTCTTTGTGACCTCATGGACTGTAACCCACCAGGCACCTATGTCCACAGAATTCTCCAGGCAAGAATACTGAAGTGGGTAGCCATTTCATTCTCCAAGGGATCTTCCAGACCCAGGGGTCAAACCCAGGTCTCCCATATTCCGGGCAGATTCTTTACCATATCCCTAGGATAGTCAGAAAAGCTGAGGTATATCTATGTGTACAAGTTCCTTCCAGGGAGATACTGGTAAATTGAGGTTGGAGGCCCTCAGACAGTTGAATAAGTCAATTTTAATTTTATAATTCCATTGATAGGACTTAAAATATTCTTGCCTTTTGTTCACATCCACTAGATCTCATAATAACAGCCAATTTGTAGATCAAATGAATCTCTACATGCTCTGATACAGGGCAGTCAAATAGAGATTACTTAACCAGATTACACATTTATATTCCCTAAATTAGCAACAATCCACCAACACTCCATTTTTCTTGGACAATATAGCTCAAAAAATGATTTCTACCATGTTTCTGCTGATAAAGAACAGTTCTAAAATATTGTGTGTAAAATGAGAAAACATAGTACAGGTGAAAACCTCTGAGGTCTTTTTTTTTAAAAAAATTATTCATAAGTTCTTTCCAGTATGATTCTGTGGAAGAGGTCAGTTTCTCACAAATGCCCCCTGTGGAAGCCAGAGAATCTTCTTGGGCTTTAATTTCATTCTGAAATGTTTTTTGCACAAAGTCACTCTACAATAATAGCTAGAAAATCTAACAAACAGTGGGCTTTTTAACTTTTGCAACTGTAATAAATAAGTACATGAATTTTACATGTTTCTTCAAATATATCTGTATTGTTTAGACATGCTGATTCAGTGCTTTAGCATCAGATTCTAGAGCAGAAACCCACAAAATAGATACACATTAAGAGTGTATCCAGATGAATGCTCTTTACTTCTAGTGTAATATGTATCTTCTTTATAGATCAGCACCCTGGTATTCACAACCATTTTATATTCTTTCTTAACATTTATTATATATATATGCATTCAAGCCACATACCATATCTTCAGTTAATTTTTATTTTGTTAATTATTGATGTCTAATGAACACTCACAAATGTTATCTACTCTGTTTATTCCTTCCTTTTTCTTTACTTTGTTCTCCCTCTCTCTCTTTCTCCACTTGTGTCCCAAACATTAGGTAAGTGCTTTGGATAATACAGACAGAATGTAGGATCCTTGAGCAAAGATTGTTCACAATCTCATACTGTAGGTCATGATTTCACAAACAGGACAATATTAAATAGACTGATTAAAGAAAATGGTTGTCTGTGAACTATAAAAAGGAACATTTAATCAGAGCTAAGAATGGGAGGAGTTGATAGCTAATTATTAAGGAAAACTATGCAATTTACCAAGGCACTTTATTTTTTATTTATTTGTTTCTGCTAGGGAAATGTAATTTTATTTATTTATTTATTTTTTACATATAAATTTATTTATTTTAATTAGAGGTTAATTACTTTACAATATTGTATTGGTTTTGCCATACATCAACATGAATCTGCCACAGGTATACACGTGTTCCTCATCCTGAACCCTCTCCCTCCTCCCTCCCTGTACCATCCCTCTCGGTAGTCTCAGGGCACCAGCCCCAAGCATCCAGTATCCTGCATCGAACCTGGACTAGTTATTCGTTTCATATATGATATTATACATGTTTCAGTGACATTCTTCCAAATCATCCCACCCTCTCCGTCTCCCACGGAGTCCAAATTGCTTTCAGTTTTGGATTTCTTAAGTCTAAAAAGGTGTGTGTATGTATGTGTCTGTGTGTTCAGTTGCATCCAGCTCTTTGTGACCCCAGGAACCACAGCCTGCCCAGCTCCTCAGTTAATGGAACTTTCCAAGCAAGAATACTGGAGCAAGTTGCCATTTCCTATTCCAGGGGATATGCCTGACCCAAGGATTAAATTCGAGTCCTCTGCATCTCTTGCATTGGCAGGCAGATTGTTTACCACTGAGCCACTGGGAATCCCCTGTAAAGGTATACAGCTGCTCAACTCAAGACCTCTATAAGTGTCAAATTATCTTCCTAGAATCATTTCCTTCCCAAAGTTTTGGATCTGACAATATCTCCTTTAAAGAAAACCTTTCTTCTGCACACTATGTTTTGACATTTTTTCCTAGATTTTTAACCCTACTTTTTTTTTGTTTTTGTTTTTAATTAATGGAAGTCTTAAACTTTACTATGAATTGTATGTGTGGTTAGTTAGTAAATGTTTCTTTATTCATCTAGATTATACGGTTCATTTTTATACAAACTAATGGGTTTTTAAAGAAATGTAAAGCACTTAGAGACAGACAAAGAAGAATTAAATAGTTGATAAATATTAATACACTTGAAATAATAATGTTTGAATGAATGGATACATACAAAACGTATGATAGAATTTGAAGAGCCAGGAAGTTTTACACAGGGTTTCACAGATAAGGTCAAGACATAAAATGAAGCATGACAAGTTTTGAAAACTGCAACAATTTCCTATGGCTTAACTTTACTATAGATACTCATTTATTAAGTAATTTGATAAAATTATATTTCTCATGCATCATACCGTATAATTTTGCAAAAATAATAACTACTATATGTGTGTGCATATGTGTTATATAAATCTTTGAAACCATCTTTTATTTTTTAGTTTTCCTAGAGCATTTTTCACATCCTTGTTCCGTAGGCTATAAATCAGAGGATTTAACATGGGAATCATAAGGGTGTAAAACAATGAGGTCATTTTGTCTTGATCTAAAGAGTAGATTGAACTTGGCCTAAAGTACATAAAAAGCATAGTTCCCTGGAAAATTGCCACAGCGGTTAAGTGGGAGGCGCAGGTGGAGAAAGCTTTGAACCTCCCCTTAGTAGAATGGATCTTTGAGACTGCTAGGATGATATAACAGTAAGAGACAAGAACTCCTGAAATTGAGCTCAATTCAATGAAGCCGAAAACAATAAATACTATCCATTCATTGACCTGTGTATCAGAGCAGGAAAGAAGGTAGAGTGGAGGTAAGTCACAGAAGAAGTGGTTAATCTCATTTGACCCACAAAAGCATAAGTGGAATGCTAATGTCGTGTGGATCAAAGCATCTGTCATTCCCACCAGGTAAACCCCAGCCACCAGCAGGGAGCACACCCCACTGGACATGCTGACCGCATAGAGCAAGGGGCTGCTGATGGCCCTGTATCGATCATAGGCCATCACTGCCAGCAGGAGACACTCAGAATCTGCAAAGGTACAGGCAATCAAGAACTGTAGGGCACAGCCATAGAAGGGGATTGATTTGTTCTTGGCCAAAAGGTCAACCAGCATTTTGGGCCCAATGGCTGTGGAATAGCAGAGGTCACAGAAGGAGAGGTGGCTGAGGAAAAAGTACATTGGCGTTTGCAGCTGGGGATCCATTCTAATCAAAATTATCATTCCAAGATTTCCCAGAAGATTAATGAGATAGACCATCAGCAACATGGCAAATAAGGTCACTTTCACTTCCAGATCACTGGTAATCCCCAAGAAAATGAATTCAGTCACAGAGGAGCAATTTTCTTTCTCCATTCTTTAATTTTTCTTATCTAAATTTTTGACAAAATGATCAGGAAAAGTGTAGACAAATGTACGGACATCTGCAAAATATCTGTAAAGGAGAGCACAGTCTCTTTGTGTAAATGTCATTTTATACTCAGAAAATTACCCAATCATGCCCCTACTTTTTGAAGGAACATTGTTACCTACCTGGCAAAATAAAAACAAACAAAAAACTATATTACACATTGAAAAAGTTTTATCTAAGTCTGCATGTCATTATGATGTATATAAAACTCTATGAGTTTTTCATTTTCCTAGGTTTTTGCCTTCTTACCTCTGGAGGTATAATTGGAAGAATTAATGTCTTATTTTATGTTCAAAATACCATAGAAGAGACACCAATGTTTGAGAGACCTGGCTGTTAGTTATAGGATTAAGCATTTTCCATCTCTGGAAATAGTCATTTGGGCACAAAAATTTGTTACCATTGTTATGTTTCTCAGAATACAGCTCAGCTAATGTTGATTTGAAATGATTGTCTATACATTCTAGAGCATATCAGCAACCATTCATAATGAAAATTACTATGTTACCGTCCTGGTCTGTTACCTTCAGCATCTGGTAGACATAAAATGGGCACTATTGAGCTTTACTGTAGAAACGTGTTGCTCCTTTGCCACAGTTCTCTTTACTGATCTCTGCTTCGCCCTGGTGCCAGAGGATGGATCCCTTGACCAGCCAAAGAAGAACGATACAAAGAAGTGAAAACAACAGAATTTAACACACACATTTGTGTGTCTTTGATTTTAATTGACTTTTGTATTAAAAAGAAAATGAGATGAGGTGTAATGAACACTTCCGATGTGTCGAGTGTCCTCCTTGTGTATGTATCTGCTTGCGTCATGTCTGCATGTCTCTACTGATCTAAGAATTAGCATATTGGAGACAGGTTTTCTTTAAGTACATATTGGCGTATGATTTACATGGAGTTAAGTTTCCAAATATTGCTATTTATACTGTTCTGCCTATATTATGTTTGAAATAAAATTTTAAAAAATATGTATATGCTTCCCCAGTGACAAAGAGTAAAGGCTTTCCTGTGAATCTAAATTAAAAGAAAATAATTAAACAATCATTTTATAGATACTAGAGACAGATTCTTCCAATTCTGAGAAGAAAATATTTTCTGATTTTTTAACTCATGAGTTTATTATATTGAATTGGTAGGCATAAGTAATTAATTGAGAAATTTCTCATTTTTTAATGCTAAGTTTTTCTCCTCTATTCTTAAATCTGGAGACTCAAGAACATACCTGGAATGAGCAGGTCTTTCTGTCTTTGCTGCTGCTGCTAAGTTGCTTCAGTCATGTCCGACTCTGTGCGACCCCATGTCCTTACTACTGACGTCTAAAAAATAAACAGCTAACCTTTTATTTTGCCAGGTAGCATTTGGGACTTAAGTCTCTGAAGCATCCACCCTCTGGCTCAGTGTTTGCTAACATTTGGCTAATTATATTTTCTGCTCTGCATTTTCCCCTGTGAAAACAGTAACAATCTTTGCAAAAAATAAGCTTCATTTCTTCACTATTGTCAACATACTGATCTGACAGTAAGAAAAATACAGATTATGTTAAGTCTAAGCTGCACAGTTACACTGAATCTGAACTCCCCTTACCTAGTCAAAGCAGAGATCCCAGGAATTACAAGATTTCCCAACTTAGTAATTTACATCTTCCTATTATTCATTTGGTTTCTTTCTTTTTGAAATATTCACCTTCTCTATGTCATTTAGCAATATTTCTAGTAATAAAAATATATGAAGAAATGTCAAAGCAATGCATGAAAAGCCAATAGATTCAAATAATCCATACCTAAAATCAATTATTTTTGATTAAGGCAATGATTTGACATAGTTTGTGGGGATACTTGGATTCAAACAAACATTAGAAATGAAAAGTGGGGAAAATGCACTTATTTTATTCCTGCACTATATCTTTTTAGAATAAAGATTGACTCAGGTGTTAAAGCCTTTTTATGACTCACAATTTCCTCTCTTATTAAAGAGGCAAAAACAAGATATGTGTATTAAAGAGAATTGATGATGAATTTAAGTCCTCTGAGGCTTCAAATTACTGCAGATGATGACTACAGCCATGAAATTAAAAGATGCTTGTGACTTGCCTGGTGGCTAGATGGTAAAGCGTCTGTCTACAATGCAGGAGACCTGGGTTCGAGACTTGGGTTGGGAAGGTTGCCTGGAGAAGGAAATGGCAATCCACTCCAGTACTGTTGCCTGGAAAATCCCATGGATAGAGGAGCCTGGTAGGCTTCAGTCTATGGGGTTGCAAAGAGTCGGACACAACTGAGTGACTTCACTTCACTGTGCCTTGGAAGAAAAGCTAGGACTAACCTTGGAAGGAAAGTTATGACCAACCTAGATAGCATATTCAAAAGCAGAGATATTACTTTGCCAAAAAAGTCTGTCTATCAAGGCTATGGCTTTTCCAGTGGTCGTGTATGGATGTGACAGTTGGACTGTGAAGAAGGCTGAGTGCCAAAGAATTGATGCTTTTGAACTGTGGTGTTGGAGAAGACTCTTGAGAGTCTCTTGGACTGCAAGGAGACTCAACCAGTCCATTCTGAAGGAGATCAGTCCTGAATGATCATTGGAAAGACTTATGCTAAAGCTGCAACTCCAGTACCTTGGCCACCTCCTGCAAACAGTTGACTCATTGGAAAAGACCCTGATGCTGGGAGGGATTGGGGGCAGGAGGAGAAGGGGACGACAGAGGATAAGATGGCTGGGTGGCATCACGGACTCAATGAACGTGAGTCTGAGTGAACTCTGGGAGATGGTGATGGACAGGGAGGCCTGGTGTGCTGAAATACATGAGATCACAAAGAGTTGGACACGACTCAAGCGACTTAACAGCAGCAGCAGCAGCAGGCATAAAATGTTTTATTTACAAGTTTATTTTACCAAAACAGTAGCTATGACTGTGGCTTTGTAGTATAGCCTGAAGTCAGGCAGGTTTATTCCTCCAGTTGCATTCTTCTTTCTCAAGATTGCTTTGGCTATTCGAGGTTTTTTGTATTTCCATACAAATTGTGAAATTATTTGTTCTAGCTCTGTGAAAAATACCTCTGATAGTTTGATAGGGATTGTGTTGAATTGCTTTGGGTAGTATACTCATTTTCACTATATTGATTCTTCTGATCCACGAACATGGTATATTTCTCCATCTATTAGTGTCCTCTTTGTTTTCTTTCATCAGTGTTTTATGTTTTCTATATATAGGTCTTTAGTTTCTTTAGGTAGATATATTCTTAAGTATTTTATTCTTTTCGTTGCAATGGTGAATGGAATTGTTTCCTTAATTTCCTTTTCTACTTTCTCATTATTAGTGTATAGGAATGCAAGGGATTTCTGTGTGTTGATTTTATATCCTGCAACTTTACTATATTCATTGATTAGCTCTAGTAATTTTCTGGTAAAAGAATGAAATTAGATCACTTTCTAAAACCATACACAAAAATAAACTCAAAATGGATTAAAGATCCAAACGTAAGACCAGAAACTATAAAACTCCTAGAGGAGAACATCGGCAAAACACTCTCTGACATAAATCATAGCAGGATCCTCTATGATTCACCTCTCAGAATACTGGAAATAAAAACAAAAATAAACAAATGGGATCTAATTAAAATTAAAAGTTTCTGCACAACAAAGGAAACTATAAGCAAGGTGAAAAGACAGCCTCCTGAATGGGAGAAAATAATAGCAAATGAAGCAAATGACAAGCAACTAATCTCAAAAATATACAAGCAACTTATGCAGCTCAATTCCAGAAACATAAATGACCCAATCAAAAAATGGGCCAAAGAACTAAATAGACATTTCTCCAAAGAAGACATAGGGATGGCTAACAAACACATGAAAAGATGCTCAACATCTCTCATTATCAGAGAAATGCAAATCAAGACCACAATGAGGTATCATTTCACGCCAGTCAGAATGGCTGCAATCCAAAAGTCTACAAGCAATAATGCTGGAGAGGGTGTGGAGAAAAGGGAACCCTCTTATACTCTTGGTGGGAATGCAAACTAGTACAGCCACTATGGAGAACAGTGTGGAGATTCCTTAAAAAACTGGAAATAGAACTGCCATGACCCAGCAATCCCACTGCTGGGCATGCACACTGAGGAAACCAGAATTGAAAGAGACACATGTACCCCAATGTTCATCGCAGCACTGTTTATAATAGCCAGGACATGGAAACAACCTAGATGTCCATCAGCAGATGAATGGATAAGCTGTGGTACATATACACAATGGAATATTACTCAGCCATTAAAAAGAATACATTTGAATCAGTTCTAATGAGGTGGATGAAACTGGAGCCTATTATACGGAGTGAAGTAAGCCAGAAAGAAAAACACCAATACAGTGTACTAACACACATATATGGAATTTAGAAAGATAGTAATGATAACCCTGTATGTGAGACAGCAAAAGAGACCCAGATGTATAGGATGGACTTTTGGACTCTGAGGGAGAGGGAGAGGGAGAGTGTGGGATGATTTGGGAGAATGGCATTAAAACATGTATACTACCATGTAAGAAATGAATCGCCAGTCTATGTTTGATACAGGATACAGGATGCTTGGGGCTGGTGCAAGGGATGATCCAGAGAGATGATATGGGGAGGGAGGTGAGAGGGGGGTTCAGGACTGGGAACTCATGTACACCCGTGGTGGATTCATGTCAATGTATGGCAAAACCAATACAGTATTGTAAAGTAAAATAAAGTAATTTATGTCTGAGAGTGTTTTGCCTATATTCTCCTCTAGGAGTTTTATAGTTTCTGATCTTACATTTAGATCTTTAATCCATTTTGAGTTTATTTTTGTGTGCGGTGTTAGAAAGTGATCTAGTTTCATTCTTTTACAAGTGGTTGACCAGTTTTCCCAGCACCACTTGTTAAAGAGATTGTCTTTACTCCATTGTATATTCTTGCCTCCTTTGTCAAAGATAAGGTGTCCATATGTGTGTGGATTTATCTCTGGGCTTTCTATTTTGTTCCATAAATCACAGCAGGATCCTCTATGATCCACCTCCCAGAATACTGGAAATAAAAGCAAAAATAAACAAATGGGATCTAATTAAAAATTAAAAGCTTCTGCACAACAAAGGAAAATATAAGCAAGGTGAAAAGACAGCCTTCTGAATGGGAGAAAATAATAGCAAATGAAGCAACTGACAAACAACTAATCTCAAAAATATACAAGCAACTTATGCAGCTCAATTCCAGAAAAATAAACGACCCAATCAAAAAATGGGCCAAAGAACTAAATAGACATTTCTCCAAAGAAGACATACGGATGGCTAACAAACACATGAAAAGATGCTCAACATCACTCATTATTAGAGAAATGCAAATCAAAACCACAATGAGGTACCACTTCACACCAGTCAGAATGGCTGCGATCCAAAAATCTGCAAGCAATAAATGCTGGAGAGGGTGTGGAGAAAAGGGAACCCTCCTACACTGTTGGTGGGAATGCAAACTAGTACAGCCGCTATGGAGAACAGTGTGGAGATTCCTTAAAAAATTGCAAATAGAACTACCTTATGACCCAGCAATCCCACTTCTGGGCATACACACTGAGGAAACCAGAATTGAAAGAGACACATGTACCCCAATGTTCATCGCAGCACTGTTTATAATAGCCAGGACATGGAAACAACCTAGATGTCCATCAGCAGATGAATGGATAAGAAAGCTGTGGTACATATACACAATGGAGTATTACTCAGCCGTTAAAAAGAATTCATTTGAATCAGTTCTGATGAGATGGATGAAACTGGAGCCGATTATACAGAGTGAAGTAAGCCAGAAAGAAAAACACCAATACAGTATACTAACACATATATATGGAATTTAGGAAGATGGCAATGACGACCCTGTATGCAAGACAGGGAAAGAGACACAGATGTGTATAACGGACTTTTGGATTCAGAGGGAGAGGGAGAGGGTGGGATGATTTGGGAGAATCACATTCTAACATGTATACTATCATGTGAATTGAATCGCCAGTCTATGTCTGACGCAGGATGCAGCATGCTTGGGGCTGGTGCATGGGGATGACCCAGAAAGATGTTATGGGGAGGGAGGTGGGAGGGGGGTTCATGTTTGGGAATGCATGTAAGAATTAAAGATTTTAAAATTTAAAAAATAAAAAACTAAAATTTAAAAAAAAATAAAGTAAAAAAAAATAAAAAAAAGAAAGTAAAAAAAAATAAAGTAAAAAATAAAAATTAAAAAAAAGAAAGATTAAATGGGAAAAGAATGAAGACTATTGAGATAGACAGAGTGTTAATATATATTAGTTAGCCAATAATTAATGGCATAACATTGAAACCACGGGCTTCCCTTGTGGCTCAGCTGGTAAAGAATTTGCCTGTAATGCGAGAGCCCTGGGTTTGATCTCTGGATTGGGAAGATCCCCTGGAGAAGGGAACAGCTACCCACTCCAGTATTCTGGCCTGGAGAATTCCATGGACTGTTTAGTCCATGAGGTGGCAAAGAGTCAGACATGACTGACTGCCTTTCACTCACTCATTGACACCATATTTTATCTGACTTTAATATATTCTAGCCAATATTTTCTGCCATGTTAGGCAGAAATGTTCAACTGTTAGGCAACAGTTGAAAAGAAGTTTGAGTAAAGTAATAAAATATACCAGAAATAGAAACCCATAAATCTTTTATAATATAGAATAGCTATTTTACGGTGTTTTTACCATGATAACTCTTCTTAACATGCCATCAGTTCAGTTCAGTTCAGTCACTCAGTCGTGCCCGACTCTTTGTGACCCCATGAATCACAGCACGCCAGGCTTCCCTGTCCAACCCCAACTCCCTGAGTTCACTCAGACTCATGTCCATCAAGTCAGTGATGTTATCCAGCCATCTCACCCTCTGTCATCCCCTTCTCCTCCTGCCCCCAATCCCTCCCAGCATCAGAGTCTTTTCCAATGAGTCAACTCTTCACATGAGGTGGCCAAAGTATTGGAGTTGCAGCTTTAGCATCATTCCTTCCAAAGAAATCCCAGGGTTGATCTCCTTCAGAATGGACTGGTTGGATCTCCTTGCAGCCCAAGGGACTCGCAAGAGTCTTCTCCAACACCACAGTTCAAAGGCATCAATTCTTTGGCACTCAGCCTTCTTCACAGTCCAACTCTCACATCCATACATGACTACTGGAAAAACCACAGCCTTGACTAGACAGACCTTAGTCGGCAAAGTAATGTCTCTGCTTTTGAATATGCTATCTAGGTTGCTCATAACTTTTCTTCCAAGGAGTAAGCGTCTTTTAATTTCATGGCTGCAATCACCATAGTGTTTTACAAATACCACCATGAAAAGCAAAGTAATTTCATAGGCTTTATTTTTTCACTCTGAAATATTTTTACTTAAGGACGTTTTATTTACAATGGCAGCTGGAAAGTTTAAGACCATCTGAGGCTTTTAACTTTGCAATTTTAATGTGTAAATAAGAGTGTTCTTCAGTAGTCTATGGCATTTCAAATATATGATTGGACTGTAGCCTAGCTTTCTCAGCAAACTGATTCAGTGTTTTAGCCTTCAGGAAGCCATATCAAAGTCAGATGTAATAGTCAAATATCAAGAAGTTATAGCTTCTTACTTCTAGTGCAATTAACAAACACATGTGTCTTTATAAGAATATTATCTTAGTGTCCATAACAATTTTATGCATCTTCCAAAAAACTGTTGTGTATATACATGCAATATATATACACTGTTGTGAGATATGTGTCTATGTGTGTGTGTGTGTGTTAAGATACTTAACAAATCTTCAATGAATTTTGTATTATTGAGACATAAGTAATAGTCAAAAAATGTTGCCGACTGTTTTTAGGTAAATTCATGTTTATTTATTTTATATCCCGGGCAAAATTCAGTGCTTGTTAACAAGGATGAAATGCTAGTTCTTTAGCAAAGAATGCTCACAAAAAGGGTGATATAAAGCAATGCCTTAAAGTTGATCGTTTGTAAACCAAAGAGAGGTGGGCATTTAACCAGGGTTGAAGATGAGGAGGCATGAAAGAAAATTATCTTGGAAGAAGTGCAGAAGAATTGATAGTTGATAACAACAGCACAATATTGTACTTTAACAAGTAGAGAGCTCTTCTGTATGTCTTTAAAATCTAATCTTTAGATATCTTATTTTTATCAAATTTTAACTTATATGCAGAGTACATCATGAGAAACGCTGGGCTGGAAGAAGCACAAGCTGGAATCAAGATTGCTGGGAGACATATCAATAACCTCAGATATGCAGATGACACCACCCTTATGGCAGAAAGTGAAGAGGAACTCAAAAGCCTCCTGATGAGAGTGAAAGAAGAGAGTGAAAAAGTTGGCTTAAAGCTCAACATTCAAAAAACCAAGATCATGGCATCTTGTTCCATCACTTCATGGGAAATAGATGGGGAAACAGTGGAAACAGTGTCACAAAACTTTATTTTGGGGGGCTTCAAAATCACTGCAGATGGTGATAGCAGCCATGAAATTAAAAGACGCTTATTCCTTGGAAGGAAAGTTATGAGCAACCTAGATAGCCTATTCAAAAGCAGAGACATTACTTTGCCAACAAATGTCTGTCTAGTCAAGGTTTTGGTTTTTCCAGTGGTTATGTATGGATGTGAGATTTGGACTGTGAAGAAAGCTGAGCACCGAAAAATTGATGCTTTTGAACTGTGGTGTTGGAGAAGACTCTTGAGAGTCCCTTGGACTGCAAGGAGATTCAACCAGTCCATCCTAAAGGAAATCAACCCTGAATATTCATTAAAAGGAATGATGTTGAAGCTGAAACTCCAGTACTTTGGCCACTTCATGTGAAGAATTGACTCACTGGAAAGACTCTGATGCTGGGAGGGATTGGGGGCAGGAGGAGAAGGGGACGACAGAGGATGAGATGGCTGGATGGCATCACCAACTCAATGGACATGAGTTTGGGTAAACTCCAGGAGTTAGTGATGTACAGGGAGGCCTGCCGTGCTGCGATTCATGGGATCTCAAGGAGTCAGACACGAATGAGAGACTGAACTGAAGTGAACTTATTCAAATGTGATGTGAACTTATTCAAATGTACACCATGTGTAATTATTAGTACAGAATGTGATATAATGTATGCATTGAGAAATGATTAACACAATAAGGTTGATTAACACAGGCTTCATCTCACAGTGTTACCATTTTGAGTGTGTGTATAGTGAGGACAGTTAAGATATACTTTTTTTTTTTTTGCAAATTTCTCAAGTTTTCATTATTGTTAACTACCATATACATTTAGAGCTCCCTAAATTATTCATCAAATAACAAAGTTTGTACACTTTTTGCAATATCACCAATTTCCCCTACCTTTTGGGCCCTAGCAACATTCAACTCAGTCTGTTTTTGTGAATTTCATCTTCTTCTTCTTATTATTATTTTTGGACTGTAGCACTCAGCTTGCCGGGATCTTAGTTCCCTGATCAGGGATCAAACTGGAATGCATTGAGTTCTAATCACTGGGCTGTCAGGGAGTTCCTGAATTTGACCTTTTAGATTTTACACATATGTGAGATCATACAGTACTTGTCTTCCTCTCTATTGATATTTCACATAACACATGACCTCACAGTTCTTCCATGTTGTAGAAAACATGACTTCTAAAAGACATAGACATGTACACTTCAGTTCAGTTCAGTTCAGTCACTCGGTTGTGTCCAACTCTTTGGGACCCCATGGACTGCAGCACGCCAGGCCTCCTTGTCCATCACCAATGCTGGAGTTTACTTAAACTCATGTCCATTGAGTCAGTAATGCCACTTTAAGATCTGAATAACTGTCAGATCCTTTGACTACAACCTTTTCATTTCCCAGATTGAATCTTTTTAAAATTTGACTGAAGATCTCTATCCAAAGTAGCTTTTCTTTTTGAATAGTTTTAGATATTTTTGTTTTAAGATTATAGCCCTTTATGTTTTATGTCATGATGAATTTGAGGCCAATGATGAATTACTTGACTGTTTTTTAAATTTGTTTTTAGTACTAACTTCCGTAGCGCATAACCTATAAGATCTAGAATAATATATAAAAAGGCTACAGGCTCAAAGATCACTGAGTAAATGCACAATAAATCTTAGTGTAATTGAAGACAATGTTTGAATTAAACAATGAACAAAATTACCACAATGGAAAAGACAGAAAAGGTTTTCACACAGACAAAGTGCTATACACACACACACACACACACACACACACACACACACACAAATCCGTAAAGCATAATGAAACATGACATGTGTGGGGGAAACAAAATTAAGATTTAGTACAAATATCACTTTAATAATTTGAGAAATTATTATTCTCATGTATCCTATCATTTAATTTTAATAAATGAACAAACAATATATGTATTTGAATGCATAGGTATACACAAATGCCTAATACAAAAAACTAAAACCATTTATTTTTCAATTTTTCCAGGGCCTGTTTTACATCCTTGTTCCTTAGGCTGTAAATCAGAGGGTTTAACATGGGAATCACGAGGGTGTAAAACAATGAGGCCATTTTGTCTTCATCTAGAGAGTAGGATGAACTCGGCCTGAAATACATGAAGAGCAGAGTTCCCTGGAAAATTGCCACAGCAGTTAGGTGGGAGGTGCAGGTGGAGAAAGCTTTGAACCTCCCTTCAGCAGAGTGGATCTTCAAGACTGCTAGGATGATATAACAATAAGAGACAAGGACTCCTGAAATGGAGCTTAATTCAATGAAGCCAAAAATCATGAATATCACTAACTCATTGACCTGTGTGTCTGAGCAAGATATCAACAGGAGAGGAGGAACATCACAAAAAAAGTGGTTAATCTCATTTGACCCACAGAAGCATAAATGGAATGCTAATGTCGTGTTTATCAAACCATCTATCATTCCCACCAGGTAAACCCCCGCCATGAGCAGGGAGCACACCCTGCTGGACATGCTGACTGCGTAGAGCAAGGGGCTGCTGATGGCCTTGTACCGGTCATAGGCCATCACTGCCAGCAGGAGACACTCAGAATCGACAAAGATACAGAGAACCAAGAATTGCAGAGCACAGCCATAGGAGGGGATTGATTTGTTCTTGGCAAACAGGTCCACCAGCATCTTAGGGCCGATGGCTGTGGAATAGCAGAGGTCACAGAAGGAGAGGTGGCTGAGGAAAAAGTACATGGGTGTGTGCAGCTGGGGATCCATCCTAATGAGGGTGATCATTCCCAGATTTGCCAGAAGATTGATGAGATAAACAAGGAGAAACATTGTAAATAGGATGAGTTTGTTCTCAGCGTTATCAGTAATTCCCAAGAAAATGAACTCAGTCACGGAGGAGCAATTCTCTCTTTCCATTCTTCTTAGATCTTGTGCAAACTTTTGAGACAGTTATCAAGAAAATCACATATGCGTGTTTAATGCTTCTGCACAACAACAACAAAAATCATAAGGCAGAGCCTGCTGTTTTTCCTTAATTGTCTTTTTATCCTTAGAAAATAATCCAGTCTTGTACCTACTCTTTGAAGAGGCATAACTGTCTATTCTGCAATAATAAAAGGCATATGAGGAAGACCTTTGAGAATGTTTCAAGTCAATCTAGTTGCCACTCATGAGGTTGCTACTTTCTACAAACTCTTCTCTGAGCCTTATTTTTCTTATATCAGAGAGAAGAGCTGGATGATTTTGCCTTTCTAAAGTTCTTTAAAACCACATGGAAGAGACACCAGTGTTAGCAAGACCAGATTCTAAGACTTCGGACTGAGCTTTCCCTTTGTTTAAAAATATTCACTTGAATACAAAAAAGATTACTATTTTTTGTCTCTCAAAAAGACATGATTGGTTTAAGAATGTTCTTCTTAGTTCCAGAAACAGTGAGTACATCAATGGCTAGTAATAACAAAAATCATTGTTACTGGTTTTAGCTTATCTTCTGCTTAGCATTTGGTGAGACATGAAATAAGTTATTACTGTCCTGCTCCTAGAAACTTGCTATTGCTTTCCCATAATGCTCATTACCTCTCTGTGGAGAGGTTACCGTCTAGGATGACTCTCTTGACCAGTGGAAGAAAAAGAGCTAAAAGAAGTGAAAACAACAGAATGTACCACATATATTTGCATCACTTTAGATTTTAAATGATTTTCAATTTAATTGAATGTAAATTAGATGAGGGATAATAAATGCTTCTAAAATGCAAAGACCTTGCTCTCTCTGTTGTGTTCATGTGTATGCCTGTGTATATATCTAAATTGAAGTGAAAGCAATGCATTTTTTTTTTAGACCTAAGTAAATTTAGTACCTGGTTTACATGGAGGTGAATTTGGACAGGTTTTTGTTTTTATTGCGGTATCTATGCTATAAAAGAAAACACACCTTAATTTTTTTGTTTCTATAAAGCAAAACACACTTTATATTCATGAACAGTTGCTCATTGAAAAAAGAGCAAAGACTTTTATGTGAGCCAGCATGAAAATAAAATTACATTATGAATGTTAACAAGTTCAGACAGACTCTTCCAATTTTGTGAAGAAAATATTATTTGCTATTAAATGCAGATTTTAATGAGTAGGTAGGCATAAAGTCCTTCATTTACAAACTTTTATTTTCCCCCCAGTTTAAATATTTTCTCTCATTTTTCTTCAGTTAGGATCTGGAAACATACCTGGAAAGAGCAGGTCTTGGTTAGTTGAACAGTAATGTGCATTTGGTCTTTTATTTCACCAGGTATATTGGGACTTAAATCCCTGTGCTATGGCCCTTAGGCTGTAGTGTTATTCAAACACTTCATTAATTATATTTCTGCTTCCGTATATTCCCCTGGCAGAGGAAGACATGGCTAGATAGCATCACTGACTCAATGGACGTTAATTTGAGCAAACTCTGGGAGATAGTGGTAGACAGAGGAGCCTGGTGCGCTGCCATCCCTGAGGGTGCAGAGTCAGACAGACTTTGAAACAGGACAACGAGCACAACATTCCCCTGTGAATTCAGAAACAATTTAGCAGAAACGGAGTTTTTCTGCTTCATTATTGTGTCCAAATTGCTCTGTGGAAGGAAGGGTACAGCAAATGGTGTGTATGGTGTGTGTCAGCTACCCGAAAACTACCTCCTCTTTCTTGAGTCAAAGAGGAAACTTAGTGAAATTCTAAAAGATCCCCCTTCATCCAACCCTTTTTGATTGTTCATTGTGTTTTTGAACACAAAATATTCTCCTTCACTACCTCATGTCAGAATGTTACACTTTGATCACATTTTCTTTTATCTTGAAATATAATCCTGTGTCATAAAATCATCCTTCTAATGTATACAGTTCTTTGATTTTTAGTGCACTTTCAAATTTGTTCACTCATTACTACAATCTACTTCCAGAACATCTTCATCAGCCCCAGAAGAAATCTACACCTTCTAGCTCTCACTCTCCTTTCCTCCCTCTCGAGCCTGGCAACTGCTAATCTACTTTCTGATCCTGTGTGGTTTCCTATTATTGGCCTTGCGTATAAAGAAAATCATGCTGTGTGTGTGTGCTTCTTGTCAGGTTTATTTTCTTTGGTAAAATATTTACCAGTTTCATCCATGTTGTTACATGTGTTAGAATTCCGTTTCATTATGTGGCTGAATAGCATTTCACGTTAAGGATATAATATACTTTGGTGATCCATTTTTCGGAAGGATGAACACTGGCTTGTTTCTACTGTTCAGCTGATATGACTAATGACACTGTAAACATTCCTGTCAATCCCTTTCAAGATAGCCCTCATTACCAAATATCAGCTTTTTCCCATTCTCCAACCACATATCATCCAAGGACATTTCACTGATTTAGTGACTTCATCACATTGTCTAAATACTGCACTCTTTTCTGAATTATGTTTATTTTATTTATTTAAGGTTTTTTTTTTTTTTTTTTTTTTTTTTTTACTGCATTAAAGGCCATGGGAATGAAATCAATGGTTGCTTTGTACTTCCTAAACTACATGGTGCTAGGATTTGTAAATGTAGTGGTTTCTAAATATTTATTGTTATGCATTTTTCACTATCAAATGAAGGATAGAGAACAATTACAAGGATAAAAACATACCTGCTTTGGGAATTTTTTATGTATATAGATCACATGAGTGAAGATGTCTCATTTTAAAAATTGTGCATGGTGACGATTTTTTCTAAATCAGTGGAGTTCTATTCAGTTCAGTTCAGTTCAGTTCAGTCGCTCAGTCGAGTCCGACTCTTTGCGACCCCATGAATTGCAGTACGCCAGGCCTCCCTGTCCATCACCAACTCCTGGAGTTCACTCAGATTCATGTCCATAGAGTCGGTGATGCCATCCAGCCATCTCATCCTCTGTCGTCCCCTTCTCCTCCTGCCCCCCCAATCCCTTCCAGCGTCAGTCTTTTCCAATGAGTCCACTCTTTGCATGAGGTGGCCAAAGTACTGGAGTTTCAGCTTTAGCATCATTCCTTCCAAAGAACACCCAGGACTGATCTCCTTTAGAATGGACTGGTTGCATCTCCTTGCAGTCCAAGGGACCCTCAAGAGTCTTCTCCAACACCACAGTTCAAAAGCATCAATTCTTTGGTGCTCAGCTTTCTTCACAGTCCAACTCTCATATCCATACATGACTACTGGAGAAACCATAGCCTTGACTAATGTCTCTGCTTTTGAATATGCTATCTAGGTTGGTCATAAGTTTTCTTCCATGGAGTAAGTGTCTTTTAATTTCATGGCTGCAGTCACCATCTGCAGTGATTTTGGAGCCCCCCAGAATAAAGTCTGACACTGTTTCCACTGTTTCCCCGTCTATTTCCCATGAAGTGATGGGACCAGATGCCATAATCCTAGTTTTCTGAATGTTGAGCTTTAAGCCAACTTTTTCACTCTCCTCTTTCACTTTCCTCAAGAGGCTTTTTAGTTCCTCTTCACTTTCTGCCATAAGGGTGGTTTCATCTGCATATCTGAGATTACTGATATTTCTCCTGGCAATCTTGATTCCACCTTGTGCTTCATCCAGCCCAGCGTTTCTCATGATGTACTCTGCATATAAGTTCAATAAGCAGGGTGACAATATACAGCCTTGACGTACTCCTTTTCCTATTTGGAACCAGTCTGTTGCTCCATGTCCAGTTGTAATATTTTTCTTAAAATAATTTGTTTACTATTATTTATTTTAGTTATATGTAAAATTGGAAAAAACATCTTGGACATTACACTTTTATGTCCTCCTTAAGCCCTCCCAAACAGATAGCAATTGAATTCTCCATACTCCTCAAACATGGTCTTCCATCTTGGTATCTGGTGTGACTGGGCTGCTTCCTAAGGTCACAGAAAGTAAAATAATGCCTTAAGTAGATGGTTGTTTATGGAATTCAAAGAGACAAAGAAAGATGTTTAACAATGGCGGAAAATGAGGGAAAAGGAAAGGCAATCATCTTAGGCGATATGACACACTGTTGATAGCTGATAATGGCAGCGCAGTAATACAGTTTACCAAGGCTTTCCCCATTGCTCTTTGTAACCTAATTTCCAACTTCCTTTCTTCTTTTTTCCCCTGATTTATTCAGATATAACTGCCAAATAGCATTTGCATTCAATAGATAAACAACGTGATGATTTGCTATATGTATACATTGTGAAATGATTACAACACTAAAATTGGTTAACACATTCACACCTCACACAGTTGCCATTGTAGTGTGTGTATAGTGAGACCATTTAAGATCCACTTTTGTAGCTAATTTCAAGCTTATAATATGGCATGGTTAACTAGAGTCACCATGGATATTAGATCCCCGGAACTTATTCATCAAATGTAATAACAAAAGCTTTGCACACTTTGAACAGCATCCCCCATTTCTCCCACCTTCCAACTCCTAGCAACCAATAATCTTCTTTCTGTTTCTATGAGTTCATTCTACTTTTTAGGTCCCACATATACATGAGATCGTACATTACTAGTTTTTCTCCGACTGACATAGTTTACTTAGATTAACATCCTTGGAATACCCCATGTTGCAGAAAACATGACTTCTTTACCGCTAAAGACAGGGGATTCTCTACTTCAAGACTTGTCCAATGGTCACATCCTCTGACGGCTATCTGTTCATCACCCAAAATGGATCTTTCTTAGATATGAGACGGAATATCTTTATCCAAAGATGCTTTTACTTTATACTAGTTTTATAGAGTTTGCTTTTGGATTTACAGCACTCAATTTTTTATTCCATGATGATTTTAAGTCTAATTATGACTTACTTGACTGTTTAGTTCATTATTAGCTAATATTAGCACCAACTTAAGTTCATTAAAATCTAAAATAAATGTACTATATAAAATATAAAGAACCTAAGTGGTGGAAGATTGCTCAATACATGCATAATGTCTTAGTGAAATTGAAATAATGTTGGAATGGAAAATTAGTCCAGAATTAGCACAGCTAGAAATGTCAAAAGGTTTTTCAAAAATAGCAAGTGCCTTATAGAAACTCTGGCCACATATTAAGCATAACATTTGAGGGGAACTGCAATATCTCTTAAGAGCAGGGTTTAATACAAATGATTGTTCATTTAGGAATCTGGAAAAATTATGTTTCTCGTGTATCATGCCATATAATTTTGATTAAGCAATTACTATATGTGTATAGCCATATGTAGAGATATATAATAAACTATTTAAAAATATAGTTTATTTTTCAATTTCTCTAGGGCCTCTTTTACATCATTGTTCCGCAAACTATAAATCAGAGGGTTTAACGTGGGAATCACAAGGGTGTAAAACAATGAGGTCATTTTGTCTGATCGAGAGAGTAGGAAGAGCTTGGTCGGAAATTCATGAAGAGCAGAGTTCCCTGGAAAATGGCCACAGCAGTTAGGTGGAAAGTGCAGGTGGAGAAAGCTTTGAACCTCCCCTCAGCAGAGTGGATTTTCAAGACTGAAAGGATGATATAACAATAAGAGACAAGGACTCCTGAAATTGTACTCAGCTCAATGAAACCGAAAACAGTAAACAACACCAGCTCATTGACCTGTATATCAGAGCAGGAAAGGAGGAAAAGTGGAGGTAAATCACAGAAGAAATGGTTAATCACATTTGACCCACAGAAACATAAGCGGAATGCTAATGTCGTGTGTATCAGAGCATCTGCCATTGCCACCAGGTAAACCCCAGCCACCAGCAGGGAGCGCACCCTGCTGGACATGCTGACTGCATAGAGCAAGGGGCTGCTGATGGCCTTGTACCGGTCATAGGCCATCACTGCCAGCAGGAGACACTCCGAATCGGCAAAGATACAGAAGACCAAGAATTGCAGAGCGCAGCCACAGAAAGAGATTGACTTGTTCTTGGCAAATAGTTCCACCAGCATCTTAGGGCCGATGGCTGTGGAATAGCAGAGGTCACAGGAGAGGTGGCTGAGGAAAAAGTACATGGGTGTGTGCAGCTGGGGATCCATCCTAATGAGGGTGATCATTCCCAGATTTGCCAGAAGATTGATGAGATAAACAAGGAGAAACATTGTAAATAGGATCACTTTGTTCTCAGTGTTCTCAGTAATTCCTAAGAAAATGAACTCAGTCAAGGAGGAGCAATTCTCTCTACTCATTCTTCTTTGTTCTTGTCTAAAGTTTTAGCAAGTGATCAAGAAAATGACACCTGGATGTGTAACACTTCTGCACATCTGCAAAATATAAGATAGAGCATGATTTTTTTCTATATCTTTATATTTAGAAAATAATTCATGTCAGGTGTATGTATACTTGAAGAGGGATATCTATATATTAAGCAGTAATAAAAATTATCTGGAATTGAGCTTTGAGAAATAGTGATGTAAATTTAGATATCATTCATGAGGTATGCTCCTTTCCACAAGCTCTTCTCTGAGCATTATTTTCCTTATCTCAGTGGGTAGATATCAACAAATTCCACTCTCCTTATCTCTTCAATAAGAGACACCAGTGATAGCAAAGCCAGGTTTAAGATATGAGACTAAGCATTTTCTATGCTTGAAAATATTCACTTGAATACAAACAATGATTAGAAAAGATAAATTACAAAATTTATGTTTCTCAAAAACACATGATAAATTTAAGAGTCTTTAACTTAGTTCCAGAAACCATGAGTATAACACTGTCTAGCAGTAATAAAAAAATTATTATGGTACAGATTTTAGTTTATGTTGTGTTTAGTATTTGGAGATACATGAAGTAAGTATTATTTACCTTTTTGCTAGAAATTTATAATTGCTTTCCCACAATGCTCATTATCTCTTTTGTAATAGTTGTAGTCAAGGGATGAATCTATTGACCAGTGGAAGAAAAAAGTTAAAAAGAAATAAAAGCAACAGAATGTACCACATACATTAGCATCACTTTAGATTTTAAATCTCCTTTCTGGATTCAATTTATGATAGGAACATATTTCTATCTCAATTTGTAAACACTGGAGCATTCAGAGATGGCTTAGTTATTTCAGCACCAAAGTATCAGATCAGTAGTTTAAAAAAAAATTCAGTATAGCAGTTGGTGAAAGTAATTTGGAGGTAAATGGAGTCCACAAGTGAGAAAACAATAAAGAAGTCTAGGAACAACAGCATGCCATAAAAAAGAAACCTCAAGAAAAAGCCACATGCTCTTTCTGGCTCATCAACAAGGATTTGTAGGGACTTCCCAGAGGAAGGTGCACTTCCTGGGGCTGTGAGAGGCCTGGGAGAGAATTAATTAGGCCTGACCTTGAGGCTAAGTCGCCAAGTTGCCTTTCCCCTGTAAAACAGCATCATTCCTGTGGTTAGGAGAAGGCCCGGCCTGCAGGCCTGCCAAGGTGAAGGCAGTGCTGAAGGAAAGAGGGGAAAGGTTTAGCACCGGGATGGTTTTGTAAGAACAGAGGGTGATGTGGGTGACCAGCCATCCCAGTGTGTCTGGGATTAAGGTTTCCTGAGTGCAGAGCTGTCACTGAGACTGGACCAGCAAGGCATTAGCAGCCATATGTCTATTCATTGCCAGGTACCTCATGTTCTTTCCCCTGAAATCTCAGATCCTGTTATGAGCTTTCGTAAGTATATCAGCAAATGTTACGCAACTCCCCCAAGTGCAGGCATAGCTTGTTTTGTTGGGCTTCACTTCATTGTGCTTCTTGCATGTGGTATGTTTCACAGATTGAAGGACTGTGGCACTCCTTCATTGAGCAAGTCCACTGGCGCCATTTTTCCAACAGCATTTGCTCGCTTTGTGTCTTTGGGTCACATGTTGGTAATGCTCACAATATTTCAACCTTTTTCATTATTACTATGTTTGTTATGGTGATCAGTGATCTTTGATGTTACTGTTGTGATTGTTCTGGTATTTTTTAAGCAATAAAGTGATTTTAAATAAAAAAATCTCCTTTAATTTAATAAAATATAAATGAAAAGAGTGACAATAAATACTTCTAAAATACATAGACTTCTCCCTATCTTATATGTATGTATTTATGTGTGTGAATGTGTATATATATATATTTAATGTATCTGAGAACAGAATATAAGTAATAGACTTTTTCCCTTAGTTCAGTTCAGTCGCTCAGTCATATCTGACTCTTTGCGGCCCCCAGGGCATATGGTTCATGTGGAGATGAATTTGTACATGTTTTTATTTTTACTGTGGTACCAACACTATTTTTTCAATAAAACAATATATACCTTAAATTGTTTTTTAGTACTTAAGAAATGATAAAAAGAGTGAAGGCGTTCCCATGAACCAAGAACAAAATGAAATAAATTAAAAGTAATTATGTGTGGATATTAACAAGTTCAGACTCATTCAGTTCTGAGAAGAAAATATTATTACTAGCCATTAAGTGAAGATTTTAGAGAATAGGAGGCATAAAATATTCCATTTACAAAACTTTTTCTAAAAAAGTTGTGTTTTCTCCTATATTCCTTAAGTTAGGATCTAGAAACCTACCTGAGATGAGCAGGGCTTGAGTAGCTGAACAACAACCAGGGTGTGTTAGTCACTCAGTCGTGTCCAGCTCTTTGTGACCCCGTGTGACCCTCTCTGGCTCCTCTGTCCATGGACTTCTCCAAGCAAGAATACTGGAGTGGGTTGCTCTTCCCTTCTCCCAGGGATCTTCCCCATCCAGGGATCACACCTCGGTCTCTTGTACTGCAAGGAGGCGCTTTACCACCTGAGCCACCAGGGAAGACCCACAGGCAGGTGGCCTTTTATTTTACCAGGTACATTAGGTCTTAAATTCCAGCGCTACTGCCCTTAGGCTTTGACGTTATATAAACACTCCATTAATTATATTTCTGTTTCTCTATATTCCCTTGAGGATTCAAAACAACTTAGCACCAGCTGAGCCTTTGCGCTTCACTGTTGTTACCAAATCGCTCTGTGTTAGGAAGAAAACTGCAAATTTTAGGACTGCCTAACAGTTACCCTGAAACCATCTCCTCCTTCTCTCATAAAACAGGAAACCTAAGGAAACTTAAAAAAGGTCCCTCCCTCCATCACTTCTAACTTCTTTGCATTTTTCATTGTTTTTGAAACATTCTCTTTCATACCTCATTTAGGAGTATTACTACATTCCTACTGTATTTTCTTTTATGTTGAAATATAATACTCATATCACATACACCATAAAATTCACCGTTTTAAAGTAGATAGGTTTTTTGTAAGTTTTATTGTGTTTTCAAGGCTTTTCAGTCATCACTGCTATCTACCTCCAGAACACTTTCATCAGTTCAGTAAAAAGCCCGCACCTATTAGCTCTCATTCCCTGTGCCTGCTGACCCCAGCCCTGGCAACCACTAATCTATATTCTGACTCTGAGCAGTTTCTTAGTCTTGCATATAAACAGAATTATGCAATATGTGTTGTATTTTTTCTTCTCTCAAGCTTCTTTTCTCAGTGAAATATTATCAAGGCTCATCCATGTTGTTCACATGTCAGAATCAGAATTCTGTTTCATTGTAGGGCACAATAATATTTCCTTTTATGGATATTGCACACTTATTGACCCATTGTTCAGTTGGATAAATGTTGGGTTGTTTCTACTCTCTGTCATGGATAATGATGCTATGTTATTCTTGTCAATGCTACCTTTCAAGGCAGCCATCATCACCAAACATTATCTTGCTCCTATCTTCCAACCACATACCAAAGGATATTTCATAGATTTTATGTCTCCCTCACATTCTCTAAACTATGCACTGTTTTTCTGAGTTATGTTAATTTGTTCTTGTAAGAATCTCTGCTAAATTTAAGACCTCGTAAATTAGAGCACTGATTATTTTGTATTTTCTAAGCTGAATGGCACAAGGATTTGAAAAGGTAGTACTTTCTAAAGATTTACCATCAAGTATTTATGACTATAAGGGTAGAAAATAATGTGCTGTGCTCAGTTGCTTGATCATGTGCATCTCATTGCAACCCCCTGGACCATAATCAGCCAGGATCCTCTGTCCATGGAATTTTCCCAGCAAGAATACTGATGCTCCTCCAGTCTATCTTCCCAACCCAAGGACGGAACCTGTGTCTCCTGCATCTCCAGCACTGGCTGGCAGATTCTTTATCACTGAGCCACCTGCGAAAACAATGTAAAAAATACTAGTATACCTGCTTTGAAAATTTTTCTACAGATATAGCTCAATTGTACAAAGCAAGGTCTTAGTGACCTGGATAACCACGATGGTGTGGACACAAACTTAAAGCCAGACATCCTAGAGTGTGAAGCCAAGTGGGCCTTGGAAAGCAGTACTATGAACAAAGCTAGTGGAGGTGATGGAATTATAGCTGAGCTATTTCACATCTTAAAAAGATGCTGTTAAAGTGCTGCTTTCAATATGCCAGCAAACTTGGAAAACTCACAAGACTGGAAAAGGTCAGATTTCATTCCAATGTGAAAGAAGAGCAATGGCAAAGAATGCTCAGACTACCATGCAATTGTGCTCATTACACATGCTTGCAAGGAAATGCTCAAAATCCTTCAAGCTAGGCTTGAACAGACATGAGCTAAGAGCTTCCAGATGTACAAGCTGGCTTTAGAAAGGGCAGAGGAACCAGAGATCAAATTGCCAACATCAGTTATTCCAGAAAAAAAAAAATTCTGCTTCATTGAATGTGCAAAAGCTTTTGACTGTGTGGATCACAAAGAACTGTGGAAAATTCTTAAAGAGATGCAAATACCAGACCACATTACCTGCCTCCGGATAAACCTGTATGCAGTCAAGAAACAAGTCAGAA
The DNA here is from genome assembly GCF_042477335.2 of Ovis canadensis. Classification (NCBI taxonomy): domain Eukaryota; kingdom Metazoa; phylum Chordata; class Mammalia; order Artiodactyla; family Bovidae; genus Ovis; species Ovis canadensis. The sequence continues at coordinate 85,602,109 of NC_091259.1, forward strand.
CTGGACTTACATCAATGTTGTATATTGTCACCATGTTTATTTAGCTTGTATATGCAGAGTACATCATGCAAAATTCCAGATAGGATGAAGCCCAATCTGGAATCAAGATTGCCTTAAGAAATATCAACAACCTCAGATATGCAGATGATACTACTCTAATGGGAGAAATGAAGAAGAACTAAAGAGTCTCTTGATGAAGATGAAAGAAGAGAGTGAAAATGATGTCTTAAAACTCAACATTCAAAAAACAAAGATTACAGCATCTGATCCCATCACTTCATGGCAAAGAGATGGGGAAAAAGTGGAAGCAATGATAGATTTTATTTTCTTGGGTTCCAAAATCCCTATGGACATTGAAATTAAAAGATGCTTGCTCCTTGGAAGGAAAGGTATGACAAACCTAGAGAGTGTATTAAAAAGCAGAGATACCACTTTGCTGACAAAGACCCAAACAGCTAAAGCTATGGTTTTCCCAGTAGTCATGTAAGGTTGCGAGTGTAGGACCATAAAGAATGCTGAGGGCTGAAGAATGGATGCTTTCAAATTGTGGTGCTGGAAAAGACTCTTGAGAGTCCTTTAGAAGCAAAGGAGTCAATCCTGAAACATATCAACTCTGAATATTCATTGCAAAGACTGATGCTGATGCTGAAGCTCCAATATTTTGGCCATCTGCTATGAAGAGCCAACTCACTGGAAAAGACCTTGATGCTGGGAAAGATTGAGGGCAGGAGGAGAAGGGGGTTACAGTGTATGAGATTGTTGAATGGCATCAATGACTCATTGGACATGAGTTTAAGTAAACTCCGAGAGATACTGGAGGATAAGAGAGCCTGGCATGCTACAGCTCATGGGGTCACAAAGAGTCCAACATGACTTGGCAACTGAACAATAATAACAATATTGGAAAGTGAGGAAAATGTTTGAAAATCATGTATGTATATATCCGACAAAGGACTTGATTCCAAACTTTATGAAAATCTCTCATAAATAATAAAAATCAAATTAGTACAATTTATACAAAGGATTGGCTAGATAATCTCACCAAGAAGATGTATAAATAGCAAGGTCATGTATAACAGTTTGTTCAGCATCTTTACTTGTTAGGGACATGACAATAACGTAAATTATGATCATGCCTAATTTTCTGTTTTATCTGAACTTTCATTTGGTATTTAACAGGAACAAAGATTATATTTTTATTTGTTTGGGTTACATTTCTATTGTTTGTTTCCTGCTTTGTGTGTGTGTGTGTAAACCTAAGAAACTCATCAAGCTAAATTTTGTATCATTAGCACATTTTTAATTTGGGATGAAAGGTGTATAGGGACAATTGTTGATTCACTTTTAATGTGTTGCCATTCTCGGTGTGATCAACCCAATACTCAGATATAGCTGAGTCCCTTCACTGTTCACCTGAAACTACCACAACATTGTTAAATGGCTGTACCCCAATACAAAACAAAAAGATTAAAAAATAAAAGAACTATGACTTATGAAAAAAAATCAAATATCTAATGTATTACGTGTAGATATTGTTGAGACAATGCTCAAACCACATGGCTAATTGCCAATAATTTTCCACTGGTTAAAATCAAGAAATTGATGCATTTATGTCACAAAAGAATTTCAGTGTCATTATTAACCTCTCTGGCACATATTTGCTGAATGTAGAATTGTCCTTGATTACCTAATTCTATTTCTATCCAAATTAATTTTCCCTCAGGTACTTCCTGATCTTCTGGGATTCAAAAATCCCTTGAGTTGCATTTTATTCCCCCAGAACCTGACTTTAGCTTTGTAACAGCTCCTCAAAACCATGTAGACTATTGTGGCTTCAATCTGGTCCCACCTAGCCACTTAAAACTGAGTTTGGATAGCTACATTACAATTGTAAGTTGGATAAACTAAAGTATTTCCCAAAGGGATCTATGTCTCATTACAAATGGAGACCTGAAATAATTGGAAAACATGTCTTAAGGAGAAAATATATTCCTCTGGTACAAACAAGTGAGAGAAAAGCAATCTATACTTAGGGTTTCTCTAGTGCCCCTGGTGACAGTGCAATTGTGTGTAGGTAGATGTCTACCCAGAAGGTCACTTTTTCAGGACACAGTTGTATGTTCCTCACACTTGGAGTATTGAGATGCAGAGTTCACTGCATGATCGGGCACCAAAGTTCATTATGTCCCACTGTTGTGGGAGTAAGACTAGGAGAACCTGTGAACGGATACAGACTGCTGTTCTGTAAACAGAGCAATGCTCTAGTAGCATAAAGGTTAATTATGCCCTGAGATAATCTACAAAACAATGCACCACATCATTTTCACAAATATATCAACACTTATTTGCACAGGAAATTGTTAGATAAAAAGTTAACAACCTGCAGTGAGCATACTTTGTTTATGGAAATTTCTTTTTAGAGTATGATACACATAAAGAAAACATTCTTCTATAAAAGTATACTACAAGAAAATTTTCAATAATGAAAAGATGCTAATCCCAGAACACCAAAGATAAAACGTGCCTAGTGTCTCAGAAACTGTCATCCCACATCTGTCACAAATTGATATCCAATACAGTGCTTTGTGTTTCCCTGATGGCTCAGTGGTAAAGAATCTGCCTGCAATGCAGGAGACACGGGTTCTATCCCTGGGTCAGGAAGATCACCTGAGAAGAGGAAATGGCAACAAACTCCAGTATTCTTGTCTAAGAAATCCCATGAATAGAGGAGCCTTGTGGATCTATGGGGTTGCAAAAGAGTCAGACAAGACTTAGCAACTAAACTACCACCACCACCACCACAATAATTTAGTTTTAATATTTTGAGTTATATATCAGTATAATCATAGTTTTTATATTTTCATTTCTGACTTCTTCCACTCAATATTTTTTTATGAAATTTCTCTACACTTTTGTGTCTCAAGGCAGTTCATTCATCCTCATTGTTGTGTAGTCTTCCAAGGTATAAACTTACCATATAGCAATTTCTTTAATCAAGAGCAGGTAGGTGTCAGTATACTTGACCTATAAGTTTTCATTGGAACTGAACATACCATTTGTTTATATGCTATTCATGGTTGCTTTCATGATTCAGAGAAAACCTGAGGGTTGTGACGAAGTTTATGAACTGTGACCTCTAAAATGTACATTATGAACACTACTTAAAAGTTTGTTAGGTCTTTAATGTGTTGAAGAAAATTGAGTTTAAGAAGAAAAGCTGAAGAAAATTTTAGTTCTATATTATTATAAATAAAGCAGTGAAGAATAGTTTGTGTACATCTTTTGGTTGGCATAGTCACTCATTTATTCTGGGTAACATTCAAAGAATTGCATTTTTTGAGTTGTATGACATGTACATGTCCAGCTGTATTAACCCCCGCTTAGAGTTTTACAAGACTTCCCTGGTGGCTCAGATGGTAAAGCGTCTGTCTACAATGTGAGAGACCTGGGTTTGATCCCTGGGTTGGGAAGATTCCCTGGAGAAGGAAATGGCAACCCACTGCAGTACTCTTGTCTTGAAAATCCCATGGATGGAGGAGCTTGGTGCATTGCAGGCTACTACCCATGGGGTCACAAAGAGTCAGGCATGACTGAGCGACTTCAATTTTACAAAGTGTAGCAGCAATTTTTATTCTGCTGTTAATGTGTCAAAGTCATGGTTGTTCCACATCCTCACCAAGAGTTTCTAATTCAAATATTTGCATCTTGCAATCTTTTAGGTTGATTAACTTGATCAATTTGATCAAACCAGTCAATCCTAAGGAAATCAACCCTGGATATTTATTGGAAGGACTGGTGCTGAAAACAGAGCTCCAATATTTTGACCACCTGATGTGAAGGGCTGACTCATTGGAAAAGACCCTGATGGTGGGAAAGGTTGAGGGCAGGAGGAGAAGAGGGTGACAGAGGATGAGATGGTTGGATGGCATCACTGTCTCAGTGGACATGAGCTTGAGCAAACTCTGGGAGATCATGAAAGACAGGGAAACCTGGTGCTACAGTTCATGGGGTCACCGATAATTGGACGATTTAGTGACTAAACAATGAAGAAAATCTTTAGATGGGTCATAATACTGTGTTTATTTACTGTTTTAATTTGTTTTACTTACTGGAGTGCCGGGGTCCAGCCCAGGTAGATCCAGGGAATTCGAAGCGGGGACGGCGTTGGCGTGGAAAGACTTATTTGTTTATTGATATAAGATTAGATTAAGAAACAATAGTGTAGTAGCAAAATTAAGTGGAGAAAGAGGGCTGAATAACTTGGATTATGTGGAAGACCAATAAAATTCCAGACAAGGAATTTGCACCATCTACGTTGTGCCACTGGTGCTCGCTTGAATATCTAAGGGTGCCTCACCTTAGGCTCCCTTTCGCGTGGGTCTTAACAGCCAGGGCAAGTAAGTAGACTTGGTGAGCCTCTGCGCCCCAGATAGGAATTCAGCCTGAAATTAAAGTAAAGAGGAGAGGGAGGGAAAGGGAGAAAAGGAGAGAGAGAGAGACACGGGGGAAACCAGTCCAGCGACTGGCTTCGTCCTCTATCATTCAGAAGGCCTTTTATACTTTTGATAAAACATGGAGATCAATGGGTAACACAAAGTTATGCAGCGTTAGCAGTCCAGACTCTTATCAAAACCAGGCTTTTCTCTCTGCATACCTAGTTGTATACATAAATCTAAGGTAATTTACATCATCTTCCCTCCAAAAGGGCCAATTAACTTTTTACAGCCTTTTTTCTGATAAGGGTTTGTCAACCAGAAGACTTATTTGTGTTGATCTTCCCAAAGTCTGGTGCCATTCTCAGAGAGCACTAAATAAAGTTACATTCTTACATAGCAAGGACACAAGAGGAGTGCAGTGATATATAACAAAGAGAAAAGTAATTAACTCAAAAGTCTAGTGTTGCTAACATCAAAACTACTATATATCTTTTTCCATATCCCGTTTGCATTGATTAACATCCTCCCAGGTGCCTAAAAGATAAAGAATATGGAGGCCTGGCGGCAATAATTGAGTCAACAGTGAAGACCTGTCACCAATATGATTTTTAACTCTTTAGAAAAGGCTCTGTATCTTTAAAATGCTTTTAAGCTTTGTGCCTCTGGCGGTTGGGGGCTGCAAGCAATTCACAAGCTGTAAGAGGTCAGGGACGCTATTAGGCAAGCTAGAGAGCAATCAGAAGAGGTTTAACTGAAACATCCCTTTCAAATGCAGAAGACTAAAGCCCTGAATTGACTTTTTTCCAGAGAATATCAGAAGAGTGGAAAAGCAGAGTACAAAGGCCGGCAGATTTTTGGTTTTGGGGGTACATGCTCAGGAAATGCCAGGGGGAACTCCTGAAGTCTGATCACGACCTTGCGTATGTCAGCTTCCTCCCTCATGACCTTGTCACGGGTGGGATTCCTCACACTGGCTTCCGGCACTGGAGGGCTACTAAATTTGGATATCCACTTCTGTGAGGAGTCTATATGATTCTGAATTTGAATAACAAGCCACACCAAAGAGCCATGATTAAAAGCTTATGGCTTCCTGAAACTCATTCTATCCCCAAAGCTTCATGTCATCATTATTGCAGGTTAATACAGCCTAGATTAATAGTATAATTTTTTCCCTTGAAATTAAATGACTTTTTAAAAACATTTTCCAAATTTCTAGTACTTTTCAATAGTAGGCATGGATTGAAACATCAGCAGAGTCATATTTTATAGACAAGGGTGTATCAGCTGGAGAGGACATTACAAGTAATCTAGTTGAAGTCTTGTTTTACATAGGGGGCTCAGAGGCGTTGAAAAGAAGTTTTGCTTTAGAGTTGCACTGCTACCTGAATCATAGCACATTTCTAGAGAGAGATATCTAGGGACATTAAATGTTGCTGCTTCTGTATTTAACACAGAACTTTGTACTTAATGAATTGCTGAACACTCATACTGCTCTATTTTCACAAATATAGTTATACAGCCAGTGACCCACATGTATCTCTCTATTTTCTGCATTGGACATATGCTCAAATCTATCATTGTTGCATCATATTTGTACTTAAGTATTTCAGTAGCAGACGCTTCTTTGATGGCTCAACAGTTACAGAATCTACCTGCAATTCAGGAGACATAGGAGTTGTGGGTTTGATCCCTGGGTCTGGAAGATGTCCTGGAGAAGGAAATGGCAACTCACTGCAGTATTCTTGCCTGAGAATTTCATGGACAGAGGAGCCTGGCAGGTTCCATGGGGCTGCAAAGAGTCAGACATGACTGAGCAACTAAGCACACACACACATTTCAGTTGCAAAGATGAAGGGGTCAAACTACAGGAACTTGACTATAGTATTAGTCTACCAATGGGGTTCCCAGGTGCACAGAGGTAAAGAATATGCCTGTCAATGCAGGAGACACAAGAGACACAGGTTCAACTCCTAGGCAGGGAAGATCCCCTGGAGGAGGAAATGGCAACCCACTCCAGTAGTCTTAGCAGGAAAGTTCTGTGAACAGATGGGCCTGGCAGTGTACAGTTCATGGTGCCACAAGAGTTGAACACAACTGAGGGACTGAGTACACAAACACAAATTAGCCTACTACACACTGTCATTGATAACACTGCAGTTGTACGATGACCCTTTTTATTAGTCATTGGTGGATATATGAGATGGAAGTGATGTAAGAAGGGGAGTGAAGTGATGAGATTGAAGCAGATAGGCTAGAACACATCAATGTCTTTAGTGTAGATTTCTTATTTTGTAAAATCTCAAGATAGAAGAGTTATTATACATTCTTATACTTTTTTAATTTTAGATTTTGATTCTTAAAATAATTTTCCCATAATTGGTTATTCAACCATGCAAGGAGAAGGCAATGGCAACCCACTCCAGTACTCTTGCTTGGAGAATCCCAGGGATGGAGGGGCCTGGTGGGCTGCCATCTATGGGGTTGCACAGAGTCGGACACAACTGAAGCGACTTAGCAGCAGCAGCAGCAGCAGCAACCATGCAAATTCTGGGAGAGGCAGAATCAGTCAGGCAGTTCCATTTTTGGCCTTCCATTTAATGGGCTTTTTTTTTTTTTCTTTTTTATATACCACACAAGTAGACCTAATAAAATGAGCCAATTTTAGGTGAAATTAGTCTTTAGATACTATAATAAATTTCCATTATATTGATGAAAGTTGGTTATTCATGGCAATCTATTGACAGTCTATTCTGCTTGGAATTTAATATATTTCAAAGTTTTTCTGCCATATTTCTGCTCATAAGCAGCAATTCCAAAAGAGTTAGCATGAATTGATAAAATACATTAGAGATAGACTTTTGAAGCTTTTCTCTAAAACAAGAATTTTCTGGAGGTTTCTAATCTACCATGAGATCTTTGCCTAAAATGCCATAATCTCTAACAAAGGCCTCCCTGAGTATCAGAGGCATTTCTTAGACTTCACTTATATCTAGAATATTTTCACACAGGAAATTGTATAGGGCAGTGTGAACACCTAAAACCTCAGTGGCTTTAGCTTTATCATTTTAATAGGTAATTAAGAATGTCTTTCAGTCTTGCAAGGTTTTTCAAATACATGACCACATCCACACTTTCTCAACAAATAGATTTAGCTTTAGCCTTCAAGAAACAAAAACAAAAACAGATGAAATAGTCAAATATCAAGAGCCTATAGCTCTTTGTACCTGTATGTGTGTGTGCTCAGTCATGTCCTACGCTTTATGACCCCATGAACTGTAGTCTGCCAGAATCCTCTCTCCACAGAATTTTCCAGGTAAGAATACTGGAGTAGGTTGCTGTTTCCTCCTCTAGGGGATCTCCCGACCCAGGGATTGAACTTGCATCTCTTGCATTGGCAGGTAGATTCTTGGCCATTGTACCACCTAGTATAATTAATATGCACGTCTTCATCGTGCCATTATTTTAGTATCCACATGGTGTGACGGACCTTCCCCTAAATCTGTTGTGTATACAATGCATATACTGCAATATATGTATATGTTTCTACTATTCCTCTGGTCATTTTTTATTAGGTGTTTGTTTATTTCCCTTTTGTGACCCAGACAACATGGAGTGTTTTGGATAACAGTGTGGCATGCTCAGTCCTTCAACAAAGAATGCTCACACATAGGATGAAATAAAATAACACTTAAGTAGATGACTGTTCATCACAAAAAGACAGAGACGTCAAAACAGGCATGAGAAGAGGAAACAAGGGAAGGAAATTATCATGGAGAAAGTGATGAAATTGATAGTTGATAAATATTTTTTAAAAAACCAAAAACAAAGTTGATGGCATCCAGCCCCATTACTGCCTGGCGAACAGAAGGGGAACATGTGGACGTGGTGACAGATTTCCTCTTCTTGGGCAAATCACTGTGGAGGGCGACTGCAGCCATGATAGCAGAAGGCAATTGCTTCTTGGCAGGAAAGCACTGACAAATCCAGACAGTGTGTTGAAAAGCAGAGACATTACTCTGCCGACAAAGGTCCATATGGTCAAGGATATGGTCTTCCCAGTGGTCACATATGGTTGTGGGAGCTGGACCATAAAGAAAGCAGAGTGACAAAGAATTTAAGCCCTGGAACTGTGGTGCTGGAGAAGACTCCTGAAGGTCCCTTGGACAGCAAGGAGACCAAACCTGTCAATCTTAAGTGAGATCAACCCTGAATATTAACTAGAAGGACTGATGCTGAAGCTGAAGCTCCAATATTTTGATCATCTAATGCAAACAGATCACTCATTGGAAAAATCCCTGATGCTGGGAAAGATTGCGAGCAGAAGGAAAAGAGGGCATCAGAGGATGAGATGGCTGGATGGCATCACCGATGCAATGAATGTGAACTCGTGCAAACTCTGGGAGATGGCCAGGGACAGGGAGGCCCGGTGTGCTACAGACCACGGGGTTGCAAAGAGTCGGACACGACTGAGCGACTGGACAACAACAAAGACAGCATGGTGATGCACGAAACTAATGTCCTGTCCATTGGTCTTTATATTGATACTACTGTCCTGTCCATCAGTCCTTATAATGAAACTACTGTCCTGTCCATCAGTCTTTATACCAATACTACTGTCCTGTCCATTGGTCTTTATAACAAAACTACTGTCCTGTCCATCGGTCTTTATATCGATACTACTGTCCTGTCCATCTGTCCTTATACTGATACTACTGTCCTGTCCATCGGTCCTTATAATGAAACTACTGTCCTGTCCATCTGTCTTTATACCAATACTACTGTCCTATCCATCGGTCTTGATACTACTGTCCTGTCCATTGGTCCTTATAATGAAACTACTGTCCTGTCCATCGGTCCTTATACCGATACTACTGTCCTGTCCATCGGTCCTTATAATGAAACTACTGTCCTGTCCATCTGTCTTTATACCGATACTACTGTCCTATCCATCGGTCTTGATACTACTGTCCTGTCCATCTGTCTTTATACTGATACTACTGTCCTGTCCATTGGTCTTGATACTACTGTCCTGTCCATTGGTCCTTATAACGATACTACTCTTCTGTCTATTGGTCCTTATAGCCTTCTTTCCTTCCTTTTATCCAAGCTTTATTGAGTTAAAATTCACAAATAGCACGTATAAGGTATTCAAAATGAAGATCTGATATATGTATGTGTTGTGAAATGGTCACCACCGTATGGTTAGTAAACAGTTTGTTAATTCATAGAGTTAACATTTAGAGTATGTGTATGATAAGGACCATTAAGATCTACTCTCCTGGGAAATTTCAAGTTTATAACATAGAATGATTACCTAGAGTCATCATATACATTAGATCCCCAGAACTTATTCACTAAATAATAGTAAGTTTGGCCATTATTACTCATTTCGCCCACCTTTGAGACTCTGGAAAAAAACACCAGTCTACACTCTAATTCTATAAGTTTGAACTTTTAAGATTCAACGTATATGGGAAGCTATACAGTATTTATCTTTATCTGTTTGCCTATTTTAGTCAGCATAATGCATTTATGGTTCTTCCATATGTGGTAAACAAAGCTTCTTGAATTCTAAAAGACACAGTCTTGTCCCTCTCAAGACCCATCTAATTGTCAGATCCTCTGCCCACTATCATTTTATCTCCCAAGTAGAATAATTATTAGAGCTAAGCCTGAATATATCTATCAAAAGATACACTAGTTTTAGATTTTATTTTGGATTTTAAATCCTCATTTTTTATTTCATAGATTTTGAGATTTCTTAAAAGTTATATACTATTTAATCAATTAATGCTTCTTATTAGCATTAGCTTATATTCATTTGTATAGAAAGTACAGTGTATACCATAGAACATAAAGAGACTCAAAGATTTCTCAGGAAATACAATAATTCTTGAGGTAGCCAAAATATTATTCAAATGAAAGAATAAAGCAGAGATATTTGACAAAATTAGAAAATTCTGGAAAGTTTTCAACAAAGGGAAAGCACCATATGTAAACTCTTGATACATGAATAGAAGTATGCAATATTTCAGAACCAAAATATTTTCTAAAACTTAGACTTTATAACAACAAATTCTCATTTGAACTGTTTAAGACAACTGTTTCTCTTGCATTGCTCAGTATAAGTTTATATTAAAAAAACACAACAATGTGCGTGTACTTGTGACTATGAGAGTGTGTGAAATAAAAACCTTTAAAATCACATTTAAAGTTTCAGTTTTTCCAGGGCCTGTTTCACATCCTTGTTCCTTAGGCTGTAAATCAGAGGGTTTAACATGGGAATCACGAGGCTGTAAAACAACGAGGACCTTTTGTCTTCATCGAGAGAGTAGGATGAACTCGGCCTGAAATACATGAAGAGCAGAGTTCCCTGGAAAATTGCCACGGCAGTTAGGTGGGAGGTGCAGGTGGAGAAAGCTTTGAACCTCCCTTCGGCAGAGTGGATCTTCAAGACTGCTAGGATGATATAACAATAAGAGACAAAGACTCCTGAAACGGAGGTCAGTTCAACACAGCCAAAAAAAATGAATAATGCCAATTCATTGACCCGTGTATCAGAGCATGAAAGGGAGAGAAGTGGAGGTAAGTCACAAAAAAAGTGGTTAATCACATTTGACCCACAGAAGCATAAGCGGAATGCTAATGTCATGTGTATCAAAGTATCTGTCATTCCCAACAGGTAAACCCCCGCCATGAGCAGGGAGCACACCCTGCTGGACATGCTGACCGCATAGAGCAAGGGGCTGCTGACGGCCTTGTACCTGTCATAGGCCATCACTGCCAGCAGGAGACACTCACAGTCTATAAAGTTAGAGAAGACCAAAAATTGCAGAGCGCAGCCATAGAAGGAGATTGATCTCTTTTTGGTTAAAAGGTCCACCAGCATCTTGGGGCCAATAGCTGTGGAATAGCAGAGGTCACAGAAGGAGAGGTGGCTGAGGAAAAAGTACATGGGTGTGTGCAGCTGGGGATCCATCCTAATGAGGGTGATCATTCCCAGATTTGCCAGAAGGTTAATGAGATAGACAATAACAAACATGGTAAATAAGATCATCTTGACTCCAGGCTTCTCCGTGATTCCCCACAATATGAACTCAGTGAAGGAGGAGCAGTTTCCTCTTTGCATTCTTCTGTCTTCTGGTCTAAAGTCTTGAGGAATGATCAAGAAAATGATACACGTAAGGGTACCACTTCGGGGTGTTCACGAATATCTGCAGGGGAGAACACAATTTATTTCTGCAATGGTCTTTTTTTTTTTTTCTTTAACATTCTCAGCCTGATGTGTCTAAGATCAGTGTTTTCTGCACACTATTTTGAAGATGTGATGAGATATCAGTTCACCCAAATATCCCTCTTGATACAAGGAAGGTGGTGCTCAGAGGAACTGAAGAGTTCATGGCAGCAACCAGTCGACCCCTAAAGGAAATTGGAAGGACCCGCTGATGCTGCAGCTGAAGCTCCAATACTTTGGCCACCTGTTGCAAAGAACCAACTCATTAGAAAAATCCTAATGCTGGGAAAGATTGAAGGCAGAAGAAGAGGCAGCAGAAGATGAGATGGTTAGATAGCATCACCAGCTCTATTGACATAGATTTGAACAAACTCCAAGAGACAATGAGGGACAAGGAAGCCTAGAGTGCTGCAGTCCATGGGGTCACAGAGAGTCAGACATGACAGTGACTGGACAACAACGTAGGCAGTGACATACTTCAGCAATTACATCTAGATTTGCACAGGTTTCTCAACTGCCCATCTCAGATACTTTTATTATTATCAGGCTGATAGCAATACCTCTTTAAAGAGTGCCCACTGATCCAGTCATTTTCTGAGTGTGTGCCTCCATGCACGCTCTGTCGCTAAACTCTGTTTGACTCGTTGCGTTCTCATAGACTGCAGCCCTCCAGGCTCCCTATCCATGGGATTTTCCAGGCACGATTCTTATCCCGTGGAGAAGGAAGCCTGGTGGGCTGCAGTTCATGAGGTCGCAACGAGTGAGACAGAACGTAGCAACAGAGCATACACTCAGAAAATGACTAAGTCAGTGGGCATTCTTTAAAGAGGTATTGCCATCTACTTGATAATAATAAAAAAGACCCGAGATAGATAGTTTTGAAACTTCTATTTCTAGATGTTGTTCCTAACTAAGCTACCGCCATAAGCTCTTTAATTTCTCTGAGCACTGTATTCTTTGTATCGAGAAGGATATTTAGATGAATTGACATCTCGTTACATCGCCAAAGCAGTGTGAAAAAAACACCGATGCTGGAGACAGCAGGCTGAAAGTATATAAATAATCATTCACTATGCTGAAAAAATTCCTTGGATACAAAATTTTATTTTCATTATCATGTTGCACATAAAACATAATTTAAAATATTTATTATTAGTTTACAATCTATAGCATGCACTGATAGCAATGAAAATAATTGTTATTGATCCTAGTCTCTAGTATTTAGTGAGACATGAAATAAGTAACATTGAAACCTTTCTCTAAATATTCATCACTGCTTTGCCACATGACTTATTACCTACTTACAGACTTTCTGCTGCCAAAGGAGGAGGCTCTTGAACAAAGAAAAATGCTAAAATGAAGTGAAGACCACAGAATCTAACACCTACTGTTGCATCTCTTTGGATTTTAATGGCCTTTAATATTATAAGAGTGGAAACAGGTTTAGGGGACGCTAAGTGCTTCTGCAATACGTAGGTCTCTCTGTCTAGGATGAACGCATTATGGATCTGTCGTATGTTTGCATGCAGATTGCATGTCTCTGATGTAGATAAGAACAGTGCGTGGGTAAGGAATTTTTCCTTCTGATCTTAGCAGCTATGGGGCTTCACATGAAGATGAATATGCACATTTTCACTTTTAAATTCACTCATACATTATATTTTAAATAGATGAGAACAAACCCACCAAGCCCCCTTTAAATTCACCTATATGGTACTCCGATTATAAAAGGAGTAATATCTTTCCTATAAACCAGAATCAAAATAAATTAATTTAATAGTTATATTATGGATATTAACAAGTACAGAATCTGCCAGTTCTGAGAAGAAAATATTGTTCCTGAACATTAAATTACAGAATGTATTCAACTGAGTAAACAGGTATAAAATGTTGTATTTATAAATTGATTTTCCACCAAATGGGAATGTTTTTGTCCTATGTTCTTTAAATCAGGACCTCAAAACCTACCTGAGATGAACTGGTCTTAGGTAGCTGAACAGTAAGCAGATAGCATTTTATTTTACCAGGTACATTGGGATTTAAATCCCTGGGCCACTGCCTTTGGGTGTTGGTGTTGTACAAACATGCCATTAATTATGTTTCTGCTTCTGCGTTTTGGCTCATGAGTCAGGGACAATTTTAGCACAGGATGACCTTGTACACATCAGTTATTTAGTGACCTTGTCACTAAATTTATCTAGCATAAGGGGGGCTTCCCTCGTAGATCAGGCGGTAAAGGATATGCCTGCAATGCAGCAGACCCGGGTTTGATTCCTGGGTCAGGAAGATCTCTGGAGAAAGAAATGGCAACCCACTCCAGTACTCTTGCCTGGAAAATCCCATGGATAGAGGAGCCTGGCGGGCTACAGTCCATGGGGTCCCAAGGGTTGTACAAAACTTAGTGACTAAACCACCGCCAAGGATGAAGCAGTGCGAGTGAATACAGAGAGAAATGTCTCCATAATACATGATGAAAATACTTAAAATGTTGAAAAACCATGCATTTGTATATATAACAATTTGTATCCAAAATATATGAACTTTCCTCAATAGTAAAAAAAAAAAAAAAAAAAAAAAACCACAACAAAAAAAGCCCCAACAAAATGTGGCAAAAAAAAAAAAAATACTTTCAACAAGATGATAAATCAGCAAGACGTTAATGCTTACGAATTTCATTCTTATGTGAATCAGTAGGTATTAAGGCAGTGGCATGGAGAAGGCAATAGCACCCCAGTCCAGTACTCTTGCCTGGAAAATCCCATGGATGGAGGAGCCTGGTGGGCTGCAGTCCATGGAGTGGTGAAGAGTCAGACATGACTGAGCGACTTCACTTTCACTTTTCACTTTCATGAATTGGAGAAGGAACTGGCAACCCACTCCTGTGTTCTTGCCTGGAGAATCCCAAGGATGGGGGAGCCTGGTGGGCTGCCGTCTATGGGGTTGCAGAGTCGGACACGATTAAACCGACTTAGCAGCAGCAGCGGAAAGGCAGTGGCAATAAAGCCACAGTAAGATAACATAACTTAAATGTTAATGGACTGAAATTAAATACTGATCATAACTAATGTTCTCTTTCATCTGAATTCTCATTTGCGAAGTACACAGGCTTTCTTATCAGTTTGGGTGTTTTCTCAGTTCTTTTTAATGTTTTTGTTTGTTTTTCTACCTTTTTCCTTATAAATCTGAGAAATTATTTATGCTAAAATTCATAAATGTAGTACATATATTTTTGTAAAAGTGATTCTCAATTTTTTAAAATGCCTTTGTATATGTCATTGTCACTCTTGCCTATGAGGAGCTCAACACTGAAATGTCACCTGTAACCTGGGGAGATATCATTGAGGCCAATCTCAAACCACAATATGATTGCTAATAATTTCCCACTAAAATTAAGAAGGGCTTTATAGTTTTCTATATATAGGTCTTTAGTTTCTTTAGGTAGATATATTCCTAAGTATTTTATTCTTTTCGTTGCAATGGTGAAAGGAATTGTTTCCTTAATTTCTTTTTCTACTTTCTCATTATTAGTGTATAGGAATGCAAGGGATTTCTGTGTGTTGATTTTATGTCCTACAACTTTACTATATTCATTGATTAGCTCTAGTAATTTTCTGGTGGAGTCTTTAGGGTTTTCTATGTAGAGGATCATGTCATCTGCAAACAGTGAAAGTTTTACTTCTTTTCCAATTTGGATTCCTTTTATTTCTTTTTCTGCTCTGATTGCTGTGGCCAAAACTTCCCAGAACTATGTTGAATAGTAGCGGTGAAACTGGGCACCCTTGTCTTGTTTCTGACTTTAGGGGAAATGCTTTCAATTTTTCACCATTGAGGATAATGTTTGCTGTGGGTTTGCCATATATAGCTTTTATTAAGCTGAGGTATGTTCCTTCTATTCCTGCTTTCTGGAGAGTTTTTATGATAAATGGATGTTGAATTTTGTCAAAGGCCTTCTCTGCATCTATTGAGATAATCATATGGTTTTTATTTTTCAATTTGTTAATGTGGTGAATTACATTGATTGATTTGCGGATATTGAAGAATCCTTGCATCCCTGGGATAAAGCCCATTTGGTCATGGTGTATGATCTTTTTAATGTGTTGTTGGATTCTGATTGCTAGAATTTTGTTGAGGATTTTTGCATCTATGTTCATCAGTGATATTGGCCTGTAGTTTTCTTTTTTAAATCAAAGAGGACACTAATAGATGGAGAAATATACCATGTTCATGGATCAGAAGAATCAATATACTGAAAATGAGTATACTACCCAAAGCAATTTACAAATTCAATGCAATCCCTGTCAAGCTACCAGCCATATTTTTCACAGAACTGGAACAAATAATTTCAAGATTTGTATGGAAATACAAAAAACCTTGAATTGCCAAAGCAATCTTGAGAATGAAGAATGGAACTGGAGGAATCAACTTGCCTGACTTCAGGCTCTACTACAAAGCCACAGTCATCAAGACAGTATGGTACTGGCACAAAGACAGACATATAGATCAATGGAACAAAATAGAAAGCCCAGAGATAAATCCACCAACATATGGACACCTTATCTTTGACAAAGGAGGCAAGAATATACAATGGAGTAAAGACAATCTCTTTAACAAGTGGTGCCGGGAAAACTGGTCAACCACTTGTAAAAGAATGAAACTAGATCACTTTCTAACACCACACACAAAAATAAACTCAAAATGGATTAAAGATCTAAATGTAAGATCAGAAAGTATAAAACTCCTAGAGGAGAACATAGGCAAAACACTCTCCGACATAAATCACAGCAGGATCCTCTATGATCCACCTCCCAGAATTCTGGAAATAAAAGCAAAAATAAACAAATGGGATCTAATTAAAATTAAAAGCTCCTGCACAACAAAGGAAACTATAAACAAGATGAAAAGACAGCCTTATGAATGGGAGAAAATAATAGCAAATGAAGCAACTGACAAACCACTAATCTCAAAAATATACAAGCAACTTATGCAACTCAATTCCAAAAAAGTAAACGACCCAATCAAAAAATGGGCCAAAGAACTAAATAGACATTTCTCTAAAGAAGACATACGGACGGCTAACAAACACATGAAAAGATGCTCAACATCACTCATTAGTAGAGAAATGCAAATCAAAACCACAATGAGGTACCATTTCACACCAGTCAGAATGGCTGCGATCCAAAAATCTGCAAGCAATAAATGCTGGAGAGGGTGTGGAGAAAAGGGAACCCTCCTACACTGTTGGTGGGAATGCAAACTAGTACAGCCACTATGGAGAACAGTGTGGAGATTCCTTAAAAACTTGCAAATAGAACTACCTTATGACCCAGCAATCCCACAGCTGGGCATACACACTGAGGAAACCAGAATTGAAAGAGACACATGTACCCCAGTGTTCATCGCAGCACTGTTTATAATAGCCAGGACATGGAAACAACCTAGATGTCCATCAGCAGACGAATGGATAAGAAAGCACTGGTACATATACACAATGGAGTATTACTCAGCCATTAAAAAGAATTCATTTGAATCAGTTCTGATGAGATGGATGAAACTGGAGCCGATTATACAGAGTGAAGTAAGCCAGAAAGAAAAACACCAATACAGTATACTAACACATATATATGGAATTTAGGAAGATGGCAATGACGACCCTGTATGCAGACAGCAAAAAAGACACAGATGTGTATAACGGACTTTTGGACTCAGAGGGAGAGGGAGAGGGTGGGATGATTTGGGAGAATGGCATTCTAACATGTATACTATCATGTAAGAATTGAATCGCCAGTCTATGTCTGACGCAGGATGCAGCATGCTTGGGGCTGGTGCATGGGGATGACCCAGAGAGATATTATGGGGAGGGAGGTGGGAGGGGGGTTCATATTTGGGAACGCATGTAAGAATTAAAGATTTTAAAATTAAAAAAAAATTTTAAGAAGGGCTCCCAGGTAGCTCAATGGTAAAGAATCCAACTACCAATGGAGGAGACTCAGGAGACATATGTTCAATCCCTGGGTCAGGAAGATCCCCAGAGGAGGAAATGGCACCCCACTCCAGTATTCTTGCCTGGAAAATTCCATGGACAGAGGAGCCTGGCAGGCTACAATCCAGGGGTTGCAAAGAGTTGGACATGACTGAGCACGCAGGCATACACATCACACACACACACACACACACACACACACAAAATCACGAAACTGATTATGTTTCAAAAGCATTTTGATATCATTATTTACTTCTCTGTTACACATATGGTGTATGTACAGTTGTTTTCAATCCCCTAATTCTACTCCTATCCAAATTAATTTTTCCCTCAGGTATATCCCTATCTTCAGGGATGCAAAAATCCCTTGGGTTACATTTTGTTCAGCCAGAAGCAAGTGTTAATTTTTCAACAGGCCTGCTCCTCAAAAACATGTGCACTAACATAATTTCTACGTTCCCCCACATAACAATTTAAACCTGAGTTTAGGCAGCTGCATTAGAAATTGCAAGGTGAGTAAACGAAAATATCTCCCAATGGGATTGATGCTTCATTACAAGTGGAGATTTTAAGCAATCAAAAAACATCTTAAAGAGAAAATGTATGCTTCAGATACAAGTGAGGAAAAAACAATTGTTTTTTCATGTTTTGCTGACACGAAAACAATTTTATGTTGGCAAATACTACCCAAAGATGATCATTTTTTAGAATATAATTGTTAGTTCCTCAAACTTTGAGTAGTATGACACAGAGCTCATTGCATGATCTGGTATTAAAGTACATTTCAGCTCCCCGCTGCTGTGAGTGACCAGGAGAGTCAGTGGGTGGACGAATGCAGTGCTGTTCTACAAGAAAGGCAGCGCTTTCAGTGATCTAAAGATCAATAAGGTACTGAGATACTCTGGTAATTATACTCTCCATCAATTTCATAAATCTATATGAATAATCATTTTATATAAGAATATTTTAGACAGAAGTAAATATTAATATTTTTTATAATCTCATAGAAAAAAATAAAGACAGTGATTTTAAAGTATAATATACATACAGACGGAGAAGGCAATGGCACCCCACGCTAGTACTCTTGCCTGGAAAATCCCATGGATGGAGGAGCCTGGTAGGCTGCAGTCCATGGGGTCGCTGAGAGTTGGACACGACTGTGACTTCACTTTCACTTTTCACTTTAATGCATTGGAGAAGGAAATGACAACCTGTGGGGCCCTAAGTGGGAAACCTTAAAAAAGAAGGGCTAGCTTTGCAGTTTAGAACTGAGATGGCACCTGGAGGAAGAGATAGGGGCGTGATCTATATTACAGTTTTTGATTGGCTCTCTTGATTTCCGTGCACGTGGACAGCGCGTGATCACCATAGACTTCTGTTATAATGAAGGCACATGACGATTTGACCTTTAACAAGATTGGTGCAACTATGGCATATTACGATTTGACCTTTAACGTGATTGGCGCAACTATGGCACATGACGATTTGACCTTTAACGTGATTGGTGCAACTATGGAAAGTTCCTCGCAAAACCCGCTTGCTTGCCTATATAAACCAAGAGTTTGTGGCAATAAAGCGGAACTGCTTAGACGGAACCGCTGTTGAGTGTTATTGTCTCTTGCTGGCTGAGGGGCTCAGTTGGCGGACAGCAGGCTCACCTCTCCTCAGGACCCCTCAGCTTTGCTGAGGGAAGTTCCACTGCCTCTCTCTTTCTGTGGAGCACCCCCTGCAGCAACCCACTCCAGTGTTCTTGCCTGGAGAATCCCAGGGATGGCAGAGACTGGGGGGCTGCCGTCTATGGGGTAGCACAGAGTCAGATATCACTGAAGTGACTTAGCAGCAGCAGCATACATAAAGAAAAAGTTTCCATATAAAAATGTAGACTTCAAAAAATCTTTCAAAAATGGAAAAATTCCTGCACCCAGAACCAAAAAAAAAAAAAAAAAAAAAACCCAAAACAAAACAAAACTAGATTCTCAGAAACTGTCCCTATATCCATCAGAAGTTGATTTTCCATTTGATACATGAGTTTGTATATTTTTAAGGTATAAAGTAGTGAGATCATACAGCTTTTACACTTCTATGTCTGGATTTTTTCACTTAAGATTATGTTTGTGAAGTCTTCCCATGCTCTTGTATGAGGATGTAGTTATTCATTGTCATTGCTGTGTACTTTTCCAGTGTACAAACTTATCATAAAGTCATTTGTCTAATCTAAAGCAGGAGTCAGTGAACTTGACCTGTTAGGTTTTATTGGAGCTGTGATACACCATGTATTCATGTATTATGGATGGCTGCTTTTGTGATAGAGGACAAAACAGTTCAGATGTAACAAGATTTTATCATCTACAAACCCTAAAATAGACATTATTAAATACTTTCAGAAAAGTATGTCATCTTGATCTAATGTATTAAAAGATATGAGTTGCTTTTGGTGTTACACTACTGTAATTAATACAATGGTGAACATTTCTATGAATGCCTTTTGGGTGCATATTCATTCTATATGCTTGGACATGCTTCTAGGAGTGATATTTTTGGACATTTATTTGTTCAGCTATAGGAGACTCAGACATAGAACTTTGCCAAGTGCAGTGTCAAATCTCAATCTACTGTCAATGCATAAAAACCATGGTTGTTTCACATCCTCAACAATAGTAGATACTTGTTTACTATTTGGTGTGTAAACAAGTACTTTTGCCATTTGGTTAGTGTCAACACAACTCTTAACGTTTTATTTCACTTCCATTTACTTCAGCACTAATAAAGTCAGATATCTATCCACTTCTATAAGTGAAAGTTTGCAGCCTCGAGCCGTGAGCTACTCCAGAATTCATGACCTCCAGAGGAGAGGATTTTGATCTGGAGTCAGAGAGGAGGCTTGATCACTTGAAGGTTTTGTGTAATAAAGTTTTACTAAAGTATAAATGGGTAGAGGAAGCTCTGACATAGACATCAGAAGGGGGCAGAAAGAATGACTCCCTTGCTAGCTTTCAGCAAGGAGTTATATATCTGTTAAAGAATCACCTAAAAACAGAGAGTTGCATCAGGCCCCTCTCCCGCAATATGCATTTTGAGACAGCACGGGGCACAAGGTGAGTCATCCCCAGCCATGAAACAATTGACATGAACCTTAAAGAAAGGTAGATTTCCAAGCAATTACATAGTTTCATTAACATAGCTTAAGAGAACATTCCCATGAGTCAGACATATGGATTTGTTGAGCCATTATCAGTTCAAGGTTTAAGAAAAGTTAAGTCCAGGCTAAACCAGGGGTCTTCCTGACAACACAGAATTTAAAGCAAACCTTGCTGGGAGCCAGCGTGAGGAATCCCGGCCATGGCAAATGTCATGAGGAAGGAGGCTCGGCATACGCAAAGGTGGGATAGAGCCTCAGGGGTCCCCCTGGAAATTCTCAAGCATCTACCCCCAAAATCAGAGTCTGCCTACCTTACTGCATTATGCCTTTCTCCAACTACTCTGACATTAACAGGGGGCTATTCCCCACCACCTTTTTCTGGAAAAAGTTAACTTAGAGCTCCAGCTAACAGTCTCCTGCATATAAAGAGAATGTCTCGGCTTAAACCCCTCTGATAGCTTTCTAACTTACCTGACCGGTCTGTCTGGATTTTTACAACTGAGCATGTGAATTGTTTACAGCCTCCCAAGTGCCAGAGGCACTGAAAGCTTAAGATATTCTAGGAAAAATCATTAGAATAAAACTGATTAAGGGTTGCATTGTTGAGCCAATACTTGCTGCCAAGTTTTCATATCTTTTAATGTAACTTTATTTAGTACTTTGAAGGTGATGCAGATTAAGGAAAAACACTACAGGGAAAATGAGATTAACATTCATTAAGGAAGAGGGCCATAAAATGGTAACAGGCCTTTTGGCCAGAAGATAATGTAAATCACCTGAGACCCTTTGTATACGGAAAGATTTGCAGAAAGAAAGCCTGGTCTTGATAAGGGTCAGCTCTTGATAAGGCTGCTGACCCTGCATAACTTTGTATTATACATTGATCTCTGTGTACAACCAAAAGTATGAAAAGCTTTCCTGGAAAATAAAGGACGGACCAGTTCCTGGAAAGACTGGTTTCCCCCGTGTGGTCTTTTCTTGTTCTCTGCTTTTCTGGCTGAATTCCCATCTGGAGCGTGGAGGCTCACCATGTCTACTTACTTGCCCTGGCTTCTAAGACCCACGCAAGAGGGAGCCCAAGGCAGGGCACCCTCCGCTATTCAAGCGGGCGTCAGCGGTCTATGTAGGTGGTGCAAACTCCTTGTCTTGGAGTTTTATTGGTTTTCCATGTAAACCAAGGAATATCAGCCTCTTTTCTCCTCTGTTTCTTCACTACATTATTCTTCCCTAATCTCTCTTTAAATTTCTAATTAATCTCTCTTTAATTGCCGACTCCATCACCGCTTTGAATTCCCTGGATCACCAGGGGCTGGACCCCGGCACCTTCTTTAAATTTTGTGTAGAGAAGGAACAAACAAAACAAACAAACAAAAAACATCTGCCACTTTCAGCTTATTTCCTCTTCTTGGGGATCCCTCGCCTTCCTGCCTGTTGCCTTCTCATAAGGAGTCCATGAGATGTTGAACTTGGATAACAGGGCATGTAACACAGCTGTTTTTAAAAGTTTTGTCCTACTAAAACTTACACTGTCTTAATGGCTTCATGTAATTGACATTTCAGGTTGAGTGAGTGAGTGAAAGTCACTCAGTCGTGTCCAACTCTTTGCAACCCCATGTACTATACAGTTCATGGAATTCTCCAGGCAGAATACTGGAATGGGTTGCCTTTCCCTTCTCCAAGGGTTCTTCCCAACCTAGGGATCAAACCCAGGTCTCCCACATTTCAGGCAGATTCTTTACCAGCTGAGACACAAGGGAAGCCCTAGAATACTGGAGTAGGTAGCCTCTCTCTTCTCCAGGGGATCTTCCCGACCCGGGAATCAAACTGGGGTCTCCTGCACTGCAAGTGGATTCTTTACCAACTGAGATACCTGGCCTATATGTTCAGATCAATTCTTTGACTGAATGTGAAGTGACTCTTTTTGCTTTTTCCTCATATTCTTTCCACTCAAGTGGACCTTAGAAAGCATCACTATGAACAAAGCTAGCAGAGGTGATGGAATTCCAGTTGAGCTGTTTCAAGTCCTGAAAGATGATGCCATGAAAGTGCTGCACTCAATATGCCAGCAAATTTGGAAAACTCAGCAGTGGCCACAGGACTGGAAAAGGTCAGTTTTCACTCCAATTCCAAAGAAAGGAAATGCCAAAGAATGCTCAAACTACCACACAGTTGCACTCATCTCACATGCTACTAAAGCAATGCTCAAAATTCTCCAAGCCAGGCTTCCGCAATACATGAACCGTGAACTCCCTGATGTTCAAGCTGGTTTTAGAAAAGGCAGAGGAACCAGAGATCAAATTGCCAACTGCTGGTGACGGAATGAAACACCAACACTACAGAGTGGTTTGAATCTTTATATTTTAGCAATTGCTTCTTACAGCTGCTTTATTTTATATCCCTTGCACAACAACCTACAGGGCAAGTTGCCAAGCACTATGATTCAGAGACTATACAGTGCGTAGGCGCAGGGCGAGATAACCTTTACCTTGACTTATTTTCTGCAGCTAAGACTTTGTTTTGGGGAACTTCCTTAACAACTTAGAATCCATTTTGTCCCTGGGTCTGTTCCTTTTGAGGAATCAGGGAAACATCCTTGTGGGCAAGAACTGTTCTTTTCCCACAGGAACAAATAGGATTTTTAGCTGAACATCTTGTTTGCAAGAATGTTCAGCCCTGGTTGAGAATCTTGTTTGCAAGCACTTCTCAACCTTCCTTATACCTAGTTCCCTACACTGGGCAGAACATCTCATTTGCAAGAGTGTTCAGCCCTCGTTGAGAGTCTCATTTGTAAGCACTTCTCAACCTTCCTTTTACCTTGTTCCCTACACCAACATCCGCTGGATCATGGAAAAAGGAAGAGAGTTCCAGAAGAACAGCTATTTCTGTTTTATTGACTATGCCAAAGCCTTTGACTGTGTGGATCACAACAAACTGTGGAAAATTCTGAAAGAGATGGGAATACCAGACCACCTGAACTGCCTCTTGAGAAATCTGTATGCAGGTCAGGAAGCAACAGTTAGAACTGGACATGGAACAACAGACTGGTTCCAAATAGGAAAAGGAGTACATCAAGGCTGTATATTGTCACCCTGCTTATTTAACTTATATTCAGAGTACATCATGAGAAACGCTGGATTGGAAGAAGCACAAACTGGAATCAAGATTGCCAGGAGAAATATCAATAACCTCAGATATGCAGATGACACCATCCTTATGGCAGAAAGTGAAGAGGAGCTAAGAAGCCTCTTGATGAAAGTGAAAGAGGAGAGTGAAAAGGTTGGCTTAAAGCTCAACATTCAGAAAATGAAGATCATGACATCCGGTCCCATCACTTCATGGGAAATAGATAGGGAAACAGTGGAAACAGTGTCAGACTTTATTTTTTTGGGCTCCAAAATCACTGCAGATGGTGACTGCAGCCATGAAATTAGAAGACACTTACTCCTTTGAAGAAAAGTTATGAGCAACCTAGATAGCATATTCAAAAGCGAGACAGTACTTTGCCGACTAAGGTCCGTCTAGTCGAGGCTATGATTTTTCCTGTGGTCATGTATGGATGTGAGAGTTGGACTGTGAAGAAGACTGAGCACCGAGGAATTGATGCTTTTGAACTGTGGTGTTGGAGAAGACTCTTGAGAGTCCCTTGGACTGCAAGGAGATCCAACCAGTCCATTCTGAAGGAGATCAGCCCTGGGATTTCTTTGGAAGGACTGATGCTAAAGCTGCAGCTCCAATAATTTGGCCACCTCATGTGAAGAGTTGACTCATTGGAAAAGACTCTGATGCTGGGAGGGATTGGGGGCAGGAGGAGAAGGGGTCGAGCGAGGATGAGATGGCTGGATGGCATCACGGACTCGATGGACGTGAGTCTGAGTGAGCTCCGGGAGATGGTGATGGACAGGGAGGCTTGGCATGCTGCGATTCATGGGGTCGCAAAGCATTGGACACGACTGAGCTATTGAACTGAACTGAAAGTCATATTTTATAGAGGCACATCATATCGCCTGAAAAGAGCCTTAGAGGTAATATAGCTTAAATCCCTCTTCTACACAGGGTGATCTGAGGGATAGGAAGCAAGAGTTAGATATTTATAATGGTGTTCCTGCCTGGTTTATAGCATGATTCTAATGAAAGAGAAAGACATCCAAGGTGGTTAATGATTGCTGCCTCTAGCTTTTAACCCAGATCCTCCTACTTACTGGTGCTTTTCTATTTGTAATGAGTATACTTGTACAGCCTGTAACAAGTATGAGTCTGTTTGTCCTCTGCATTAGACATTTACAAAATCTATCATTGCTTTGCCATGATTCAGTTCAGTTCAGTTTCTTAGTCTTATCTGACTCTTTGTGACCCCATGGACTGCAGCACGCCAGGCTTCCCTGTCCATCCCCAACTATCAGAGCTTGCTCAAACTCATGCCGTTGAGTTGGTGATTGCCTCACGTCCTATGCTTTCATAGTTGTCACAATCATTAAGATGCCTTCAGCTGCTGGACTCCGAAAAGCCTTCTCCACCTGTGCCTCCCATCTGACCGCCATCACCATTTTCCATGGGACTGTTCTGTTCCTTTATTGTGTACCCAACTCCAAAAGCTCATGGCTCCTCGTCAAAGTAGCCACTGTGTTTTTTACTGTCATGAGTCCTATGCTGAACCCTCTTATCTATAGCCTTAGGAATAAAGATGTGAAAGAGACAGTCAGGAGTTTGATAACTATGAAACTGCTTTCTCCCTCAATATAATTCAGAAGTCCAGTGGGACTGAAAAACCACTTGAATTAAAGTCAGCCTGGGTATTAGCCAGATAAATATGCTTGTGTTCATATTATGCCTTATAATTTTCATATATATTTCTGATGCTAGTTTATCTTTATTATAAGTAAATATATGATTATGTTTCAAATAAATTGTATGTTGTATTTTACATTTTTTTTTGATGGTCAGATGAGCTACAATTACTTCTCGGTTAATAGAGAAATAATACATTATGGAAGTCAGAGTGATGAAAAGGGATATATAGTTAGAGACTCATTCCTTACGCTACAGTTTATGTTGTGGTTTGTAACAATGCTGCAAACACAGATGATAACTGTGTTTAGTGTCAGGGTTAAGGTTAGGGTTAGTGTTAGGGTTAGGGTTAAATTTGCACTTAGGTTCTCATAACTAACTCTTCTGATTCAGTTTTATAAAATGCAACTTTTAGCTCTTCTCAAAACTTTATTTTACACCAGGTAAAATGAGGAGTTTTGAGTTTGCCTTATAAAAAGTATTACCTGATTTTAAGCAAGAAGATCCTGAAAATAATAGCTAGTCTCTGTCGGCATCACTCATTTTTTGAATACCTGTGTAATATAGTTCAATCAAAGGTGTTTAACTGAATACTGAGAAAACGTTAAATGTATTTCTAGGGAGATATGATGATTACTCAGTGATAAAGCCCAAGTTAAGAACTGCTCTATTTTCTCTTCTTCTGACAATTACTCGTTCATGTCTCAGGTTTGCACTCATGATCCAAAGGAAAAAAAAAATGCTCTTCGTCAATAATAAGGTATGAAAACATTATAATGAGATTAACAGAGATGCTTCTGAGTAACTGGACCTAATCATAAATCTACCTCATTCAGTTTAATAAGCCTTTCTTATATTCCTTTGAAGTACCTGCCATTACCACATATTCTTTTTTAATATAAATTTATTTATTTTAATTGGAGGTTAATATTCTTAATTATGGTAGCTTTGAAGTAAATCTCACTATCCATTAGAGCAACTTTTGACACCTTTTCTTCTGTGTAAGTGGATCCTGTTTATCCTTGACCATTTCATTTTCATACAAACTTCAGTATTTATTGTGTTCATTCTTTTAAAGCCTGAGACTCTTAGGGGCTCTAAAATTTACATCACTTGTTCTTTAGCTCTGCAGGTTAAAGCATTCTTGGCTGTAGCCATGCCCTCTCTGCTTCATTCATCTATGCTCCTCCATAATCATTTCACATTTCTGAGATTATGATGAGATCATATTAGCTGGTTTTAATTTTACCATTGTTTTAATTTATTCACCTTTATTTTTGGCTGTGCTGCACAGCATGTGAGATCCTAGTTTCTCCACCAGGGATCAAGTCCATGCTCCCTGCAGTGGAAGCAAAGAATCTTAACCCCTGGACCTCAGGGAAATCCCATCATTGGTTTTACTAATGTGGCTTGGCCATTTTATTTATTTCTCATTATGATTACTATGATTGATTTGGTTTCTAAGGGAAGAGAGAGACGACAAAGGCATGTTATGTTTTGAGTTTGACATATTGAGTTAAAAACAATCCACTTTTATCTCTTTCTTTACTGATTAGGGGAAAAAATTGGCATTGATAAAATTCTACAGGCATGGCAAATAGTAAGATATTGTGAAGAATCTATATTAAGAAATTACAAATCTTAATGAAATAAACACACACCTTGAAAAAACAGCATTCAGTCTTATACAATAAAAATAGAAAGTGTAAGTACAGTCTTATCTGTTAGTGTAATGGGGGTCTGTGTGTGCTCAGTTGTGTCTGGCTTTTTGTGACCCCACGGACCTTGGCCCGCCAGGCTTCTCTGTCAGTGGGATTTTCCTGGCAAGAAGACTGGAGTGGGGGCCACGCCCTTCTCCGGGCAATCCCCCTAACCCGGGATCAGACTCCTGTCCCTGCATCTTCTGTACTGCCGGTGGATTCTTTACCGCTGAGTCACTGGAGAGCCCAAAGAAATGGAATTTGTTTCCAAAATCTTCCTCACAAAGAAATCCTATGCCCTGTTTTTTATGTTGGTGAATTTCTCCAAACATTTGAGAAACATTGTCAATCATGCACAAATCTTTCTAGGGAATAGATTAAGAGGATACTTAAGAGTGCCTTATATTCACTTAGATTTTAGCAATCAGTTCAAAGAAAGCTATTATGAGAAATAAATGTATAGATCAATCTTTCTCATGAGGTTAGTTAATGAATATTCAAGACAAAATATTAACACATTGGATTTTTTCCAGAAACTGAAAAGTGGTTTAATAGTCATGAATTAATAACCATAAATCAACATATGAAAATGAAAGGGAAGATACATTATTCATGCAAATTACAGTTCTAGAGAAATAATTTGGTTAAATACAAAACTTATTCTGCTCTGAAAGGTTGATTTTTCTCAACTTACATTTAATAAAATTGTTATTAGCTACAAGAAACTTTAAATAATCCTCATATTAGCTATTGAAATTACTGTGATTAATTTTAAAATTCTTTGGCTCTAATACTATGTATATATCTAAATTCACATCTCTCAAGAATGTACAAACTCAAAGGAAGTTCCCTAGAGTTTTAATTGAAAAGTTCATACTTCCTGGATGGCTGTGACAAATATTTCTAGCATCCATGTCCTGAATAGAAATTAACGTCTTCCTGATAAGAGTATGAGTTTCTCTGGTGACTGATATGGCGAAGAATCTACCTGTTATGCACAAGACCAGGGTTCTGTCCCTAGGTTGGGAAGATCCCCCAGAGAAGGGAATGGTCAGCTATTCCAGTAGTCTTGCCTGGAGAATTCCATGGACAGAAGAGCCTGGCAGAATACAGTCCATGAGGTCTCAGAGACTCAGATGACTGAGTGACTAACATTTTCACTTTCTTGTTAGAGTATAGAATGTCAGAAACAGGTTATCATTGTGAAAAATATGACCGGTTGACCAGTATGATGAATACCAGAAACGGCTTTCTTTTGGTGTAATGAAGGTATTCAGGGGTTACAACTTATCTATCAATAGTTTCTTGATAATCCTTATGCTTGCAGGAGACCTGTGTTCAATCCCTGGGTCAGGAAGATGCCCTGGAGAAGGAAATGGTAACCCACTTCAGTATTCTTGCCTGGAGAACTCCATGGACGGAGGACCCTGGCAGGCTACAGCCCATGGGACTGCAAAGAGTCGGACACCACTGAGAGACAACACACACACGCATACGTGTTTGCATGAATAAGTCTTGGGAATTACACTTGTAAATAGTCATTTCTACTGCTCACCATTAGAAAACAATGATGCACTTGATGTTTTTATATATACTCATTTATGCAGCACTACTGCATTCTGTTATTACTTTCTCATATTTTTGTCGTAGATTCCTTAGGACTTTCTGTATACAGAATCTAGCTGGCAAATAAAGACAGTTTTACTTTCTACTTTTCAGTAATTATAATTTTCTTCCTTATTCAACAAAAATCTAAAATAAGATGTAGACACATGTACCCCAATGTTCATCGCAGCACTGTTTATAATAGCCAGGACATGGAAACAACCTAGATGTCCATCAGCGGATGAATGGATAAGAAAGCTGTGGTACATATACACAATGGAGTATTACTCAGCCGTTAAAAAGAATTCCTTGGAATCAGTTCTGATGAGATGGATGAAACTGGAGCCAATTATACAGAGTGAAGTAAGCCAGAAAGAAAAACACCAATACAGTATACTAACACATATATATGGAATTTAGGAAGATGGCAATGACGACCCTGTATGCAAGACAGGAAAAAAGACACAGATGTGTATAATGGAGTTTTGGACTTAGAGGGAGAGGGAGAGGGAGAGGGTGGGATGATTTGGGAGAATGGGAATTCTAACATGTATACTATCATGTAAGAATTGAATCGCCAGACCATGTCTGACGTAGGGTGCAGCATGCTTGGGGCTGGTGCATGGGGATGACCCAGAGAGATGTTGTGGGGAGGGAGGTGGGAGGGGGGGGTCATGTTTGGGAACGCATGTAAGAATTAAAGATTTTAAAATTAAAAAAATAAAAATAAATAAATAAATTTAAAAAAAAAGTAGGAAAGGTAATGAATCCAATGTTCACTCTAATTTTCAATGAACTTTACATGTGTATAAAAATAAATAAATAAAATAAGATGTTAATTGAAAGTGGTTAAGGACATTATTTTCCTGGCTGTTATACAGAGAGTTGGGAGAAAATCAAGTTATTTTACTTTATATAGGATTTTTTTTTTCTATTCTCTATTTCTATACTAGACATAATATTAGCTAGAAGTATTTTTGTAGATGTTTATCAGGTTGAAGGAATTTTCTTATATATCTTGTTTACTGCTATACAGGTAATCATTTTTTTTTTCTCTTTCCATCTGAGTCATTGTTTATTTTCCTATCATATACTGTGATATTTTATTTTCTAATATTTCGTTCAGTGTTTCTATGATGAGGTACATTAGTTATTTTGATCTATGTTTTTTGTTTGTTTGTTTGTTTACAACATCTTTGTCTGGTGTTGGTGTTGATGGTTGTTGATTAGTTACTAAGTCGTCTCTGACTCTTTTGTAATCCCATGGACAGTAGCCTGCCAAGCTCCTCTATCATGGGATTCTCCAGGCAAGAATGCTGGAGTGGATTGCCATTTCCTTCTCCAGGGGATTTTCCTGATACAGGGATAGAACATGTGTCCTCTGCCTACAGATAGATTCTTTACCTCTGAACCACCAGGGAAACCCATGAAACACCAGAGATGACCAAAAACTCAGGAAACGATCTGAAATATTGGTGGTGGCCCCTCCTCACTGTCAGAGATGGCCACACACTTTCTTTCCTGGCGTGCCTCTCTGCCTTGCTTTGATCTTAACTAAACAGTTTCTCTGTGTGCTCTCCCACTTGTTTTGCTATGTCTCTAAAAATAAACTTTGTACCTTCATTTACAATTTGTGCCTCCTTGAGAAATGCATTTTTTTACTGGGGTCTAGATATATATATGCATATGTGTATGTATATGTATATGTATACGTATATGTATATGTATGTATACTTATGGCTGCCAGTAACCTGCATCTCAGCTATCAGTTTTTAAACTATGGAGTTCACACATTCTAAACTAATTAATCATTTTCAGGTTTTGTACATTACTGTTTGAATTGTCTTTGCCTCTTCAAGCAAATCCTGAGCTCCTGAAGGTCAGGAAGCAGGC
This sequence comes from Ovis canadensis, assembly GCF_042477335.2. Lineage (NCBI taxonomy): Eukaryota > Metazoa > Chordata > Mammalia > Artiodactyla > Bovidae > Ovis > Ovis canadensis. Next base: position 85,632,881 of record NC_091259.1, read on the forward strand.
CAAAGAATTCGATCATTGTGCTTGCACAACGCTGGGTTCTAGATATTTGTAGCTGAAAAGCCAATCCAGAAATCTTTGGTTTCTATCATAGAGGTTTCTTAGAACCTCAGTCAGAAGCACCTGGGAAATCAGTTGAACTCACGGATATTTGGCAGAGAAACCCAGGAATGTTCATTTTAAACAAGTCTCTTGGAATATTCTTATGTACATGGGTGTTTGGGAATTAGAGAGCTGTCACATACAAATAAATACAATCCTAAGTACATGTTTCACACAAGGTATAGGCAAGATAGTAACAGCATCAATCATGTTATCAAGTTTAAATAATATTTCCAGTTTTATTTCTTCCTCTAGCTCCCCCTCCCCTTCTTGTCTGAATCATCCTTCTGGAGCAAAATTCTAATCAAATCCTTCCTTCAACCAACACCTTCCCAGTTGTGAGACTATAAAACCCATGATCATAAACTTATCCTTTAAGAATCTTTATGGCCCAGTTGCAACCAAATGACATAACTTTTTAACTAAGAGCCCAAACTCTGGGGCCAGACTGACTGAATTCAAATCCCAATGCCTCCAGTTTGAGTATGAGCTATATTTATGGGATGAAGAAAAAGTGTTGCATATATCTCTTATTGCTCTGTTTATTCAAATATCCATGCACTTTTTTTGTGCTATTTATTACTTAAATGCTTGACAGAATTTACCATTTAATAGTATGGGACTGCGGAGAAGGCAATGGCATCCCACTCCAGTACTCCTGCCTAGAAAATCCCATGGATGGAGGAGCCTGGTAGGCTGCAATCCATGGGGTCGCTATAAGTCGGACACGACAGAGCAGCTTCACTTTCACTTTTCACTTTCATGCATTGGAGAAGGAAATGGCAACCCACTCCCGTGTTCTTGCCTGGAGAATCCCAGGGATGGGGGAGCCTGGTGGGCTGCCGTCTACAAGGTCACACAGAGTCGGGCACGACTGAAGTGACTTAGCAGCAGCAGCAGCAGCAGTATGGGACTGAGGTTCTCCTTGTAGGAAGATTTTTAAGTGAAAATTCAATTTCATAAGAAGATAGAGGCTATTCATATTTTGCATTTCATGTTTGGTAAGTTTATTTGTATGGTTGAAATGACTTTTCTACACCAACTAGATAGTTACATTTTTTGGAAGAAAATGATATGGAATACTCCCTAATTATTTTTTCTACATTGACAGCATCTGTAATGAAGTCCCATTTTTTTTCTTGAGTAGCAATTGTGTTATGATCTGTTATTTGTAATCAATTTATCTAACAGATGATTGATTTATGTATCATTTTAAACATCAGAATTTTAGTTTTGCTCAATACCTTATTTCTACTCCACTGTCCATTTTCTATTTTGTTGATCACCATTCTCATCTTTTTCTCCTATTTATTGTGTGATTAAAAACTATGTTTGCTTTTTTATCTTCTTAAGATGGAATCACAGATCATCAAATTTCTTCTCTTGAGTAAAACATTCAAGCAAGTAGGTGCTATTTTAAATAGAATGAGGTATTAATAGAGAGAGTACAAAAATGTTGACCTTATGAGTGACTAGTAGAACTCTAAACTAGTCCTTAAGATTCCCCAACATTTGGTGTACACATATCTTCAACTAGCCATTCAATTACACATTAATCTGGGAGCTGCTGGCAAATAATTTTAAATTATAACTAGTTTCAAATCAGTTGATCATAACAAAAGAAGACTCTCCTGATTGGTGGGTCTCATATAATCTGATGATTTGTTAAAAATCCTTGAATCCCTCTTTAAAGAGATGCATGGATTATAAGAGGGTGTTGAAAGAGAGATTTGAGGTGTGAGAGTGACTTGAGCAGAGAAAACAAAGTGGATACCCAGTAGCGGATTCTAGGAACTGTGAATAACCCCAAACAGATGTCAAGGAAACAAGACCCTATTCCTACAACTCAAGGAACTGCATTATTCCAACAACATGAATGAACTTGGCAGGGAACCAAGTTCTAGATGAGAAACTTGTCGACACTTTGATTTCAGCCTTGCAATAACTTGAATAGAGGGACCAGGTGTATTGTGCCTAACTTCGGGTGTACAAAATTGTTATGCTCCGAGCCCGTATCTCCGAACCGACCGAGAGAGCAAGTCCACCACAGTAATGCAAAAACAAGAAGGGAGTTTATCTCTAGCACGCTAGGGCTCAAGTCTCATCCCACACAAGGGAATCCGACAAGAGCCGTGAACAAAGGAGTATGGCAACTTATATACAGGCAGTTCTTTGTCTCAGTTACAGGAGTAGCTGGCATTACATGATTGGCCAGGCAGGATGAGCGCATATCCTGTCTCTTACTGGTAAACATGACTCAGGTCCTAGAGACCGTCGTTTGGTCCCTAACATTCCCCCCTGTCCTTAGATCATATAGAGGAATCTTCCTCTCGGTCCTGAGACACAGTTTGATATTGTTGTCGAAGCACAAACAGCTGTACGGTATTTATGCGTTTCTTTACAAAGGCTACAAGTCTATTGATAATGCATGGGCCAAAGGTAAGCATTAGTAAAAGTACTAGCAGGGGTCCTAGCAAGGTGGAGATTAAGGTAGTCAGCCAAGGGGATTGTTGAAACCAAGATTCAAACCATCCCTGTTGAGCCTCACGTTCTCGTTTATGTTGGGCTAGTCCTTCTCTCGCCTTGGCCATAGATTCTCTAACTATTCCTGTATGATCTGCATAGAAACAGCACTCTTCTCCTAGGGCAGCACAGAGTCCCCCTTGTTGCAGAAAGAGCAGATCTAATCCCCTCCTCTTTGCTTTTTTCTGGATTGAACCTTATTCTGACTTGTGCATGATTGCAACTTTTACAGCTAAAAGTTGGATCTCCAAGGACCCTAGGGAGGGGCTTGGCGAATGAAAAATTAAGTAAATCTCGATTTCCTACTTTCTAGTGCCGAGGTCCATCATTAGAAGTAACACAATCCCAAGTTTTACAATAAGAGTCTTGTGCCCCCCCCCCCCCCCCCACAGGTCTTCCAGTCATGCCTGGGTGCACCTGGGCATGCCCAGAACCCTTGTTCTCAGAGATAACCCCTAGCCCAAGGCACATTTACCATCGGCTTAAGGTCAAAGTATAAGTCTGGCCACCATGTGTTTGGTGGATGTATTGCGGTAGTGGAGTTTAGCACCTCTCGTGTTAGTCCATTTTGCAGCTTCCAGGTGATTTTGACGGGTTGATGCGGGTTCACGCTGGCAACTCCGGAGCAGAGTAACTGGGTCATCCACAAGAGGGCCCAGCCGAGTTGTCCTGGTCTTGTTGGCGCCTTCGAAGCTTTAGCCTCAAGGGGTTGGACGGGTGCAGAGATGCTTCCCATTTTTTTTTTAGCGTCTTCTTGCTCTGCTGAAGCAGCTGGGCGTACATGGTTGCAATGCACCCAAGGCCCGATACCGTCAACCTTTAGGGCAGTTGGGGTGGTAAGAAGAACAACATAAGGACCCTTTCATTTGGGTTCTAGTGCCTTGTTTTGGTGCCTTTTGACCCATACCCAGTCTCCTGGGCCAATGTCATGTGAGGGAATAGTTCCCTTATTTTGACCCACATGTATTTTCCAGAGCAGTTTTCAGACACGAGAGTGCACCTTGCTTAAGGCCATCAAGGCCTCTTGGAGTTGCCCCAACGTGGGAGGCGGTAGTTTTTTCCCTTTAAATATTGGACATACAGGGGGAGGTCTCCCATACAGAATCTCAAATGGGGTCAGATTAAGTTGATAAGGAGTATTACGCGCACGGAAGAGGGCGAAGGGAAGGAGGGTCACCCAGTCCCCGCCAGTCTCTATAGCCAATTTAGTTAAAGTTTCTTTTAGAGTCCGATTCATTCTTTTTACTTGCCCTGAGCTCTGTGGACTGTATTCACAATGTAACTTTCATTTAGTCTCCAGGGCTAGGGCAAGGCTCTGAACTATTTGACTCATAAAGGTAGGTCCATTATCAGAGCCGATGGTCACTGGCAGGCCAAACCTGGGAACTATTTCTTCTAAAATCTTTTTTTGCCACTATCATCGCGGTTTTTTTTTTTTTTTTTTTTGTAGGAAAAGCTTCTACCCACCCTGAGAAGGTATCCACCAACACTAACAAGTACCGGTAACCATATTCGCCTGGCCTTACCTCGGTGAAATCTATTTCCCAGTGTTGCCCTGGTCCTTTTTCCCGATACCTCAGTCCTGCATGTTGTCCTTTTCCTGGCCTCATCTGCTGACATGCCTTACAAGCATGCACTATGTTCTTTACAGTTGTCTGGTGCCGGGGAAATCGCAGGCGCGCAGTTTGAAAGAGCATCAGAGTCTTTTTTTTTTTTTTTTTCTCAGATGAGTAGACAAGTGCAAATGCTCACATAGTTGCCATCCCAACTGAGCAGGGAAAGTAGCCATCTGAGTCTCGGTGCCATCTATCTTTATCTTTTTGAAGGTTGGTTTGTTTTTGGATCTAAGCAAAGTCTGTGGATGAATACTCAGGGGTTGGGGGCAAAGTTCCCATACCTGGAGGTGGAAGTCCGATCGCCAACACAGGGGTGATGAAATCTTTATCAGCTACTTTTTGAGCTGCCAGGTCTGCGGCATGATTCCCTCGTGCCGTGGGGCTGTCACCCTTCTGATGTCCAGGTACGTGTACTATTGACACAGCCCAAGGCATCTGTACAGCCTCTAAAAGTCTACGGATTTTAGGCAAGGTTTTAATTTCTTTTCCTTTAGCTGTCAAAAACCCCCTTTCCTGATATATCAGGCCCTGGATGTGTACCGTGCCAAAAGCATAGCGACTGTCAGTGAAAATAGTTATTCTTTTTTCTTTGGCTCTCTCTAATGCTTGAATCAGGGCAATTAACTCTGCCTTTTGTGCTGAGGTATCTGGGGGAAGGGCCTCTGCCCATATCGTCCGTCCAGAGTCATCTACTACTGCGGCTCCCGCCTGTCTCTGTCCATCTTTTACATAACTGCTGCCGTCTGTGAACCATCTTAGCTCACTGTTTTCCAGTGGAGTATCGGTTAAGTCCTTTCGCATTGCTGTTACCCCAGCCAGTATCTCATCACAGTCATGGAGGGGGCTATTTTCCCCCGGATTGGGCAAAAGAGTGGCTGGATTTAGAGTGCAAGGCGTTTGGAAATGAATCCGTGGGGTGTCAAGTAGCAAGGCCTGGTAGTGCGTCAAGCGGGCATTAGAAATCCATTTACCTGGGGGTTGCTTTAAAACTCTCTCTATGGCATGAGGAGTGTAGACCAAGAGTCTCTGTCCATAAGTCAGTTTATCAGCATCGTGGACTAAGAGCGCGGTGGCCGCGATGATACGGAGGCAAGGTGGCCATCTGGCTGCCACTGGGTCCAGTCTCTTGGAAAGGTAAGCTACAGGTCGCTTCCATGGTCCCCATCTCTGTGTTAGTACCCCTTTTCCTATCCCCCGCTTTTCATCTACAAATAATTGGAAAGGCTTAGATGGATCAGTGAGGGCAAGGGCAGGAGCCTCTAGCAAGGCTCACCTGAGCTCTTGGAAGGCCTCTTTCATTGGCTCAGTCCATTTCTAGTCCTTGTTTTCTTTGGTCCCCTCATATAGGGGCCTGGCCTTTTCTGCAAACCCCAAGATCCATAACCGGCAATATCCCACCGTTCCCAGAAATTTTCTCACTTGTCTAGGGTTAGCCGGCTCAGGGATCTGGAGGATGGTTTCTTTTATAGCCTGTGTTAGCCACCTCTGGCCCTGTTTTATCTTATAACCGAGATATGTAACCTCTCACTTGGCAATCTGGGCCTTTTTGGCACTAGCCCGGTAACCTAAAGTCCCCAAGGTTTGGAGAAGGTCACCTGTTGCCTCTTGGCACTCTTTCTCTGTAGCTGCCACCAGCATAAGGTCATCAACATATTGTAATAAAACAATGGTAGGGTGTTCAACCCGATACTCACGGAGGTCTTCGTCCAGGGCCTCATTAAATAACGTGGGTGAGTTTTTGAAACCCTGTGGTAAGCGAGTCCATGTCAGCTGCACAGGGGTCTGACCACCGTCTTCCTGCCATTCGAAGGCAAAGATCTCTTGGCTTGCAGGGGCAAGAGGCAAACTAAAAAAGGCATCTTTTAAATCTAAAACAGTGTACCAAATGTAGTTTGGAGGCAAGTTGCTTAGCAATGTATAAGGGTTAGGAACCATAGGATGAATATCATTTACCCGTTTGTTGACTTCTTGTAGATCTTGAACCGGTCTAAAATCAGTTCCCCCAGGCTTTTTTACAGGCAACAGGGGAGTGTTCCCTGGGGACCGGCACCTTTTCAGGACCCCAGTGTCTATGAGGTGTTGTATATGAGGAGTAATTCCTTGTCGAGCCTCTTGACTCATGGGATACTGTCGTACCCTCACCGGGGAAGCACTGGCTTTCAGTTCCACAATGATAGGGGGCCTCTGTTTGGCTAGTCCCATTCCTGCAGTTTCAGCCCAGGCCTGAGGGTATCTTTGAACCCATAGTTGTACTTCGGGGCTTATTGTCGCTGGGGCCTCTGGCAAGTAGAGTCTGTATTCATCTTTTAATGCCAGACACAGGACCTGAAGAGGATGCCCGGTCCCATCTAAAACCAACACTTGTCGGTGGTCAAAATGAAATTGGGCATTTACTTTAGACAGTAAATCTCTTCCCAACAAGGGCACTGGACACTCAGGTATCACCAGAAAAGAATGGGTTACCTGGTGGGCCCCCAAGTTCACATGCCGTTTTATAGTCCATCCATATCGTTTAGTCCTGGTTGCTCCCTGCACCTAGCTACTTTTTTTAGACATGGGTCCATCTTTTTGGTTTAAGACTGAGTATTGGGCTCCCGTGTCCACCATGAAGCCAACTGGTTTTCCCTCCACATTTATAGTTACCCAGGACTCGGGGAGGGGCCTCGAGCCCTGACCCCCCTAGTCGCTATCCTGACCCGCGTAGAGGATATGACTGTCTGGAGAGGGAGTCTCGTTCTTGGGGTTCTTGGGCCCCTCTTTTTTATTTTTATGGTTTTCTTCAGCTCTAAATTTTTTTTTTTTTTAATGCGGTCCTCTCTCTCTTCTGGGGTCTCTCCATGATTAAAACCTCTCTCGGCTGCCCTCACTAGATCTTGCAAGGATTGTTCATTTAACCTGTCTATCTTTTGTAACTTTTTTTAATATCAGGGGCTGCTTGATTTACAAATGCTAACATAACTGCCGCTCGTGACTCATCTGCTTGTGGGTCTATAGGGGTATACTGTCTAAAAGCTTTTATTATCCTTTTTAGGAAGGCTGCTGGGCTCTCATTTGGCTGTTGTCTCACTGGATTTATTTTGGCCAAATTAGTTGGCTTTTTGGCGGCCCCTCTAAGGCCAGCCATGAGAGTCTGATGGTACACTCGGAGACGCTCCTTACCTTCAGTGCGTTTGAAGTCCCAGTTGGGTCGCACCATGGGGAACCCCTCCTTAATGAGGTTAGGCTGCATTGTGGGCCTCCCATCCACCCCTGGCACATTTTTCCGGGCTTTTGACAGGATCCGTTAGTGCTCCTCTGTAGTAAAAAGTACCTGTAACAGTTGCTGACAATCATCTCAAGTGGGATTGTGAGTAAACAGGATAGACTCCAAAAGATCAATAAGACCCTGCGGTTTTTCAGAGAAGGAGGGAGTCTGGGTTTTCCAATTGTACAAATCACTAGTGGAGAAGGGCCAATACTGATATGTCCGTTTTCTACCCTCTCTGGCTGGCCCCGCCCAGACTGGAAACGCATGAATGGTGGAGGAGGGAACCTCCTGGTCTTTTTCTGCTACACTGCCCTTTTTTTTTTTTTTTTTTTTTTTGCCTTTCTCCGAGTTCCCTAGGTGGGGCCCCTTTTTCTGGGAGGAGCTGAAGGCTTGGTTCTCTTTCTGGCTTCTCCCGATGAAACCTGTGGAACCTGTGGAAGCAAGGGAGGGGAAGAGGGAAGTGAAGTGAGGGGCTGAAAAACAAAAGGTTTTAGCCAGGCCAGGGGATTTTGCACCAGGTCCTGTCAGACTAAAATGTATGGAGTTTGGTCTGGCTGGGTGTCCTGAAGGGTAGGGGGTGAGCACCTTCTCTCTGACCGCTTGAATAGTAGGCAGGCTGAAGGTGCCTTCTTGTGGCCAGCTGACATCAAAAGCAGGCTACTCGGCAGAACAAAAAGTTACTAACTTGCTTTTTTTTTTTTACCAGCAATGATAGATTCTGAGCTCTAGACTTGAAATCAGAGAAGTGGTTAATCATAAGAGATAAAGGAGTAGAAGTTGTTTGTCCCATGATCACAGAAAAGTACACTGGGAGCCAACAGAGCACACAAAGAGCAATGCAGACACCACGAATAGACAAACAGATAACAAACACAAGGTGGCCACCGACAATGCACTCAATCTTACCTGCAGGATGTTCACAGAGCCAGCCGCCTCCCCAGCACGAAACTAGGCCCCGGCCTTATGCTGACTTAATCCAGTATCAGAGCCAGCTGCCTCCCCAGCACGAAATTTGGCCCCGGCCTTACGCTGACTTGCCTCTGCACTTTACAGCCAGATGCCTCCCCAGTAAGATACTAGGCCTCGGACGTAATCTGGGCTTCTGCAACGTTGGCACCGGTGCTCAGAGCCCTTATCTCCTAATGAGGTTACTCCCTTCTACCAGAAGAGTTGTCCTCCCCGGTGGGATGGAGATTCCGGAAGAGCCCCCAAATGTTATGCTCCGAGCCCGTATCTCCGAACCGACCGAGAGAGCAAGTCCACCACAGTAATGCAAAAACAAGAAGGGAGTTTATCTCTAGCACGCTAGGGCTCAAGTGTCATCCCACACAAGGGAATCCGACAAGAGCCACGAACAAAGGAGTATGGCGGCTTATATACAGGCAGTTCTTCGTCTCAGTTACAGGAGTAGCTGGGGTTACATGATTGGCCAGGCAGGATGAGCGCGTATCCTGTCTCTTTCTGGTAAACATGACTCAGGTCCTAGAGACCGTCGTTTGGTCCCTAACAAAAATTGTGAATTAATAAATGAGTGTTTTTCAAGCCACTGAATCTGCAGCAGTTTATTATGATGAAATAGACCATTCATATACCACATAATTGATAGGTTTTTATCAATTGCATTATCAAAAAATGTATATTCAACAGGTTTTAATAAAGTAGAAACACTGGGATATAATAATAACTGCAAATGCCATAATATCATATTTCTATTCAGCGTGATAGTGAATGTGATTTTTACAAAAATGTAGATGTCCAAATAAGAAAACTTAGAGGAAAGACTGAAATAAACACAACACAGAAACAACACTATGCTTGGTCTATTGAACAGTAATTGTGATTTTCTTTTTCTGAATTTTGGAATTCACATCTTCCATGATAAATATAAATATAAACAGGTTGATTGCTAGTGTTATTTTCCTAAGATAAGAAGATAAACATACTCAAGCTTCTTATATAATTTAATGATGTAAAATAAATTATACTCTAAATGAGGAGTATGGGATTGTCTTTAAATTGCCTTGTTTGTAGCTCATGGAAAACACACCAATCAAAATTGTCTGGGGTGTGAATCCCCAAAGTCACTCAGGTAGACATAAATATACAGCATGATCCCTAAGTTTAGTTTACAAGCATAGAGCTTACCCTTGGGAGTGTCTCTATTTTCTAATGAGAAAAAAATGTCATTTTCTTGATGAGTTTACTGAAATATACTTTGGAAGAGGTTACAATACTCTTATTACAAACTACAACAGTTTTAATAAATGTAAGTATTTTTGTTAAATACTTTTCAAGATTCTTATTTATAGAAGTCTTCAGTAAATCAATCTATAAAGACTACATGGCTTCTGGTGAGTTGTTTAAATTAAGTGATTTACTTTAATTCTGATGTGGGAAACTCTGAAATTAACAATATTTTTGGCAGAGAAACACCTATGCAACCCTAGTAGCAATGAAATGGTATTCATTTAATTCATTTAAGGGGAAGAATACAAGATATTGAACTTATTTTTGAACTTTGCTTATATAGCTGAATGATGTCCTTGGTGGATATTCAAGTAGTAGCATTTATTTTCAATATAAAAAAATTAAGGAAATATTAAAAATAAATCTATAAAACTGTAGAGAAATATGCCAGATTTTGCATTAAATTTTTTGAGTTTAAAATCATGCAGGTGAAAGCAAGTTGGAGCAGTACAGCAAACTTGAATTCTGAATTAAACCCCAAAGCAGTCTGAAATATGTTGCCTGGGATTTGATATTAAGAGGTAATAATGCTTTTATATACCAAAATGTGTGTATTTTGTGCACCAAAATCAAAATTGCTGCAGTGAGTGAAACGAAAGAAGTAGCTATCAAGCAGTCTAGATAATGCAGTGATACTGTGCGTGCTAAGTCGCTTCAGTCCTTTCTGACTCTTTATAAACAACCCTATGGACTGTAGCCCGCCAGGCTCCTCTGTCCATGGGATTCTCCAAGCAGGAACACCAGAGTGGGTTGCCGTACACTCCTCCAGGGGATTTTCCCAATGCAGGAGGAGAACCCGTGTCTCTTATGTCTGCTGCACTGGTAGTTTAGTTCTTTTAGAGATCACAGAAATCCAGACAGAAGAGTTCAGATTGCAGGTAATCTGTATGGAGATGATTTTGAATATGGGTAAGCATTTGAGCATGATTTTAAACTAAGATTGAATGAAAAGTAGTCTTGAAGGATGGTTGTAGTTAGGCTAAATAAAAAGACAGCTGCTGAATAGGTGTGTGGTAGGTAGCAATAAAGATGGGAGTGTATTTTGAAGAATATGTTCATTTTGTCCTAATTACATTTTTCACAGCCTCCACCTTGGATGGAAAGGAAATCATAGAGATACAGACAAGGACAGGGAAAAATGGACAAAACAAAGCTTGTGCCTTGATGGCTCGAGACATTAATGGAAATGTGCAGCTAAGAAGGAAACATTAGAAAAGAATTAAGAAAAAGATTTCCTCTGTGTATGCATTTTTTCTTCTTCTTAGTCACTATTTGCACCATTTCAGACTTCATAAAATTATAGGTGGTGCTACATTGTAGAATATTTTGAGGTTATATATTTCAAATTCAAAGTAAACATGAAGAACAGCATTAGAAATACAAGAGAAGAAACTACATTTGGTGGGGGCCATTTATTACATGTGAAATTAAAGTCTTAAATATTTTAGAAAATAATTAAAGTTGGAATTCCCTGATAGCTCAGCTGGGAAAGAATCTGCCTGCAATGCATGGGACCCCAGTTCGATTCCTGGGTGGGGAAGATCTGCTGGAGAAGGGATAGGCTACGGACTCCAGTGTTTCTGGTCTTCCCTTGTGACTCAGCTGGTAAAGAATCTACCTGTAATGTGGGAGACCTGGGTTCAGTCCCTGGGTTGGGAAGATCCCCTGGAGAAGGGAATGGCTACCCACTCCAGAATTCTAAACTAAATTTAGTGGGGGGCAATTATTACATGTGAAATTAAAGTCTTAAACATTTTAGAAAATAATTCACTAAGTTATATTTTATACATAATTGTACAGTAAAAAGAAATTATTATAATAGAATTATATTCTAAAGGTAAGGTTTCAGAGAGCTTCACTTGTCGGAAACATATTAATAAGTGACTGAGGTTAAATTTGAAGGCAAGCTGACTTGATTAAAGAGTCTAGATTGTTAACAAGACATCATTCATATTCTCTAGGAGATACAATATATGACCTTTCACCAGGGTTTGGCCAGTTGGTGAAATCATTAAGGGAAGGTAAACCTGAGGCTTCTCTGATGAGGTGGGTGCTGAATCTCTCAGTTGCGTGACTTGCGACTCCATGGACTGTCGCCCGCCAGGCTCCTCCGTCCACCAGTTTTCACCAGCAAGGATACTGGAGTGGGGTGCCAATTCTTTCCCCTGGGGATATTCCTGACCCAGGGATTGAACTCATGTCCCTTGCATCTCCTGCACCATCAGGAGGATTCTTTACCACCACACTACCTGGGAAGCCTCTCTCTGATCGGGGAGCACTAAGGAAAAGTGAGAGAAAAACAGAGGACATCTTGAGCAGTTAGAATGGCCTGAACAAACAGAAGAATTTGCAAGTGCAATCAACAAGTTCAATTAAACGAAGCTAAAGAAAGGAATTATCCATGTGGAGAAAAGGGCGACAGCTGAGAAGGTTGAGAAAATTCAAACAAGGACATTTTCTGAGTCACCCTGACACCCAGTCCTTCCCAGTCCATCCTCTCCTTGCCCCTACCTCAGAAGCTGACTTGCACTCTCCACACCTGTAGACACACGGTATATTTGGGCTCCAACTGCGCCTTATTCGCATTCCTGGGAAATCCCAGACATCACCACTGCAAACCAGTCCCCTGTCCAGGCTGGGAGGAAAATACCCTCTGTTTCTGTCATGTCTGGTTGCTTAGGGTGAGCTGTCTGGCTTTCTCTAGCAGAAGCCGTAGTGATGGATGAGAGAAATCAGAGTGTGGGAATCACCTTCGTCCTCTTGGGCTTCTCAGAATACCCGCAGCTCCAGGTGCCCCTACTCCTGGCTTTCTTCACCGTCTACACCGTCTCTGTGGTGGGGAACGTGGGTATGATTGTGATCATCAGAATCAACCCCAAGCTCCACACCCCCATGTACTTCTTTCTCAGCCATCTCTCCTTTCTTGATTTTTGTTACTCTTCTATAACCACACCTAAACTCTTAGAGATCTTGGTTGTGGACAGAAGGACTATCTCCTACGTGGGTTGCATGATGCAATTCTTCTTTGGTTGCACACTTGCGATTATGGAGATGTTCATGTTAGCAGTGATGGCCTATGACCGGTTTGTAGCTGTTTGTAACCCCCTGCTCTACACAGTTGCTATGTCTCCTAAGCTCTGCAGCCTCCTAGTCGCTGGAACCTACACGTGGGGTGGATCGTGTTCCTTGACAATCACCTGTTCTCTTTTGGAGCTGTCCTTCTGTGGTTCTAACGTCATACATCACTTTGGCTGTGAGTACTCTGCCATCGTCTCTGCCTCTTGCTCTGACTCTCACTTCAGTCAGATGACACGTTTTATCATTTCTACTCTCAGTGAGGTGTGTAGCCTCCTGATTATCCTCGCCTCCTATATTTTCATAATTGTCACAATCATCAAGATGCCTTCAGCTGGTGGACTCCGAAAAGCCTTCTCCACCTGTGCCTCCCACCTGACCACCATCACCATTTTCCATGGGGTCATCCTTCTTCTCTACTGTGTACCCAACTCCAGAAGCTCATGGCTCTTCATCAAAGTAGCCACTGTGCTTTACACAATAGTGATCCCCATGCTAAATCCCCTTATCTACAGCCTTAGAAATAAAGATGTGAAGGAGACCATCAGAAAATTAGTCAATACCAAAATGTTTTCTCACCCAATGTAATTTTGAGTGAAAAGAGAGATAGAGGAAAGCAGTTTCTTAAATGTGCTTTATACAGTGTGTTGAAGGTTATTACATTTTTCTTCCAATGTGTGCTTATCCCAGTGTCCTACTCTTTGTGACCCCTTCTCTGTCCACGGGGAATCTCCAGGCAAGAATACTGGAGTGGGTTGCCATGCCCTCCTCCAGGGGATCTTCCCAAGCCAGCAATGGAACTCACATCTCCCGAAGTGCAAGTTGATTCTTTAGTGACTGAGACACAATGGGATACAATCTCTTGAGAAAATTATGTATCATATGAATATAATGTGATTTTTAAACTGCACTGTGATTTTAAAATGTCACCTTCAAAAAAAAATAAAAAAAAATAAAATGTCACCTTCAGTTTAAAAGAAAAATATATGTTTATGTCTCACTTTCAGAGTGTTATAGGCAAAATAATGACCGTCTCACAGTGTCCAGGGCTTCCCTGGTGCCTCAGATGGTAGAGAATCTGCCTGCAATATGGGAGACCTGGGTTCTTTCCCTGGGTAGGGAAGATCCCCTCGAGGAGGGCATGACAACCCACTCCAGTATTCTTGCCTGGAAAATCCCCAAGGACAGAGGAGCCTGGTGGGCTACAGTCCACGGGGTCTCAGAGTCGGATAAGACTGAGCGGCTAAGCACAGCGCAGCAGAAGGCTGTCCATACTCTGAAATCCTCAGAATTTGCAAATGATTTCTGTTCCATGTCTTCTTTCTTTCTTTCTTTTTTTCTCTCTTCCTTTCCTTTCTCTTTTTCTCAAATTATGGAATGTGATAGATAGGTAGACAAGTAATTTTGTATAATCATCCTGTATGTTACTTTCTCCAGGAAATTAAAGACATCGTCAGCTCTTTGCAGCATCTCTGTAAGCATGTTTCTAGTCACTGTGCCTCTTGATGCCTCTAGGAACAGACTCCATTGCGGTGTTCAAAGATTTTTCTTCTAAACAGAGAATAGGTTACGAGAGTTAAAACTTAACTTTATCACTTTTGAAATTTGTATTATTAAAATTTTAGAGTATATTCCCTTATGTCTGGCTTATTTGGCTCAGCATTTTGTTTCAAAAGAATTTTTAAGTGATTGACTGTAACAGTAGTTCCCTTTTTGGTGCTGAAGAATGTTCTACAAAATAAATATATTGATATGATAATATGTTTATTCATACTACTACTACAAATGGAGTTTGGCTATTTCCTCTTCTCTTTTGAAGTATTATTTAGTTACAGAGTTATAATAATTTTATATACACAACATAGTGATTCATTATGTTTTTAGAGTAGACACTGTTAAACCTTAGTGGCTCAGTGGGTAAAGAACCTGCCTGCAAGCAGGTGATGCCAGAGATATGGGTTTGATTCCTGGGTGGGGAATATCCCCTGGAGGGGGGCACGGCAACCCAGTTCCATGGGCAGAGGAGCCTGGTGGGCTGGAGTCCATGGGGTTGCAAAGCTGGACGCAACTGAAGTGACTGAGCACAGCGCAGCATTCAAAGGATAACAGACATAACTCACGGCGCTGGGCAGCGGCTTCCTGTAGCTTATCCGTTTTATGCAGAGCATTTTGTAGACTTTATACTCCTAAATCCCCCTTCCTCCTTTCCTCTACAAAGTCTGCATATAACAATTGTTGGAGAGAATTAGAGTAAAGGGAAACGCTGTGCATTGTGGGAGAGAATGTAACATGGTATAACCAACTGCATACTGTATGGAAAGCAGTATGGAGTTTTACACACACACACACACACACACACACACACACACACACGGTAAAAACAGAACTACCATATGAGCCAGCAGTTTCACTCCTGGTCATTTCACCTTTTTTGTCTTTAATGTAAACGCTGCATGAACATTCTTACACAAGTATGTGCTCACTGAACGTGAGCACTCACTGTGTGAGGTGTGCCCTATCTCTGAATGTTCTGGATCAAAGGGCGCTTGTTTCTGATCTTTTGCCAGATGCCATGAAACGATTTTCCAAAATGGATGGATTAGTTTAAATTCCAACTATATTATATGTGGGTTCTAATTATTGTCTATTTTTGATAACGTTTAATACTCTCATAGCAGACATTTTAATATTTTCAGGTTGGTGGGTAAGTAGGGGTGCTTCATCTTGGTGATGAATTCAATTCCACTTTACTAATGTGGCTGAATTCCTATAATTTAGTTATTAGTCATTTGACTTGTCTTACTTCTTTGTGAAGGGCCTATTCAGGTTTATTTTAAAATATTTTTCTATTAGGTTATTAATATTTTATTATGAAAAATGTATTTCATTATGCATTCTAAATAAAAGTCCTTTGATGTGTGTATCATGAATATTTTCTCCTAGATTGTGGTGTGTCTTTTCATTCAGTTTGCGATGTCTTTAGGGGCACACATTTCCTTATGTTTAATGAATTAATGAATCAATGTTTAACAAACTGTTTCTCTACACAGTGAAGGGCTTCTAATGTCTTATTTCAGATCCACTTCTTACCTCCAAAATAATAAAGATATTCATGTTTTATGTGCGAAGTTATCACAAATTTCATGCAGTATTCTATTTTACATTCTACTCCCTCTATTTTCAATTTGGGGTTTTATTTTCTCTGTTTACATTGATTTTTTAAAAATATAAATTTATTTATTTTAAGTGGAGGTTAATTACTTTACAACTTATTTCAAACTAAATTTTGATGGGGGCATGACTATAAGCTAATTTTATATTTTGACTTATTGGCATATATTTACCCCAGAAATACTTATTGAAAAATTTACTCATTTTAACACTGCTCTGTGGTGCCAGAATATTCATAAAGTAAACATCAGTATATGTATAGTTCTGTTTCTAGACTTTCTGTATGTTTCTAGGTGTTTTATAATCAGAACTACCCTTAACTAATAGGCTTTGATATCAAGTTGAGCAACTCTTAAAAAGTTACTCTTAATCTTGCAGAGTGTTTAAGATATTCTTTATCTCTACCTTTTAAAACAACCTTTAGAATTATTCTTGTCTGGGTTTAGTGTAGAAATACAGTAGAATTGTAGATCAATGTGCAGAGAGTGGTGTTTGCTGCCTCAGGTCTCCAAACCATAGCATGCTACACGATCATGTTTACTTAGATCTACTTCATGTTTTACAATATAAGATACATCATATTTTTATAAAGTTCTTACATATTTTTAAATTAATCTCAATTTGTGATTATTTTTCATACTATTTTAAATGTCATTTATAAAATGTGTATTGTTTTTCAATTAGGATTCAATGCATTTTGGCAACTCTAAAAATATCTTTTAATAATTTTATAATTTATTTGTAGATTATTTTGGATTTTCAACATGCATATCATATAATCTCTAGTCAAATGTTTTCTGGATAGGTTGTTTCCAGTGTTATTCCCTTTATTTTTTTCTTGTGTTTGGTTAACTAGTTGAAAACTTTAGTATAATTTTAAATAAACAGTAAAAGTGGGTATCCTCGAGACTGCTGAAAAGATGGCGGAGGAATAGGACGGGAAGACCACTTTCTCCCTCACAAATTCCTCAAAAGAACATTTCAACGCTGAGCAAACTCCACGAAACAACTTCTGTAGGCTGGCAGAGGACATCAGGCAACCAGAAAAGCAGACCATTGTCTTCAAAAACAGGTAGGAAAAAATATAAAAGAGGAAAAAGGAGACAAAGGAGGTGGGGAGGGAGCTCCGTCCTGGGAAGGGAAGCCCGTCCCGGGAAGGGAATTTTAAGAAGAGAGGTTTCCAAACACCAGGAAACACTCTCCCTGCCGAGTCTGTGGCGAGCCTTGGAAACACAGAGGGCAACATAACAGGAAGGAAAAATAGATAAATAATTAAAACCAAGAGATTACAAGCCCAACAGTGACTCCCCGAGCGGAAAAGCAGCACAGACGCCTGCATCCGCCATTGGGAAGTGGGGGCAGGGCAGGGACGCGCGGGAGGCGCGGGCTGCAGAGCTTTGCAAGAATCGGGCAGGAACGCCCCACGCGCAACCAGAACGATCTAACTTGGGCTAGCAAACCAGACTGTGGGATAGCTACCACGCGAAAAGCTCGAACATAAGACACCGCCAGGACCGCGCACAGAACAAAGGACGGAATGGAAAAAGCCGGCTGCAGACCATCCCCCACCGGGGGCAGGCAGCCAGAGCCGTAAGGACTGGAAAGGGGCAATTGCAGACCCGGAGAGACTTTACTTACCTAACTGCAAGCAGACTCCTTCGCTAAGACTTCTGGGGGTGCTGGACAGTCACAATCTGCCTCACAGGGGGCGCCAGCGATCCACCCAGAAAGCTGAGCAGCAGCAGCAGAAAAGGTGACAAGCCGCGGCAATCACGCTCGCCAAACTCCTGAGATACTCAGACCTGGGAAGGGCACAAAGCGCAGTTCCAGCCGAATCTGTGCCTCTGAGGGCTGCCTGAGTGCCGAACCTGAGCAGCTTGGACCGGGGAAGTGCATGCAGCCTAGGGCTGGCCCTAGACGGTTCCCGGCTGAGCATCGTAGAGCCGGAGCGCTTTGTGCACTGTGAGAAGGGGCAGGTCAAGTGGGGCTGAGACACTGTGTGCACATGACAGTGTTATTTGTTTGCAGCATCCCCTTCCCCACAACGCGACTGAACTAGTGAACCTAAAAAACCAGCAAACAGAAGAAGTTAAACAGAGGGAACCACCTTGGAAGTGATCCCACACGGCCCACAACATCAGAGAAGGGCTAGATATATTTTTACTATTTTAAAATCATTCCTTTTTTTTTTGTTTTTTGTTTTTTTTTCTTTTTTCTTTTTTTTCTAACTTTTTAAAATTGTTAAGTCTTCTATTTCTCCTCGAATTTTTATTTCTATAACCTACTATTACTATAAAAAAAAAGACTTTTTTTTTTTAAGGCAAACACCATATATAGTCTTTGGATGGTTGTTGGTGGTTTTTTGTTTGTTTGTTTTTTTTTTTTTTTGTTGTTGTTTTTTAATTCTTGTTTTTTTTTTGCTTTCTTCCTTTTTCCTTCTGCTTCTTTTCTTTAATATTGTATTTTTGAAAATCCAACCTCTACTCTAGATTTTTAATCTTTGCTCTTAGGTTTTTGTTGTCAATTTTGTACATTTAAAAACCCAAGCTTCACTACCCAAGTTTACCTGAGAGCGAGATTACTGGCTTGACCACTCTCTCCTCCTTTGGACTCTCCTTTTTCTCCACCAGGTGGCCTCTGTCTCTTTTCTCCCCTATCTCTTCTCTGTCCAACTCTGTGAATCTCTGTGTGTTCCAGATGGTGGAGAACACCTAAGGAACTGGTTACTGGCAGGATTTGTCTCTCTCCTTCTCATTCCTCTCTCTTATCCTCCTGGTCACCTCTGTCTACTTCCTCCCTCTCCTCTTCCCCGTATAACTCCGTAAATACCTCTGAGCGGTCCAGACTATAGAGCGCACATAAGGAAGTGACTACTGGCTAGCTTGCTCTCCTCTTTTGATCCCACCGCATCTCATTCCAGTTACCTCTAACTACCCCCTCCATCTTCTCTTCTCCTTGTAACTCAGTGAACCTCTCTGAGTATCCCTCAATGTGGAGAAACTTTTCATCTTTAACCTAGATGTTTTATCATCAGTGCTGTATAGATGGAGAAGTCTAGAGGCTACTGTAAAAATAAAACTGAAAACCAGAAGCAGGAGGCTTAAATCCAAAGCCTGAAAACATTAGAGAACTCTTGAATTCAGGGAACATTAAGCAATAGGAGCTCATCAAATGCCTTCATACCTACACCGAAACCAAGCTCCACCCAAGGGCCAACAAGTTCCAAAACAAGACATACCACGCAAATTCTCCAGCAACACAGGAATACTCCCCTGAGCTTCAATATACAGGCAGCTCAAAATTATCCCAAAACCTTTGATGTCTCATAACCCATTACTGGTCACTCCACTGCACTCCAGAGAGAAGAAACCCAGCTCCACCCACCAGAACTCCAACACAAGCCTCCCTAACCAGGAAACCTTGACAAGCCACTGATACAACCCCACCCACAGTGAGGAAGCTCCATAATAAAGAGAACTCCACAAATTACCAGAATATAAAAAGGCCACCCCAAACGCAGCAATATAACCAAGATGAAGAGACAGAGGAATACTCAACAGGTAAAGGAACAGGAGAGTTGCCCACCAAACCAAACAAAAGAGGAAGAAGTAGGGAATCTACCTGAGAAGGAATTCCGAATATTGATAGTGAAAATGATCCAAAATCTTGAAATCAAAATGGAATCACAGAAAAATAGCCTAGAGACAAGGATTGAGAAGATGCAAGAAAGGTTTAACAAGGACCTAGAGGAAATAAAAAAGAGTCAAAATATAATGAATAATGCAATAAATGAGATCAGAAACACTCTGGAGGCAACAAATAGTAGAATAATGGAGCCAGAAGATAGGATTAGTGAAATAGAAGATAGAATGGTAGAAATAAATGAATCAGAGAGGAAACAAGAAAAACGAATTAAAAGAAACGAGGACCATCTCAGAGACCTCCAGGACAATATGAAACGCTGCAACATTCGAATTATAGGAGTCCCAGAAGAAGAAGACAGAAAGAAAGATCATGAGAAAATCCTTGAGGAGAAAATAGTTGAAAACTTCCCTAAGATGGGGAAGGAAATAATCACCCAAGTCCAGGAAACACAGAGAGTTCCAAATAGGATAAACCCAAGGCGAAACACCCCAAGACACATATTAATCAAACTAACAAAGATCAAACACAAAGAACAAATATTAAAAGCAGCAAGGGAAAAACAACAAATAACACACAAGGGGATTCCCATAAGGATAACAGCTGATCTTTCAATAGAAACTCTTCAGGCCAGGAGGGAACGGCAAGATATACTTAAAGTGATAAAAGACAATAACCTACAGCCCAGATTACTGTACACAGCAAGGATCTCATTCAAATACGAAGGAGACATCAAAAGCTTTACAGACAAGCAAAAGCTGAGAGAATTCAGCACCACCAAACCAGCTCTCCAACAAATTCTAAAGGATATCCTCTAGACAGGAAACACGAAAAGGGTGTATAAACCCGAACCCAAAACAATCAAGTAAATGGTAATGGGATCATACTTATCAATAATTACCTTAAACGTAAATGGGTTGAACGCCCCAACCAAAAGGCAAAGACTGGCCGAATGGATACAAAAACAAGACCCCTCTATATGCTGCTTGCAAGAGACCCACCTCAACACAAGGGACACATACAGACTGAAAGCGAAGGGCTGGAAAAAGATATACCACGCAAATAGAGACCAAAAGAAAGCAGGAGTGGTAATACTCATATCCGATAAAATAGACTTTAATACAAAGGCTGTGAAAAGAGACAAAGAAGGCCACTACATAATGATCAAAGGAACAATCCAAGAAGAAGACATAACAATTATAAATATATATGCACCCAATATAGGAGCACTGCAATATGTAAGACAAATGCTAACAAGTATGAAAGGGGAAATCAACAATAACACAATAATAGTGGGAGACTTTAATACCCCACTCACACCTATGGACAGATCAACTAAACAGAAAATTAACAAAGAAACGCAAACTTTAAATGATACATTAGATCAGTTAGACCTAATTGATATCTATAGGACATTTCACCCCAAAACAATGAATTTCACCTTTTTTTCAAGTGCTCATGGAACCTTCTCCAGGAAGATCACATCCTGGGCCATAAATCGAAACTTGATAAATTCAAAAAAATCGAAATCATTCCAAGCATCTTTTCTGACCATAATGCATTAAGATTAGATCTCAATTACAGGAGAAAAACTATTAAAAATTCCAACATATGGAGGTTGAACAACACACTTCTGAATAACCAACAAATCACAGAAGAAATCAAAAAAGAAATCAAAATATGCATAGAAACTAATGAAAATGAAAACACAACAACCCAAAACCTGTGGGACATTATAAAAGCAGTGCTAAGAGGAAAGTTCATAGCAATACAGGCATACCTCAAGAAACAAGAAAAAAGTCAAATAAACAACCTAACTCCACAACTAAAGCAACTAGAAAAGGAAGAATTGGAGAACCCCAGAGTTAGTAGAAGGAAAGAAATCTTAAAAATTAGGGCAGAAATAAATGCAAAAGAAACAAAAGAGACCATAGCAAAAATCAACAAAGCCAAAAGCTGGTTCTTTGAGAGGATAAATAAAATTGACAAACCATTAGCCAGACTCACCAAGAAGCAAACAGAGAAAAATCAAATCATAAAATTAGAAATGAATATGGAGAGATCACAACAGACAACACAGAAATACAAAGGATCATAAGAGACTACTATCAGCAGTTGTATGCCAATAAAATGGACAACATGGAAGAAATGGGCAAATTCTTAGAAAAGTACAGTTTTCCAAAACTGAACCAGGAAGAAATAGAAAATCTTAACAGACCGATCACAAGCACGGAAATTGAAACTGTCATCAGAAATCTTCCAGCAAACAAAAGCCCAGGTCCAGACGGCTTCACAGCTGAATTCTACCAAAAATTTCGAGAAGAGCTAACACCTATCCTACTCAAACTCTTCCAGAAAATTGCAGAGGAAGGTAAACTTCCAAACTTATTCTATGAGGCCACCATCACCCTAATACCAAAACCTGACAAAGATGTCACAAAAAAAGAAAACTACAGGCCAATATCACTGATGAACATAGATGCAAAAATCCTCAACAAAATTCTAGCAATCAGAATGCAACAACACATTAAAAAGATCATACACCATGACCAAGTGGGCTTTATCCCAGGGATGCAAGGATTCTTCAATATCCGCAAATCAATCAATGTAATTCACCACATTAACAAATTGAAAAATAAAAGCCATATGATTATCTCAATAGATGGAGAGAGGGCCTTTGACAAAATTCAACATCCATTTATGATAAAAACTCTCCAGAAAGCAGGAATAGAAGGAAAATACCTCAACATAATAAAAGCTATATATGACAAACCCACAGCAAACATGATCCTCAATGGTGAAAAATTGAAAGCATTTCCCCTAAAGTCAGGAACAAGACAAGGGTGTCCACTTTCACCGCTACTATTCAACACAGTTCTGGAAGTTTTGGCCACAGCAGTCAGAGCAGAAAAAGAAATAAAAGGAATCCAAATTGGAAAAGAAGAAGTAAAACTCTCACTGTTTGCAGATGACATGATCCTCTACATGGAAAACCCTAAAGACTCCACCAGAAAATTACTAGAGCTCATCAATGAATATAGTAAAGTTGCAGGATATAAAATCAACACACAGAAAT
This sequence comes from Ovis canadensis, assembly GCF_042477335.2. Lineage (NCBI taxonomy): Eukaryota > Metazoa > Chordata > Mammalia > Artiodactyla > Bovidae > Ovis > Ovis canadensis. Next base: position 85,655,577 of record NC_091259.1, read on the forward strand.
CCCTTGCATTCCTATACACGAATAATGAGAAAGTAGAAAAAGAAATTAAGGAAACAATTCCATTCACCATTGCAACGAAAAGAATAAAATACTTAGGAATATATCTACCTAAAAAAACTAAAGACCTATATATAGAAAACTATAAAACACTGATGAAAGAAATCAAAGAGGACACTAATAGATGGAGAAATATACCATGTTCATGGATCGGAAGAATCAATATAGTGAACATGAGTACACTACCCAAAGCAATTTACAAATTCAATGCAATCCCTATCAAGCTACCAGTCACATTTTTCACAGAACTAGAACAAAAAATTTCAAGATTTGTATGGAAATACAAAAAACCTCGTATTGCCAAAGCAATCTTGAGAAAGAAGAATGGAACTGGAGGAATCAACTTGCCTGACTTCAGGCTCTACTACAAAGCCACAGTCATCAAGACAGTATGGTACTGGCACAAAGACAGACATATAGATCAATGGAACAAAATAGAAAGCCCAGAGATAAATCCACACACATATGGACACCTTAACGTTGACAAAGGAGGCAAGAATATACAATGGAGTAAAGACAATCTCTTTAACAAGTGGTGCTGGGAAAACTGGTCAACCACTTGTAAAAGAATGAAACTAGATCACTTTCTAACACCACACACAAAAATAAACTCAAAATGGATTAAAGATCTAAATATAAGTCCAGAAACTATAAAACTCCTAGAGGAGAACATAGGCAAAACACTCTCAGACATAAATCACAGCAGGACCCTCTATGATCCACCTCCCAGAATTCTGGAAATAAAAGCAAAAATAAACAAATGGGATCTAATTAAAATTAAAAGCTTCTGCACAACAAAGGAAAATATAAGCAAGGTGAAAAGACAGCCTTCGGAATGGGAGAAAATAATAGCAAATGAAGCAACTGACAAACAACTAATCTCAACAATATACAAGCAACTGATGCAGCTCAATTCCAGAAAAATAAATGACCCAATCAAAAAATGGGCCCAAGAACTAAATAGACATTTCTCTAAAGAAGACATACAGATGGCTAACAAACACATGCAAAGATGCTCAATATCACTCATTATTAGAGAAATGCAAATCAAAACCTCAATGAGGTACCACTTCACACCAGTCAGAATGGCTGTGATCCAAAAGTCTGCAAGCAATAAATGCTGGAGAGGGTGTGGAGAAAAGGGAACCCTCCTACACTGTTGGTGGGAATGCAAACTAGTACAGCCACTATGGAGAACAGTGTGGAGATTCCTTAAAAAATTGCAAATAGAACTACCTTATGACCCAGCAATCCCACTTCTGGGCATACACACCGAGGAAACCAGAATTGAAAGAGACACGTGTACCCCAGTGTTCATCGCAGCACTGTTTATAATAGCCAGGACATGGAAACAACCTAGATGTCCATCAGCAGATGAATGGATAAGAAAGCTGTGGTACATATACACAATGGAGTATTACTCAGCCGTAAAAAAGAATTCATTTGAATCAGTTCTGATGAGATGGATGAAACTGGAGCCGATTATACAGAGTGAAGTAAGCCAGAAAGAAAAACACCAATACAGTATACTAACACATATATATGGAATTTAGGAAGATGGCAATGACGACCCTGTATGCAAGACAGGAAAAAAGACACAGATGTGTATAACGGACTTTTGGACTCAGAGGGAGAGGGCGAGGGTGGGATGATTTGGGAGAATGGCATTCTAACATGTATACTATCATGTAAGAATTGAATCGCCAGTCTATGTCTGACGCAGGATACAGCATGCTTGGGGCTGGTGCATGCGGATGACCCAGAGAGATGTTATGGGGAGGGAGGTGGGAGGGGGGTTCATGTTTGGGAATGCATGTAAGAATTAAAGATTTTAAAATTAAAAAAAAAGTGGGTATCCTTGACTTCCTCATCTAAAAAGGAAAGTATGAATACTTAACATTTCATGCTTAAAATGTTAAGCAAAGTTATCTCATGTATTTGTTTGGTATGTGTCTGGTTGTTATATTTCATTTTTTAGTGAGTGAATGTTGAATTTATCAAGCTAATTTTCCTCATTTAAACTCCTTTAATATTTTGATGTGGTAAGTTATATTTTTAAAAAATTTCATTAAAAAAATTTTTTTAAAGTATAAATTTATTTATTTTAATTGGAGGTTAATTACTTTACAGTATTGTATTGGTTTTGCCATACATCAACATGAATCTGCCACAGGTATACTCGTGTTCCCCATCCTGCACCCCTCTTTCCTCCTCCCTCTCCCTCCCCATACCATCCCTCTGGGTCATCCCAGTGCACCAGCCCCAAGCATACAGTGTCATGCATTGAACCTGGACTGGCGATTCGTTTCACATATGATATTATACATGTTTCAATTCAATTCTCCCAAATCATCCCACCCTTTTCCTCTCCCACCGAGTCCAAAAGACTCTTCTATACATCTGTGTCTCTTTTGCTGTCTCACATACAGGGTTATCATTATCATCTTTCTAAATTCCATATATATGTGTTAATATACTGTATTGGTTTTTTTCTTTCTGGCTTACTTCCCTCTGTATAATTGGCTCCAGTTTCATCCACCTCATTAGAACTGATTCAAATGTATTCTTTTTAATGTCTGAGTAATACTCCACTGTATATATGTACCTCGGCTTTCTTATCCATTTGTCTGCTGATGGACATGTAGGTTGCTTCCATGTCCTGGCTATTATAAACAATGCTGCGATGAACATAGGGGTTCTAATCAAAATATGTTTTCTCCTGAGAAAATTCCTATAAGTATTATATATTTACCTTTTCCTTAGTTGATTGGTTTAATGTGTCAACATTTAATGTATAATTTAAAATTCTATTATCATTAGTAATGTTGTTCTGTCATTTTCTTTTATTGTCTTTTACTTGTTAGTTTTCTCCATCAAGATTATATTTGTCTCAAAAAAATGGTAAGAGAGTCTTCTTATTCAATTCAGTGAATATTATGTAGAAATGAAAAACAGAGTGTGGTAGGGAGATAGACAAGGACAGTATTCATATCAAAAACACCTATAAGTTAATTGCTATTCAGTTCAGTTCCATCACTCAGTTGTGTTCGACTCTGCGACCTGAAGGACTGCAGCACGCCAGGCCTCCCTGTCCATCACCAACTCCAGGAGCCTACTCAAACTCATGCCCATTGCTTTAGCGATTCCTTCCAACCATCTCATCCTCTGTCGTCCCCTTCTCCTCCCACCCTCAGTCTTTCCCAGGATCAGGGTCTTTTCCAGTGAATCAGCTCTTCGCATGAGGTGGCCAAAGTATTGTTGTTTCAGCTTCAACACCAGGCCTTACAATGAGTATTCAGACCTGATTTCCTTTAGGATGGACTGCTTGAATCTCCTTGCACACCAAGGGACTCACAAGAGTCTTCTCCAGCACCACAGTTCAAAAGCATCAATTGTTTGGTGCTCAGCTTTCTTCATAGTTCAGCTCTCACATCCATACATGACCACTGGAAAAACTATAGCTTTGACTAGACCAATCTTTGTTGGCAAAGCAATATCTCTGCTTTTTAAGATACTGTCTAGGTTGGTCATAACTTTTCTTCCAAGGAAGAAAGGTCTTTTAATTTCCTGGCTGCAGTCACCATTTGCAGTGACTTTGGAGCCCTTCCCCCCCCCCCCCAAAAAAAAAAATCTGCCACTGTTTGTACTATTCCCCCATCTATTTGCAATGAAGTGATGGGACCGGATGCCATGATCTTAGCTTTCTGAACGGTGAGCTTCCATGTTTATTCAATGAATACTATATTTCAAAAGTTCAATATCAAACAAGTAGTTAATGGGATAAATGTGGTGGTGTAATTATCTTTAATGATTTAGAAGAAAATGCATCCACTAAAATGACACAAGAGACAGTGTTTCACCTAATTAAATGGTTTCTGGTCCACTGAGTAATACTCCAATTTCAATTCTATGTGCTTCATATCATGGTTATGGGGGGAAATATAAGACCCAGGGTTTGGCAGAATTTAGACTGTGAATTCAGCTTTTAAATTTTTCTTTGTACTTTTTGATATTTCTAATGTCCCTAGAAATAAAATGCCATTTTCCTGGCATGCACATTGGAATATTACCATTTTTGCAAGCCTAAATTCTTCTAATATCTTAAAGAACATTTGAATGCTGAGAAGAAATATACCTGAGATTCATTAATCCTAAAAAGAAATTCTCAGTAAATTAATCAAGAACATCTGGTTTCAGGTCAGTTCATGTTTCTTTCTGTATCTTTCAAATTAAGTGGAAAAGATGGAGCTACAGCTCATATAGATTACTCCACCAACTGTAGACGATCCCTTTCTATGATCAGAAACATTTTAATTTGCACTAATATGGCATGAAGTGGTTTAGACAATTGAGATTTGTATTACTGAAACTAGCAGCAATGAGCAATAGGGAAATTGCAAAAATACACAGAATTCTGTAACTCCATAAAGTTAGTTTCAATTTGAGTACAAACCTACCATTGATCCACTGATTTTCTCCAAAAGCCTTTGAAATTGGTAAGGTTGAGCACCAAATCAAATGTCCAGTCTCTTTTGTTATTGATGTGAGTATCCCATCAGTAAACCAAAAGAGTGGTTCCAGTCTCCCTAATATACCAGGGAATTGGTAATACTTTCAAATGTTGAAGGAAAGCCATTTATTAAAATAGTCTGAATAATAATGGGTATTTACAATGTATCTGCCCAGTCCCTCTTGCTATTGGAAAAAATATTCTGATGACATATCGTTTATGTCTTGGGTTGTTTGTAGTGGATATCAAGTAGGCCTTCATGGAGCTGAGTCTGTAGCCTGACAGTTTTCTGGACGAAACTAAGATGAAGCAGACCATCCATCTAATGTTACTGAAGTTTCATGTCTGTATCTCGGGGCCATTCATATTAAGGCATGGCAGCTCTTGCTTCCCCAACTTCTCCAAGTTTGCCTCATCATAACAGAGGTTTACTCATTGGTAGAGAAAATCTGTAATTTTCACTGTATCTTGAATGCATTTTGTATAAAATTATTATTGGTGAATATAATTATTTGTATATAATTATATATAATTTATAAGTATAGATTATATCCTTTTTCTCATAATATTATATATACTTTATATTATATATTTATATATTGGTGGCTGAGACAGTAAAAAATCTGTCTGCAGTAGACCTGGGTTTGATCTCTGTGTTGGGAAAATGCCCAGGAGAAGGGAATGGCAATCCAATCCAATATTCTTACCTGGACCATCACATGGACAGAGAGAGCCAGCGCGCTACAGTCCATGGTTTTTCAAAAAGTCAGACAGGAGAAATAACTAACACTCACTTATAATTTTAGATATATATCAAAAAGGTTTAGCTGCTAAATCATAGTGGAGTGCCGTCTCCTCCGGGGGACTTCCCGACCTAGGGATTGAGCTCAGGTCTCCTGCTTTGCAGATGGTCTCCTGCACTGTGGGTGGATTATTTACTGACTCAGGCATCAGGGAGGCCCATAGCAATACTGCGGTGGGTTGCCATTTTCTTCTCCAGGGAATCTTCCCCACCCAGGTATCGAACCTGTGTCTCCTACATTGAAAGTGGATTCTTTACCATTAAGCCACTGTGGAAGCCTTATACATTAAAATAGATGATCTAAAATCACATTTACAAATAATTAATATATTAATTAGATTCAATTCAATGTTAAGCAAAATGTCAGTATAAAAACCCAAAAATCGTCCCAGGAGGCAGTATAACCTTAATGGAGGTTTTGATGGAAGGTACAAGATTATTTCTAAATAAGATTCTATAATTAATTTAAGCACAAGATGGAAAGCATAAACTAGTTACAACTTAAGATTTATGCCAGTTCACAGACTTTATGGGTGCTTAATTCTTTAATATAACTGGAATATAAAAAAAGTTATACCAAGATTTATACGGCACATTTTATACATCAGGTGATCTCCTTGATCCTTGATGTAACTCTTAGAACCATAACAAAGTACTCTGCTTCTTTTCGGCATCTCAAAATTTTGTGATTTACAATTTCTCTTGTGTTCCAAATTTATATTTTAGTTGTATATTAACAATACTAATCAAGGGCTAAATTTTAAACGATAGGATGAACAGTCTGTATTTTAGTGGTTCTCATAATTTATCATGCATCAGAAATCACCTGGAGGGCTGGATAAATCACAAACTGTGGGCTCCATTCCAGAGTCTTTGATTCAGGACATTGGAGACAGGGCTTGAGCATTTGCATCCCTGACGTATTCTTAGGTGTCCCTGCTGCTGGTGGTTTGAGGACCATACCCGGAGAATAAATACCAACTCCACGGAGACATAGGAAGCTTCTGCCTTCTCTGTTTCTCTTTTCTATTCATTTCTATTTTTCAGGAATAATGTTCGGTCCTTTGTTCAACAGGAATCATGCTGCTATCAGAAGGAAACCACAGTTTCATACCCACATTTATTCTCCTGGGTTTTTCAGAATATCCAGAACTCCAGGTCCCACTCTTCCTTGTTTTCCTGTCTGTCTACACAGTCACTGTGGTGGGGAATTTAGGCATGACAGAATCATCAAGGTCAATTCAAAACTCCACACAATCATATACTTTTTCCTTAGTCACTTGTCCTTTGTCGATTTCTGTTTTTCTACTGTAGTTACACCCAAACTCTTGGAGAATTTGGTTGTGGAGGACAGAACCATCTCTTTCTCTGGCTGCATTGCACAATTTTGTTTCGCTCGCCTGTTTGGTGTAGCAGAAACATTCATGTTAGCAGCAGTGGCCTATGACCGCTTTGTGGCCGTCTGCAGCCCCTTGCTCTATACCACTGCGATGTCTCCAAAGCGCTGTGCTCTCTTGGTGGCTGGCTCTTACTCATGGGATGTAGCGTGCTCCATGACACTCACGTATTTCCTTCTTGCATTATCCTATTGCATGTCTAGCACCATAAATAATTTTATCTGTGACCACTCTGTAATTGTTTCTGTCTCCTGCTCAGATCCCTATATCACTCAGATGTTATGTTCTATTATTGCCATATTCAATGAGGCGAGCAGCCTGGTGATTATTCTGATGTCCTATATACTCATTTTTATCACTGTTCTGGGGATGCCTTCTGCAAGTGGGCGCTGGAAAACCATCTCCACCTGTGCTTCCCGCCTGACAGCCATCAGCATCTTCCACGGAACCATCCTTTTCCTTTTCTGCATTCCTAACCCCAAAACTTCTTGGCTCACAGTCAAAGTGACTTCTGTGTTTTACACAGCAATGATTCCTATGCTGAACCCCTTGATCTACAGCTTGAGGAACAAAGACGTAAAAAATACATTCACAAGATTAATTTTCACAAAACCGCTTTGTCACTATGCATAATATTTTAAAATTCATTATTTCTGAAAAAATAAACGATATCCTATGCTACAGATTGTTCAGTTCTTGCAGTGCAATTGATGATACAAATCTTTTGATAAATATGCTTTAGGTTAATATATCTATGGCAGGATAGCAGTTTATTGATGATTATTGAGTTTTATGTACATCAATGTTTAGTAAAATAGCTATAAACCATATGTAAACCAAAATTTTAAAAAATGACTGCTTTTTGTAGTATTTGTAAGTCATTTTTGAGTGAATTCAAATGTATTAAAAGTTTATGGGTATATGATGAAATAAACTATTTTTTTCTGCCTTGGCCTTTTGGCATGTACATCATAAGAAAAATGATTAAGGAGAAGGTTCAAGCTTCAGACAAAGAAGGCATAAACCTGTTTATGACTTCCTCTTCAAAACCCAAGTCTGAGAAAATTAAAGACTGGAGGGCAACATGGATTCCAGGAACTAATCAATCCAACACAGAGTAACAATAAAATATGAGTAACCAACCAACAATGCAATTATTCCAATCATGCAATGACCAAGTGTTGTCTTAGACTAAAGTGTTTCGGCATGCATGACAGCAATCTGTCCTTCACTATATCCCAGAGTTTGCTCATAGTCATGTCCATTAAGTCAGTGAAGCTATCCAACTATCTCATCCTCTGTTGCCCACTTCTCTGCCTGCCCTCAACCTTTCCCAGCATCAGGGTCTTTTCCAGTGAGTCAACTCTTCTCATTTGGTGGCCAAAGTGTTGGAGCTTCAGCTTCAGCTTCAGCTTCAGCCTCAGTCCTTCCAATGAGAATTCAGGGTTGATCTCCTGTAGGACTCACCTGGTTTGATCTCCTTGTTGTTCAATGGACTCTTAAGAGTTTTCTCCAGCACCACAATTTGAAAGCTACAATTCAGCCCTCAGCCTTCTTTATGGTCCAACACTCACATCTATACATGACTATTGGAAAAACCATAACTTGGACTATATGGACCTTTGTCAACAAAGTGATGCCTCTGCTTTTTAATACACTGTCTATGATCATCATAGCTTTCTTTCCAAGGAATCATAGATGAATGAATCATAGATGCAAACATAAAAATGAAAACTAAAAAAATATTTAGTATAAAACAGAAAAGATCTTTCAAAAGTTAGGATGATAATTTTTTGAATGAACATAAAAAGGATGGATCTTTAAAAAACAATAAAAGGAGCTTCATGGCATTAAAAAATGTTTGGTGAAAGTTTCTTAAGCATAAATGACACCATTAATAAGGTGAAAATACAAGCCATAGATTGTGAGTAGGTATTTGCAGAACTAATATTTGATAAATGATTTCAATGTAAAACATACAGAGGAAGTCTTTATACTCAATACAAGAAAAAAGCCTACTTAAGGTTTTGATGAACCATCTGAGCACACATTTGACAAAACAGAACACACAAATACACACATGAAAAAATGCTAAGGATAGCTAGTCATCAATGACATTCTTATTAAAATTAAAGCTTAAACCACAAGGAGAAACTACTGTACTCCATTTAGAATAGCTAAAATGAATAAAAGTTTCAAATGCTGGTGAAAACGTGGAGCAAGTTAAATGCTTATGCATGTCAGATAAGACTACAGGGTTCAATAACTTTGAAAATAGTTTAGCAGTATCTTATGAAGTTACACAAGGACTTCCCAGATTATTATGTGACAGAAACTGTGATAGCAGTTTAAGCCTCAAAGTTGGTGGCAATTTGTTGTGCAGCATGGAAAACTAATGTCCAACAAGGTTGCTAGCTCTGGGTGACTAGGGTGTAGACATTGGCTCCAAAGCTAGTCTAGGGGACAGAGGTGTCAGCAATGGGGGGGAAGATGCATTGTGGAACTCAAGCCTATCTCAGTGAAAGAGTAACCATGCAGACTTGTGGGATTTTGGATCAAGCCATACTATGTACAATACTACTATGCCTGGTGGGAAAGAGCCCCTGGTGTGTTATGCCTTCCTGGTAGAGTCTGGCAAGTGTTAGTCAGGTTGTCAGGAGCCTAGGGAAAGCATTTGTTGCTGCTGTTTAGTCACTAAATTGTGTCCAAATCTTGTGCATATCCATGGACTGCAGCCCACCAGGCTTCTCTGTCCAAAAGATTTCCCAGGCAAGAATACTGGAGTGGGTGGCCATTTTCTCTAGCAAGGTTTATTCCCAACTCCAAGCAGGGATAGAACCTATGTCTCTTGCACTGCAGATGATTTTCTTTTTTTTTCTTACCACCGAACTACCAGGCAAGACAGTGGATCTAATTGTGTGATATTTCAGTATGGTAGAATCAGTGGATTGATCGACACTCAGAGGTTTTAGAGATTTAACATGCTTCCAAAATGCATTTTCCATTTATAAGAGACTGTATTATTTAATTGTATTAATATAAGCTTGAAAGTGTGGATTGCTTATATGTATTGCTTATAAGAAAACACAGTTTAGTTTCAGTAAAGAACATCACTGTTTCTGAAGACAATAATATTTATTTAGGTTAAGCAATAAAATCAGAGACCAAGTTATATTGTTTATACATCTCAAAACATATGCACTTCATAAAAAGAATGGGAAAGAAAAATCACACTGGAAATATATATGATAGCAGTTAATATCTCTGAACAGTTTCATTTTAGCTTATTTATCTTTTGTTTGGGGTTTTATTATAGTCACCAAGTTTTCTTATTCAGTTCATATACTTTTTAAATAATTATTTTAAAAGAAATTAATGAAATGGGCTATTTGAGGTGCCATCTCCAGTGATTCAGAAGGAACTACCTTCTTGCAAATTGCCACATGAAAAAAGCATTCAAGCTAGTTTATTCATGTGTGATATAAAAGTAAACACCTCAAGAAATGCTCTCTGGGGCCTAAATCCCTGAGGTCCTGGAAGCATACACAAGCCCTACGTTTTGTTCATAGGAGTCAGATTCAGCTTCCACATCTCTCTCCCCCTCTCTCTGTTTCTTCTTTCTCTGAGTTTTTCTGGATGTTAAGAAAGAAGTATATTCTGGTCACATTAAATTTTTGTGGGCTCCTCCTATATTGGTTCGCTCCTTAAGGTTTTACATGATGTTTGAATTCTGAGTGGAAACTCCCCTGGAGACAATTAATAGTAGAAACAGAATCTTCAGGTGAGTTGGTTTCAGGTGGGATGATCTATCTTGTTTCTTTTCCCTCCTTTGGGGAACACTGAGATCCTGAAACCTCTAAAGCAGTGGACACTGTCAGTCTCCGTGCCGTAATGTCTCCCAAGTCCGTTTTCCTGAAGGCTGAGCTTTGATCTCCTCCCCCGTCACTGGGGTATCATCCTGGATTTTTCTTTGAGAATATCCACACTGTGCTTTGCAGAGTAGTCACAATGAACTTTTTAAAAAGAATATTATAATTCCTCAACACCTCAAAATTGACTCGAAAGAAGATAAGAATCATCTGTATAAAATAACAATAAACCCCATAATATACAATTCCATTTTTCTGACAGTAATGTGTGCAGGTATGTCAAGGGTGTGGAAAATATGGCTGAAGTGAAAAGGAAACGTGTCCTCGTGACAGTAATTTGCATGAAATGCTTTATATACTGTTCAAGTGCTGCATCAGTGTGTAAGAAAAAAGGAAATTGCAGGCATTATCTTCTGAGAATACTGACTTGATTAAAGAGGGTTGAAAATTGAATATAGCTAGGATAAGGGTTTAGGTAAAATGGAGCAGAGAAATTTAGATTTGATAAATTAGTTAATAGGGAGAAATGAAAGTTTTTAAGAGTCAGAAACTGTCATAACAGCCACAGTAATCAAGAAAAGAAGAAAGTGATTTTCTCACAGTGCAGGTTACCAGCAGCACAGAGCAGCTGGCTGAGCCTCGGTGACCACGAGATTAAAGAGGGCTGATTAATAAGAGTCAGATAATGATGAGAAAACACAGGGGGAACAGAGGCAGTTATTGAAGGACAGTGATTGATGAGTTAGCATGAACAGGGCCAAGAGGAAATAGAGAAAAAGAGCTGAGCTACTCTTTGACCTCACAAACTGTTCCTGCAGTTCTGTTGCTGCCAACTTTGAACCTTGATCTGTTTCTTAGATTGTTTAAAATAATAGGTGTTTAAAAATAATACCAGTTATTCAGAGTATTAGGAATTAAAATGGATGAGGGTGGGAAAACCTATATATTTTGAGTTGTACAACTGTCAGACTTTGTGCTAATTATATTAACGTCATCTCCTAACTTAATACTTATACACCTATAAAATATATATTATCATGTCATTATTATTGATAAAGAAGCTGAGGCTCATAAAATCTTTACCAAATAATCTCATAAAATATTTACCAAATATCATACGGTAAATGCCAAAGCTTGGAGCTGAATTTAAATCTATGTTTCCAACTCCTTGCCTCTTTCACTGTGCCAGGCTGCCTGTCACTAACTCTCTTCCACTTCCCACCCATTCCCTTTTCTGCATATGGGAAATACATTTTTTGAGTGTCAAAAGTACGATGAAGCTATTAAGAAATAATGAATTATTTCTCCCTTCACAGGTCAGACAAAACTAAAATTGCATCTGTATTTATGAGAGTCAATCTAACAGTCCCTTTATTAATGAATATTTCAGATGTGTGCTTGTTATTGGTTAAACTTATTTTAAAATCTTTGCTAAATAAATATACTTCTGTTGTTATAAACTGCTTACCAGTACAAGATGCTTTTGGCTTCTCAAAATAATGTATACAAATAATGACTGTATGACTCAAAGCAAGATTAGCACCTGTAGTTTTAATCAAACTCAATATTCCTGTCACCAGAAGTCTTGAGGGTGATAATGTAACCTCTTGTGTTTATTACTGTATTTTCTGATTTCTTGAGAAACAGTATAGAATGTGAAAGAGTTGAGCAAAATATATTTTAAGTTTCTCTGTAATTGAGATATTCTATAAGCCTTGAATGCTATAAGATTCCTAATAAATTTATTGGATTAGAAATATTGATAGCAGGTTAAGAGATATTGATCAAAGAGTTTAAAAGGCTATACTGAGAGCATCAGTGAGAAAGTGAGAGACATCAGTGGCAGTATGTGAGATAAAATGATAAACGGTCACAAATAGGAAAGAAACAAAAGGGAGGGTACAAATTATAATACAGCTTCCTGACTTTACCAGGTCGCTGCGTTGAACCCAAGGCCAGTAATTTTAGCATCAAACTGCAATCGTTGGAAAACTTGAAGATAGAGCTTTATTTTCTTCAATGTCCATTTATGCTTTCCAAGATGTGAAAATTCTTGTGGTGACTCATGACCTCTGCCTTTTCAATGATCTTCAGTTAGAACGTAACGACAGAAGTACTATGGCCTCTAACAACATTACGCCTCCTGCTTTTAAAAATAAATCTGAGTTCCATGTTTTCCTTTATTGTTCTGTTACTCCCACCAAACAACACAGACCTTCAGAATGGTGGAACTGTGAAAAACACGTTTTTCTGCAACACTATAGAAAATATTTCTCTCTCACTCTACACTAAATTCAATTTCTGTCACTCATGATCAACTTCAAACCTAACTCATCACTAGCATGCTGTGTTAATTCAAACAAGTGTCTTAACTCAGATATGCTTCCATTTCCCTTTGTAAAATATGAGACTGCTTGTTTTGAAATTCAAAGTCTTTTTTTTCAAAGTCTTATTTAGTGGTCAAAACTGCTACTGCTAAGTTGCTTTAGTCATGTCTGACTCTCTTCAACCCCATAGACGGCAGCCCACCAGGCTCCCCCGTCTCTGGGATTCTCCAGGCAAGAACACCGGAGTGGGTTGCCATTTCCTTCTCCAATGCAGAAAAGTGAAAGTGAAGTCTCTCAGTCGTGCCCCACTCTTAGCGACCCCATGGACTGCAGCCTACCAGGCTCCTCCGTTCATGGGATTTTCCAGGCAAGAGTACTGGAGTGGGTTGCCATTGCCTTCTCTGAAGTGGTCAAAACTAAGGCACTAATATTTTAAGACAATGTCTGCTGCACAATAAATGAGATATCCATGCACTGTCATCATTATCATTGTTATTTTATTATCGCTGTCTCAGATTTTCTCCAACAACAATTATGTGGTTTGCTGAAGGAAATCAGAGTGCCGGAGCCATGTTCACCCTCTTGGGCTTCTCAGAATATCCCGACCTCCAGGTTCCCTTGTTCCTGGTTTTCCTCACCGTCTATGCAGTCACCGTGGTGGGGAACCTGGGCATGGTCACCATCATCAGGATCAGTCCCAAACTCCACACCCCCATGTACTTTTTTCTCAGTCACTTGTCCTTGGTTGATTTCTGCTATTCCACCACAGTTACACCCAAACTCTTGGAGAATTTGGTTGTGGAAGACAGAACCCTCTCGTTCACGGGATGCATCATGCGATTGTTCTCGGCTTGTATGTTTGCAGTGGCAGAGGCATTCATGTTGGCAGTGATGGCCTGTGACAGATTTGTGGCCGTTTGTAAGCCTCTGCTCTACACATCAGTCATGTCCCCAAAGCTCTGTGCATCCTTAGTGGCCTGTCCCTATATGTGGGGTGTAGTCTCCTCCCTGACACTCACCTGTCCTCTCCAGACATTATCCTTCTGTGGGTCTAACATCATAAATAATTTCCCCTGTGAGCACTCTGCCATTGTCTCCGTCTCCCGCTCTGACCCCTTTATCAGCCAAGTGATCTCTTTTGCCATCGCCATATTCAACGAGGTGAGCAGCCTGGCAATTATCCTCACTACGTATATTTCCATTTTTGGCACTATCATAAAATGCCCTCTTCTGGGGGGCACCAAAAAGCCTTCTCTACTTGTGCCCGCCATCTGACCACCATCACCATGCTCCACGGGATAATCTTGTTCCTTATTGTGTACCCAGGCCCCAAACTCATGGCTCAGGGTCAAAGTAGGTTCTGTGTTTTATATAGTAGTGAGTCCCATCCTGAACCCTCTGATCTATAGCCTCAGGAACAAAGATGTGAAAGAGAGTGTCAGGAAATTAATGAATCACTTAATACAATTTGGTCGAAGATTTGTATGTCCAAAAGAAATATGATCTATTACATAGTGTTGATTAAATCTTCTTGTAGAGATGATGACTCAAATTATGTAGTCAACTCACTAGATCGTAAACTTAGAGCCATAAATTGGCTATTTGATCTCTTAGTTTTTGCTCAGTTCAATATCAAATAAAATAGCTGTATATCGTGTAAAATGATGTGTGTTGAAAAGTGAAACTGAGTTGTTCAGTCATGTTTGACTCTTTGCCACCCCATGGACTATAGCCTGCCAGGTTCTTCTGTCCGTGGAAGTCTCCAGGAAAGAATAATGGAGCAGGTAGCCATTGCCTTCTCCAGGGGATCTTCCTCACCCAGGGATTAAACCTGGGTTTCCTGCATTTCAGGGAGCTTTTTCAACTTCTGAGCCAACACGGAAGCGCTGTGGGTGAAGAGTGTCTCCCAAATATCCATGTCACCCAGCACTCAGAATGTCACCTTATTTGGAAATAAGAGCTTTGCAGATGTAATTAAAGAAAGAGTCAAGATGAGCTTAAAGTGAACCCAAAATCCATTGAGAGTGTCCTTATAAGAGACAGAAAAAGATACACAGGGACACAGGGAAGGAGGGTGTGTGACTTCTGCTTCTCTCTCTTTCCTCCTAAACCACACACAACTCTTAAACAACAACAACAACAACTAATTTTTAGTATTGTTGCACATAACTGCTTCGTGGCTGTTTGTAAACCTGCACTCTACACAGCTGTTGCGCCCCAGAAGCTGTGCTCCATTCTTCTGGCTGGTGCTACAGCTGAGCATAGACTGTTTCTCACACTCATCCTTTCAGTTGTGCTCCCTACTGTGAGTCCATCTTAGTAAACATATTTTGTATGAGTATTCTGCTGCCCTTTTGGATCTTGTTTTACTTTAGCCAATTCAATGAACTAAGAAAGTTCATAGCCATCATTTCCTAGCTTTCCCTTCTGTCACTATTTTAAAGATACTTTCTACCTGTGGGCATCACAGAGTCCTGTCTACCTGTGCCTTCCACACATCATCATCCTTTCTCTCTATAGCACGTGCATGCTGTGTGCTAAGTCACTTCACTCATGTCTGACTCTTTGAGACCCTGGACTGTAGTCTGCCAGGCTCCTCTGCCCATGGGATTCTCCAGGCAAGAATACAGGAGTTGGTTGCCAAGCCTTCTTCCAGGGCATCTCCCAGATGCAGGGACTGAACCAGAATCGCTTATGTCTCCTGCAGGTACCTTATCACTAGCGCCAACTGGGAAGCCCTCTATAGTATGCTCAGTTCCAAATGCTCATAAGTGATTGTTCAAGTAGAGTCTGTTTTATACCATGCCAATCCTCACACTGAACTCAGTGACATACAGTATACATACTGCCACACTCACTGACATAATAACTTGAAATGGAGAAAGATGAAACACCTTGTAAGGAAGTTAATAGGCTCCAAAATATTTTAGTGCTCAATCCACTGTCAATAAATATATTTCTATTAAATCATGTATGTGCCTATTCAAATACCGCCTACCAAGAAAAGTCTTTTCTGAAAATCTAATAAAATGAGATAATCACTCTTTACCCCCTTAATGATAATCTTTTTGCAGGAACAGATGATATGTTAAGTCCACGCAATAATTTATTTGCCTCATTTCCTTCTCCCCCTATACACTCCAAGAGAGTAGAAATTTCTGGTATTATTATTGGATCTTATATCTCTAATGCCTAGAAATTTACCTAGAAAACACATTCGGCCTTCAATGAATACTTGCTGGGTGAATAAAAATGAAAATTTCTGACTAAATTCATAACATTTACTACTGTGCTCACCTAGGTAAGGGAGCTTCCCTGGTGGCTCAGATAGTAAAGAATCTCCCTGCAATGCAGGAGACCCAGGTTCAATCCCAGGGTCAGGAAGATGCCCTGGAGAAGGAATGGCAACCCACTCCATATTCTTGTCTGGAGAATCCCAGGGACAGAGTAGCCTAGCTACAGTCCACGGGGTCACAAAGTGATGGACACGACTAGGTGACTAACTCTTCACCTGGGTAAGACTTTAGATGACGTCTCCTTAATGAATATAGTTGTCACAGGAGATTTAAAAAGCTAAAATAGCATACATAATACACTCAATGACTTATATGAGTGCTTCTATTGCTGAGTACTCTTGCTTGAAATATATTTCTTTGTCTAATTTTAAGTCTTTAGCTGTAGCTGCACATTCTATAAACATTTGACTCTCTTGCAGTTTTCAGAACCACAAAATGACACTTCCATTATCAAAAGGGTATCTCACAAATAGTCCTTGAATGTAGTTTATTAACACTGGTCATGTTCAATTTAGAGATCTAGCCCTTCTTAAGCTAATACCGATTTCAGAAAACCTGAAGAGTTTATTCAAATTTCTCCAAGCCAGGCTTCAACAATATATGAATCGTGAACTTCCAGATGTTCAAGCTGGTTTTAGAAAAGGCAGAGGAACCAGAGATCAAATTGCCAACATCCGCTGGATCATCAAAAAAGCAAGAGAGTTTCAGAAAAACATCTATTTTTGCTTTATTGACAATGCCAAAGCCTTTGACTGTGTGGATCACAATAAACTGTGAGAAATTCTGAAGGAGATGGTGCCGGGAGCCAGTGTGAGGAATCCCGCCCGTGACAAGGTCATGAGGAAGGAAGCTGACATACGCAAGGTGTGCTCAGACTTCAGGGACCCCTCTGGAAATTCCTAAGCATGTACCCCAACAAAAATCTGCCGGCTTTTGTGCTCTGCTTTTCCACTCTTCTGACATTTTCTGGAAAAAGTCAATTCAGGGCTTTAGTCTTCCGCATTTGAAAGAGTGTTTCAATCCAAATACTCCTCTGATGGTTTTCTAGCCTGCCTGCAGGACTCCTACAGCTGCGCATGTGATTGTTTGAGGCCTCCTGACCGCAGGAGGCACAGGAAGCTTAAAACATCCTAGGAATGTAGGGGCTTCCGAGGAGACAAAATCTTTAGAATAGGACTGATTAAAGGTTTCATTTGTTGAGTCAATATTTGCTGCCAAATTTTCACATCCTTTAGTTGTAGATATAGTTAGAAAAACAAGTAGTAGACCTTGTGTTAGCAACATTAGATCTTTGAGTTAAGTACCTTCTTTGTTATATCCCACTGCACCTTTGTTCTATAGAGATGTAACTTTAATGTTAATGCTTTAAGGAGATGTAGATTACAGTAAAACACTTCAGGGGAAACAAGATTAACATTCATTAAGAAGGAGAGCCAAAAAGTGTTAACAAGCCTCTTGGCCAGAAGATAATGTAAATCACCTGAGACCTTTTGTATACCAAATATGTATAGAAAGAGCCTGAGCTGCGAACGCTACATGGTCTTGTGTTACCCATTGATCTCTGTGTTTTATCAAAAAGTATAAAAGGCCTTCTGAACAATAAAGGATGGGGCCAGCTTCTGGGGCCAGGGGCCAGGGGCCAGGGGCCAGCTTTTTGGACCAGCTTCTCTAACTAGTCTCCCGGCCTGGTTTCTTGGGGCTCTGGCTCCCCCCGTGTCTCTCTCTCTCTTTCTTCTTCTCTCTCTTTCCCTCTCTCTGCTCTTTACTTTAACTTCAGGCTGAATCTCCACCTGGAGCGCGGAGGCTCGCCAGGTCTACTTACTTGCCCTGGCTGTTAAGATCCGCGAGAAAGGGAGCTTAAGGCGAGGCACTCTTAGATATTCAAGCGGGCGCCAGTGGCCCAACGTAGATGGTGCAAATTCCTTGTCTGGAATTTTATTGGCCTTCCGCATAAACCAAGCTATTCAGCCCTCTTCCTCCACTTAATCTTCTTACTACACTATAGTTTCTTAATCTAATCTTTCATTAATAAATAAACAAGTCTTTCCACGCCGATGCCGTCCACCCTTCGAATTCCCTGGATCCACCGGGGCTGGACCCCGGCAAGATGGGAATACCAAACCACTGGACCTGCCTCTTGAGAAATCTGTATGCAGGTCAGGAAGTAACAGTTAGAACTGGACATGGAACAACAGACTGGTTCCAAATAGGAAAAGGAGTATGTCAAGGCTGTATATTGTCACCCTGCTTATTGAACTTCTATGCAGAGTACATCATGAGAAATGCTGGGTTGGAGGAAGCACAAGCTGGAATCAAGATTGCTGGGAGAAATGTCAATAACCTCAGCTAGTAGATGACATCACCCTTATGGCAGAAAGTGAAGAAGAACTAAAGAGCCTCTTGAAGAAAGTGAAAGAGGAGAGTGAAAAAGTTGGCTTAAAGCTCAACATTCAGAAAACTAAAATTTTGGCATCTGGTCCCATCACTTCATGGGAAATAGATGGGGAAACAGTGGAAACAGTGGCTGACTTAAATTTTTTGGGCTCCAAAATCACTGCAGATTGTGATTGCAGCCGTGAAATTAAAAGACGCTTACTCCTTGGAAGGAAAGTTATGACCAACTTAGACAGCATATTAAAAAGCAGAGACATTACTTTGTCAGCGAAGGTCCATCTAGTCAAGGCTATGGTTTTTCCAGTAGTCATGTATGGATGTGAGAGTTGGGCTGTAAAGAAAGCTGAGGGCCAAAGAATTGATGCTTTTGAACTGTGGTGTTGGAGAAGACTCTTGAGAGTCCCTGGACTGCAAGGAGATCCAACTAGTCCATCCTAAAGGAGATCAGTCCTGTGTGTTCATTGGAAGGACAGATGTTGAAGCTGAAACCCCAATACTTTGGCCATCTAATGTGAAGAGCTGACTCATTTGAAAAGACCCTGATGCTGGGAAAGATTGAGGGCAGAAGGAGAAGGGGATGACAGAGGATGAGATGGTTGGATGGCATCACCAACTCGATGGGCATTGATTTGAGTAAACTCCGGGGGTTGGTGATGGACAGGGAGGCCTGGTGCTCTGTGGTTCATGGGGTCGCACAGAGTTGGACATGACTGAGCTGAACTGAAACTGAGGGTGTTTGTGTCACTCAAGAGCTTTACTACCATTATCTACTTCTCTAGTCACATATTTGAACGTTGGAATTGGTCCTTGCTTACTTCACTATGATTATTTTCCAAAATCACTTTTTCCATCAGGCACTTCTCTATTTCCAGGGATACCAGATCTCTTAGGGTTTCACTCTGTTGAGAAGCACTTAAATTCTTGTCTTGTTCCTTATCTTTGAGGGAAAGATTTTACCTTTTCACTATTTAATGTCATGTAAGCTGAGTTTGTCATATATATCCTTTAGTTATGTTGAGATAGGTTCCCTCTCTAACTGGTTTACTGAGAATTTCATCATGAAAAAAATTTGAATTTTGTCATTTGTTTTCTTCATTTATTGGGATGATTAATTACTTTTACCTGTGTTTGTTAATGTGGTATATCACACTAATTTGATTTGCACACGTTGAACTGTCCTTGCATGCTTGGAATAAACAACACTTGATCATAGTGTATGATCTTTTCAATGCAGTTTTGAAGTTGGTTTTCCAACAGAAGCTTTTGCATTCATGTTCATCAGGAATATTGACGCTTAATTCTTATTCCTTGTTGTGTTTTGTCTGGTATTGAGATCAAGGTAATGCTGGGTTTATAACACGAGTTTGGAAGTACTGCCTATGCTTCTATTTTTATTTTTTGGAAAAATTTAAAAATTATTAATTCTTCAACTGTTAGAGTTCACCAATGAAGCCATGTGGTCCTGGACTTATCTTGTGGGGGAGCTTTGGATAACTGATTCATTCTCCTTATTAGTATTTTGTCTATTCAGATTTTCTATTTTTTCATCATTCAGTCTTTGTAGGGTGTTATGCTTTAGGAATTTAACAATTTCTTCTAAGTCATTTGATTTTGGGGGGGGCTGGGGAAGGGATGTATATTATTCATATTAGTTTCTTATGATCCTTGGTTTTTCTGTAGTATCAATGGTCATATCCCTTCTGCCATTTGTAGTATTATTTATTTGAGACTTCTCCCTTATCTTGATAAATTTAGCTATTTTTTCCTCCATTTTGCTTTCCTTTCCAAAAGTACAGCCTTTATGTTGATTGACTTTTTTTATTTCATTTTTTTAAACTCTGATCTTTGTTATTTCTTTTCTTTTACTAACTTTTGACTTAGCATGTTCTGCGTTTCTAGTTCCTTGGGGTATAAAAGGTCTAGCTTTTTTTTTTCTTCTTCTTCTTAATGTAAGCATTTTTTCACTGCAAACTTTTCTCTTAAAGCTGTGTTTATTGTAATTTGTTATTGTCCTCTAATTTTGGTCATGATATTTTTCTATTTCCATTTGTCTCAGGATATTTTAAAATTCTTTTTTGATTTCTTCTCTAAAATACTGGTTGTTCAGGGATATGTTTAATTTCCATACATTTGTAAAAATTTTAAACTTATTTCTCTAACTGATTTCTAGTTTTACACTGTCGGGGTTGGAAAAGTGTTGGATATGGTTTAGATTTCTGTGACATCCTTGAATGAAGGTCTTACTGTCTGCCAGAGTCAGTTGATCTGGAGATGTGTCAGCCCTTAAAGTGTTAGTCACTCAGTCATGTCAGACACTTTGTGACCTCATGGACTGTAACCCACCAGGCACCTATGTCCACAGAATTCTCCAGGCAAGAATACTGAAGTGGGTAGCCATTCCCTTCTCCAAGGGATCTTCCTGACCCAGGGATCAAACCCAGGTCTCCCATATTCCTGGCAGATTCTTTACCATATCCCTAGGATAGTCAGAAAAGCTGAGGTATATCTATGTGTACAAGTTCCTTCCAGGGAGATACTGGTAAATTGGGGTTGGAGGCCCTCAGACAATTCAATAAGTCAATTTTAATTTTATAATTCCATTTATAGGACTTAAAATATTCTAGCCTTTAGTTCACATCCACTAGATCTCATAATAACAGCCAATTTGTAGATCAAATGAATCTTTAGAAGCTCTGATACAGGGCAGTCAAATAGAGATTACTTAACCAGATTACACATTTATATTCCCTAAATTAGCAACAATGCACTGAGACTCCAGTTTCTTGGACAATAGCTCAAAAAATGATTTCTACCATGTTTCTGCTGATAAATAACAGTTCTAAAATATTGTGTGTAAAATGAGAAAACATAGTACAGGTGAAAACCCCTGAAGTCTTTTATTAAAAAAAATTATTCATAAGTTCTTTCCAGTATGATTCTGTGGAAGAGGTCAGTTTCTCACAAATGCCCCCTGTGGAAGCCAGAGAATCTTCTTGGGCGTTAATTTCATTCTGAAATGTTTTTTGCACAAAGTCACTCTACAATAATAGCTAGAAAATCTAACAAACAGTGGGTTTTTTAACTTTTGCAACTGTAATAAATAAGTACATGAATTTTACATGTTTCTTCAAATATATCTGTATTGTTTAGACATGCTGATTCAGTGCTTTAGCATCAGATTCTAGAGCAGAAACCCACAAAATAGATACACATTAAGAGTGTATCCAGATGAATGCTCTTTACTTCTAGTGTAATATGTATCTTCTTTATAGATCAGCACCCTGGTATTCACAACCATTTTATATTCTTTCTTAACATTTATTATATATATATGCATTCAAGCCACATACCATATCTTCAGTTAATTTTTATTTTGTTAATTATTGATGTCT
This sequence comes from Ovis canadensis, assembly GCF_042477335.2. Taxonomy (NCBI): domain Eukaryota; kingdom Metazoa; phylum Chordata; class Mammalia; order Artiodactyla; family Bovidae; genus Ovis; species Ovis canadensis. Next base: position 85,677,621 of record NC_091259.1, read on the forward strand.
AATGAACACTCACAAATGTTATCTACTCTGTTTATTCCTTCCTTTTTCTTTACTTTGTTCTCTCTCTCTCTCTTTCTCCACTTGTATCCCAAACATTAGGTAAGTGCTTTGGATAATACAGACAGAATGTAGGATCCTTGAGCAAAGATTGTTCACAATCTCATACTGTAGGTCATGATTTCACAAACAGGACAATATTAAATAGAATGATTAAAGAAAATGGTTGTCTGTGAACTATGAAAAGGAGCATTTAATCAGAGCTAAGAATGGGAGGAGTTGATAGCCAATTATTAAGGAAAACTATGCAATTTACCAAAGCACCTTATTTTTTATTTATTTGTTTCTGCTAGGGAAATGTAATTTTATTTATTTTCAAAAAATAAATTTATTTATTTTAATTAGAGGTTAATTACTTTACAATATTGTATTGGTTTTGCCATACATCAACATGAATCTGCCACAGGTATACACGTGTTCCCCATCCTGAACCCTCTCCCTCCTCCCTCCCTGTACCATCCCTCTGGGTCGTCTCAGGGCACCAGCCCCAAGCATCCAGTATCCTGCATCGAACCTGGACTGGTTATTCGTTTCATATATGATATTATACATGTTTCAATGACATTCTTCCAAATCATCCCACCCTCTCCCTCTCCCATGGAGTCCAAATTACTTTCAGTTTTGGATTTCTTAATTCTAAAAAGGTGTGTGTATGTATGTGTCTGTGTGTTCAGTTGCTTCCAGCTCTTTGTGACCCCAGGAACCACAGCCTGCCCAGCTCCTCAGTTAATGGAACTTTCCAAGCAAGAATACTGGAGCAAGTTGCCATTTCCTATTCCAGGGGATATACCTGACCCAAGGATTAAATCCGAGTCCCCTGCATCTCTTGCATTGGCAGGCAGATTGTTTACCACTGAGGCACTGGGAATCCCCTGAAAAGGTATACAGCTGCTCAACTCAAGACCTCTATAAGTGTCAAATTATCTTCCTAGAATCATTTCCTTCCCGAATTTTTGAATCTGACAATATCTCCTTTAAAGAAAACCTTTCTTCTGCACACTATGTTTTGACATTTGTTCCTAGATTTTTAACCCTACTTTTTTTTTGTTTTTGTTTTTAATTAATGAAAGTCTTAAACTTTACTATGAATTGTATGTGTGGTTAGTTAGTAAATGTTTCTTTATTCATCTAGATTATACGGTTCATTTTTATACAAACTAATGGGTTTTTAAAGAAATGTAAAGCACTTAGAGACAGACAAAGAAGAATTAAATAGTTGATAAATATTAATACACTTGAAATAATAATGTTTGAATGAATGGATACATACAAAACGTATGATAGAATTTGAAGAGCCAGGAAGTTTTACACAGGGTTTCACAGATAAGGTCAAGACATAAAATGAAGCATGACAAGTTTTGAAAACTGCAACAATTTCCTATGGCTTAACTTTACTATAGATACTCATTTATTAAGTAATTTGATAAAATTATATTTCTCATGCATCATACCGTATAATTTTGCAAAAATAATAACTACTATATGTGTGTGCATATGTGTTATATAAATCTTTGAAACCATCTTTTATTTTTTAGTTTTCCTAGAGCATTTTTCACATCCTTGTTCCGTAGGCTGTAAATCAGAGGATTTAACATGGGAATCATAAGGGTGTAAAACAATGAGGTCATTTTGTCTTGATCTAAAGAGTAGATTGAACTTGGCCTAAAGTACATAAAAAGCATAGTTCCCTGGAAAATTGCCACAGCGGTTAAGTGGGAGGCGCAGGTGGAGAAAGCTTTGAACCTCCCCTTAGTAGAATGGATCTTTGAGACTGCTAGGATGATATAACAGTAAGAGACAAGAACTCCTGAAATTGAGCTCAATTCAATGAAGCCGAAAACAATAAATACTATCCATTCATTGACCTGTGTATCAGAGCAGGAAAGAAGGTAGAGTGGAGGTAAGTCACAGAAGAAGTGGTTAATCTCATTTGACCCACAAAAGCATAAGTGGAATGCTAATGTCGTGTGGATCAAAGCATCTGTCATTCCCACCAGGTAAACCCCAGCCACCAGCAGGGAGCACACCCCACTGGACATGCTGACCGCATAGAGCAAGGGGCTGCTGATGGCCCTGTATCGATCATAGGCCATCACTGCCAGCAGGAGACACTCAGAATCTGCAAAGGTACAGGCAATCAAGAACTGTAGGGCACAGCCATAGAAGGGGATTGATTTGTTCTTGGCCAAAAGGTCAACCAGCATTTTGGGCCCAATGGCTGTGGAATAGCAGAGGTCACAGAAGGAGAGGTGGCTGAGGAAAAAGTACATTGGCGTTTGCAGCTGGGGATCCATTCTAATCAAAATTATCATTCCAAGATTTCCCAGAAGATTAATGAGATAGACCATCAGCAACATGGCAAATAAGGTCACTTTCACTTCCAGATCACTGGTAATCCCCAAGAAAATGAATTCAGTCACAGAGGAGCAATTTTCTTTCTCCATTCTTTAATTTTTCTTATCTAAATTTTTGACAAAATGATCAGGAAAAGTGTAGACAAATGTACGGACATCTGCAAAATATCTGTAAAGGAGAGCACAGTCTCTTTGTGTAAATGTCATTTTATACTCAGAAAATTACCCAATCATGCCCCTACTTTTTGAAGGAACATTGTTACCTACCTGGCAAAATAAAAACAAACAAAAAACTATATTACACATTGAAAAAGTTTTATCTAAGTCTGCATGTCATTATGATGTATATAAAACTCTATGAGTTTTTCATTTTCCTAGGTTTTTGCCTTCTTACCTCTGGAGGTATAATTGGAAGAATTAATGTCTTATTTTATGTTCAAAATACCATAGAAGAGACACCAATGTTTGAGAGACCTGGCTGTTAGTTATAGGATTAAGCATTTTCCATCTCTGGAAATAGTCATTTGGGCACAAAAATTTGTTACCATTGTTGTGTTTTTCAGAATACAGCTCAGCTAATATTGATTCGAAATGATTGTCTATACATTCTAGAGCATATCAGCAACCATTCATAATGAAAATTACTATGTTGCCGTCCTGGTCTGTTACCTTCAGCATCTGGTAGACATAAAATAGGCCTTATTGAGCTTTACTGTAGAAACGTGTTGCTCCTTTGCCACAGTTCTCATTACTGATCTCTGCCTCGCCCTGGTGCCAGAGGATGGATCCCTTGACCAGCCAAAGAAAAACGATACAAACAAGTGAAAACAATAGAATTTAACACACGCATTTGTGTGTCTTTGATTTTAATTGACTTTTGTATTAAAAAGAAAATGAGATGAGGTGTAATGAACACTTCCGATGTGTCGAGTGTCCTCCTTGTGTATGTATCTGCTTGCGTCATGTCTGCATGTCTCTATTGATCTAAGACTTAGCATATTGGTGACAGGTTTTCTTTAAGTATATATTGGCATATGATTTACATGAAGTTAAGTTTCCAAATATTGCTATTTATAGTATTCTGCCTATATTATATCTGAAATAAAATTTTAAAAACATATGTATATGCTTCCCCAGTGACAAAGAGTAAAGGCTTTCCTGTGAATCTAAATTAAAAGAAAATAATTAAACAGTCATTTTATAGATGCTAGAGACAGATTCTTCCAATTTTGAGAAGAAAATATTTTCTGATTTTTAAACTCATGAGTTTATTATATTGAGTTGGTAGGCATAAGTAATTAATTGATAAATTTCTCATTTTTTAATGCTAAGTTTTTTTCCTGTATTCTTAAATCTGGAGACTCAAGAACATACCTGGAATGAGCAGGGCTTTCTGTCCTTGCGGCCGCTGCTGCTGCTGCTAAGTTGCTTCAGTCGTGTTCAACTCTGTGTGACCCCATGTCCTTGCTACTGATGTCTAAAAAATAAACAGCTAACCTTTTATTTTGCCAGGTAGCATTTGGGACTTAAGTCTCTGAAGAATCCGCCCTCTGGCTCAGTGTTTGCTAACATTTGGTTAATTATATTTTCTGCTCTGTATTTTCCCCTGTGAAAATAGTAACAACCTTTGCAAAAATTAAGCTTTATTTCTTCACTATTGTCAACATATTGATCTGACAGTAAGAAAAATACAGATTATGCTTAGTCTAAGCTGCACAGTTACACTGAATCTAAACTCCCCTTACCTAGTCAAAGCAGAGATCCGATGAATTACAAGATTTCCCAACTTAGTAATTTACATCTTCCTATTATTCATTTGGTTTCTTCCTTTTTGAAATATCCACCTTCCCCATGTCATTTAGCAATATTTCCAGTAATAAAAGTATATGAAGAAATGTCAAAGCAATGCATGAAAAGCCAATAGATTCAAATAATCAGTACCTAAAATCAATTCTTTTTGATTAAAGCGATGATTTGATGTAGTTTGTGGGGATACTTGGATTCCACTAACAAACATTAGAAATGAAAAGTGAGGAAAATGGACTTATTTTATACCTGCACTTTATCTTTTTAGAACAAAGATTGACTGAGATGTTAAAGCCTTTTTATGACTCACAATTCCCGTCTTATTAAAGAGGCAAAAACAAGATATGTGTATTTGAGATATGTGTAAAGAGAATTGATGATGAATTTAAGTCCTCTTAGGCTTCAAAATCACTGCAGATGGTGACTACAGCCATGAAATTAAAAGATGCTTGTGACTTTCCTGGTGGCTCACGTGGTAAAGCATCTGTCTACAATGCAGGAGACCTGGGTTCGAGCCCTGGGTTGGGAAGATCCCCTGGAGAAGGAAATGGCAATCCACTCCAGTACTATTGCCTGGGAAAATCCCATGGATAGAGGAGCCTGGTAGGCCCCAGTCTATGTTGTCGCAAAGAGTTGGACACAACTGAGCGACTTCACTTCACTGTGCCTTGGAAGAAAAGCTAGGACTAAGCTTGGAAGGAAAGTTATGACCAACCTAGATAGCATATTAAAAAGCAGAGACATTACTTTGCCAACAAAGATCCGTCTATCAAGGCTATGGTTTTTCCAGTGGTCACATATGGATGTGAGAGTTGGACTGTGAAGAAAGCTGAGCACCGAAGAATAGATGCTTTTGAACTGTGATGTTGGAGAAGACTCTTGAGAGTCTCTTGGACTGCAAGGAGATCCAACCAGTCCATTCTAAAGGAGACCAGCCCTGGGTGTTCTTTGGAAGGACTGGTGCTAAAGCTCAAACTCCAGTATTTTGGCCACCTCATGCCAAGAGTTGACTCATTGGAAAAGACCCTGATGCTGGGAAGGATTGGGGGCAGGAAGAGAAGGGGACGACTGAGGATGAGATGCCTGGATGGCATCACCGACTCGATGGACGTGAGTTTGAGTGATCTCCGGGAGTTGGTGATGGACAGGGAGGCCTGGTGTGCTACAATACATGAGGACGCAAAGAGTTGGACACAACTGAAGTGACTTAACAGCAGCAGCCGCAGGCATAAAATGTTTTATTAACAAATTTATTTTACCAAAACAGTAGCTACTTGTTCTAGAGTCTTGGAATCATTACCTGGAAACCTTACCTGAGATGAGTAGGTCTTGGGCAGCTGAATAAGCAGATAGGCTTTTATGTTACCAGGCACAGTTCAGTTCAGTCGCTCAGTTGTGTCCGACTCTTTGCAACCCCATGAATCGTAGCACGCCAGGCCTCCCTGTCCATCACCATCTCCTGGAGTTCACTCCGACTCACATCCATCGAGTCGGTGATGCCATCCAGCCATCTCACCCTCTGTCGTCCCCTTCTCCTCCTGCCCCCAATCCCTCCCAGCATCAGAGTCTTTTCCAATGAGTCAACTCTTCGCATGAGGTGCCCAAAGTACTGGAGCTTCACCTTTAGCATCATTCCTTCCAAAGAACACCCAGGACTGATCTCCTTCAGAATGGACTGGTTGGATCTCCTTTCAGTCCAAGGGACTCTCAAGAGTCTTCTCCAACACCACAGTTCAAAAACATCAATTCCTCGGTGCTCAGTCTTCTTCACAGTCCAACTCTCAAATCCATACATGACCACTGGAGAAACCATAGCCTTGACTAGATGGACCTTAGTCGGCAAAGTAATGTTTCTGCTTTTGAATAGGCTATCTAGGTTGGTCATAACTTTCCTTCCAAGGAGTAAGCCTCTTTTAATTTCATGGCTGCAATCACCATCTGTAGTGATTTTGGAGCCCAAAAAAATAAAGTCTGACACTGTTTCCACTGTCTTCCCGTCTATTTCCCATGAAGTGATGGGACCAGATGCCATGATCTTCGTTTTCTGAATGTTGAGCTTTAAGCCAACTTTTTCACTCTCCTCTTTCACTTTCATCAAGAGGCTTTTTAGTTCTTCTTCACTTTCTGCCATAAGGGTGGTGTCATCTGCATATCTGAGGTTATTGACATTTCTCCCAGCAATCTTAATTCTAGCTTGTGCTTTTCCAGCCCAGCGTTTCTCATGATGTACTCTGCATATAACTTCAATAAGCAGGATGACAATATACAGCCTTGATGTATTCCTTTTCCTATTTGGAACCAGTCTGTCGTTCCATGTCCAGTTCTAACTGTTGTTTCCTGACCGGCACACAGATTTCTCAAGAGGCAGGTTAGGTGGTCTGGTATTCCCATCTCTTTCATTGTGATCCACAAAGTCAAAGGCTTTGGCATAGTCAGTAAAGCAGAAATAGATGTTTTCCTGGAACTCTCTTGCTTTTTCCATGATCCAGCGGATGCTGGCAATTTGATCTCTTGTTCCTCTGCCTTTTCTAAAATCAGCTTGAACATCAGGAAGTTCACAGTTCACGTATTGCTGAAGCCTGGCTTGGAAACTTTTGAGCATTACTTTACTATTGCGTGAGATGATTTCAATTGTGCAGTAGTTTGAGCATTCTTTGGCATTGTCTTTCTTTGGGATTGGAATGAAAACTGACCTTTTCCAGTTCTGTGGCCACTGCTGAGTGTTCCAAATGTGCTGGCATATTGAGTGCAGCACGTTCACAGCATCATCTTTCAGGATTTTAAATAGCTCCACTGGAATTCCATCACCTCCACTAGCTTTGTTCATAATGATGCTTTCTAAGGCACACTTGACTTCACACTCCAGGATGTCTGGCTCTAGATGAGTGATCACACCATCGTGATTATCTGGGTCATGAAGATTTTTTTGTACAGTTTCTTCTGTGTATTCTTGCCACTTCTTCTTAATATCTTCTGCTTCTTTTTAGTCCAGACCATTTCTGTCCTTTATCAACCCCATCTTTGCATGAAATGTTCCCTTGGTATCTCTAATTTTCTTGAAGAGAGCTCTAGTCTTTCCCATTCTGTTTTCCTCTATTTCTTTGCATTGATCACTGAAGAAGGCTTTCTTATCTCTTCTTGCTATTCTTTGGAACTCTGCATTCAGATGCTTATATCTTTCCTTTTCTCCTTTGTTTTTCACCTCTGTTCTTTTCACAGCTATTTGTAAGGCCTCCCCAAACAGCCATTTTGCTTTTTTGCATTTCTTTTCCGTGGGGATGGTCTTGATCCTTGTCTCCTTTACAATGTCATGAACCTCATTCCATAGTTCATCAGGCACTCTATCTACCAGATCTAGGCCCTTATATATATTTCTCACTTCCACTGTATAATCATAAGGGATTTGATTTAGGTCATACCTGAATGGTCTAGTGGTTTTCCCTACTTTCTTCAATTTAAGTCTGAATTTGGTAATAAGGAGTTCATGACCTGTGCCACAGTCAGCTCCTGGTCTTGTTTTTGCTGACTGTTTAGAGCTTTTCCATCTTTGGCTGCAAAGAATATAATCAATCTGATTTCACTGTTGACCATCTGGTGATGTCCATGTGTAGAGTCTTCTCTTGTGTTGTTGGAAGAGGGTGTTTGCTATGACCAATTCATTTTCTTGGCAAAACTTGATTAGTCTTTGTCTTGCTTCATTCCACATTACCAGGCACAGTGGGACTTAAATCCCTCTGCTAGTGTGTCTAGGTTTTAACATTATGCGAACACATCATTGAAGTTATTTCTGCTTCTGTGTCCCCCTGTGAATTCAGAAACAACTTAGCAAAGTCTGAACTTTTATGCTTCACTATTGTCACCAAATTAATCTATGGTATGAAGAAGACTGCAAAGGTATTTAAGGTGCTCCCCACAGTTGTGCTCTCTCTGCTCAAAAAGGTACACCAGTTGAGAGTTGTGAGTTAAATTTTATTTGGGGCAAAATGAGGACTGCAGCCTGGGAGATAGCAGCTCAGGTAGCTCTGAGAGATTTCTCCAAAGAGGCACTGGGAAAAGATCAATATATGAAATTTTGATAAAGGGAGAGTTCTATGCAATCAAATGCTTATTTTACAAAAGCTTTTCTGATGGTCACAAGGAGCTAATGTCTCCATGAAGGGATTTAGTGATTTTCTAGGTATGAATAGATGCAAGGATTTGGATCATAAAATCAGTTTCTGAAAATATCTAACATCTAAAGACCAAGTTCCACCAGTTTCCCTGGGGCACAGAGTGCCTCCCTCTCTACCCTGAATTCCTCTCAGGGTGTGTCACAGGTCAGCAGCAGCTGCAGCACGGGGTTCAGTTTCCACACAGGCAGGTGGCAAATACCCTTGTTGTTGTTCAGTTGTTGGCAAAGATTTTTGGCAAGTGCTAATTTGTAATTGACACCTCCATCAATATTCTCCTTCTTTAGTCAGAGGAAATCTAATGAAAATCAAATAGATCCCTCTTTTCCAAATTCTTTGGATTGTTCATTGTGTTTTTGAAGCATTCTCCTTAACTACCTCATGTGGAAATATTACTACACTTTGACCATATTTATTTTTATTTAAATGTTATATATATTTCATATAAATAGTTCTTTGGGTTTAAATATATTTTCAAGGTTGCTCACCCATCACCATTATCTCCTTCTGGAACATTTGCATCAATGAAACACTCATGCTAGTGTCTGTCACTGCCTCTTCTTCCCTTGCCCAGCTCTGGCAAACACTAATCTTCTTTCTGAGCCTAAGTAATTGCATCTTCTGGCCAATTCACATACAAAGAATCATGAAATAATGTGTATCTATGTGTGTGTCCTGTCAGGTTTCTTTTCTTCAGTTCAGTGTCTTTAAGGTTAAGTCATGTTGCTGAATGCATTGGAATTTCATTTCATTAAATGGCACAACAATACTGCGTTTTATAGATACAACACATTTTATTGACCCATTCTTCAGATGGATGGATGTGGCTTGTCTCTACTCTTTATCTATTATGAACAATGATGTTTTAACATTTATGTCAATGTTGCCTTTCAAGGCAGCCTTCAAAACCAAACATCAGCTTATTCCCATCCTTCAATCTCATACTGATAGTTTACAGTGAACAATGTCGGAGTTGTGATCTCCAAAGAAGATTTTGCTTCAGGACCAGGGACCAGGCTTGATCACTCAGAGCTTTTGTGTGGCAGAAGTTTTGATACAGTGAGAAAAAGACAGAGAAAGCTTCTGACATAGGCATCAGAAGGGGGTGGAGGGTGTCCCACTCACTAGTTTTATCAAGCCCGTATAAACTTTGAGCCAGGGACTTCCCTGGAGGCTCAGACGGTTTAGTGTCTGTCTGCAATGTGGGAGACCTGGGTTCGATCCCTGGGTCAGGAAGAACCCCTGGAGAAGGAAATGGCAATCCACTCCATTACTATTGCCTGGAAAATCCGATGAACTGAGAAGCCCGGTAGGCTACAGTCCATGGGGTTGCAAACAGTCAGACACGACTGAGCAACTTCACTTTATATACATTTACCAAACCCATTCCCCCAACACTATTATCAGACACACTTCCACAACATAGGTTTTAAAAGAGCAAGATTAGTCAGAAGGTTCTTGCCAAGAAGGAGAAACATGTCCTTAAGCGAGATACATTGTTGTTACATAATCACTGAGTGAGAGAGTGAAGTTGCTCAGTCGTGTCTGACTCTTTGTGACCCCATGGACTGTAGCCTACAGTCCATGGGATTTTCCAGGCAAGAGTACTGGAGTGGGGTGCCATTTTAGTACAGAGCTTAAGGAAAAACACACCCTAGAGCAAGAAGAGCTGTTTTGTGTAATCATTAGCTCTGGGGTTAAAGAAAATATGTGATTAAGACAAGCCCCAGACGCCTTCAGTTCAATTCAGTTCAGTTGCTCAGTCGTGTCCGACTCTCTGCAACCCCATGAATTGCAGCATGCCAGGCTTCCCTGTCCATCACCATCACCTGGAGTTCACTCAGACTCAAGTCCATCGAGTCAGTGATGCCATCCAGCCATCTCATCCTCTGTCATCCCCTTTTCATCCTGCCACCAATCCCTCCCAGCATCAGAGTCTTTTCCAAGGAGTCAACTCTTTGCGTGAGGTGGCCAAAATACTGGAGTTTCAGGTTTAGCATCATTCCTTCCAAAGAAATCCCAGGGCTGATCTCCTTCAGAATGGACTGGTTGGATCTCCTTGCAGTCCAAGGGACTCTCAAGAGTCTTCTCCAACACCACAGTTCAAAAGCATCAATTCTTCAGCACTCAGCCTTCTTCACAGTCCAACTCTCACATCCATACATGACCACAGGAAAAACCATAGCCTTGACTAGATGGACCTTTGTTGGCAAAGTAATGTCTCTGCTTTTGAATATGTCATCTAGGTTGGTCATAACTTTCCTTCCAAGGAGTAAGTGTCTTTTAATTTCATGGCTGCAGTCACCATCTGCAGTGATTTTGGAGCCCCAAAAAATAAAGTCTGACACTGTTTCCACTGTTTCCTCATCTATTTCACATGAAGTGATGGGATCAGATGCCATAATCTTCGTTTTCTGAATGTTGAGCTTTAAGCCAACTTTTTCACTCTCCTCTTTCACTTTCATCAAGAGGCTTTTTAGTTCCTCTTCACTTTCTGCCATAAGGGTGGTGTCATCTGCATATCTGAGGTTATTGATATTTCTCCCGGCAATCTTGATTCCAGCTTGTGCTTCTTCCAGCCCAGCATTTCTCATGATGTACTCTGCATATAACTTCAATAAGCAGGGTGACAATATAAGCCTTGACACACTCCTTTTCCTATTTGGAACCAGTCTGTTTTTCCATGTTCAGTTCTGTTGCTTCCTGACCTGCATATAGGTTTCTCAAGAGGCAGGTTAGGTGGTCTGGTATTACCATCTCTTTCAGAATTTTCCATAGTTTATTGTCATCCACACTGTCAAAGGCTTTGGCATAGTCAATGAAGCAGAAATAGATGTTTTTCTGGAACTCCCTTGCTTTTTCAATGATCCAGAGGATGTTAGCAATTTGATCTCTGGTTCCTCTGCCTTTTGTAAAACCAGCTTGAACATCTGGAATTTCATGGTTCATGTATTGCTGAAGCCTGGCTTGGAGAATTTTGAACATTACTAGCGTGTGAGATGAGTTAGACATTTACCCAAGTCTAACATTGTTTTTGTCATATTTACACTTTTTATTTCAGTGGCAAGGATGAAAGAAGAGATCAAGACATATGACTATAATATTAACACATGTCACACTCATTGATAAATTGCATTTTGACAATGATATTTACCATCACACATTGCACTGGTTGTGTGAGAAGAATGTGGTGTTGAAAGATTAAATGGGTTGACCAGTTTTCCCAGCACCAATTGTTAAAGAGATTGTCTTTACTCCATTGTATATTTTTGCCTCCTTTGTCAAAGATAAAGTGTCTATAGGTGTGTGGATTTATCTCTGGGTTTTCTATTTTGTTCCCTTGATCTATATTTCTATCTTTGTATCTACTGTCTTGATGACTGTGGCTTTGTAGTAGTGCCTGAAGTCAGGCAGGTTGATTCCTCCAGTTCCATTCTTCTTTTTCAAGATTGCTTTGGCTATTCAAGGCTTTTTGTATTTCCATACAAATCTTGAAATTATTTGTTCTAGCTCTGTGAAAAATACCGCTGGTAGCTTGATAGGGGTTGCATTGAATATGTAGGTTGCTTTGGATAGTATACTCATATTCACTATATTGATTCTTCCCATCCATGAACATGGTATATTTCTCCATCTATTAGTGTCCTCTTTGATTTCTTTCATCAGTGTTTTATAGTTTTCTATACATACGTCTTCAGTTTCTTTAAGTAGATATATTCTTAAGTATTTTATTCTTTTAGTTGCAATGATGAATGGAATTGTTTCCTTAATTTCTTTTTCTACTTTCTCATTATAGTGTATAGGAATGCAAGGGATTTCTGTGTGTTGATTTTATATCCTGCAACTTTACTATATTCATTGATTAGCTCCAGTAATTTCCTGGTAAAAGAATGAAATTAGATCACTTTCTAACACCATATACAAAAATAAACTTAAAATGGATTAAAGATCTAAATATAAGTCCAGAAACTATAAAACTCCTAGAGGAGAACATAGGCAAAACACTCTCAGACATAAATCACAGCAGGATCCTTTATGATCCACTTCCCAGAATACTGGAAATAAAAGCAAAAATAAATAAATGGGATCTAATTAAAATTAAAAGTTTCTGCACAAAGAAGGAAAATATAAGCAAGGTGAAAAGACAGCCTTCTGAATGGGAGAAAATAATAGCAAATGAAGCAAATGACAAACAACTAATCTCAAAAATATACAAGCAACTTATGCAGCTCAATTTCAGAAAAATAAACAACCCAATCAAAAAATGGGCCAAAGAACTAAACAGACATTTCTCCAAAGAAGACATATGGATGGCTAACAAACACAAGAAAAGATGCTCAATATCACTCATTATCAGAGAAATGCAAATCAAGACCACAATGAGGTACCATTTCACACCAGTCAGAATGGCTGTGATCCAAAAGTCTACAAGCAATAAATGCTGGAGAGGGTGTGGAGAAAAGGGAACCCTCTTCCACTGTTGGTAGGAATGCAAACTAGTACAGCCACTATGGAGAACAGTGTGGAGATTCCTTAAAAAAAACAGAAATAGAACTGCCATATGACCCAGCAATCCCACAGCTGGGCATACACACTGAGGAAACCAGAATTGAAAGAGACATGTGTACCCCAATGTTCATCTCAGCACTGTTTATAATAGCTAGGACATGGAAACAACCTAGATGTCTATCAGCAGATGAATGGATAAGAAAGCTGTGGTACATATATACAATGGAGTATTACTCAGCCATTAAAAATAATACATTTGAATCCGTTCTAATGAGGTGGGTGATACTGGAGCCGATTATACGGAGTGAAGTAAGCCATAAAGAAAAACACCAATACAGTGTACTAACACATATATATGGAATTTAGAAAGATGGTAATGATAACCCTGTATGAGAGACAGCAAAAGAGACACAGATGTATAGAACGGACTTTTGGACTGTGAGGGAGAGGGAGAGTGTGGGATGATTTGGGAGAATGGCATTGAAACATGTATACTATCATGTAAGAAACGAATCGCCAGTCTATGTTCGATACAGGATACAGGATGCTTGGGGCTGGTGCATGGGGAGGATCCAGAGAGATGATATGGGGTGGGAGGTGGGAGGGGAGTTCATGTTTGGGAACTCATGTACACCCGTGGTGGATTCATGTCAATGTATGGCAAAATCAATACAGTATTGTAAAGTAAAATAAAGTAAAAATAAAAACTAAAAAAAAAAGAACGATTAAATAGGAAAAGAATGAAGACTCTTGAGATAGACAGAGTGTTAACATATATTAGTAAACCAATAATTAATGGCATAACATTGAAACCATAGGCTTCCCTTGTGGCTCAGCTGGTAAAGAATTTGCCTGCAATGCGAGAGCCCTGGGTTTGATCTCTGGGTTGGGAAGATCCCCTGGAGAAGGGAACCGCTACCTACTCCAGTATTCTGGCCTGGAGAATTCCATGGACTGTTTAGTCCATGAGGTGGCAAAGAGTCAGACACGACTGAATGCCTTTCACTCACTCATTGGCACCATATTTTATCTGACTTTAATATATTCCAGCCAATGTTTTCTGTCATGTTACTTCTCATAAGCAACAGTTGAAAAGAAGTTTGAATAAAGTAATAAAATATACCAGAAATCAAAACCCACAAATCTTTTATATTATAGAATAGCTATTTTACGGTGTTTTTTACCATGATAACTCTTCTTAACATGCCATCAGTTCAGTTCAGTTCAGTCACTCAGTCGTGTCCGACTCTTTGCGACCCCATGAATCGCAGCACGCCAGGCCTCCCTGTCCAACACTAACTCCCTGAGTTCACTCAGACTCTCGTCCATCAAGTCAGTGATGTTATCCAGCCATCTCACCCTCTGTCGTCCCCTTCTCCTCCTGCCCCCAATCCCTCCCAGCATCAGAGTCTTTTCCAATGAGTCAACTCTTCACATGAGGTGGCCAAAGTACTGGAGTTGTAGCTTTAGCATCATCCCTTCCAAAGAAATCCCAGGGTTGATCTCCTTCAGAATGGACTGGTTGGATCTCCTTGCAGTCCAAGGGGCTCTCAAGAGTCTTCTCCAACACCGCAGTTCAAAGGCATCAATTCTTCAGTGCTCAGCCTTCTTCACAGTCCAACTCTCACATCCATACATGACTACTGGAAAAACCACAGCCTTGACTAGACAGACCTTAGTCGGCAAAGTAATGTCTCTGCTTTTGAATATGCTATCTAGGTTGCTCATAACTTTTCTTCCAAGGAGTAAGCGTCTTTTAATTTCATGGCTGCAATCACCATAGTGTTTTACAAATACCACCATGAAAAGCAAAGGAATTTCATAGGCTTTATTTTTTCATTCTGAAATATTTTTACATAAGGACATTTTATTTACAATGGCAGCTGGAAAATTTAAGACCATCTGAGGCTTTTAACTTTGCAATTTTAATGTGTAGATAAGAGTGTTCTTCAGTAGTTTATGGCATATCAAATATATGATTGGATTGTAGCCTAGCTTTCTCAGCAAACTGATTCAGTGTTTTAGCCTTCAGGAAGCCATATCAAAGTCAGATGTAATAGTCAAATATCAAGAAGTTATAGCTTCTTACTTCTAGTGCAATTAACAAACACATGTGTCTTTATAAGAATATTATCTTAGTGTCCATAACAATTTTATGCACCTTCCAAAAAACTGTTGTGTATATTACATACAATATATATACACTGTTGTGAAATATGTGTCTATGTGTGTGTGTGTTAAGATACTTAACAAATCTTCAATGAATTTTGTGTTATTGAGACATAAGTAATAGTCAAAAAATGTTGCCGACTGTTTTTAGGTAAATTCATTTTTATTTATTTTATATCCCAGGCAAAATTCAGTGCTTGTTAAAAAGGATGAAATGCTAGTTCTTTAGCAAAGAATTCTTACAAAAAGGGTGATATAAAGCAATGCCTTAAAGGTGATTGTTTGTAAACCATAGAGAGGTGGGCATTTAACCAGGGTTGAAGATGAGGAGGCAGAAAATAAAATTATCTTGGAAGAAGTGCAGAAGAATTGATAGTTGATAACAACAGCACAATATTGTACTTTAACAAGTAGATAGCTCTTCTGTATGTCTTTAAAATCTAATCTTTAGATATCTAATGTTTATCTTTAACTTATATGCAGAGTACATCATGAGAAACGCTGGGCTGGAAGAAGCACAAGCTGGAATCAAGATTGCTGGGAGAAATATCAATAACCTCAGATATGCAGATGACACCACCCTTATGGCAGAAAGTGAAGAGGAACTCAAAAGCCTCCTGATGAGAGTGAAAGAAGAGAGCGAAAAAGTTGGCTTAAAGCTCAACATTCAAAAAACGAAGATCATGGCATCTGGTTCCATCACTTCATGGGAAATAGATGGGGAAACAGTGGAAACAGTGTCACAAAACTTTATTTTGGGGAGCTACAAAATCACTGCAGATGGTGATTGCAGCCATGAAATTAAAAGACGCTTATTCCTTGGAAGGAAAGTTATGAGCAACCTAGATAGCCTATTCAAAAGCAGAGACATTACTTTGCCAACAAATGTCCGTCTAGTCAAGGTTTTGGTTTTTCCAGTGGTTATGTATGGATGTGAGATTTGGACTGTGAAGAAAGCTGAGCACCGAAGAATTGATGCTTTTGAACTGTGGTGTTGGAGAAGACTCTTGAGAGTCCCTTGGACTGCAAGGAGATCCAACCAGTCCATCCTAAAGGAAATCAACCCTGAATATTCATTGAAAGGACTGATGTGGAAGCTGAAACTCCAGTACTTTGGCCGCCTCATGTGAAGAGTTGACTCATTGGAAAAGCATCCCTCTGATGCTTGGAGGGATTGGGGGCAGGAGGAGAAGGGGATGACAGAGGATGAGATGGCTGGATGGCATCACCGACTCAATGGACATGAGTTTGGGTGAACTCCGGGAGTTAGTGATGGACAGGGAGGACTGGCGTGCTGCGATTCATGGGGTCGCAAAGAGTCAGACATGACTGAGCGACTAAACTGAAGTGAACTTATTCAAACATAACTGGCTAACACCATGTGTAATTGTAAGTACAGAATGTGATATAATGTAT
Organism: Ovis canadensis; assembly: GCF_042477335.2. Classification (NCBI taxonomy): domain Eukaryota; kingdom Metazoa; phylum Chordata; class Mammalia; order Artiodactyla; family Bovidae; genus Ovis; species Ovis canadensis. The sequence goes on from NC_091259.1 coordinate 85,694,101, forward strand.
ACATTGAGAAATGATTAGCACAATAAGGTTGGTTAACACAGGCTTCATCTCACAGTGTTACCATTTTGAGTGTGTGTATAGTGAGGACAGTTAAAACGTACTTTTTTTTTTTTTGCAAATTTCTCATGTTTTCATTATTGCTAACTAGATATACCATATACATTTAGGTCCCCTTAATTATTCGTCAAATAACAAAGTTTGTACACTTTTTCCAATATCACCAATTTCCCCTACCTTTTGGGCCCTAGCAACAGTCAACTCAGTCTGTTTTTGTGAATTTCATCTTTTTTTTTTTTTGACTGTAGCACTCAGCTTGCTGGGATCTTAGTTCCCTGATCAGGGATCAAACTGGACTCAGTTTGTGAAAGCGTTGAATTCTAATCACTGGGCTGTCAGGGAGTTTCTGAATTTGACGTTTTAGATTTTACACATAATTGAGATCATATAGTACTTGTCTTCCTCTCTATTAATATTTCACATAACACATGACCTCACAGTTCTTCCATGTTGTAGGGAACATGACTTCTAAAAGACATAGACATGTACACTTCAGTTCAGTTCAGTTTAGTCACTCAGTTGTGTCCAACTCTTTGAGACCCCATGGACTGCAGCACGTCAGTCTTCCTTGTCCATCACCAATGCTGGAGTTTACTTAAACTCATGTCTGTTGAGTCAGTAATGCCACTTTAAGATCTGAATAACTGTCAGATCCTCTGACTACAACCTTTTCATTTCCCAGATTGAATCTTTAAAATTTGACTGAAGATCTCTATCCAAAGTAGCTTTTCTTTTTGAATAGTTTTAGATATTTTTGTTTTGAAATTATAGCCCTTTATGTTTTATGTCATGATGAACTTGAAGCCAATTATGAATTACTTGACTATTTTTTTCATTTGTTTTTAGTACTAACTTCCATAGTGCATAAACTATAAGATCTAGAATAATATACAAAAAGGCTACAGGCTCAAAGATCACTGAGTAAATGCACAATAAATCTTAGTGTAGTTGAAAACGATGTTTGAATTAAACAATGAACAAAATTACTACAATGTAAAAGAAAAATTTTCACATAGACAAAGTGCTACACACACACACACATATAAATCCTTAAAGCATAATGAAACATGACATGTGTGGGGGAACAAAATTAGGATTTAATACAAATATCACTTTAAAAATTTGAGAAATTATTATTCTCATGTATCCTATCATTTAATTTTAGTAGATGAACAAACAATATATGTATATGAATGTGTAGGTGTACACAAATGCCTAATACAAAAAACTAAAACCATTTATGTTTCAATTTTTCCAGGGCCTGTTTCACATCCTTGTTCCTTAGGCTGTAAATCAGAGGGTTTAACATGGGAATCACGAGGCTGTAAAACAATGAGGTCACTTTGTCTTCATCGAGAGAGTAGGATGAGCTCGGCCTGAAATACATGAAGAGCAGGGTTCCCTGGAAAATGGCCACCGCAGTTAGATGGGAGATGCAGGTGGAGAAAGCTTTGAACCTCCCCTCAGCAGAGTGGATTTTCAAGACTGAAAGGATGATATAACAATAAGAGACAAGGACTCCTGAAATTGTACTCAGCTCAATGAAACCGAAAACAATAAACAACACCAACTCATTGACCTGTATATCAGAGCAGGAAAGGAGGAAAAGTGGAGGTAAATCACAGAAGAAATGGTTAATCACATTTGACCCACAGAAACATAAGCGGAATGCTAATGTCGTGTGTATCAGAGCATCTGCCATTGCCACCAGGTAAACCCCAGCCACCAGCAGGGAGCGCACCCTGCTGGACATGCTGACTGCATAGAGCAAGGGGCTGCTGATGGCCTTGTACTGGTCATAGGCCATCACTGCCAGCAGGAGACACTCCGAATCGGCAAAGATACAGAAGACCAAGAATTGCAGAGCGCAGCCACAGAAAGAGATTGACTTGTTCTTGGCAAATAGGTCCACCAGCATCTTAGGGCCGATGGCTGTAGAATAGCAGAGGTCACAGGAGGAGAGGTGGCTGAGGAAAAAGTACATGGGTGTGTGCAGCTGGGGATCCATCCTAATGAGGGTGATCATTCCCAGATTTGCCAGAAGATTGATGACATAAACAAGGAGAAACATTGTAAATAGGATCACTTTGTTCTCAGTGTTCTCAGTAATTCCCAAGAAAATGAACTCAGTCACGGAGGAGCAATTCTCTCTTTCCATTCTTCTTTGATCTTGTGCAAACTTTTGAGAAAGTTATCAAGAAAATCACATATGCATGTTTAATGCTTCTGCACAACAACAACAACAACAAATCATAAGGCAGAGCTTTTTTTTTTTTCCCTTGTCTTTTTATTCTTAGAAAGTAATCCAGTCTTGTATCTTCTCCTTAAAGAGGCATAACTGTCTATTCTGCAATAATAATAGGCATATGAGGAAGACTTTGAGGACGTTCAAGTCAATCCAGATGCCATTCATGAGGTTGCTACTTTCTACAAACTCTTCTCTGAGCCTTATTTTTCTTATATCAGAGAGAAGAGCTGGATGATTTTACCTTTCTTCAATTCTTTAAAACCACATGGAAGAAACACCAGTGTTAGCAAGACCAGATTCTAAGACTTCGGACTGAGCTTTCCCTTTGTTTAAAAATATTCACTTGAATACAAAAAAGATTACTATTTTTTGTCTCTCAAAAAGACAAGATTGGTTTAAGAATGTTCTTCTTAGTTCCAGAAGCAGTGAGTACATCACTGACTAGTAATAATAAAAATCATTGTTACTGGTTTTAGCTTATCTTCTGCTTAGCATTTGGTGAGACATGAAATAAGTTATTACTGACCTGCTCCTAGAAACTTGCTATTGCTTTCCCATAATGCTCATTACCTCTTTGTGGAGAGGTTACCGTCTAGGATGACTCTCTTGACCAGTGGAAGAAAAAGAGCTAAAAGAAGTGAAAACAACAGAATGTACCACATATATTTGCATCACTTTAGATTTTAAATGACTTTCAATTTAATTGAATGTAAATTAGATGAGGGATAATAAATGCTTCTAAAATGCAAAGACTTTGCTCTCTCTGTTGTGTTTATGTGAATGCCTGTGTATATATTTTACTGTAAGTGAAAGCAATGGACTTTTTCTTTAGACCTAAGTAAATATAGTACCTGGTCTACAAGGAGGTGAATTTGTAAATGTTTTTGTTTTTATTGTGATATCTACACTATAAAAGAAAACACACCTTAATTTTTTTGTTTCTATAAAACAAAACACACTTTAAATTCATGTACAGTTGCTCATTGAAAAAAGAGCAAAGACTTTTATGTGAGCCAGCATGAAAATAAAATTACATTATGAATGTTAACAAGTTCAGACAGATTCTTCCAATTTTGTGAAGAAAATATTATTTACCATTAAATGCAGATTTTAGTGAGTAGGTAGGCATAAAGTCCTTCATTTACAAACTTTTATTTTCCCCCCAGTTTAAATATTTTCTCTTATTTTTCTTCAGTTAGGATCTGGAAACGTACCTGAAAAGAGCAGGTCTTGGGTAGCTGAACAGTAATGAGCATTTGGTCTTTTATTTCACCAGGTATATTGGGACTTAAATCCCTGTGCTATGGCCCTTAGGCTTTAGTGTTATTCAAACACTTCATTAATTATATTTCTGCTTCTGTATATTCCCCTGGCAGAGGAAGACATGGCTAGATAGCATCACTGACTCAATGGACGTTAATTTGAGCAAACTCTGGGAGATAGTGGTGGACAGAGGAGCCTGGGGCGCTGCCATCCCTGAGGGTGCAGAGTCAGACAGACTTTGAAACAGGACAACCAGCACACCATTCCCCTGTGAATTCAGAAACAATTTAGCAGAAACGGAGTTTTTCTGCTTCATTATTGTGTCCAAATTGCTCTGTGGAAGGAAGGGTACAGCAAATGGTGTGTATGGTGTGTGTCAGCTACCCGAAAACTACCTCCTCTTTCTTGAGTCAAAGAGGAAACTTAGTGAAATTCTAAAAGATCCCCCTTCATCCAACTCTTTTTGATTGTTCATTGTGTTTTTGAACACAAAATATTCTCCTTCACTACCTCATGTCAGAATATTACACTTTGATCACATTTTCTTTTATCTTGAAATATAATCCTATGTCATAAAATCATCCTTCTAATGTATACAGTTCTTTGATTTTTAGTGCACTTTCAAATTTGTTCACTCATTACTACAATCTACTTCCAGAACATCTTCATCAGCCCCAGAAGAAATCTACACCTTCTAGCTCTCAGTCTCCTTTCCTCCCTCTCGAGCCTGGCAACTGCTAATCTACTTTCTGATCCTGTGTGGTTTCCTATTATTGGCCTTGCGTATAAAGAGAATCATGCTGTGTGTGTGTGCTTCTTGTCAGGTTTATTTTCTTTGGTAAAATATTTACCAGTTTCATCCATGTTGTTACATGTGTTAGAATTCTGTTTCATTATGTGGCTGAATAGCATTTCATGTTAAGGATATAATATACTTTGGTGATCCATTTTTCGGAAGGATGAACACTGGCTTGCTTCTACTGTTCAGCTGATATGACTAATGACACTGTAAACATTCCTGTCAATCCCTTTCAAGATAGCCCTCATTACCAAATATCAGCTTTTCCCCATTCTCCAACCACATATCATCCAAGGACATTTCACTGATTTAGTGACTTCATCACATCGTCTAAATAGTGCACTCTTTTCTGAATTATGTTTATTTTATTTATTTAAGGTTTTTTTTTTAAACTACATTAAAGGCCACAGGAATGAAATCAATGGTTGCTTTGTACTTCCTAAACTATATGGTGTTAGGATTTATAAAGGTAGTGGTTTCTAAATATTTATTGTTATTCATTTTTCACTATCAAATGAAGAACAGAGAACAATTACAAGGATAAAAACATACTTGCTTTGGGAATTTTTTATGTATATAGATCACATGAGTGAAGATGTCTCATTTAAAAATTGTGCAGGGTGACGATTTTTTCTAAATCAACGGAGTTCTTTTCAGTTCAGTTCAGTTCAGTTCAGTCGCTCAGTCGTGTCTAACTCTTTGCGACCCCATGAATTGCAGTACGCCAGGCCTCCATGTCCATCATCAACTCCTGGAGTTCACTCAGATTCATGTCCATAGAGTCGGTAATGCCATCCAGCCATCTCATCCTCTGTCGTCCCCTTCTCCTCCTGCCCCCCCAATCCCTCCCAGCGTCAGTCTTTTCCAATGAGTCCACTCTTCGCATGAGGTGGCCAAAGTACTGGAGTTTCAACTTCAGCATCATTCCTTCCAAAGAACACCCAGGACTGATCTCCTTTAGAATGGACTGGTTGCATCTCCTTGCAGTCCAAGGGACCCTCAAGAGTCTTCTCCAACACCACAGTTCAAAAGCATCAATTCTTTGGTTCTCAGCTTTCTTCACAGTCCAACTCTCATATCCATACATGACTACTGGAGAAACCATAGCCTTGACTAATGTCTCTGCTTTTGAATATGCTATCTAGGTTGGTCATAACTTTTCTTCCATGGAGTAAGTGTCTTTTAATTTCATGGCTGCAGTCACCATCTGCAGTGATTTTGGAGCCCCCCAGAATAAAGTCTGACCCTGTTTCCACTGTTTCCCCGTCTATTTCCCATGAAGTGATGGGACCAGATGCCATAATCCTAGTTTTCTGAATGTTGAGCTTTAAGCCAGCTTTTTCACTCTCCTTTCTCACTTTCCTCAAGAGGCTTTTTAGTTCCTCTTCACTTTCTGCCATAAGGGTGGTTTCATCTGCATATCTGAGATTACTGATATTTATCCTGGCAATCTTGATTCCACCTTGTGCTTCTTCCAGCCCAGCGTTTCTCATGATGTACTCTGCATATAAGTTCAATAAGCAGGGTGACAATATACAGCCTTGACGTACTCCTTTTCCTATTTGGAGCCAGTCTGTTGCTCCATGTCCAGTTGTAATATTTTTCTTAAAATAATTTGTTTTCTATTATTTATATTAGTTATATATAAAATTGGAAAAAAACATCTTGGACATTACACTTTTATGTCCTCCTTAAGCCCTCCCAAACAGATAGCAATTGAATTCTCCATACTCCTCAAACATGGTCTTCCATCTTGGTATCTGGTGTGACTGGGCTGCTTCCTAAGGTCACAGAAAGTAAAATAATGCCTTAAGTAGATGGTTGTTTGTGGAATTCAAAGAGACAAAGAAAGATGTTTAACAATGGCGGAAAATGAGGGAAAAGGAAAGGCAATCATCTTAGGCGATATGACACACTGTTGATAGCTGATAATGGCAGCGCAGTAATACAGTTTACCAAGGCTTTCCCCATTGCTCTTTGTAACTTAATTTCCAACTTCCTTTCTTCTTTTTTCCCCTGATTTATTCAGATATAACTGCCAAATAGCATTTGCATTCAATAGATAAAGTGATGATTTGATATATGTATACATTGTGAAATGATTACAACACTAAAATTGGTTAACACATTCACACCTCACATAGTTACCATTGTAGTGTGTGTATAGTGAGACCATTTAAGATCCACTTTTGTAGCTAATTTCAAGCTTATAATAATGCATGGTTAACCAGAGTCACCATGGATATCAGATCCCCAGAGCTTATTCGTCAAATGTAATAACAAAAGCTTTGCACACTTTGAACAGCATCCCCCATTTCTCCCACCTTCCAACTCCTAGCAACCAATAATCTTCTTTCTGTTTCTATGAGTTTATTCTACCTTTTTAGATCCCACATATACATGAGATCATACGGTACTAGTTTTTCCCCGACTGACATAGTTTACTTAGATTAACATCCTTGGAATACCCCATGTTGCAGAAAACATGACTTCTTTACCGCTAAAGACAGGGGATTCTCTACTTCAAGACTTGTCCCATGGTCACATCCTCCGACTGCTATCTGTTCCTCACCCAAAATGGATCTTTCTTAGATATGAGACGGAATATCTTTATCCAAAGATGCTTTTACTTTATACTAGTTTTATAGAGTTTGCTTTTGGATTTACAGCACTCAATTTTTTATTCCATGATGATTTTAAGTCTAATTATGACTTACTTGACTGTTTAGTTCATTATTGGCTAATATTAGCACCAACTTAAGTTCATTAAAATCTAAAAAAAAAATGTACTGTATAAAATATAAAGAACCTAAGTGGTGGAAGATTGCTCAATACATGCATAATGTCTTAGTGAAATTGAAATAATGTTTGAATGGGAAATTAGTCCAGAATTAGCACAGCTAGAAATGTCAAAAGGTTTTTCAAAAATAGCAAGTACCTTATAGAAACTCTGGCCACATATTAAGCATAACATTTGAGGGGAACTGCAATATCTCTTAAGAGCGGGGTTTAATACAAATAATTGTTCATTTAGGAATCTGGAAAAATTATGTTTCTCGTGTATCATGCCATATAATTTTGATTAAGCAATTACTATATGTGTATAGCCATATGTAGAGATATATAATAAAATATTTAAAAATATAGTTTATTTTTCAATTTCTCTAGGGCCTCTTTTACATCATTGTTCCGCAAACTATAAATCAGAGGGTTTAACGTGGGAATCACGAGGCTGTAAAACAATGAGGCCATTTTGTCTTCATCGAGAGAGTAGGAAGAGCTTGGTCGGAAATTCATGAAGAGCAGGGTTCCCTGGAAAATGGCCACCGCAGTTAGGTGGAACGTGCAGGTGGAGAAAGCTTTGAACCTCCCCTCAGCAGAGTGGATTTTCAAGACTGAACGGATGATATAACAATAAGAGACAAGGACTCCTGAAATTGTACTCAGCTCAATGAAACCGAAAACAATAAACAACACCAGCTCATTGACCTGTATATCAGAGCAGGAAAGGAGGAAAAGTGGAGGTAAATCACAGAAGAAATGGTTAATCACATTTGACCCACAGAAACATAAGCGGAATGCTAATGTCGTGTGTATCAGAGCATCTGCCATTGCCACCAGGTAAACCCCAGCCACCAGCAGGGAGCGCACCCTGCTGGACATGCTGACTGCATAGAGCAAGGGGCTGCTGATGGCCTTGTACCGGTCATAGGCCATCACTGCCAGCAGGAGACACTCCGAATCGGCAAAGATACAGAAGACCAAGAATTGCAGAGCGCAGCCACAGAAAGAGATTGACTTGTTCTTGGCAAATAGGTCCACCAGCATCTTAGGGCCGATGGCTGTAGAATAGCAGAGGTCACAGGAGGAGAGGTGGCTGAGGAAAAAGTACATGGGTGTGTGCAGCTGGGGATCCATCCTAATGAGGGTGATCATTCCCAGATTTGCCAGAAGATTGATGAGATAAACAAGGAGAAACATTGTAAATAGGATCACTTTGTTCTCAGTGTTCTCAGTAATTCCTAAGAAAATGAACTCAGTCAAGGAGGAGCAATTCTCTCTACTCATTCTTCTTTGTTCTTGTCTAAAGTTTTAGCAAGTGATCAAGAAAATGACACCTGGATGTGTAACACTTCTGCACATCTGCAAAATATAAGATAGAGCATGATTTTTTTCTATATCTTTATATTTAGAAAATAATTCATGTCAGGTGTATGTATACTTGAAGAGGGATATCTATATATTAAGCAGTAATAAAAATTATCTGGAATTGAGCTTTGAGAAATAGTGATGTAAATTTAGATATCATTCATGAGGTATGCTCCTTATTACTTTCCTTATCTCAGTGGGTAGATATCAACAAATTCCACTCTCCTTATCTCTTCAATAAGAGACACCAGTGATAGCAAAGCCAGGTTTAAGATATGAGACTAAGCATTTTCTATGCTTGAAAATATTCACTTGAATACAAACAATGATTAGAAAAGATAATTACAAAATTTATGTTTCTCAAAAACACATGATAAATTTGAGTCTTTAACTTAGTTCCAGAAACCATGAGTATAACACTGTCTAGCAGTAATAAAAAAATTATTATGGTACAGATTTTAGTTTATGTTGTGTTTAGTATTTGGAGATACATGAAGTAAGTATTATTTACCTTTTTGCTAGAAATTTATAATTGCTTTCCCACAATGCTCATTATCTCTTTTGTAATAGTTGTAGTCAAGGGATGAATCTATTGACCAGTGGAAGAAAAAAGTTAAAAAGAAACAAAAGCAACAGAATGTACCACATACATTAGCATCACTTTAGATTTTAAATCTTTCTGGATTCAATTTATGATAGGAACATATTTCTATCTCAATTTGTAAACACTGGACCATTCAGAGATGGCTTAGTTATTTCAGCACCAAAGTATCAGATCAGTAGTTTAAAAAAAAAATTCAGTATAGCAGTTGGCGAAAGTAATTTGGAGGTAAATGGAGTCCACAAGTGAGAAAACAATAAAGAAGTGTAGGAACAACAGCATGCCATAAAAAAGAAATCTGAAGAAAAAGCCACATGCTCTTTCTGGCTCATCAACAAGGATTTGTAGGGACTTCCCAGAGGAAGGTGCACTTCCTGGGGCTGTGAGAGGCCTGGGAGAGAATTAATTAGGCCTGACCTTGAGGCTAAGTCGCCAAGTTGCCTTTCCCCTGTAAAACAGCATCATTCCTGTGGTTAGGAGAAGGCCCGGCCTGCAGGCCTGCCCAAGTGAAGGCAGTGCTGAAGGAAAGAGGGGAAAGGTTTAGCACCGGGATGGTTTTGTAAGAACAGAGGGTGATGTGGGTGACCAGCCATCCCAGTGTGTCTGGGATTAAGGTTTCCTGAGTGCAGAGCTGTCACTGAGCCTGGACCAGCAAGGCATTAGCAACCATATGTCTATTCATTGCCAGGTACCTCATGTTCTTTCCCCTGAAATCTCAGATCCTGTTATGAGCTTTCGTAAGTATATCAGCAAATGTTATGCAACTCCCCCAAGTGCAGGCATAGCTTGTTTTGTTGGGCTTCACTTCATTGTGCTTCTTGCATGTGGTATGTTTCACAGATTGAAGGACTGTGGCACTCCTTCATTGAGCAAGTCCACTGGCGCCATTTTTCCAACAGCATTTGCTCGCTTTGTGTCTTTGGGTCACATGTTGGTAATGCTCACAATATTTCAACCTTTTTCATTATTACTATGTTTGTTATGGTGATCAGTGATCTTTGATGTTACTGTTGTGATTGTTCTGGTATTTTTTTTAGCAATAAAGTGATTTTAAATAAAAAAAAATCTCCTTTAATTTAATAAAATATAAATGAAAAGAGTGGCAATAAATACTTCTAAAATACATAGAATTCTCCCTATCTTATATGTATGTATTTATGTGTGTGAATGTGTATATATATATTTAATGTATCTGAGAACAGAATATAAGTAATAGACTTTTTCCCTTAGTTCAGTTCAGTCACTCAGTCATATCTGACTCTTTGCGACCCCCAGGGCATATAGTTCATGTGGAGATGAATTTGTACATGTTTTTATTTTTACTGTGGTACCAACACTATTTTTTCAATAAAACAATATATACCTTAAATTGTTTTTTAGTACTTAAGAAATGATAAAAAGAGTGAAGGTGTTCCCATGAACCAAGAAGAAAATGAAATAAATTAAAAGTAATTATGTGTGGATATTAACAAGTTCAGACTCATTCACTTCTGAGAAGAAAATATTATTACTAGCCATTAAATGAAGATTTTAGAGAATAGGAGGCATAAAATATTCCATTTACAAAACTTTTTCTAAAAAAGTTGTGTTTTCTCCTATATTCCTTAAGTTAGGATCTAGAAACCTACCTGAGATGAGCAGGGCTTGAATAGCTGAACAACAACCAGGGTGTGTTAGTCACTCAGTCGTGTCCAGCTCTTTGTGACCCCATGTGACCCTCTCTGGCTCCTCTGTCCATGGACTTCTCCAAGCAAGAATACTGGAGTGGGTTGCTCTTCCCTTCTCCCAGGGATCTTCCCCATCCAGGGATCACACCTCGGTCTCTTGTACTGCAAGCGGGTGCTTTGCCACCTGAGCCACCAGGGAAGACCCACAGGCAGGTGGCCTTTTATTTTACCAGGTACATTAGGTCTTAAATCCCAGCGCTACTGCCCTTAGGCTTTGACGTTATATAAACACTCCATTAATTATATTTCTGTTTCTCTATATTCCCTTGAGGATTCAAAACAGCTTAGCACCAGCTGAGCCTTTGTGTTTCACTGTTGTTACCAAATCGCTCTGTGTTAGGAAGAAAACTGCAAATTTTAGGACTGCCTAACAGTTACCCTGAAACCATCTCCTCCTTCTCTCATAAAACAGGAAACCTAAGGAAACTCAAAAAAGGTCCCTCCCTCCATCACTTCTAACTTCTTTGCATTTTTCATTGTTTTTGAAACATTCTCTTTCATACCTCATTTAGGAGTATTACTACATTCCTACTGTATTTTCTTTTATATTGAAATATAATACTCATATCACATACACCATAAAATTCACCCTTTTAAAGTAGATAGGTTTTTTGTAAGTTTTATTGTGTTTTCAAGGCTTTTCAGTCATCACTACTATCTACCTCCAGGACACTTTCATCAGTTCAGTAAAAAGCCCACACCGATTAGCTCTCATTCCCTATGCCTGCTGACCCCAGCCCTGGCAACCACTAATCTATATTCTGACTCTGAGCAGTTTCTTAGTCTTGCATATAAACAGAATTATGCAATATGTGTTGTATTTTTTCTTCTCTCAAGCTTCTTTTCTTCAGTGAAATATTATCAAGGCTCATCCATGTTGTTCATGTGTCAGAATCAGAATTCTGTTTCATTGTAGGGCACAATTGCCGGGGTCCAGCCCCGGTGGATCCAGGGAATTCGAAGGGTGGACTGCGTCGGCGTGGAAAGACTTGTTTATTTATTAATGAAAGATTAGATTAAGAAACTATAGTGTAGTAAGAAGATTAAGTGGAGGAAGAGGGCTGAATAGCTTGGTTTACGCGGAAGGCCAATAAAATTCCAGACAAGGAATTTGCACCATCTACGTTGGGCCACCGGCGCCCACTTGAATATCTAAGGGTGCCTCGCCTTAAGCTCCCTTTCTCTCGGGTCTTAACAGCCGGGGCAAGTAAGTAGACCTGGCGAGCCTCCGCGCTCCAGGTGGAGATTCAGCCTGAAGTTAAAGTAAAGAACAGAGAGAGGGAAAGAGAGAGAGAAAGAAAGAGAGAGAGAGAGAGACACGGGGGGAGCCAGAGCCCCAAGAAACCAGGCCGGGAGACTAGTTAGAGAAGCTGGTCCAAGAAGCTGGCCCCCGGCCCCAGAAGCTGGCCCCCGGCCCCAGAAGCTGGCCCCATCCTTTATTGTTCAGAAGGCCTTTTATACTTTTGATAAAACACAGAGATCAATGGGTAACACAAGACCATGTAGGGTTCACAGCTCAGGCTCTTTCTATACATCATTTTGTATACAAAAGGTCTCAGGTGATTTACATTATCTTCTGGCCAAGAGGCTTGTTAACACTTTTTGGCTCTCTTCCTTAATGAATGTTAATCTTGTTTCCCCTGAAGTGTTTTTCTGTAATCTACATCTCCTTAAAGCATTAACATTAAAGTTACATCTCTATAGAACAAAGGTGCAGTGGGATATAACAAAGAAGGTACTTAACTCAAAGATCTAATGTTGCTAACACAAGGTCTACTACTTGTTTTTCTAACTATATCTACAACTAAAGGGTGTGAAAATTTGGCAGCAAATATTGACTCAACAAATGAAACCTTTAATCAGTCCTATTCTAAAGAGTTTGACTCCTCCGAAGCTCCTACATTCCTAGGATGTTTTAAGCTTCCTGTGCCTCCTGCGGTCAGGAGGCCTCAAAGAATCACATGCACAGCTGTAGGAGTCCTGCAGGCAGGCTAGAAAGCCATCAGAGGAGTATTTGGATTGAAACACTCTTTCAAATGCAGAAGACTAAAGCCCTGAATTGACTTTTTCCAGAAAATGTCAGAAGAGTGGAAAAGCAGAGCACAAAAGCCGGCAGATTTTTGTTGGGGTACATGCTTAGGAATTTCCAGAGGGGTCCCTGAAGTCTGAGCACGCCTTGCGTATGTCAGCTTCCTTCCTCATGACCTTGTTACGGGATGGATTCCTCACACTGGCTCCCGGCACACAATAATATTTCCTTTTATGGATATTGCACACTTATTGACCGATTGTTCAGTTGGATAAATGTTGGGTTGTTTCTACTCTCTGTCATGGATAATGATGCTATGTTATTCTTGTCAATGCTACCTTTCAAGGCAGCCATCATCACCAAACATTATCTTACTCCTATCTTTCAACCACATACCAAAGGATATTGCATAGATTTTATGTCTCCCTCACATTCTCTAAACTATGCACTGTTTTTCTGAGTTATGTTAATTTGTTCTTGTAAGAATCTCTGCTAAATTTAAGACCTCGTAAATTAGAGCACTGATTATTTTGTATTTTCTAAGCTGAATGGCACAAGGATTTGAAAAGGTAGTACTTTCTAAAGATTTGCCATTAAGTATTTATGACTATAAGGGTAGAAAACAATGTGCTGTGCTCAGTTGCTTGACCATGTGCATCTCATTGCAACCCCCTGGACCATAATCAGCCAGGATCCTCTGTCCATGGAATTTTCCCAGCAAGAATACTGATACTCCTCCAGTCTATCTTCCCAACCCAAGGATGGAACCTGTGTCTCCTGCATCTCCAGCACTGGCTGGCAGATTCTTTATCACTGAGCCACCTGCGAAAACAATGTAAAAAAATACTAGTATACCTGCTTTGAAAATTTTTCTACAGATATAGCTCAATTGTACAAAGCAAGGTCTTAGTGACCTGGATAACCACGATGGTGTGGACACAAACTTAAAGCCAGACATCATAGAGTGTGAAGCCAAGTGGGCCTTGGAAAGCAGTACTATGAACAAAGCTAGTGGAGGTGATGGAATTATAGCTGAGCTATTTCACATCTTAAAAAGATGCTGTTAAAGTGCTGCTTTCAATATGCCAGCAAACTTGGAAAACTCACAAGACTGGAAAAGGTCAGATTTCATTCCAATGTGAAAGAAGAGCAATGGCAAAGAATGCTCAGACTACCATGCAATTGTGCTCATTACACATGCTTGCAAGGAAATGCTCAAAATCCTTCAAGCTAGGCTTGAACAGACATGAGCTAAGAGCTTCCAGATGTACAAGCTGGCTTTAGAAAGGGCAGAGGAACCAGAGATCAAATTGCCAACATCAGTTATTCCAGAAAAAAAAAAAAAAATTACTTCTGCTTCATTGACTGTGCAAAAGCCTTTGACTGTGTGGATCACAAAGAACTGTGGAAAATTCTTAAAGAGATGCAAATACCAGACCACATTACCTGCCTCCGGATAAACCTGTATGCAGTCAAGAAACAACAGTCAGAACTGGACTTACATCAATGTTGTATATTGTCACCATGTTTATTTAGCTTGTATATGCAGAGTACATCATGCAAAATTCCAGATAGGATGAAGCCCAGTCTGGAATCAAGATTGCCTTAAGAAATATCAACAACCTCAGATATGCAGATGATACTACTCTAATGGGAGAAATGAAGAAGAACTAAAGAGTCTCTTGATGAAGATGAAAGAAGAGAGTGAAAATGATGTCTTAAAACTCAACATTCAAAAAACAAAGATTACAGCATCTGGTCCCATCACTTCATGGCAAAGAGATGGGGAAAAAGTGGAAGCAATGATAGATTTTATTTTCTTGGGTTCCAAAATCCCTATGGACATTGAAATTAAAAGATGCTTGCTCCTTGGAAGGAAAGGTATGACAAACCTAGAGAGTGTATTAAAAAGCAGAGATACCACTTTGCTGACAAAGACCCAAACAGCTAAAGCTATGGTTTTCCCAGTAGTCATGTAAGGTTGCGAGAGTAGGACCATAAAGAATGCTGAGGGCTGAAGAATGGATGCTTTCAAATTGTGGTGCTGGAGAAGACTCTTGAGAGTCCTTTAGGAGCAAAGGAGTCAATCCTGAAACATATCAACTCTGAATATTCATTGCAAAGACTGATGCTGATGCTGAAGCTCCAATATTTTGGCCATCTGCTATGAAGAGCCAACTCACTGGAAAAGACCTTGATGCTGGGAAAGATTGAGGGCAGGAGGAGAAGGGGGTTACAGTGTATGAGATTGTTGAATGGCATCAATGACTCATTGGACATGAGTTTAAGC
The DNA here is from genome assembly GCF_042477335.2 of Ovis canadensis. Lineage (NCBI taxonomy): Eukaryota > Metazoa > Chordata > Mammalia > Artiodactyla > Bovidae > Ovis > Ovis canadensis. Next base: position 85,709,264 of record NC_091259.1, read on the forward strand.
AAACTCCGAGAGATACTGGAGGATAAGAGAGCCTGGCATGCTACAGCTCATGGGGTCACAAAGAGTCCAACATGACTTGGCAACTGAACAATAATAACAATATTGGAAAGTGAGGAAAATGTTTGAAAATCATGTATGTATATATCCGACAAAGGACTTGATTCCAAACTTTATGAAAATCTCTCATAAATAATACAAATCAAATTAGTACAATTTATACAAAGGATTGGCTAGATAATCTCACCAAGGAGATGCATAAATAGCAAGGTCATGTATAACAGTTTGCTCAGCATCTTTACTTGTTAGGGACATGACAATAACGTAAATTATGATCATGCCTAATTTTCTGTTTTATCTGAACTTTCATTTGGTATTTAACAGGAACAAAGATTATATTTTTATTTGTTTGGGTTACATTTCTATTGTTTGTTTCTTGCTTTGTGTGTGTGTGTGTAAACCTAAGAAACTCATCAAGCTAAATTTTGTATCATTAGTACATTTTTAATTTGGGATGAAAGGTTTATAGGGACAATTGTTGATTCATTTTTAATGTGTTGCCATTCTTGGTGTGATCAACCCAATACTCAGATATAGCTGAGTCCCTTCACTGTTCACCTGAAACTACCACAACATTGTTAAATGGCTGTACCCCAATACAAAACAAAAAGATTAAAAAATAAAAGAACTATGACTTATGAAAAAAATCAAATATCTAATGTATTACTGTGGAGATATTGTTGAGACAATGCTCAAACCACATGGCTAATTGCCAATAATTTTCCACTGGTTAAAATCAAGAAATTGATGCATTTATGTCACAAAAGAATTTTAGTGTCATTATTAACCTCTCTGGCACATATTTGCTGTATGTAGAATTGTCCTTGATTACCTAATTCTATTTCTATCCAAATTAATTTTCCCTCAGGTACTTCCTGATCTTCTGGGATTCAAAAATCCCTTGAGTTGCATTTTATTCCCCCAGAACCTGACTTTAGCTTTGTAACAGCCACCCAAAACCATGTAGACTATTGTGGCTAATCTGGTCCCACCTAGCCACTTAAAACTGAGTTTGGATAGCTACATTACAATTGTAAGTTGGATAAACTAAAGTATTTCCCAAAGGGATCTATGTCTCATTACAAATGGAGACCTGAAATAATTAGAAAACATGTCTTAAGGAGAAAATATATTCCTCTGGTACAAACGAGTGAGAGAAAAGCAATCTATACTTAGGGTTTCTCTAGTGCCCCTGGTGACAGTGCAATTGTGTGTAGGTAGATGTCTACCCAGAAGGTCACTTTTTCAGGACACAGTTGTATGTTCCTCACACTTGGAGTATTGAGATGCAGAGTTCACTGCATGATCGGGCACCAAAGTTCATTATGTCCCACTGCTGGTGGGAGTAAGACTAGGAGAACCTGTGAATGGATGCAGACTGTGCTGTTCCCCAAACAGAGCAATGCTCTAGTAGCATAAAGATTAATTATGCTCTGAGATAATCTACAAAACAATGCACCGCATCATTTTCACAAATATATCAACACTTATTTGCACAGGAAATTGTTAGATAAAAAGTTAACAACCTGCAGTGAGCATACTTTGTTTATGGAAATTTCTTTTTAGAGTATGATACACATAAAGAAAACATTCTTCTATAAAAGTATACTACAAGAAAATTTTCAATAATGAAAAGATGCTAATCCCAGAACACCAAAGATAAAACGTGCCTAGTGTCTCAGAAACTGTCATCCCACATCTGTCACAAATTGATGTCCAATACAGTGCTTTGTGTTTCCCTGATGGCTCAGTGGTAAAGAATCTGCCTGCAATGAGGAGACACGGGTTCTATCCCTGGGTCAGGAAGATCACCTGAGAAGAGGAAATGGCAACAAACTCCAGTATTCTTGTCTAAGAAATCCCATGAATAGAGGAGCCTTGTGGATCTATGGGGTTGCAAAAGAGTCAGACAAGACTTAGCAACTAAACTACCACCACCACCACCACAATAATTTAGTTTTAATATTTTGAGTTATATATCAGTATAATCATAGTTTTTATATTTTCATTTCTGACTTCTTCCACTCAATATTTTTTTATGAAATTTCTCTACACTTTTGTGTCTCAAGGCAGTTCATTCATCCTCATTGTTGTGTAGTCTTCCAAGGTATAAACTTACCATATAGCAATTTCTTTAATCAAGAGCAGGTAGGTGTCAGTATACTTGACCTATAAGTTTTCATTGGAACTGAACATACCATTTGTTTATATGCTATTCATGGTTGCTTTCATGATTCAGAGAAAACCTGAGGGTTGTGACGAAGTTTATGAACTGTGACCTCTAAAATGTACATTATGAACACTACTGAAAAGTTTGTTAGATCTTTAATGTGTTGAAGAAAATTGAGTTTAAGAAGAAAAGCTGAAGAAAATTTTAGTTCTATATTATTATACATAAAGCAGTGAAGAATAATTTGTGTACATCTTTTGGTTGACATAGTCACTCATTTATTTTGGGTAACATTCAAAGAATTGCATTTTTTGAGTTGTATGACATGTACATGTCCAGCTGTATTAACCCCCCCTTAGAGTTTTACAAGACTTCCCTGGTGGCTCAGATGGTAAAGCGTCTGTCTACAATGTGAGAGACCTGGGTTTGATCCCTGGGTTGGGAAGATTCCCTGGAGAAGGAAATGGCAACCCACTGCAGTACTCTTGTCTTGAAAATCCCATGGATGGAGGAGCTTGGTGCATTGCAGGCTACTACCCATGGGGTCGCAAAGAGTTGGGCATGACTGAGCGACTTCAATTTTACAAAGTGTAGCAACAATTTTTATTCTACTGTTAATGTGTCAAAGTCATGGTTGTTCCACATCCTCACCAAGAGTTTCTAATTCAAATATTTGCATCTTGCAATCTTTTAGGTTGATTAATTTGATCAATTTGATCAAACCAGTCAATCCTAAGGAAATCAACCCTGGATATTTATTGGAAGGACTGGTGCTGAAAACAGAGCTCCAATACTTTGACCACCTGATGTGAAGGGCTGACTCATTGGAAAAGACCCTGATGGTGGGAAAGGTTGAGGGCAGGAGGAGAAGAGGGTGACAGAGAATGAGATGGTTGGATGGCATCACTGTCTCAGTGGACATGAGCTTGAGCAAACTCTGGGAGATCATGAAAGACAGGGAAACCTGGTGCTACAGTTCATGGGGTCACAGATAATTGGACGATTTAGTGACTAAACAATGAAGAAAATCTTTAGATGGATCATAATACTGTGTTTATTTACTGTTTTAATTTGTTTTACTTACTGGAGTGCCGGGGTCCAGCCCAGGTAGATCCAGGGAATTCGAAGCGGGGACGGCGTTGGCGTGGAAAGACTTATTTGTTTATTGATATAAGATTAGATTAAGAAACAATAGTGCAGTAGCAAAATTAAGTGGAGAAAGAGGGCTGAATAACTTGGATTACGTGGAAGACCAATAAAATTCCAGACAAGGAATTTGCACCATCTACGTTGTGCCACTGGCGCTCGCTTGAATATCTAAGGGTGCCTCACCTTAGGCTCCCTTTCGCGCGGGTCTTAACAGCCAGGGCAAGTAAGTAGACTTGGTGAGCCTCTGCGCCCCAGATAGGAATTCAGCCTGAAATTGAAGTAAAGAGGAGAGGGAGGGAAAGGGAGAAAAGGAGAGAGAGAGAGACACGGGGGAAACCAGTCCAGCGACTGGCTTCGTCCTCTATCATTCAGAAGGCCTTTTATACTTTTGATAAAACATGGAGATCAATGGGTAACAGAAAGTTATGCAGCGTTAGCAGTCCAGACTCTTATCAAAACCAGGCTTTTCTCTCTGCATACCTAGTTGTATATACAAGTCTAAGGTAATTTACATCATCTTCCAGCCAAAAGGGCCAATTAACTTTTTACAGCCTTTTTTCTGATAAGGGTTTGTCAACCAGAAGACTTATTTGTGTTGATCTTCCCAAAGTCTGGTGCCATTCTCAGAAAGCACTAAATAAAGTTACATTCTTACATAGCAAGGACACAAGAGGAGTGCAGTGATATATAACAAAGAGAAAAGTAATTAATTCAAAAGTCTAGTGTTGCTAACATCAAAACTACTATATATCTTTTTCCATATCCCGTTTACATTGATTAACATCCTCCCAGGTGCCTAAAAGATAAAGAATATGGAGGCCTGGCGGCAATCATTGAGTCAACAGTGAAGACCTGTCACCAATATGATTTTTAACTCTTTAGAAAAGGCTCTGTATCTTTAAAATGCTTTTAAGCTTTGTGCCTCTGGCGGTTGGGGGCTGCAAGCAATTCACAAGCTGTAAGAGGTCAGGGACACTATTAGGCAAGCTAGAGAGCAATCAGAGGAGGTTTAACTGAAACATCCCTTTCAAATGCAGAAGACTAAAGCCCTGAATTGACTTTTGTCCAGAGAATATCAGAAGAGTGGAAAAGCAGAGTACAAAGGCCGGCAGATTTTTGGTTTTGGGGGTACATGCTCAGGAAATGCCAGGGGGAACTCCTGAAGTCTGATCACGACCTTGCGTATGTCAGCTTCCTCCCTCATGACCTTGTCACGGGTGGGATTCCTCACACTGGCTTCCGGCACTGGAGGGCTACTAAATTTGGATATCCACTTCTGTGAGGAGTCTATATGATTCTGAATTTGAATAACAAGCCACACCAAGGAGCCATGATTAAAAGCTTATGGCTTCCTGAAACTCATTCTATCCCCAAAGCTTCATGTCATCATTATTGCAGGTTAATACAGCCTAGATTAATAGTATAATTTTTTCCCTTGAAATTAAATGACTTTTTAAAAACATTTTCCAAATTTCTAGTACTTTTCAATAGTAGGCATGGATTGAAACACCAGCAGAGTCATAATTTATAGACAAAGAGTGTATCAGCTGGAGAGAACATTACAGGTAATCTAGTTGAAGTCTTGTTTTACACAGGGGGCTCAGAGGCATTGAAGAGAAGTTTTGCTTTAGAGTTGCACTGCTACCTGAATCATAGCACATTTCTAGAGAGAGATATCTAGGGACATTAAATGTTGCTGCCTCTGTATTTAACACAGAACTTTGTGCTTATTAAATTGCTGAACACTCATACTGCTCTATTTTCACAAATATAGTTATACAGCCAGTGACCCACATGTATCTCTCTATTTTCTGCATTGGACATATGCTCAAATCTATCATTGTTGCATCATATTTGTACTTAACTGTTTCAGTGACAGATGCTTCCTTGATGGCTCAACACTTACAGAATCTACCTGCGATTCAGGAGACATAGGAGTTGTGGGTTTGATCCCTGGGTCTGGAAGATGTCCTGGAGAAGGAAATGGCAACTCACTGCAGTATTCTTGCCTGAGAATTCCATGGACAGAGGAGCCTGGCAGGTTCCATGGGGCTGCAAAGAGTCAGACATGACTGAGCAACTAAGCACACACACACATTTCAGTTGCAAAGATGAAGGGGTCAAACTACAGGAACTTGACTATAGTATTAGTCTACCAATGGGGTTCCCAGGTGCACAGAGGTAAAGAATATGCCTGTCAAGGCAGGAGACACAAGAGACACAGGTTCAACTCCTAGGCAGGGAAGATCCCCTGGAGGAGGAAATGGTAACCCACTCCAGTAGTCTTAGCAGGAAAGTTCTGTGAACAGATCGGCCTGGCAGGGTACAGTTCATGGTGCCACAAGAGTTGGACACAACTGAGGGACTGAGTACACAAACACAAATTAGCCTACTACACACTGTCATTGATAACACTGCAGTTGTACGGTGACACTTTTTATTAGTCATTGGTGGATATATGAGATGGAAGTGATGTAAGAAGGGGAGTGAAGCGATGAGATTGAAGCAGATGGGCTAGAAAACATCAGTGTCTTTAGTGTAGATTTCTTATTTTGTAAAATCTCAAGATAGAAGAGTTATTATACATTCTTATACTTTTTTTAATTTTAGATTTTGATTCCTAAAATAATTTTCCCATAATTGGTTATTCAACCATGCAAGGAGAAGGCAATGGCAACCCACTCCAGTACTCTTGCTTGGAGAATCCCAGGGATGGAGGGGCCTGGTGGGCTGCCATCTATGGGGTCGCACAGAGTCCGACACAACTGAAGCGACTTAGCAGCAGCAGCAGCAGCAGCAACCATGCAAATTCTGGGAGAGGCAGAATCAGTCAGGCAGTTCCATTTTTGGCCTTCCATTTAATGGGCTTGTCTTTTTTTTCTTTTCTTTTTTATATACCACACAAGTAGATCTAATAAAATGAGCCAATTTTAGGTGAAATTAGTCTTTAGATACTATAATAAATTTCCATTATATTGATGAAAGTTCGTTATTCATGGCAATCTATTGACAGTCTATTCTGCTTGGAATTTAATATATTTCAAAGTTTCTCTGCCATATTTCTGCTCATAAGCAGCAATTCCAAAAGAGTTAGCATGAATTGATAAAATACGTTAGAGATAGACTTTTGAAGCTTTTCCCTAAAACAATAATTTTCTGGAGGTTTTTAATCTACCATGAGATCTTTGCCTAAAATGCCATAATCTCTAACAAAGGCCTCCCTGAGTAGCAGAGGCATTTCTTAGACTTTACTTATATCTAGAATATTTTCACACAGGAAATTGTATAGGGCAGTGTGAACACCTAAAACCTCAGTGGCTTTTAGCTTTATCATTTTAATAGGTAATTAAGAATGTCTTTCAGTCTTGCAAGGTTTTTCAAATACATGACCACATCCACACTTTCTCAACAAATAGATTTAGCTTTAGCCTTCAAGAAACAAAAACAAAAACAGATGAAATAGTCAAATATCAAGAGCCTATAGCTCTTTGTACCTGTATGTGTGTGTGCTCAGTCATGTCCTACGCTTTATGACCCCATGAACTGTAGTCTGCCAGAATCCTCTCTCCACGGAATTTTCCAGGTAAGAATACTTTAGTAGGTTGCCGTTTCCTCCTCCAGGGGATCTCCCGACCCAGGGATTGAACTTGCATCTCTTGCATTGGCAGGTAGATTCTTGGCCATTGTACCACCTAGTATAATTAATATGCACGTCTTCATCGTGCCATTATTTTAGTATCCACATGGTGTGACGGACCTTCCCCTAAATCTGTTGTGTATACAATGCATATACTGCAATATATGTATATGTTTCTACTATTCCTCTGGTCATTTTTTATTAGGTGTTTGTTTATTTCCCTTTTGTGACCCAGACAACATGGAGTGTTTTGGATAACAGTGTGGCATGCTCAGTCCTTCAACAAAGAATGCTCACACGTAGGATGAAATAAAATAACAAATAGATGACTGTTCATCACAAAAAGAGACGTTAAAACAGGCATGAGAAGAGGAAACAAGGGAAGGAAATTATCATGGAGAAAGTGATGAAATTGATAGTTGATAAATATTTTCAAAAAACCAAACACTAAGTTGATGGCATCCAGCCCCATTACTGCCTGGCGAACAGAAGGGGAAAATATGGACGCGGTGACAGATTTCCTCTTCTTGGGCAAATCACTGTGGAGGGCGGCTGCAGCCGTGATAGCAGAAGGCAATTGCTTCTTGGCAGGAAAGCACTGACAAGCCCAGACAGTGTGTTGAAAAGCAGAGACATTACTCTGCCGACAAAGGTCCGTATGGTCAAGGATATGGTCTTCCCAGTGGTCACATATGGTTGTGGGAGCTGGACCATAAAGAAAGCAGAGTGACAAAGAATTTAAGCCCTGGAACTGTGGTGCTGGAGAAGACTCCTGAAGGTCCCTTGGACAGCAAGGAGACCAAACCTGTCAATCTTAAGTGAGATCAACCCTGACTATTCACTAGAAGGACTGATGCTGAAGCTGAAGCTCCAATATTTTGATCATCTGATGCAAACAGATCACTCATTGGAAAAATCCCTGATGCTGGGAAAGATTGCGAGCAGAAGGAAAAGAGGGCATCAGAGGATGAGATGGCTGGATGGCATCACCGATGCAATGAATGTGAACTCGTGCAAACTCTGGGAGATGGCCAGGGACAGGGAGGCCCGGTGTGCTACAGACCACAGGGTTGCAAAGAGTCGGACATGACTGAGCGACTGGACAACAACAAAGACAGCATGGTGATGCACGAAACTAATGTCCTGTCCATTGGTCTTTATATCAATACTAGTGTCCTGTCCATCAGTCCTTATAATGAAACTACTGTCCTGTCCATCTGTCTTTATACTGATACTACTGTCCTATCCATCGGTCTTGATATTACTGTCCTGTCCATCTGTCTTTATACTGATACTACTGTCCTGTCCATTGGTCTTGATACTACTGTCCTGTCCATTGGTCCTTATAACGATACTACTCTTCTGTCTATTGGTCCTTATAGCCTTCTTTCCTTCCTTTTATCCAAGCTTTATTGAGTTAAAATTCACAAATAGCACGTATAAGGTATTCAAAATGAAGATCTGATATATGCATTTGTTGTGAAATGGTCACCACCGTATGGTTAGTAAACAGTTTGTTAATTCATAGAGTTAACATTTAGAGTATGTGTATGATAAGGACCATTAAGATCTACTCTCCTGGGAAATTTCAAGTTTATAACATAGAATGATTACCTAGAGTCATCATATACATTAGATCCCCAGAACTTATTCACTAAATAATAGTAAGTTTGGCCATTATTACTCATTTCGCCCACCTTTGAGACTCTGGAAAAAAACACCAGTCTATGCTCTAGTTCTATAAGTTTGAACTTTTAAGATTCAACATATATGTGAAGCTATACAGTATTTATCTTTATCTGTTTGCCTATTTTAGTCAGCATAATGCATTTATGGTTCTTCCATATGTGGTAAACAAAGCTTCTTGAATTCTAAAAGACAGTCTTGTCCCTCTCAAGACCCATCTAATTGTCAGATCCTCTGCCCACTATCATTTTATCTCCCAAGTAGAATAATTATTAGAGCTAAGCCTGAATATATCTATCAAAAGATACACTAGTTTTAGATTTTATTTTGGATTTTAAATCCTCATTTTTTATTTCATAGATTTTGAGATTTCTTAAAAGTTATATACTATTTAATCAATTAATGCTTCTTATTAGCATTAGCTTATATTCATTTGTATAGAAAGTACAGTGTATACCATAGAACATAAAGAGACTCAAAGATTTCTCAGGAAATACAATAATTCTTAAGGTAGCCAAAATATTATTCAAATGAAAGAATAAAGCAGAAATACTTGACAAAATTAGAAAATTCTGGAAAGTTTTCAACAAAGGGAAAGCATCATATGCAAACTCTTGATACATGAATCGAAGTAAGCAATATTTCAGAACTAAAATATTTTCTAAAACTTAGACTTTATAACAACAAATTCTCATTTGAACTGTTTAAGACAACTGTTTCTCTTGCATTGCTCAGTATAAGTTTATATTAAAAAAACACAACAATGTGTGTGTACTTGTGACTATGAGAGTGTGTGAAATAAAAACCTTTAAAGTCACATTTAGAGTTTCAGTTTTTCCAGGGCCTGTTTCACATCCTTGTTCCTTAGGCTGTAAATCAGAGGGTTTAACATGGGAATCACGAGGGTGTAAAACAACGAGGACCTTTTGTCTTCATCTAGAGAGTAGGATGAGCTTGGCCTGAAATACATGAAGAGCAGGGTTCCCTGGAAAATTGCCACGGCAGTTAGGTGGGAGGTGCAGGTGGAGAAAGCTTTGAACCTCCCTTCGGCAGAGTGGATCTTCAAGACTGCTAGGATGATATAACAATAAGAGACAAAGGCTCCTGAAACGGAGGTCAGTTCAACACAGCCAAAAAAAATGAATAATGCCAATTCATTGACCCGTGTATCAGAGCATGAAAGGGAGAGAAGTGGAGGTAAGTCACAAAAAAAGTGGTTAATCACATTTGACCCACAGAAGCATAAGCGGAATGCTAATGTCGTGCGTATCAAAGTATCTGTCATTCCCAACAGGTAAACCCCCGCCATGAGCAGGGAGCACACCCTGCTGGACATGCTGACCGCATAGAGCAAGGGGCTGCTGACGGCCTTATACCGGTCATAGGCCATCACTGCCAGCAAGAGACACTCACAGTCTATAAAGTTAGAGAAGATCAAAAATTGCAGAGCGCAGCCATAGAAGGAGATTGATCTCTTTTTGGCTAAAAGGTCCACCAGCATCTTGGGGCCAATAGCTGTGGAATAGCAGAGGTCACAGAAGGAGAGGTGGCTGAGGAAAAAGTACATGGGTGTGTGCAGCTGGGGATCCATCCTAATGAGGGTGATCATTCCCAGATTTGCCAGAAGGTTAATGAGATAGACAATAACAAACATGGTAAATAAGATCATCTTGACTCCAGGCTTCTCCGTGATTCCCCACAATATGAACTCAGTGAAGGAGGAGCAGTTTCCTCTTTGCATTCTTCTGTCTTCTGGTCTAAAGTCTTGAGGAATGATCAAGAAAATGATACACGTAAGGGTACCACTTCGGGGTGTTCACAAATATCTGCAGGGGAGAACACAATTTATTTCTGCAATGGTCTTTTTTGTTTTTTTTTCTTTAACATTCTCAGCCTGATGTGTCTAAGATCAGTGTTTTCTGCACACTATTTTGAAGATGTGATGAGATATCAGTTCACCCAAATATCCCTCTTGATACAAGGAAGGTGGTGCTCAGAGGAACTGAAGAGTTCATGGCAGCAACCAGTCGACCCCTAAAGGAAATTGGAAGGACCCGCTGATGCTGCAGCTGAAGCTCCAATACTTTGGCCACCTGTTGCAAAGAACCAACTCATTAGAAAAATCCTAATGCTGGGAAAGATTGAAGGCAGAAGAAGAGGCAGCAGAAGATGAGATGGTTAGATAGCATCACCAGCTCTATTGACATAGATTTGAACAAACTCCAAGAGACAGTGAGGGACAAGGAAGCCTAGAGTGCTGCAGTCCATGGGGTCACAGAGAGTCAGACATGACTTAGTGACTGGACAACAACGTAGGCAGTGACATACTTCAGCAATTACATCTAGATTTGCACAGGTTTCTCAACTGCCCATCTCAGATACTTTTATTATTATCAGGCTGATAGCAATACCTCTTTAAAGAGTGCCCACTGATCCAGTCATTTTCTGAGTGTGTGCCTCCATGCATGCTCTGTCGCTCAGCTCTGTTTGACTCGTTGCGTTCTCATAGACTGCAGCCCTCCAGGCTCCCTATCCATGGGATTTTCCAGGCACGATTCTTATCCCGTGGAGAAGGAAGCCTGGTGGGTTGCAGTTCATGAGGTCGCAACGAGTGAGACAGAACGTAGCAACAGAGCATACACTCAGAAAATGACTAAGTCAGTGGGCATTCTTTAAAGAGGTATTGCCATCTACTTGATAATAATAAAAAAGACCCGAGATAGATAGTTTTGAAACTTCTGTCTATTTCTAGGTGTTGTTCCTAACTAAACTACCGCCATAAGCTCTTTAATTTCTCTGAGCACTGTATTCTTTGTATCGAGAAGGATATTTAGATGAATTGACATCTCGTTACATCGCCAAAGCAATGTGAAAAAAACACCGATGCTGGAGACAGCAGGCTGATAGTATATGAATAACCATTTACTATGCTGAAAAAATTCCTTGGATACAAAATTTTATTTTCATTATCATGTTGCACATAAAACATAATTAAAAATATTTATTGCTAGTTTTACAATCTATTAGTACAGCATGCACTGATAGCAATGAAAATAACTGTTATTGATCCTAGTCTTTAGTATTTAGTGAGACAAGAAATAAGTAACACTGAAATTTTTCTCTAAATATTCATCACTGCTTTGCCACATGACTTATTACCTACTTACAGAGTTTCTGCTGCCAAAGGAGGAGGCTCTTGAACAAAGAAAAATGCTAAAATGAAGTGAAGACCACAGAATCTAACACCTACTGTTGCATCTCTTTGGATTTTAACGGACTTTTATATTATAAAAATGGAAATAGGTTTAGGGACGATAAATGCTTCTGCAATATGTAGGTTTCTCTGTCTAGGATGAATGCATTATGTGTCTGTCATATGTTTGCACGCAGATTGCATATCTCTGATGTAGATAAGAACAGTGAGTGGGTAAGGAATTTTTTCTTTTGATCTTAGCAGCTATGGGGCTTCACATGAAGATGAATATGCATATTTTAATTTTTACATTCACTCATACATTATATTTCAAATAAAAGAGAACAAACTTACCAAGCCCCCTTTAAATTCACCTATATGGTACTCCGATTATAAAAGGAGTAATATCTTTCCTATAAACCAGAATCAAAATAAATTAATTTAATAGTTATATTATAGATATTAACAACCACAGAATCTGCCAATTCTGAGAAGAAAATATTGTTCCTGAACATTAAGCTACAGAATGTATTCAACTGAGTAAACAGGTATAAAATGTTGTATTTATAAATTGATTTTCCCCCAAATGGGAATGTTTTTGTCCTATGTTCTTTAAATCAGGACCTCAAAACCTACCTGAGATGAGCTGGTATTAGGTAGCTGAACAGTAAGCAGATAGCATTTTATTTTACCAGGTACATTGGGATGTAAATCCCTGGGCCACTGCCTTTGGGTGTTGGTGTTGTACAAACATGCCATTAATTATGTTTCTGCTTCTGCGTTTTGGCTCATGAATCAGGGACAATTTTAGCACAGGATGACCTTGTACACATCAGTTATTTAGTGACCTTGTCACTAAATTTATCTAGCACAAGGGGGGCTTCCCTCGTAGATCCGTCGGTAAAGGATATGCCTGCAATGCAGGAGACCCGGGTTTGATTCCTGGGTCAGGAAGATCCCTGGAGAAGGAAATGGCAACCCACCCCAGTACTCTTGCCTGGAAAGTCCATGGGGTCCCAAGGGTTGTACAAAACTTAGTGACTAAACCACCACCAAGGATGAAGCAGTGCGAGTGAATACAGAGAGAAATGTCTCCATAATATATGATGAAAATACTTAAAATGTTGAAAAAACCATGCATTTGTATATATAACAATTTGTATCCAAAATATATGAACTTTCATCAATAGTTAAAAAAAAAAAGTGAGCAAAAAAAAAAATACTTTCAACAAGATGATAAATCAGCAAGATGGTAATGCTTAAGAATTTCATTTTTATGTGAATCAGTAGGTTTTAAGGCAGTGGCATGGAGAAGGCAATAGCACCCCAGTCCAGTACTCTTGCCTGGAAAATCCCATGGACGGAGGAGCCTGGTGGGCTGCAGTCCATGGGGTGGTGAAGAGTCAGACATGACTGAGCGACTTCACTTTCACTTTTCACTTTCATGAATTAGAGAAGGAACTGGCAACCCACTCCTGTGTTCTTGCCTGGAGAATCCCAAGGATGGGGGAGCCTGGTGGGCTGCCATCTATGGGGTTGCACAGAGTCGGACACGATTAAAGCTACTTAGTAGCAGCAGCAGCGGAAAGGCAGTGGCAATAAAGCCACAGTAAGATAACGTGACTTAAATGTTAATGGACTGAAATTAAATACTGATCATAACTAATGTTCTCTTTCATCTGAATTCTCATTTGCGAAATACACAGGCTTTCTTATCAGTTTGGGTGTTTCCTCAGTTCTTTTCAATGTTTTTGTTTGTTTTTCTACTTTTTTTCTTATAAATCTGAGAAATTATTTATGCTAAAATTCATAAATGTAGTACATATAATTTTGTAAAAGTGATTCTCAATTTTTTAAAATGCCTTCATATATGTCATTGTCACTCTTGCCTATGAGGAGCTCAACACTGAAATGTCACCTGTAACCTGTGGAGATATCATTGAGGCCAATCTCAAGCCACAATATGATTGCTAATAATTTCCCACTAAAATTAAGAAGGGCTCCCAGGTAGCTCAGTGGTAAAGAATCAAACTACCAATGGAGGAGACTCAGGAGACATATGTTCAATCCCTGGGTCAGGAAGATCCCCAGAGGAGGAAATGGCACCCCACTCCAGTATTCTTTCCTGGAAAATTCCATGGACTGAGGAGCCTGGCAGGCTACAATCCAGGGGTTGCAAAGAGTTGGACATGACTGAGCACGCAGGTGTACACATCACACACACACACACACACACACACACACAATCACGAAGCTGATTATGTTTCAAAAGCATTTTGATATCATTATTTACTTCTCTGTTACACATATGGTGTATGTACAATTGTTCTCAATCCCCTAATTCTATTCCTATCCAAATTAATTTTTCCCTCAGGTATATCCCTATCTTCAGGGATGCAAAAATCCCTTGGGTTACATTTTGTTCAGCCAGAAGCAAGTGTTAATTTTTCAACAGGCCTGCTCCTCAAAAACATGTGCACTAACATCATTTCTACGTTCCCCCACATAACAATTTAAACCTGAGTTTAGGCAGCTGCATTAGAAATTGCAAGGTGAGTAACCGAAAATATCTCCCAATGGGACTGATGCTTCATTACAAATGGAGATTTTAAGTAATCAAAAAACGTCTTAAAGAGAAAATGTATGCTTCAGATACAAGTGAGGAAAAGACAATTGTTTTTTCGTGTTTTGCTGACATGAAAACAATTTTATGTTGGCAAATACTACCCAAAGATGATCATTTTTTACAATATAATTGTTAGTTCCTCAAACCTTGAGTAGTATGACACAGAGCTCATTGCATGATCTGGTATTAAACTACATTTCAGCTCCCCGCTGCTGTGAGTGACCAGGAGAGTCAGTGGGTGGACGAATGCAGTGCTGTTCTACAAGAAAGGCAGCGCTTTCAGTGATCTAAAGATCAATAAGGTACTGAGATACTCTGGTAATTATACTCTCCATCAATTTCATAAATCTATATGAATAATCATTTTATATAAGAATATTTTAGACAGAAGTAAATGTTAATATTTTTTATAATCTCATAGAAAAAAATAAAGACAGTGATTTTAAAGCATAATATACATACAGACGGAGAAGGCAATGGCACCCCACGCTAGTACTCTTGCCTGGAAAATCCCATGGATGGAGGAGCCTGGTGGGCTGCAGTCCATGGGGTCGCTGAGAGTTGGACACGACTGTGACTTCACTTTCACTTTTCCCTTTAATGCATTGGAGAAGGAAATGGCAACCGGTGGGGCCCTAAGTGGGAAACCTTAAAAAAGTAGGGCTAGCTTTGCAGTTTTGAACTAAGATGGCACCTAGAGGAAGAGATAGGGGCGTGGTCTATATTACAGTTTTTGATTGGCTCTCTTGATTTCCATGTACGTGGACAGCGCGTGATCACCATAGACTTCTGTTATAATGAAGGCACATGACGATTTGACCTTTAACAAGATTGGTGCAACTATGGCAGATTACGATTTGACCTTTAACGTGATTGGCGCAACTATGGCACATGATGATTTGACCTTTAACGTGATTGGTGCAACTATGGAAAGTTCCTCGCAAAACCCACTTGCTTGCCTATATAAACCAAGAGTTTGTGGCAATAAAGCGGAACTGCTTAGACAGAACCGCTGTTGAGTGTTGTCGTCCGTTGCTGGCTGAGGGGCTCAGTTGGCGGACAGCAGGCTCACCTCTCCTCAGGACCCCTCAGCTTTGCTGAGGGAAGTTCCACTGCCTCTCTCTTTCTGTGGAGCACCCCCTGCAGCAACCCACTCCAGTGTTCTTGCCTGGAGAATCCCAGGGATGGCAGAGACTGGGGGGCTGCTGTCTATGGGGTAGCACAGAGTCAGATATCACTGAAGTGACTTAGCAGCAGCAGCATACATAAAGAAAAAGTTTCCATCTAAAAATGTAGACTTCAAAAAATCTTTCAAAAATGGAAAAATTCCTGCACCCAGAACCAAACAAAACAAAACAAAACTAGATTCTCAGAAACTGTCCCTACATCCATCAGAAGTTGATTTTCCATTTGATACATGAGTTTGTATATTTTTAAGGTATAAAGTAGTGAGATCATACAGCTTTTACACTTCTATGTCTGGATTTTTTCACTTAAGATTATGTTTGTGACGTTTTCCCATGCTCTTGTATGAGGATGTAGTTATTCATTGTCATTGCTGTGTACTTTTCCAGTGTACAAACTTATCATAAAGTCATTTGTCTAATCTAAAGCAGAAGTCAGTGAACTTGACCTGTTAGGTTTTATTGGAGCTGTGATACACCATTTATTCATGTATTATGGATGGCTGCTTTTGTGATAGAGGACAAAACAGTTCAGATGTAACAAGATTTTATCATCTACAAACCCTAAAATAGACATTATTAAATACTTTCAGAAAAGTATGTCATCTTGATCTTATGTATTAAAAGAAATGAGTTGGTTTTGGTGTTACACTACTGTAATTAATACAATGGTGAACATTTCTATGAATGCCTTTTGGGTGCATATTCATTCTATATGCTTGGACATGCTTCTAGGAGTGATATTTTTGGACATTTATTTGTTCAGCTATAGGAGACTCAGACATAGAACTTTGCCAAGTGCAGTGTCAAATCTCAATCTACTGTCAATGCATAAAAACCATGGTTGTTTCACATCCTCAACAATAGTAGATACTTGTTTACTATTTGGTGTGTAAACAAGTACTTTTGCCATTTGGTTAGTGTCAACACAACTCTTAACGTTTTATTTCACTTCCATTTACTTCAGCACTAATAAAGTCAGATATCTATCCGCTTCTATAAGTGAAAGTTTGCAGCCTCGAGCCATGAGCTACTCCAGAATTCATGACCTCCAGAGGAGAGGATTTTGATCTGGAGTCAGAGAGGAGGCTTGATCACTTGAAGGTTTTGTGTAATAAAGTTTTACTAAAGTATAAATGGGTAGAGGAAGCTCTGACATAGACATCAGAAGGGGGCAGAAAGAATGACTCCCTTGCTAGCTTTCAGCAAGGAGTTATATATCTGTTAAAGAATCACCTAAAAACAGAGAGTTGCATCAGGCCCCTCTCCCGCAATATGCATTTTGAGACAGCACGGGGCACAAGGTGAGTCATCCCCAGCCATGAAACAATTGACATGAACCTTAAAGAAAGGTAGATTTCCAAGCAATTACATAGTTTCATTAACATAGCTTAAGAGAACTTTCCCATGAGTCAGACATATGGATTTGTTGAGCCATTATCAGTTCAAGGTTTAAGAAAAGTTAAGTCCAGGCTAAACCAGGGGTCTTCCTGACAACACAGAATTTAAAGCAAACCTTGCTGGGAGCCAGCGTGAGGAATCCCGGCCATGGCAAAGGTCATGAGGAAGGAGGCTCGGCATACGCAAAGGTGGGATAGAGCCTCAGGGGTCCCCCTGGAAATTCTCAAGCATCTACCCCCAAAATCAGAGTCTGCCTACCTTATTGCATTATGCCTTTCACCAACTACTCTGACATTAACAGGGGGCTATTCCCCACCACCTTTTTCTGGAAAAAGTTAACTTAGAGCTCCAGCTAACAGTCTCCTGCATATAAAGAGAATGTCTCAGCTTAAACCCCTCTGATAGCTTTCTAACTTACCTGACCGGTCTGTCTGGATTTTTACAACTGAGCATGTGAATTGTTTACAGCCTCCCAAGTGCCAGAGGCACTGAAAGCTTAAGATATTCTAGGAAAAATCATTAGAATAAAACTGATTAAGGGTTGCATTGTTGAGCCAATACTTGCTGCCAAGTTTTCATATCTTTTAATGTAACTTTATTTAGTACTTTGAAGGTGATGCAGATTAAGGAAAAACACTACAGGGAAAATGAGATTAACATTCATTAAGGAAGAGAGCCATAAAATGGTAACAGGCCTTTTGGCCAGAAGATAATGTAAATCACCTGAGACCCTTTGTATACGGAAAGATTTGCAGAAAGAAAGCCTGGTCTTGATAAGGGTCAGGGCTGCTGACCCTGCATAACTTTGTATTATACATTGATCTCTGTGTACAACCAAAAGTATGAAAAGCTTTCCTGGAAAATAAAGGACGGACCAGTTCCTGGAAAGACTGGTTTCCCCCGTGTGGTCTTTTCTTGTTCTCTGCTTTTCTGGCTGAATTCCCATCTGGAGCGTGGAGGCTCACCATGTCTACTTACTTGCCCTGGCTTCTAAGACCCACGCAAGAGGGAGCCCAAGGCAGGGCACCCTCCGCTATTCAAGCGGGCATCAGTGGTCTATGTAGGTGGTGCAAACTCCTTGTCTTGGAGTTTTATTGGTTTTCCACGTAAACCAAGGAATATCAGCCTCTTTTCTCCTCTGTTTCTTCACTACATTATTCTTCCCTAATCTCGCTTTAAATTTCTAATTAATCTCTCTTTAATTGCCGACTCCATCACCGCTTTGAATTCCCTGGATCACCAGGGGCTGGACCCCGGCACCTTCTTTAAATTTTGTGTAGCGAAGGAACAAACAAAACAAACAAACAAAAAACATCTGCCACTTTCAGCTTATTTCCTCTTCTTGGGGATCCCTCGCCTTCCTGCCTGTTGCCTTCTCATAAGGAGTCCATGAGATGTTGAACTTGGATAACAGGGCTGTAACACAGCTGTTTTTAAAAATTTTGTCCTACTAAAACTTACACTGTCTTAATGGCTTCATGTAATTGACATTTCAGGTTGAGTGAGTGAGTGGAAGTCACTCAGTCGTGTCCAACTCTTTGCAACCCCATGTACTATACAGTTCATGGAATTCTCCAGGCAGAATACTGGAATGGGTTGCCTTTCCCTTCTCCAAGGGTTCTTCCCAACCCAGGGATCAAACCCAGGTCTCCCACATTTCAGGCAGATTCTTTACCAGCTGAGACACAAGGGAAGCCCTAGAATACTGGAGTAGGTAGCCTCTCTCTTCTCCAGGGGATCTTCCCGACCCGGGAATCAAACTGAGGTCTCCTGCACTGCAAGTGGATTCTTTACCAACTGAGATACCTGGCCTATATGTTCAGATCAATTCTTTGACTGAATGTGAAGTGACTCTTTTTGCTTTTTCCTCATATTCTTTCCACTCAAGTGGACCTTAGAAAGCATCACTATGAACAAAGCTAGCAGAGGTGATGGAATTCCAGTTGAGCTGTTTCAAGTCCTGAAAGATGATGCCATGAAAGTGCTGCACTCAATATGCCAGCAAATTTGGAAAACTCAGCAGTGGCCACAGGACTGGAAAAGGTCAGTTTTCACTCCAATTCCAAAGAAAGGAAATGCCAAAGAATGCTCAAACTACCACACAATTGCACTCATCTCACATGCTACTAAAGCAATGCTCAAAATTCTCCAAGCCAGGCTTCCGCAATACATGAACCGTGAACTCCCTGAAAAGGCAGAGGAACCAGAGATCAAATCACCAACTGCTGGTGACAGAATGAAACACCAACACTACAGAGTGGTTTGAATCTTTATATTTTAGCAATTGCTTCTTACAGCTGCTTTATTTTATATCCCTTGCACAACAACCTACAGGGCAAGTTGCCAAGCACTATGATTCAGAGACTATACAGTGCGTAGGCGCAGGGCGAGATAACCCTTACCTTGACTTATTTTCTGCAGCTAAGACTTTGTTTTGGGGAACTTCCTTAACAACTTAGAATCCATTTTGTCCCTGGGTCTGTTCCTTTTGAGGAATCAGAGAAACATCCTTGTGGGCAAGAACTGTTCTTTTCCCACAGGAACAAATAGGATTTTTAGCTGAACATCTCATTTGCAAGAATGTTCAGCCCTGGTTGAGAATCTTGTTTGCAAGCACTTCTCAACCTTCCTTATACCTAGTTCCCTACACTGGGCAGAACATCTCATTTGCAAGAGTGTTCAGCCCTCGTTGAGAGTCTCATTTGCAAGCACTTCTCAACCTTCCTTATATCTTGTTCCCTACACCAACATCCGCTGGATCATGGAAAAAGGAAGAGAGTTCCAGAAGAACAGCTATTTCTGTTTTATTGACTATGCCAAAGCCTTTGACTGTGTGGATCACAACAAACTGTGGAAAATTCTGAAAGAGATGGGAATACCAGACCACCTGAACTGCCTCTTGAGAAATCTGTATGCAGGTCAGGATGCAACAGTTAGAACTGGACATGGAACAACAGACTGGTTCCAAATAGGAAAAGGAGTACATCAAGGCTGTATATTGTCACCCTGCTTATTTAACTTATTTTCAGAGTACATCATGAGAAACGCTGGATTGGAAGAAGCACAAACTGGAATCAAGATTGCTGGGAGAAATGTCAATAACCTCAGATATGCAGATGACACCATCCTTATGGCAGAAAGTGAAGAGGAGCTAAGAAGCCTCTTGATGAAAGTGAAAGAGGAGAGTGAAAATGTTGGCTTAAATCTCAACATTCAGAAAACGAAGATCATGACATCCGGTCCCATCACTTCATGGGAAATAGATAGGGAAACAGTGGAAACAGTGTCAGACTTTATTTTTTTGGGCTCCAAAATCACTGCAGATGGTGACTGCAGCCATGAAATTAGAAGACACTTACTCCTTTGAAGAAAAGTTATGAGCAACCTAGATAGCATATTCAAAAGCGAGACAGTACTTTGCCGACTAAGGTCCGTCTAGTCGAGGCTATGATTTTTCCTGTGGTCATGTATGGATGTGAGAGTTGGACTGTGAAGAAGACTGAGCACCGAGGAATTGATGCTTTTGAACTGTGGTGTTGGAGAAGACTCTTGAGAGTCCCTTGGACTGCAAGGAGATCCAACCAGTCCATTCTGAAGGAGATCAGCCCTGGGATTTCTTTGGAAGGACTGATGCTAAAGCTGCAGCTCCAATAATTTGGCCACCTCATGTGAAGGGTTGAGTCATTGGAAAAGACTCTGATGCTGGGAGGGATTGGGGGCAGGAGGAGAAGGGGTCGACCGAGGATGAGATGGCTTGATGGCATCACGGACTCGATGGACGTGAGTCTGAGTGAGCTCCGGGAGATGGTGATGGACAGGGAGGCCTGGCATGCTGCGATTCATGGGGTCGCAAAGCATTGGACACGACTGAGCTATTGAACTGAACTGAAAGTCATATTTTATAGAGGCACATCATATCGCCTGAAAAGAGCCTTAGAGGTAATATAGCTTAAATCCCTCTTCTACACAGGGTGATCTGAGGGATAGGAAGCAAGAGTTAGATATTTATAATGGTGTTCCTGCCTGGTTTATAGCATGATTCTAATGAAAGAGAAAGACATCCAAGGTGGTTAATGATTGCTGCCTCTAGCTTTTAACCCAGATCCTCCTACTTACTGGTGCTTTTCTATTTGTAATGAGTATACTTGTACAGCCTGTAACAAGTATGAGTCTGTTTGTCCTCTGCATTAGACATTTACAAAATCTATCATTGCTTTGCCATGATTCAGTTCAGTTCAGTTTCTTAGTCGTATCTGACTCTTTGTGACCCCATGGACTGCAGCACGCCAGGCTTCCCTGTCCATCCCCAACTCGCAGAGCTTGCTCAAACTCATGCCGTTGAGTTGGTGATTGCCATGTTTATGTTAAAGTATTTCAGTGGCAAGGATGAAGAAAGAGGTCAAGATACAGGAATTTGACTGTAATATTAAAACATTACATACATCATTGATAAATTGCTTTTGCACAATGGTATTTTCCATGAGTCATTGGTGCATGTATGAGGACAATGTGATGTGAAGACATTAAAATGGTAAAGAATGAAGAACACTGAAGTTGACAGGCTACAATAAAGTTTTTGATGTATTGTCCCCCTTTTTTCCCCACAGATTACTGTCAAGAAAGAAGAATCATTTTGCCCAAATTCCTCTCTGAAATTCTTGTTTAGAAATTATCTAAAAAAAAAATTCCATAATTTCTCATTAATTTCTTCAATTTGAGGAGAGGAAGCCTACAATTAACTGAACCAGTCAGTTCTATTTTTGGAATTCCATTAATGGGCTTAAAATATTCTTCTATTTACATATTCTTCACTATATACAATAAAATCGGCTAGTATTCATGTTGAATTAGTCTTTAGATGGTGACATAAAACTTATCATATATGTGAAGATGGATTAATTAGATCCATGTTTATTAATCTCTGAATTAATGGTAGCCCACTGACACCCTATTTTAACTATATCTCTGACTATATTTGCTGCCATTTTTCTGCTCATCAGCAACAAGTCAAAAGAAGTCTGAGTGAATTGATGAAGTATGCCAGGAGTACACATATTTCAGTCTTTTCTATTATGCAAGAATTATCCTAATTTTTTCACTATGAGAATTTTTCTTAACATGGCATAGTGCTTTACAAACACCACCCTGAACAACAGAGGAATTATGTAGGCTTTATTTTTCCATTCTGAAATATTGTCACATTAGGTCATTTTACAATGGCAGCAAGAAAATTGAAGACCATCAGAAGCTTTTAATTTTATAATTGCAATGGATGAATATGTCTTTTTCAGTACATTATGGTATTTTAAATACACAGTCACATCCTAGCTTTCTCAATAAACTAATTTAGTGCTTTAGACTTCAGGAAACCACATCAAAAGCAGATGAAATAGTCAAATAGCAAGAACTTAGAACTTATTCTTTATAGTGAAATTGATAAGCATGTCTTTATAGTATATTGTCTTAATGTCCAAAACCATTTTATGGACCTTCAAAACAAACACGTGCATATGTGTTCAATGTTAACTATATTCTGATATACATTTTTAAGCTGCTTATCAAACCCTCATTTAATTTTGTACTACTGACATATAATTAGCAGTGAAAAAGTGTTATCTTCTATTTTTAGTTTATTGTATATTTGTTTATTTGATCTTCCAGACAACACGTAGTGCTTTTTTTGTATAATGCAATGCTCAGTCTTTAGCAAAGAACTCTGATAAACAGGGTGATATAAAGTAGTCGTTTAAATAGGTGGGTTTTTTTTGTGAACCACAGAGACAAAGAGGGGTATTTAACCAGAGCTAAGAGTAAGGAAAATCGGAAGGAAATTGGTGTGCAGAGAGTCACAGAAAAATCGATAGCTGATAAAGAAGCACAATTTTGTACTTTACCATGATTCTCTCCACTGTCCCTTAACTTCTTTTACACTTTTTTTTAAACTGTATTCAGACAAAATTGACAAATACCATGCTTATGATATAGGGCATGAAGATATAATATATGTGTATGTTGTGAAATAATTACTACAATAAAGTTAGTTAACACGTTCATCAATTTACATAGCTATCACTTTGAGTGTGGATACCAAGAAAACCTTTAAGAACTCCTCTCTCAGAAAATTTTAGTCTTACAATACACTACTGTTAAGTAGAGTCACAGTGCACATTAGACCCCCAGAATTTATCCATCCAGTAACAGGAGGTCTTTAAACTTTGACCAAGATCACCCTTTGCTCCCACCTTTCAGCCTGTAGCAACAGCCACTCTACTCTCTATTTCTATGTGCCTGACCAGTTGGATTCCATGTGTTGGTGAGACCGTACAGTACTTGTCTTCCTCTGTATGAATTATTCCATTAGCATTTCCCCCTCACAGTTCTTCCTGTTGTAGCCAATATGACTTCTTCTAACAGGCATGGACTCGTACACTTCAAGATCAGAGGAACTGTCAGATCCTCTGCCTGCTATGTTTTCATCTCCTAAATTGAATCCTTTTCTGATTTGACTGAATATCCAAAGATGCCTTTCCTTTAGACTGGTTTTAGATATTTTTACTTCTGAATAATAGACCACTATGTGTTACCTCATGATGAATTTCAGGCTTATTATGAATTACTTGACTATTTAGTTAATATATTATTAACCCTAGCTTATATTTAGTAGTATTTAAACTACAAGATGTATTGTAGTACATAAAGAACTAAAAGGCTCGAAGATCAGTGAACAAAGTGCACTGTATATCTTTGAGTTCAGTTCAGTTCAGTTCAGTTGCTCAGTCGTGTCCAACTCTTTGCGACCCCATGAATCGCAGCATACCAGGCCTCCCTGTCCATCACCATCTCCTGGAGTTCACTCAGACTCGCGTCCATTGAGTCAGTGATGCCATCCAGCCATCTCACTCTCTGTCGTCCCCTTCTCTTCCTGCCCCCAATCCCTCCCGGCATCAGTCTTTTCCAATGAGTCAACTCTTCACATAAGGTGGCCAAAGTACTGGAGTTTCAGCTTTAGGATCACTTCTTCCAAAGAAATCCCAGGGCTGATCTCCTTCAGAATGGATTGGTTGGATCTCCTGTATATCTTTAGTGTAATTTAAATAGTGCTTGACTAAAAACTGAACAAAATTCACATATTGAAAAAGCCAGAAAAGTTTTTCCCAGAAAC
This sequence comes from Ovis canadensis, assembly GCF_042477335.2. Taxonomy (NCBI): domain Eukaryota; kingdom Metazoa; phylum Chordata; class Mammalia; order Artiodactyla; family Bovidae; genus Ovis; species Ovis canadensis. The sequence continues at coordinate 85,733,529 of NC_091259.1, forward strand.
TAATACCATGTACAAATTCTGGAAATATAAAGAAGCATGACAGGTGGGGGGAATAGAAATATATTTCAAATAGAAATTATGTTTCTCATGTAACCTACCATTTAATTTTAATAAATCAACAATCACCATATATGTATGGATGGATGTGTATGTATGCATGTACACAAAATATAAATTTTTAAAACCATTTATCCTTCAATTTTTTCAGAGTCTGTTTCACATCCTTATTCCTTAGGCTATAAATTAGAGGGTTCAACATGGGAATCACAAGGGTGTAAAACAAAGAGGTCATTTTGTCTTCTTCTAGAGAGTAGGATGAACTCGGCCTGAAATACATGAAGAGCATCGTCCCCTGGAAAATTGCCACAGAAGTTAGGTGAGAGACACAAGTAGAGAAAGCTTTGAACCCCCCTTTGGCAGAGTGGATCTTCAAGACTGATAAGATAATATAACAATAAGAGACAAGAACTCCTGAAATGGAGCTTAATTCAATGAAGCCAAAAATCATGAATATCACTAACTCATTGACCTGTGTATCTGAGCAAGATATCAACAGGAGAGGAGGAACATCACAAAAAAAGTGGTTAATCTCATTTGACCCACAGAAGCATAAATGGAATGCTAATGTTGTATTTATCAAAGCATCTATCATTCCCACCAGGTAAACCCCCGCCATGAGCAGGGAGCACACCCTGCTGGACATGCTGACCGCATAGAGCAAGGGGCTGCTGACGGCCTTGTACCGGTCATAGGCCATCACTGCCAGCAGGAGACACTCACAATCTATAAAGGTATAGAGCACCAGTAATTGCAGGGCACAGCCATAGAAGGGAATTGGTTTGTTCTTAGCCAGTAGGTCCACCAGCATCTTGGGGCCAACTGCTGTGGAAAGGCAGAGGTCACAGAAGGAGAGGTGGCTGAGGAAAAAGTACATGGGTGTGTGCAGCTGGGGATCCATCCTAATGAGGGTGATCATTCCCAGATTTGCCAGAAGAGCAATGAGATAAACAAGGAGAAACATGGTAAATAGAATCACTTTGGTCTTGGTGTTATCAGTAATTCCCAAGAAAATGAATTCAGTTAAGGAGGAGCAATTCCCTGTGTCCATTCTTCTTGTTCTTGTGTAAACTTTTGGAGGAAATGATCAAGAAAATGATACTTGCAAGCCTAACACTTTTCGGCATCTACAAAATGAAATAAGACAGAATATTTTTTCTGTAAGTGTCTTTTTATACTTAGAAAATTATTCAGTCATGCACCCACTCTTTAAAGAGGCATGGCTTTCTATTCTGCAATAATAAGAAAGTCTCTAAGAAAGACCTTTGAGAAATGGGATGTAAATCTAGATGTCATTCATGAGGTTTTGTTACTTTCTATAAGCTCTTCTCTGAGTGTTAGTTTCTTCATCCCAGGGAGCAGATTTAGAGAAATTTAACTCTTTACCTCTTGAGGAAAACCTAGAAGAGAGAGACACCAGTGTTAGAGAGACCAGACTGTAAGAGATAGGACTGAGCATTTATGAGGGCTGACAATAGTCACGTAGATACAAAAAAACGGTAATGATTTTAATGGTTCTCAAAAAAGCATGATTGGTTTCAGAGCATTTGATTTAGTTCCAGAAACAGCGAGCATATCAATGACTAGTAATAAAACATAATTATATTCCTGGCTTTAGTTTATGTTATGATCAGTGTTTGCTTGGACGTGAATTAAGTGTTACGGATCTGATTTTCTAGAAATTTATTCCTGCTTCCCCACAATGCTCATTACCTCTTTGTGGAGTGGCAGTTGTCAAAAAGTGAATCTCTTCTAACAAGTGGGGCAAAAAGAGCTAAAAGGAAGTGAAAACAACAGAATTTATTGTCTGATTCACATCATTTTAGATTTTAAATGGCCTGTTAGTTACTAAAGCGGAAAGAAGATGAGGGACAATAATGTTTCTAAAATGCATAGACTTTCCTCTTTGTTATATGTGTCTGTGTGTATACATTTTAATGTTTATAAGACTAGAATGGAAGCAATGAACTTTTTCTCCCCTCACAGCTAAGTAAATATGGCATGTGGTTCACATGGAGATGAATTTGTACATGTCTTTATTCTTACTGTAGTACCTACTCTAGTTTAATAAAGCAAAACATACTTTAAATTAATGTATACACTTTTCCAATGATAAAAAGAGTAAATATTTCCTGTGAAGCAAAAGCAAAATAAAATAAATAAACAGTTGCATTGTGGATATTAGCAAGTTCAGTTTCTTGTGATTCTGAGATAGAAATATTTCTAGCCGTTGATTTCAGATTTTCATGAGTAGGCAGGCACACAATGGTTCATTTACAATTTGTTTCCCTCAAAATGTTACGTATTTTCTTCTATATCTTTAAGTTAGGAGCTGGAAACCTACCTGAGACGAGCAGGTCTTGACTAGCTGAACAATAAGCAGATGGCCTCTTATTTTACCAGGTACATTGGGACTTAAATCCCTGTGCTACTGTCCCTCTGCTTTGATCTTATGCAAACATTTCCTTAATTGTACTTCTGCTTCTGCATTTTCCCCTGAGAATTCAGAAGCCACTTGGCACAGGCTGAATTTTCATACTTCACTATTGTCATCAAATTGATCTGTGGCAAAAAGAAAACTGCAAATTTTTTTTGCATGATGTGCTTCACAGTCATCCTGAAATGGTTTCGTCCTTCTTTAGCTAATGAGTAAACCTACTGAAACTCAAAAGACCTCCCTCCATTATTTCCGTTTACTTAGATTTGTTCATAGTGTTTAAGAGCCTCCTTCACATCTCATGTAAGGATATGACCACACTTGGTTCATGTTTTCTTTTTTACTGAAATGTAATGTGTACATTACATTAAGTAAGAGAAGCCCAGAATTCCCAGGTTAATTCTGCTCTTATCATGTGGCTGCCATAATCCAACCAATGATTTGTTTAGTTCTTTTTTCCTTTTTTTTTCTTTTCTGATTTCCTTCTATGTAGCCTGTGTTTTCATAGAATCATACTCTATCTTGGGGATATTTGATGCTCTAAGCGTCACATTCATTTAGGAATCATTTACTTATACTACTACTATTGATAAATACTATTATTTTCTTATTTTCCAGGTAAAGAAACAAAAGTTCTAAAGGATAAAGCTAATTTCCCATAATAAAATTCACTCAAGTTGTAAAGACTTCAGCTTGACGCTTCAGAGCATTCCTGTGTACACACTGACCACACTGCCTTCACTAGCTTAGGTGGAGCTGTCTTCAGTTTCTTTCACTCCCCGTTCTCATGTTCTACTGCTCAATTTTAATTCTTCTTTATTTTTGTGTTTTCAATCAAGAGCCATGGTACTGAATGAAGGAAATCAGAGCGTCTGTGACCATGTTCATCCTCTTGGGCTTCTCAGGATACCCATGCCTCCAGGCACCCCTTTTCTTGGTGTTCTTGACCATTTACACAGTCACTCTGGTGGGGAACCTTGGCATAATTGTGGTCACAAACTCCACACACCCATGTATTTTTTTCTCAGCCATCTCTCCTTTTTGGATATTTGCTCTTCCAGCGTATTTACACCCAAACTCCTAGGTATCTTGGTTGTGGAAGACAGAGTTATCTCTTTCAAAGGATGCATGGCACAGTTTTTCTTTGGCTGTGCATTTGTGATTACGGAGATGTCCATGCTAGCAGTCATGGCCTATGACCGGTTTGTGGCTGTTTGTAACCCCCTGCTCTACACAGCTGCTTTGTCTCCTAAGCTCTGCAGCCTCCTGGTCGCTGGGACTTACACGTGGGGTGGAATGTGTTCCTGGACAATCACCTGTTCTCTGTTGGAGCTGTGCTTCTGTGGTTCTAACGTCATACATCACTTTGGCTGTGAGTATTCTGCCATCATCTCTGCTTCCTGTTCTGACACCCATTTCCGTCAACTGATGTGTTTCCTCATTTCTACATTAAATGAGGTATGTAGCCTCCTGATTATCCTCACGTCCTATGCTTTCATAGTTGTCACAATCATTAAGATGCCTTCAGCTGGTGGACTCCGAAAAGCCTTCTCCACCTGTGCCTCCCATCTGACCCCCATCACCATTTTCCATGGGACTGTTCTGTTCCTTTATTGTGTACCCAACTCCAAAAGCTCATGGCTCCTCGTCAAAGTAGCCACTGTGTTTTTTACTGTCATGAGTCCTATGCTGAACCCTCTTATCTATAGCCTTAGGAATAAAGATGTGAAAGAGACAGTCAGGAGTTTGATAACTATGAAACTGCTTTCTCCCTCAATATAATTCAGAAGTCCAGTGGGACTGAAAAACCACTTGAATTAAAGTCAGCCTGGGTATTAGCCAGATAAATATGCTTGTGTTCATATTATGCCTTATAATTTTCATATATGTTTCTGATGCTAGTTTATCTTTATTATAAGTAAATATATGATTATGTTTCAAATAAATTGTATGTTGTATTTTACATTTTTTTTTGATGGTCAGATGAGCTACAATTACTTCTCGGTTAATAGAGAAATAATACATTATGGAAGTCAGAGTGATGAAAAGGGATATATAGTTAGAGACTCATTCCTTACGCTACAGTTTATGTTGTGGTTTGTAACAATGCTGCAAACACAGATGATAACTGTGTTTAGTGTCAGGGTTAAGGTTAGGGTTAGTGTTAGGGTTAGGGTTAAATTTGCACTTAGGTTCTCATAACTAACTCTTCTGATTCAGTTTTATAAAATGCAACTTTTAGCTCTTCTCAAAACTTTATTTTATACCAGGTAAAATGAGGAGTTTTGAGTTTGCCTTATAAAAAGTATTACCTGATTTTAAGCAAGAAGATCCTGAAAATAATAGCTAGTCTCTGTCGGCATCACTCATTTTTTGAATACCTGTGTAATATAGTTCAATCAAAGGTGTTTAATTGAATACTGAGAAAAGTTAAATGTATTTCTAGGGAGATATGATGATTACTCAGCGATAAAGCCCAAGTTAAGAACTGCTCTATTTTCTCTTCTTCTGACAATTACTCGTTCATGTCTCAGGTTTGCACTCATGATCCAAAGGAAAAGAAATGCTCGTCGTCAATAATGAAGTATGAAAAAATTATAATGAGATTAACAGAGATGCTTCTGAGTAACTGGACCTAATTATGAATGTACCTCATTCAGTTTAATAAGCCTTTCTTATATTCCTTTGAAGTACCTGCCATTACCACATATTCTTTTTTTAATATAAATTTATTTGTTTTAATTGGAGGTTAATATTCTTAATTATGGTAGCTTTGAAGTAAATCTCACTATCCATTAGAGGAACTTCTGACATCTTTGCTTCTGTGTTAGTGGATCCTGTTTATCCTTGACCGTTTCATTTTCATACAAACTTCAGTATTTATTGTGTTCATTCTTTTAAAGCCTGAGGCTCTAGGGGCTCTAAAACTTACGTCACTTGTTCTTTAGCTCTGCAGGTTAAAGCATTCTTGGCTGTAGCCTTGCCCTCTCTGCTTCATTCATCTATGCTCCTCCATAATCATTTCACATTTCTGAGATTATGATGAGATCATATTAGCTGGTTTTAATTTTACCATTGTTTTAATTTATTCACCTTTATTTTTGGCTGTGCTGCACAGCATGTGAGATCCTAGTTTCTCAACCAGGGATCAAGTCCATGCTCCCTGCAGTGGAAGCAAAGAATCTTAACCCCTGGACCCCAGGGAAATCCCATCATTGGTTTTACTAATGTGGCTTGGCCATTTTATTTATTTCTCATTATGATTACTATGATTGATTTGGTTTCTGAGGGAAGAGAGAGACAACAAAGGTATGTTATGTATTGCGTTTGACATATTGAGTTAAAAATAATCCACATTTTATCTCTTTCTTTACTGATTAGGGGAAAAATTGGCATTGATAAAATTCTACAGGCATGGCAAATAGTAAGATATTGTGAAAAATCTATATTAAGAAATTACAAATCTTAATGAAATAAACACACACCTTGAAAAAACAGCGTTCAGTTTTATACAATAAAAATAGAAAGTGTAAGTACAGTCTTATCTGTTAGTGTAATGGGGGTCTGTCTGTGCTCAGTCGTGTCTGGCTCTTTGTGACCCCACGGACCTTGGCCCGCCAGGCTTCTCTTTCAGTGGGATTTTCCTGACAAGAAGACTGGAGTGGGGGCCACGCCCTTCTCCGGGCAATCCCCCAACCTGGGATCAGACTCCTGTCCCTGCATCTTCTGTACTGCCGGTGGATTCTTTACCGCTGAGTCACTGGGGAGCCCAAAGAAATGGAATTTGTTTCCAAAATCTTCCTCACAAAGAAATCCTATGCCCTGTTTTTTATGTTGGTGAATTTCTCCAAACATTTGAGAAACATTGTCAATCATGCACAAATCTTTCTAGGGAATAGATTAAGAGGATACTTAAGAGTGCCTTATATTCACTTAGATTTTAGCAATCAGTTCAAAGAAAGCTATTATGAGAAATAAATGTATAGATCAATCTTTCTCATGAGGTTAGTTAATGAATATTCAAGACAAAATATTAACACATTGGATTTTTTCCAGAAACTGAAAAGTGGTTTAATAGTCATGAATTAATAACCATAAATCAACATATGAAAATGAAAGGGAAGATACATAATTCATGCAAATTACAGTTCTAGAAAAATAATTTGGTTAAATACAAAACTTATTCTGCTCTGAAAGGTTGATTTTTCTCAACTTACATTTAATAAAATTGTTATTAGCTACAAGAAACTTTAAGTAATCCTCATATTAGCTATTGACATTACTGTGATTAATTTTAAAATTCTTTGGCTCTAATACTATGTATATATCTAAATTCACATCTCTCAAGAATGTACAAACTCAAAGGAAGTTCCCTAGAGTTTTAATTGAAAAGTTCATACTTCCTGGATGGCTGTGACAAATGTTTCTAGCATCCATGTCCTGAATAGAAATTAACCTCTTCCTGATAAGAGGATGGGTTTCTCTGGTGACTCATATGGCAAAGAATCTACTTGCAATGCACAAGACCAGGGTTCTGTCCCTAGGATGGGAAGATCCCCCAGAGAAGGGAATGGTCAGCTATTCCAGTAGTCTTGCCTGGAGAATTCCATGGACAGAAGAGCCTGGCAGAATACAGTCCATGGGGTCTCAGAGACTCAGATGACTGAGTGACTAACATTTTCACTTTCTTGTTAGAGTATAGAATGTCAGAAACAGGTTATCATTGTGAAAAATATGACCTGTTGACTGGTATGATGAATACCAGAAACTGCTTTCTTTTGTTGTAATGAAGGTATTCAGGGGTTACAACTTATCTATCAATAGTTTCTTGATAATCCTTATGCTTGCAGGAGACCTGTGTTCAATCCCTGGGTCAGGAAGATGCCCTGGAGAAGGAAATGGTAACCCACTTCAGTATTCTTGCCTGGAGAACTCCATGAACAGAGGACCCTGGCAGGCTACAGCCCTTGGGACTGCAAAGAGTCGGACACCACTGAGAGACAACACACACAGGCATACGTGTTTGCATGAATAAGTCTTGGGAATTACACTTTTAAATAGTCATTTCTATTGCTCACCATTAGAACACAATGATGCACTTGATATTTTTATATATACTCTTTTATGCAGCACTACTGCATTCTGTTATTACTTTCTCATATTTTTGTCGTAGATTCCTTAGGAATTTATGTATACAGAATCTAGCTGGCAAATAAAGACAGTTTTACTTTCTGCTTTTCAGTAATTATAATTTTCTTCCTTATTCAACAAAAATCTAAAATAAGATGTTAATTGAAAGTGGTTAAGGACATTATTTTCCTGGCTGTTATACAGAGAGTTGGGAGAAAATCAAGTTATTTTACTTTATATAGGATTTTTTTTCTATTCTCTGTTTCTATACTAGACATAATATTAGCTAGAAGTATTTTTGTAGATGTTTATCAGGTTGAAGGAATTTTCTTGTATATCTTGTTTACTGCTATACAGGTAATCTTTTTTTTTTCTTTCCATCTGAGTCATTGTTTATTTTCCTATCATATACTGTGATATTTTATTTTCTAATATTTCATTCAGTGTTTCTATGATGAGGTACATTAGTTATCTTGATCTATGTTTTTTGTTTGTTTGTTTACAACATCTTTGTCTGGTGTTGGTGTTGATGGTTGTTGATTAGTTACTAAGTCGTCTCTGACTGTTTCGCAATCCCATGGACAGTAGCCTGCCAAGCTCCTCTATCATGGGATTCTCCAGGCAAGAATGCTGGAGTGGATTGCCATTTCCTTCTCCAGGGGATCATCCTGATACAGGGATAGAACATGTGTCCTCTGCCTACAGATAGATTCTTTGCCTCTGAACCACCAGGGAAACCCATGAAACACCAGAGATGACCCCAAACTCAGAAAACGATCTGAAATATTGGTGGTGGCCCCTCCTCACTGTCAGAGATGGCCACACACTTTCTTTCCTGGCGTGCCTCTCTGCCTTGCTTCGATCTTAACTAAACAGTTTCTCTGTGTGCTCTCCCACTTGTTTTGCTATGTCTCTAAAAATAAACTTTGTACCTTCATTTACAATTTTTGCCTCCTTGAGAAATGCATTTTTTTTTACTGGGGACTAGATATATATATGTATATGTATATGTATATGTATATGTATATGTATATGTATATGTATACGTATATGTATATGTATGTATACTTATGGCTGCCAGTAACCCGCATCTCAGCTATCAGTTTTTAAACTATGGAGTTCACACATTCTAAACTAATTAATCATTTTGTACATTACTGTTTGAATTGTCTTTGCCTCTTCAACCAAATCCTGAGCTCCTGAAGGTCAGGAAGCAGGCCAAAGAATTCGATCATTGTCCTTGCACAACTCTGGGTCCTAGATATTTGTAGCTGAAAAGCCAATCCAGAAATCTTTGGTTTCTATCATAGAGGTTTCTTAGAACCTCAGTCAGAAGCACCTGGGAAATCAGTTGAACTCATGGATATTTGGCAGAGAAACCCAGGAATGTTCATTTTAAACAAGCCTCTTGGAATATTCTTATGTACATGGGTGTTTGGGAATTAGAGAGCTGTCACATACAAATAAACACAATCCTAAGTACATGTTTCACACAAGGTATAGGCAAGATAGTAACAGCATCAATCATGTTATCAAGTTTAAATAATATTTCCAGTTTTATTTCTTCCTCTAGCTCCCCCTCCCCTTCTTGTCTGAATCATCCTTCTGGAGCAAAATTCTAATCAAATCCTTCCTTCAACCAACACCTTCCCAGTTGTGAGACTATAAAACCCATGATCATAAACTTATCCTTTAAGAATCTTTATGGCCCAGTTGCAACCAAATGACATAACTTTTTAACTAAGAGCCCAAAGTCTGGGGCCAGACTGACTGAATTCAAATCCCAATGCCTCCAGTTTGAGTATGAGCTATATTTATGGGATGAAGAAAAAGTGTTGCATATATCTCTTATTGCTCTGTTTATTCAAATATCCATGCACTTTTTTTGTGCTATTTATTACTTAAATGCTTGACAGAATTTACCATTTAATAGTATGGGACTGCGGAGAAGGCAATGGCATCCCACTCCAGTACTCCTGCCTAGAAAATCCCATGGATGGAGGAGCCTGGTAGGCTGCAATCCATGGGGTCGCTATAAGTCGGACACGACAGAGCAGCTTCACTTTCACTTTCACTTTCATGCATTGGAGAAGGAAATGGCAACCCACTCCCGTGTTCTTGCCTGGAGAATCCCAGGGACGGGGGAGCCTGGTGGGCTGCCGTCTACAAGGTCACACAGAGTCGGGCACGACTGAAGTGACTTAGCAGCAGCAGCAGCAGCAGTATGGGACTGAGGTTCTCCTTGTAGGAAGATTTTTAAGTGAAAATTCAATTTCATAAGAAGATAGAGGCTATTCATATTTTGCATTTCATCTTTGGTAAGTTTATTTGTATGGTTGAAATGACTTTTCTACACCAACTAGATAGTTACATTTTTTGGAAGAAAATGATATGGAATACTCCCTAATTATTTTTTCTACATTGACAGCATCTGTAATGAAGTCCCATTTTTTTTCTTGAGTAGCAATTGTGTTATGATCTGTTATTTGTAATCAATTTATCTAACAGATGATTGATTTATGTATCATTTTAAACATCAGAATTTTAGTTTTGCTCAATACCTTATTTCTACTCCACTGTCCATTTTCTATTTTGTTGATCACCATTCTCATCTTTTTCTCCTATTTATTGTGTGATTAAAAACTATGTTTGCTTTTTTATCTTCTTAAGATGGAATCACAGATCATCAAATTTCTTCTCTTGAGTAAAACATTCAAGCAAGTAGGTGCTATTTTAAATAGAATGAGGTATTAATAGAGAGAGTACAAAAATGTTGACCTTATGAGTGACTAGTAGAACTCTAAACTAGTCCTTAAGATTCCCCAACATTTGGTGTACACATATCTTCAACTAGCCATTCAATTACACATTAATCTGGGAGCTGCTGGCAAATAATTTTAAATTATAACTAGTTTCAAATCAGTTGATCATAACAAAAGAAGACTCTCCTGATTGGTGGGTCTCATATAATCTGATGATTTGTTAAAAATCCTTGAATCCCTCTTTAAAGAGATGCATGGATTATAAGAGGGTGTTGAAAGAGAGATTTGAGGTGTGAGAGTGACTTGAGCAGAGAAAACAAAGTGGATACCCAGTAGCGGATTCTAGGAACTGTGAATAACCCCAAACAGATGTCAAGGAAACAAGACCCTATTCCTACAACTCAAGGAACTGCATTATTCCAACAACATGAATGAACTTGGCAGGGAACCAAGTTCTAGATGAGAAACTTGTCGACACTTTGATTTCAGCCTTGCAATAACTTGAATAGAGGGACCAGGTGTATTGTGCCTAACTTCGGGTGTACAAAATTGTTATGCTCCGAGCCCGTATCTCCGAACCGACCGAGAGAGCAAGTCCACCACAGTAATGCAAAAACAAGAAGGGAGTTTATCTCTAGCACGCTAGGGCTCAAGTCTCATCCCACACAAGGGAATCCGACAAGAGCCGTGAACAAAGGAGTATGGCAACTTATATACAGGCAGTTCTTTGTCTCAGTTACAGGAGTAGCTGGCATTACATGATTGGCCAGGCAGGATGAGCGCATATCCTGTCTCTTACTGGTAAACATGACTCAGGTCCTAGAGACCGTCGTTTGGTCCCTAACATTCCCCCCTGTCCTTAGATCATATAGAGGAATCTTCCTCTCGGTCCTGAGACACAGTTTGATATTGTTGTCGAAGCACAAACAGCTGTACGGTATTTATGCGTTTCTTTACAAAGGCTACAAGTCTATTGATAATGCATGGGCCAAAGGTAAGCATTAGTAAAAGTACTAGCAGGGGTCCTAGCAAGGTGGAGATTAAGGTAGTCAGCCAAGGGGATTGTTGAAACCAAGATTCAAACCATCCCTGTTGAGCCTCACGTTCTCGTTTATGTTGGGCTAGTCCTTCTCTCGCCTTGGCCATAGATTCTCTAACTATTCCTGTATGATCTGCATAGAAACAGCACTCTTCTCCTAGGGCAGCACAGAGTCCCCCTTGTTGCAGAAAGAGCAGATCTAATCCCCTCCTCTTTGCTTTTTTCTGGATTGAACCTTATTCTGACTTGTGCATGATTGCAACTTTTACAGCTAAAAGTTGGATCTCCAAGGACCCTAGGGAGGGGCTTGGCGAATGAAAAATTAAGTAAATCTCGATTTCCTACTTTCTAGTGCCGAGGTCCATCATTAGAAGTAACACAATCCCAAGTTTTACAATAAGAGTCTTGTGCCCCCCCCCCCCCCCCCAGGTCTTCCAGTCATGCCTGGGTGCACCTGGGCATGCCCAGAACCCTTGTTCTCAGAGATAACTCCTAGCCCAAGGCACATTTACCATCGGCTTAAGGTCAAAATATAAGTCTGGCCACCATGTGTTTGGTGGATGTATTGCGGTAGTGGAGTTTAGCACCTCTCGTGTTAGTCCATTTTGCAGCTTCCAGGTGATTTTGACGGGTTGATGCGGGTTCACGCTGGCAACTCCGGAGCAGAGTAACTGGGTCATCCACAAGAGGGCCCAGCCGAGTTGTCCTGGTCTTGTTGGCGCCTTCGAAGCTTTAGCCTCAAGGGGTTGGACGGGTGCAGAGATGCTTCCCATTTTTTTTTTTTTTAGCGTCTTCTTGCTCTGCTGAAGCAGCTGGGCGTACATGGTTGCAATGCACCCAAGGCCCGATACCGTCAACCTTTAGGGCAGTTGGGGTGGTAAGAAGAACAACATAAGGACCCTTTCATTTGGGTTCTAGTGCCTTGTTTTGGTGCCTTTTGACCCATACCCAGTCTCCTGGGCCAATGTCATGTGAGGGAATAGTTCCCTTATTTTGACCCACATGTATTTTCCAGAGCAGTTTTCAGACACGAGAGTGCACCTTGCTTAAGGCCATCAAGGCCTCTTGGAGTTGCCCCAACGTGGGAGGCGGTAGTTTTTTCCCTTTAAATATTGGACATACAGGGGGAGGTCTCCCATACAGAATCTCAAATGGGGTCAGATTAAGTTGATAAGGAGTATTACGGGCACGGAAGAGGGCGAAGGGAAGGAGGGTCACCCAGTCCCCGCCAGTCTCTATAGCCAATTTAGTTAAAGTTTCTTTTAGAGTCCGATTCATTCTTTTTACTTGCCCTGAGCTCTGTGGACTGTATTCACAATGTAACTTTCATTTAGTCTCCAGGGCTAGGGCAAGGCTCTGAACTATTTGACTCATAAAGGCAGGTCCATTATCAGAGCCGATGGTCACTGGCAGGCCAAACCTGGGAACTATTTCTTCTAAAATCTTTTTTTGCCACTATCATCGCGGTTTTTTTTTTTTTTTTTTTGTAGGAAAAGCTTCTACCCACCCTGAGAAGGTATCCACCAACACTAACAAGTACCGGTAACCATACTTGCCTGGCCTTACCTCGGTGAAATCTATTTCCCAGTGTTGCCCTGGTCCTTTTTCCCGATACCTCAGTCCTGCATGTTGTCCTTTTCCTGGCCTCATCTGCTGACATGCCTTACAAGCATGCACTATGTTCTTTACAGTTGTCTGGTGCCGGGGAAATCGCAGGCGCGCAGTTTGAAAGAGCATCAGAGTCTTTTTTTTTTTTTTTTTCTCAGATGAGTAGACAAGTGCAAATGCTCACATAGTTGCCATCCCAACTGAGCAGGGAAAGTAGCCATCTGAGTCTCGGCGCCATCTATCTTTATCTTTTTGAAGGTTGGTTTGTTTTTGGATCTAAGCAATGTCTGTGGATGAATACTCAGGGGTTGGGGGCAAAGTTCCTATACCTGGAGGTGGAAGTCTGATCGCCAACACAGGGGTGATGAAATCTTTATCAGCTACTTTTTGAGCTGCCAGGTCTGCGGCATGATTCCCTCGTGCCGTGGGGCTGTCACCCTTCTGATGTCCAGGTACGTGTACTATTGACACAGCCCAAGGCATCTGTACAGCCTCTAAAAGTCTACGGATTTTAGGCAAGTTTTTAATTTCTTTTCCTTTAGCTGTCAAAAACCCCCTTTCCTGATATATCAGGCCCTGGATGTGTACCGTGCCAAAAGCATAGCGACTGCCAGTGAAAATAGTTATTCTTTTTTCTTTGGCTCTCTCTAATGCTTGAATCAGGGCAATTAACTCTGCCTTTTGTGCTGAGGTATCTGGGGGAAGGGCCTCTGCCCATATCGTCCGTCCAGAGTCATCTACTACTGCGGCTCCCGCCTGTCTCTGTCCATCTTTTACATAACTGCTGCCGTCTGTGAACCATCTTAGCTCACTGTTTTCCAGTGGAGTATCGGTTAAGTCCTTTCGCATTGCTGTTACCCCAGCCAGTATCTCATCACAGTCATGGAGGGGGCTATTTTCCCCCGGATTGGGCAAAAGAGTGGCTGGATTTAGAGTGCAAGGCGTTTGGAAATGAATCCGTGGGGTGTCAAGTAGCAAGGCCTGGTAGTGCGTCAAGCGGGCATTAGAAATCCATTTACCTGGGGGTTGCTTTAAAACTCTCTCTATGGCATGAGGAGTGTAGACCAAGAGTCTCTGTCCATAAGTCAGTTTATCAGCATCGTGGGCTAAGAGCGCGGTGGCCGCGATGATACGGAGGCAAGGTGGCCATCCGGCTGCCACTGGGTCCAGTCTCTTGGAAAGGTAAGCTACAGGTCGCTTCCATGGTCCCCATCTCTGTGTTAGTACCCCTTTTCCTATCCCCCGCTTTTCATCTACAAATAATTGGAAAGGCTTAGATGGATCAGGGAGGGCAAGGGCAGGAGCCTCTAGCAAGGCTCACCTGAGCTCTTGGAAGGCCTCTTTCATTGGCTCAGTCCATTTCTAGTCCTTGTTTTCTTTGGTCCCCTCATATAGGGGCCTGGCCTTTTCTGCAAACCCCAAGATCCATAACCGGCAATATCCCACCATTCCCAGAAATTTTCTCACTTGTCTAGGGTTAGCCGGCTCAGGGATCTGGAGGATGGTTTCTTTTATAGCCTGTGTTAGCCACCTCTGGCCCTGTTTTATCTTATAACCGAGGTATGTAACCTCTTGCTTGGCAATCTGGGCCTTTTTGGCACTAGCCCGGTAACCTAAAGTCCCCAAGGTTTGGAGAAGGTCACCTGTTGCCTCTTGGCACTCTTTCTCTGTAGCTGCCACCAGCATAAGGTCATCAACATATTGTAATAAAACAATGGTAGGGTGTTCAACCCGATACTCACGGAGGTCTTCGTCCAGGGCCTCATTAAATAACGTGGGCGAGTTTTTGAAACCCTGTGGTAAGCGAGTCCATGTCAGCTGCACAGGGGTCTGACCACCGTCTTCCTGCCATTCGAAGGCAAAGATCTCTTGGCTTGCAGGGGCAAGAGGCAAACTAAAAAAGGCATCTTTTAAATCTAAAACAGTGTACCAAATGTAGTTTGGAGGCAAGTTGCTTAGCAATGTATAAGGGTTAGGAACCATAGGATGAATATCATTTACCCGTTTGTTGACTTCTTGTAGATCTTGAACCGGTCTAAAATCAGTTCCCCCAGGCTTTTTTACAGGCAACAGGGGAGTGTTCCCTGGGGACCGGCACCTTTTCAGGACCCCAGTGTCTATGAGGTGTTGTATATGAGGAGTAATTCCTTGTCGAGCCTCTTGACTCATGGGATACTGTCGTACCCTCACCGGGGAAGCACTGGCTTTCAGTTCCACAATGATAGGGGGCCTCTGTTTGGCTAGTCCCATTCCTGCAGTTTCAGCCCAGGCCTGAGGGTATCTTTGAACCCATAGTTGTACTTCGGGGCTTATTGTCGCTGGGGCCTCTGGCAAGTAGAGTCTGTATTCATCTTTTAATGCCAGACACAGGACCTGAAGAGGATGCCCGGTCCCATCTAAAACCAACACTTGTCCGTGGTCAAAATGAAATTGGGCATTTACTTTAGACAGTAAATCTCTTCCCAACAAGGGCACTGGACACTCAGGTATCACCAGAAAAGAATGGGTTACCTGGTGGGCCCCCAAGTTCACATGCCGTTTTGTAGTCCATCCATATCGTTTAGTCCCGGTTGCTTCCTGCACCTAGCTACTTTTTTAGACATGGGTCCATCTTTTTGGTTTAAGACTGAGTATTGGGCTCCCGTGTCCACCATGAAGCCAACTGGTTTTCCCTCCACATTTATAGTTACCCAGGACTCGGGGAGGGGCCTCGAGCCCTGACCCCCCTAGTCGCTATCCTCACCCGCGTAGAGGATATGACTGTCTGGAGAGGGAGTCTCGTTCTTGGGGTTCTTGGGCCCCTCTTTTTGATTTTTACGGTTTTCTTCAGCTCTAAATTTTTTTTTTTTTTTTAATGCGGTCCTCTCTCTCTTCTGGGGTCTCTCCATGATTAAAACCTCTCTCGGCTGCCCTCACTAGATCTTGCAAGGATTGTTCATTTAACCTCTCTATCTTTTGTAACTTTTTTTAATATCAGGGGCTGCTTGATTTACAAATGCTAACATAACTGCCGCTCGTGACTCATCTGCCTGTGGGTCTATAGGGGTATACTGTCTAAAAGCTTTTATTATCCTTTTTAGGAAGGCTGCTGGGCTCTCATTTGGTTGTTGTCTCACTGGATTTATTTTGGCCAAATTAGTTGGCTTTTTGGCGGCCCCTCTAAGGCCAGCCATGAGAGTCTGATGGTACACTCGGAGACGCTCCTTACCTTCAGTGCGTTTGAAGTCCCAGTTGGGTCGCACCAAGGGGAACCCCTCCTCAATGAGGTTAGGCTGCATTGTGGGCCTCCCATCCACCCCTGGCACATTTTTCCGGGCTTTTGACAGGATCCGTTAGTGCTCCTCTGTAGTAAAAAGTACCTGTAACAGTTGCTGACAATCATCTCAAGTGGGATTGTGAGTAAACAGGATAGACTCCAAAAGATCAATAAGACCCTGCGGTTTTTCAGAGAAGGAGGGAGCCTGGGTTTTCCAATTGTACAAATCACTAGTGGAGAAGGGCCAATACTGATATGTCCGTTTTCTACCCTCTCTGGCTGGCCCCGCCCAGACCGGAAACGCATGAATGGTGGAGGAGGGAACCTCCTGGTCTTTTTCTGCTACACCGCCCTTTTTTTTTTTTGCCTTTCTCCGAGTTCCCTAGGTGGGGCCCCTTTTTCTGGGAGGAGCTGAAGGCTTGGTTCTCTTTTTGGCTTCTCCCGATGAAACCTGTGGAACCTGTGGAAGCAAGGGAGGGGAAGAGGGAAGGGAAGTGAGGGGCTGAAAAACAAAAGGTTTTAGCCAGGCCAGGGGATTTTGCACCAGGTCCTGTCAGACTAAAATGTATGGAGTTTGGTCTGGCTGGGTGTCCTGAAGGGTAGGGGGTGAGCACTTTCTCTCTGACCGCTTGAATAGTAGGCAAGCTGAAGGTGCCTTCTTGTGGCCAGCTGACATCAAAAGCAGGCCACTCGGCAGAACAAAAAGTTACTAACTTGCTTTTTTTTTTTACCAGCAATGATAGATTCTGAGCTCTAGACTTGAAATCAGAGAAGTGGTTAATCATAAGAGATAAAGGAGTAGAAGTTGTTTGTCCCATGATCACAGAAAAGTACACTGGGAGCCAACAGAGCACACAAAGAGCAACGCAGACACCACAAATAGACAAACAGATAACAAACGCAAGGTGGCCACTGACAATGCACTCAATCTTACCTGCAGGATGTTCACAGAGCCAGCTGCCTCCCCAGCACGAAACTAGGCCCCGGCCTTATGCTGACTTAATCCAGTATCAGAGCCAGCTGCCTCCCCAGCACGAAATTTGGCCCCGGCCTTACGCTGACTTGCCTCTGCACTTTACAGCCAGATGCCTCCCCAGTAAGATACTAGGCCTCGGACGTAATCTGGGCTTCTGCAACGTTAGCACCGGTGCTCAGAGCCCTTATCTCCTAATGAGGTTACTCCCTTCTACCAGGAGAGTTGTCCTCCCCGGTGGGATGGAGATTCCGGAAGAGCCCCCAAATGTTATGCTCCGAGCCCGTATCTCCGAACCGACCGAGAGAGCAAGTCCACCACAGTAATGCAAAAACAAGAAGGGAGTTTATCTCTAGCGTGCTAGGGCTCAAGTCTCATCCCACACAAGGGAATCCGACAAGAGCCGCGAACAAAGGAGTATGGCGGCTTATATACAGGCAGTTCTTTGTCTCAGTTACAGGAGTAGCTGGCGTTACATGATTGGCCAGGCAGGATGAGCGCATATCCTGTCTCTTTCTGGTAAACATGACTCAGGTCCTAGAGACCGTCGTTTGGTCCCTAACAAAAATTGTGAATTAATAAATGAGTGTTTTTCAAGCCACTGAATCTGCAGCAGTTTATTATGATGAAATAAACCATTCATATACCACATAATTGATAGGTTTTTATCAATTGCATTATCAAAAAATGTATATTCGACAGGTTTTAATAAAGTAGAAACACTGGGATATAATAATAACTGCAAATGCCATAATATCATATTTCTATTCAGCGTGATAGTGAATGTGATTTTTACAAAAATGTAGATGTCCAAATAAGAAAACTTAGAGGAAAGACTGAAATAAACATAACACAGAAACAACACTATGCTTGGTCTATTGAACAGTAATTGTGATTTTCTCTTTCTGAATTTTGGAATTCACATCTTCCATGATAAATATAAATATAAACAGGTTGATTGCTAGTGTTATTGTCCTAAGATAAGAAGATAAACATACTCAAGCTTCTTATATAATTTAATGATGTAAAATAAATTATACTCTAAATGAGGAGTATGGGATTGTCTTTAAATTGCCTTGTTTGTAGCTCTTGGAAAACACACCAATCAAAATTGTCTGGGGTGTGAATCCCCAAAGTCACTCAGGTAGACATAAATATACAGCATGATCCATAAGTTTAGTTTACAAGCGTACAGCTTACCCTTGGGAGTGTCTCTATTTTTTAATGAGGAAAAAAATGTAATTTTCTTGATGACTTTACTGAAATACACTTTGGAAGAGGTTACAATACTCTTATTACAAGCTACAACAGTTTTAATAAATGTAAGTATTTTTGTTAAATACTTTTCAAGATTCTTATTTAAAGAAGTCTTCAGTAAATCAATCTATAAAGACTACATGGCTTCTGGTGAGTTGTTTAAATTAAGTGATTTACTTTAATTCTGATGTGGGAAACTCTGAAATTAACAATATTTTTGGCAGAGAAACACCTATGCAACCCTAGTAGCAATGAAATGGTATTCATTTAATTCATTTAAGGGGAAGAATACAAGATATTGAACTTATTTTTGAACTTTGCTTATATAGCTGAATGATGTCCTTGGTGGATATTCAAGTAGTAGCATTTATTTTCAATTTAAAAAATTAAGGAAATATTAAAAATAAATCTATAAAACTGTAGAGAAATATGCCAGATTTTGCATTAAATTTTTTGAGTTTAAAATCATGCAGGTGAAAGCAAGTTGGAGCAGTACAGCAAACTTGAATTCTGAATTAAACCCCAAAGCAGTCTGAAATATGTTGCCTGGGATTTGATATTAAGAGGTAATAATGCTTTTATATACCAAAATGTGTGTATTTTGTGCACCAAAATCAAAATTGCTGCAGTGAGTGAAACGAAAGAAGTAGCTATCAAGCAGTCTAGATAATGCAGTGATACTGTGCGTGCTAAGTCGCTTCAGTCCTTTCTGACTCTTTATAAACAACCCTATGGACTGTAGCCCACCAGGCTCCTCTGTCCATGGGATTCTCCAAGCAGGAACACCAGAGTGGGTTGCCGTACACTCCTCCAGGGGATTTTCCCAACGCAGGAGGAGAACCCGTGTCTCTTATGTCTGCTACACTGGTAGTTTAGTTCTTTTAGAGATCACAGAAATCCAGACAGAAGAGTTCAGATTGCAGGTAATCTGTATGGAGATGATTTTGAATATGGGTAAGCATTTGAGCATGATTTTAAACTAAGACTGAATGAAAAGTAGTCTTGAAGGATGGTTGTAGTTAGGCTAAATAAAAAGACAGCTGCTGAATAGGTGTGTGGTAGGTAGCAATAAAGATGGGAGTGTATTTTGAAGAATATGTTCATTTTGTCCTAATTACATTTTTCACAGCCTCCACCTTGGATGGAAAGGAAATCATAGAGATACAGACAAGGACAGGGGAAAATGGACAAAACAAAGCTTGTGCCTTGATGGCTCGAGACATGAATGGAAATGTGCAGCTAAGAAGGAAACATTAGAAAAGAATTAAGAAAAAGGTTTCCTCTGTGTATGCATTTTTTCTTCTTCTTAGTCACTATTTGCACCATTTCAGACTTCATAAAATTATAGGTGGTGCTACATTGTAGAATATTTTGAGGTTATATATTTCAAATTCAAAGTAAACATGAAAAACAGCATTAGAAATATAAGAGAAGAAACTAAATTTGGTGGGGGCCATTTATTACATGTGAAATTAAAGTCTTAAATATTTTAGAAAATAATTAAAGTTGGACTTCCCTGATAGCTCAGCTGGGAAAGAATCCGCCTGCAATGCATGGGACCCCAGTTCGATTCCTGGGTGGGGAAGATCTGCTGGAGAAGGGATAGGCTACGAACTCCAGTGTTTCTGGTCTTCCCTTGTGACTCAGCTGGTAAAGAATCTACCTGTAATGTGGGAGACCTGGGTTCAGTCCCTGGGTTGGGAAGATCCCCTGGAGAAGGGAATGGCTACCCACTCCAGAATTCTACACTAAATTTAGTGGGGGGCAATTATCACATGTGAAATTAAAGTCTTAAACATTTTAGAAAATAATTCACTAAGTTATATTTTATACATAATTGTATAGTAAAAAGAAATTATTATAATAGAATTATATTCTAAAGGTAAGGTTTCAGAGAGCTTCACTTGTCGGAAACATATTAATAAGTGACTGAGGTTAAATTTGAAGGCAAGCTGACTTGATTAAAGAGTCTAGATTGTTAACAAGACATCATTCATATTCTCTAGGAGATACAATATATGACCTTTCACCAGGGTTTGGCCAGTTGGTGAAATCATTAAGGGAAGGTAAACCTGAGGCTTCTCTGATGAGGTGGGCGCTGAATCTCTCAGTTGTGTGACTTGCGACTCCATGGACTGTCGCCCGCCAGGCTCCTCCGTCCACCAGTTTTCACCAGCAAGGATACTGGAGTGGGGTGCCAATTCTTTCCCCTGGGGATATTCCTGACCCAGGGATTGAACTCATGTCCCTTGCATCTCCTGCACCATCAGGAGGATTCTTTACCACCGCACTACCTGGGAAGCCTCTCTCTGATCGGGGAGCACTAAGGAAAAGTGAGAGAAAAACAGAGGACATCTTGAGCAGTTAGAATGGCCTGAACAAACAGAAGAATTTGCAAGTGCAATCAACAAGTTCAATTAAACGAAGCTAAAGAAAGGAATTATCCATGTGGAGAAAAGGGCGACAGCTGAGAAGGTTGAGAAAATTCAAACAAGGACATTTTCTGAGTCACCCTGACACCCAGTCCTTCCCAGTCCATCCTCTCCTTGCCCCTACCTCAGAAGCTGACTTGCACTCTCCACACCTGTAGACACACGGTATATTTGGGCTCCAACTGCGCCTTATTCGCATTCCTGGGAAATCTCAGACGTCACCACTGCAAACCAGTCCCCTGTCCAGGCTGGGAGGAAAATACCCTCTGTTTCTGTCATGTCTGGTTGCTTAGGGTGAGCTGTCTGGCTTTCTCTGGCAGAAGCCGTAGTGATGGATGAGAGAAATCAGAGTGCGGGAATCACCTTCGTCCTCTTGGGCTTCTCAGAATACCCGCAGCTCCAGGTGCCCCTACTCCTGGCTTTCTTCACCGTCTACACCGTCTCTGTGGTGGGGAACGTGGGTATGATTGTGATCATCAGAATCAACCCCAAGCTCCACACCCCCATGTACTTCTTTCTCAGCCATCTCTCCTTTCTTGATTTTTGTTACTCTTCTATAACCACACCTAAACTCTTAGAGATCTTGGTTGTGGACAGAAGGACTATCTCCTACGTGGGTTGCATGATGCAATTCTTCTTTGGTTGCACACTTGTGATTACGGAGATGTTCATGTTAGCAGTGATGGCCTATGACCGGTTTGTAGCTGTTTGTAACCCCCTGCTCTACACAGTTGCTATGTCTCCTAAGCTCTGCAGCCTCCTAGTCGCTGGAACCTACACGTGGGGTGGATCGTGTTCCTTGACAATCACCTGTTCTCTTTTGGAGCTGTCCTTCTGTGGTTCTAACGTCATACATCACTTTGGCTGTGAGTACTCTGCCATCGTCTCTGCCTCTTGCTCTGACTCTCACTTCAGTCAGATGACACGTTTTATCATTTCTACTCTCAGTGAGGTGTGTAGCCTCCTGATTATCCTCGCCTCCTATATTTTCATAATTGTCACAATCATCAAGATGCCTTCAGCTGGTGGACTCCGAAAAGCCTTCTCCACCTGTGCCTCCCACCTGACCGCCATCACCATTTTCCATGGGGTCATCCTTCTTCTCTACTGTGTACCCAACTCCAGAAGCTCATGGCTCTTCATCAAAGTAGCCACTGTGCTTTACACAATAGTGATCCCCATGCTAAATCCCCTTATCTACAGCCTTAGAAATAATGATGTGAAGGAGACCATCAGAAAATTAGTCAATACCAAAATGTTTTCTCACCCAATGCAATTTTGAGTGAGAAGAGAGATAGAGGAAAGCAGTTTCTTAAATGTGCTTTATACAGTGTGTTGAAGGTTATTACATTTTTCTTCCAATGTGTGCTTATCCCAGTGTCCTACTCTTTGTGACCCCTTCTCTGTCCACGGGGAATCTCCAGGCAAGGATACGGGAGTGGGTTGCCATGCCCTCCTCCAGGGGATCTCCCCAAGCCAGCAATGGAACTCACATCTCCCGAAGTGCAAGTTGATTCTTTAGTGACTGAGACACAATGGGATACAATCTCTTGAGAAAATTATGTATCATATGAATATAATGTGATTTTTAAACTGCACTGTGATTTTAAAATGTCACCTTCAGTTTAAAAGAAAAATATATGTTTATGTCTCACTTTCAGAGTGTTATAGGCAAAATAATGACCGTCTCACAGTGTCCAGGGCTTCCCTGGTGCCTCAGATGGTAGAGAATCTGCCTGCAATGCGGGAGACCTGGGTTCTTTCCCTGGGTAGGGAAGATCCCCTCGAGGAGGGCATGACAGCCCACTCCAGTATTCTTGCCTGGAAAATCCCCAAGGACAGAGGAGCCTGGTGGGCTGCAGTCCACGGGGTCTCAGAGTCGGGTAAGACTGAGCGGCTAAGCACAGCGCAGCAGAAGGCTGTCCATATTCTGAAATCCTCAGAATTTGCAAATGATTTCTGTTCCATGTCTTCTTTCTTTCTTTTTTCTCTCTTCCTTTCCTTTCTCTTTTTCTCAAATTATGGAATGTGATAGATAGGTAGACAAGTAATTTTGTATAATCATCCTGTATGTTACTTTCTCCAAGAAATTAAAGACTCATCAGCTCTTTGCAGCATCTCTGTGAGCATGTTTCTAGTCACTGTGCCTCTTGATGCCTCTAGGAACAGACTCCATTGCGGTGTTCAAAGATTTTTCTTCTAAACAGAGAATAGGTTACGAGAGTTAAAACTTAACTTTATCGCTTTTGAAATTTGTATTATTAAAATTTTAGAGTATATTCCCTTATGTCTGGCTTATTTGGCTCAGCATTTTGTTTCAAAAGAATTTTTAAGTGATTGACTGTAACAGTAGTTCCCTTTTTGGTGCTGAAGAATGTTCTACAAAATAAATATATTGATATGATAATATGTTTATTCATACTACTACTACACATGGAGTTTGGCTATTTCCTCTTCTCTTTTGAAGTATTATTTAGTTACAGAGTTATAATAATTTTATATACACAACATAGTGATTCATTATGTTTTTAGAGTAGACACTGTTAAACCTTAGTGGCTCAGTGGGTAAAGAACCTGCCTGCAAGCAGGTGATGCCAGAGATATGGGTTTGATTCCTGGGTGGGGAATATCCCCTGGAGGGGGGCACGGCAACCCAGTTCCATGGGCAGAGGAGCCTGGTGGGCTGGAGTCCATGGGGTTGCAAAGCTGGACGCAACTGAAGTGACTGAGCACAGCGCAGCATTCAAAGAATAACAGGCATAACTCACGGTGCTGGGCAGCGGCTTCCTGTAGCTTATCCGTTTTATGCAGAGCATTTTGTAGACTTTATACTCCTAAATCCCCCTTCCTCCTTTCCTCTACAAAGTCTGCATATAACAATTGTTGGAGAGAATTAGAGTAAAGGGAAACGCTGTGCATTGTGGGAGAGAATGTAACTTGGTATAACCAACTGCATACTGTATGGAAAGCAGTATGGAGTTTTACACACACACACACACACACACACACACACACACACACACACACACACACGGTAAAAACAGAACTACCATATGAGCCAGCAGTTTCACTCCTGGTTATTTCACCTTTTTTGTCTTTAACGTAAACACTGCATGAACATTCTTACACAAGTATGTGCTCACTGAACGTGAGCACTCACTGTGTGAGGTGTGCCCTATCTCTGAATGTTCTGGATCAAAGGGCGCTTGTTTCTGATCTTTTGCCAGATGCCATGAAAGGATTTTCCAAAATGGATGGATTAGTTTAAATTCCAACTATATTATATGTGGGTTCTAATTATTGTCTATTTTTGATAACGTTTAATACTCTCATAGCAGACATTTTAATATTTTCAGGTTCGTGGGTAAGTAGGGGTACTTTATCTTGGTGATGAATTCAGTTCCACTTTACTAATGTGGCTGAATTCCTATAATTTAGTTATTAGTCATTTGACTTGTCTTACTTCTTTGTGAAGGGCCTATTCAGGTTTATTTTAAAATATTTTTCTATTAGGTTATTAATATTTTATTATGAAAAATGTATTTCATTATGCATTCTAAATAAAAGTCCTTTGATGTGTGTATCATGAATATTTTCTCCTAGATTGTGGTGTGTCTTTTCATTCAGTTGGCGATGTCTTTAGGGGCACACATTTCCTTATGTTTAATGAATTAATGAATCAATGTTTAACAAACTGTTTCTCTACACAGTGAAGTGCTTCTAATGTCTTATTTCAGATCCACTTCTTACCTCCAAAATAATAAAGATATTCATGTTTTATGTGCTAAGTTATCACAAATTTCATGCAGTATTCTATTTTACATTCTACTCCCTCTATTTTCAATTTGGGGTTTTATTTTCTCTGTTTACATTGATTTTTAAAAAATATACATTTATTTATTTTAAGTGGAGGTTAATTACTTTACAACTTATTTCAAACTAAATTTTGATGGGGGCATGACTATAAGCTAATTTTATATTTTGACTTATTGGCATATATTTACCCCAGAAATACTTATTGAAAAATTTACTCATTTTAACACTGCTCTGTGGTGCCAGAATATTCATAAAGTAAACATCACTATATGTATAGTTCTGTTTCTAGACTTTCTGTATGCTTCTAGGTGTTTTATAGTCAGAACTACCCTTAACTAATAGGCTTTGATATCAAGTTGAGCAACTCTTAATAAGTTACTCTTAATCTTGCAGAGTGTTTAAGATATTCTTTATCTCTACCTTTTAAAACAACCTTTAGAATTATTCTTGTCTGGGTTTAGTGTAGAAATACAGTAGAATTGTAGATCAATGTGCAGAGAGTGGTGTTTGAAGCCTCAGGTCTCCAAACCATAGCATGCCACATGATCATGTTTACTTAGATCTACTTCATGTTTTACAATATAAGATACATCATATTTTTATAAAGTTCTTACATATTTTTAAATTAATCTCAATTTGTGATTATTTTTCATACTATTTTAAATGTCATTTATAAAATGTGTATTGTTTTTCAATTAGGATTCAATGCATTTTGGCAACTCTAAAAATATCTTTTAATAATTTTATAATTTATTTGTAGATTGTTTTGTTATTTTCAACATGCATATCATATAATCTCTAGTCGAATGTTTTCTGGATAGGTTGTTTCCAGTGTTATTCCCTTTATTTTTTTCTTGTGTTTGGTTAACTAGTTGAAAACTTTAGTATAATTTTTAATAAACAGTAAAAGTGGGTATCCTCGAGACTGCTGAAAAGATGGCAGAGGAATCGGACGGGAAGACCACTTTCTCCCTCACAAATTCCTCAAAAGAACATTTCAACGCTGAGCAAACTCCACAAAACAACTTCTGTAGGCTGGCAGAGGACATCAGGCAACCAGAAAAGCAGACCATTGTCTTCAAAAACAGGTAGGAAAAAATATAAAAGAGGAAAAAGGAGACAAAGGAGGTGGGGAGGGAGCTCTGTCCTGGGAAGGGAAGCCCGTCCCGGGAAGGGAATTTTAAGAAGAGAGGTTTCCAAACACCAGGAAACACTCTCCCTGCCGAGTCTGTGGCGAGCCTTGGAAACACAGAGGGCAACATAACAGGAAGGAAAAATAGATAAATAATTAAAACCAACAGATTACAAGCCCAACAGTAACTCCCCCAGAGGAAAAGCAGCACAGACGCCTGCACCCGTCACTGGGAAGTGGGGGCAGGGCAGTGACGAGCGGGAGGCACGGGCTGCAGTGCTTTGTAAGAATCGGGCAGGAATGCCCCACGCACAACGAGAACAATCTAACTTGGGCTAGCAAACCAGACTGTGGGATAGCCACCACGCGAAAAGCTCGAACATAAGACACCGCCAGGACCGAGCACAGAACAAAGGACGGAATGGAAAAAGCCGGCTGCAGACCATCCCCCGCCGGGGACAGGCAGCCAGAGCCGTAAGGACTGGAAAGGGGCAATTGCATACCCAGAGAGACTTTACTTACCTAACTGCAAGCAGGCTTCTTTGCTAAGACTTCTGGGGGTGCTGGACAGTCACAGTCTGCCTCACGGGGGGCGCCAGCGGTCCACCCAGAAAGCTGAGCAGCAGCGGCAGAAAAGGTGACAAGCCGCGGCAATCACGCTCGCCAAACTCCTGAGATACTCAGACCTGGGAAGGGCACAAAGCGCAGTCCCAGCTGAATCTGTGCCTCTGAGGGCTGCCTGAGCGCCGAACCTGAGCAGCTTGGACCGGGGAAGTGCACGCAGCCTAGGGCTGGCCCCAGACGGTTCCTGGCTGAGCATCTTAGAGCCGGAGTGCTTTGTGCGCCGTGAGAAGGGACAGGTCAAGTGGGGCTGAGACACTGTGTGCACATGATGGTGCTATTTGTTTGCAGCATCCCCCCTCCCCACAGTGCGACTGAACTAGTGAGCCTAAAAAACCAGCAAACAGAAGAAGTTAAACAGAGGGAACCACCTTGGAAGTGATCCCACACGGCCCACAACATCAGAGAAGGGCAAGATATATTTTTACTATTTTAAAAATCATTCCTTTTTTTTTGTTTGTTTGTTTTTCTTTTTTTCTAACTTTTTTAAAATTGTTAAGTCTTCTATTTCTCCTCTAATTTTTATTTCTATAACTTACTATTACTATTAAAAAAAAAGACTTTTTTTTTTTAAGGCAAACACCATATATAGTCTTTGGATGGTTGTTGGTGGTTTTTTTTTTTTGTTGTTGTTGTTTTTTTAAAAATAATTCTTTTTTTTTTCTTCCTTTTTCCTTCTGCTTCTTTTCTTTAATATTGTATTTTTGAAAATCCAACCTCTACTCTAGATTTTTAATCTTTGCTCTTAGGTTTTTGTTGTCAATTTTGTACATTTAAAAACCCAAGTTTACCTGAGAGCGAGATTACTGGCTTGACCACTTTCTCCTCCTTTGGACCCTCCTTTTTCTCCACCAGGTGGCCTCTGTCTCTTTTCTCCCCTATCTCTTCTCTATCCAACTCTGTGAATCTCTGTGTGTTCCAGACGGTGGAGAACACCTAAGGAACTGGTTACTGGCAGGATTTGTCTCTCTCCTTCTCATTCCTCTCTCTTATCCTCCTGGTCACCTCTGTCTACTTCCTCCCTCTCCTCTTCCCCATATAACTCTGTAAATACCTCTGAGCGGTCCAGACTATAGAGCGCACATAAGGAAGTGACTACTGGCTAGCTTGCTCTCTCCTCTTTTGATCTCACCGCATCTCATTCCAGTTACCTCTAACCACCCCCTCCATCTTCTCTTCTCCTTGTAACTCAGTGAACCTCTCTGAGTGTCCCTCAATGTGGAGAAACTTTTCATCTTTAACCTAGATGTTTTATCATCGGTGCTGTATAGATGGAGAAGTCTAGAGGCTACTGTAAAAATAAAACTGAAAACCAGAAGCAGGAGGCTTAAATCCAAAGCCTGAAAACATTAGAGAACTCTTGAATTCAGGGAACATTAAGCAATAGGAGCTCATCAAATGCCTTCATACCTACACCGAAACCAAGCTCCACCCAAGGGCCAACAAGTTCCAAAACAAGACATACCACTCAAGTTCTCCAGCAACACAGGAATACTCCCCTGAGCTTCACTATACAGGCAGCTCAAAATTATCCCAAAACCTTTGATGTCTCATAACCCATTACGGGTCACTCCACTGCACTCCAGAGAGAAGAAACCCAGCTCCACCCACCAGAACTCCAACACAAGCCTCCCTAACCAGGAAACCTTGACAAGCCACTGATACAACCCCACCCACAGTGAGGAAGCTCCATAATAAAGAGAACTCCACAAATTACCAGAATATAAAACGGCCACCCCAAACGCAGCAATATAACCAAGATAAAGAGACAGAGGAATACTCAGCAGGTAAAGGAACAGGAGAGTTGCCCACCAAACCAAACAAAAGAGGAAGAAGTAGGGAATCTACCTGAGAAGGAATTCCGAATATTGATAGTGAAAATGATCCAAAATCTTGAAATCAAAATGGAATCACATAAAAATAGCCTAGAGACAAGGATTGAGAAGATGCAAGAAAGGTTTAACAAGGACCTAGAAGAAATAAAAAAGAGTCAAAATATAATGAATAATGGAATAAATGAGATCAGAAACACTCTGGAGGCAACAAATAGTAGAATAACGGAGGCAGAAGACAGGATTAGTGAAATAGAAGATAGAATGGTAGAAATAAATGAATCAGAGAGGAAACAAGAAAAACGAATTAAAAGAAACGAGGACAATCTCAGAGACCTCCAGGACAATATGAAACGCTCCAACATTCGAATTATAGGAGTCCCAGAAGAAGAAGACAGAAAGAAAGATCATGAGAAAATCCTTGAGGAGATAATAGTTGAAAACTTCCCTAAAATGGGGAAGGAAATAATCACCCAAGTCCAAGAAACCCAGAGAGTTCCAAATAGGATAAACCCAAGGCAAAACACCCCAAGACACATATTAATCAAATTAACAAAGATCAAACACAAAGAACAAATATTAAAAGCAGCAAGGGAAAAACAACAAATAACACACAAGGGGATTCCCATAAGGATAACAGCTGATCTTTCAATAGAAACTCTTCAGGCCAGGAGGGAATGGCAAGACATACTTAAAGTGATGAAAGACAATAACCTACAGCCCAGATTACTGTACCCAGCAAGGATCTCATTCAAATACGAAGGAGAAATCAAAAGCTTCACAGACAAGCAAAAGCTGAGAGAATTCAGCACCACCAAACCAGCTCTCCAACAAATTCTAAAGGATATTCTTTAGACAGGAAACACGAAAAGGGTGTATAAACCCCAACCCAAAACAATCAAGTAAATGGTAATGGGATCATACTTATCAATAATTACCTTAAACATAAATGGGTTGAACGCCCCAACCAAATGGCAAAGACTGGCAGAATGGATACAAAAACAAGACCCCTCTATATGCTGCTTGCAAGAGACCCACCTCAAAACAAGGGACACATACAGACTGAAAGCAAAGGGCTGGAAAAAGATATACCACGCAAATAGAGACCAAAAGAAAGCAGGAGTGGTAATACTCACATCTGATAAAATAGACTTTAAAACAAAGGCTGTGAAAAGAGACAAAGAAGGCCACTACATAATGATCAAAGGAACAATCCAAGAAGAAGATATAACAATTATAAATATATATGCGCCCAATATAGGAGCACCGCAATATGTAAGACAAATGCTAACAAGTATGAAAGGGGAAATCAACAATAACACAATAATAGTGGGAGACTTTAATACCCCACTCACACCTATGGACAGATCAACTAAACAGAAAATTAACAAAGAAATGCAAACTTTAAATGATACATTAGATCAGTTAGACCTAATTGATATCTATAGGACATTTCACCCCTAAACAATGAATTTCACCTTTTTTTCAAGTGCTCATGGAACCTTCTCCAGGATAGATCACATCCTGGGCCATAAATCGAAACTTGATAAATTCAAAAAAATCGAAATCATTCCAAGCATCTTTTCTGACCATAATGCATTAAGATTAGATCTCAATTACAGGAGAAAAACTATTAAAAATTCCAACATATGGAGGTTGAACAACACACTTCTGAATAACCAACAAATCACAGAAGAAATCAAAAAAGATATCAAAATATGCATAGAAACTAATGAAAATGAAAACACAACAACCCAAAACCTGTGGGACATTATAAAAGCAGTGCTAAGAGGAAAGTTCATAGCAATACAGGCATACCTCAAGAAACAAGAAAAAAGTCAAACAAACAACCTAACTCTACAACTAAAGCAACTAGAAAAGGAAGAATTGGAGAACCCCAGAGTTAGTAGAAGGAAAGAAATCTTAAAAATTAGGGCAGAAATACATGCAAAAGAAACAAAAGAGACCATAGCAAAAATCAAGAAAGCCAAAAGCTGGTTCTTTGAGAGGATAAATAAAATTGACAAACCATTAGCCAGACTCATCAAGAAGCAAAGAGAGAAAAATCAAATCAATAAAATTAGAAATGAATATGGAGAGATCACAACAGACAACACAGAAATACAAAGGATCATAAGAGACTACTATCAGCAGTTGTATGCCAATAAAATGGACAACGTGGAAGAAATGGGCAAATTCTTAGAAAAGTACAATTTTCCAAAACTGAACCAGGAAGAAATAGAAAATCTTAACAGACTGATCACAAGCACGGAAATTGAAACTGTAATCAGAAATCTTCCAGCAAACAAAAGCCCAGGTCCAGACGGCTTCACAGCTGAATTCTACGAAAAATTTCGAGAAGAGCTAACACCTATCTTACTCAAACTCTTCCAGAAAATTGCAGAGGAAGGTCAACTTCCAAACTCATTCTATGAGGCCACCATCACCCTAATATCAAAACCTGACAAAGATGTCACACACAGAAAAAGAAAACTACAGGCCAATATTACTGATGAACATAGATGCAAAAATCCTCAACAAAATTCTAGCAATCAGAATCCAACAACACATTAGAAAGAGCATACACCATGACCAAGTGGGCTTTATCTCAGGGATGCAAGGATTCTTCAATATCCGCAAATCAATCAATGTAATTCACCACATTAACAAATTGAAAAATAAAAACCATATGATTATCTCAATAGATGCAGAGAAGGCCTTTGACAAAATTCAACATCCATTTATGATAAAAACTCTCCAGAAAGCAGGAATAGAAGGAACATACCTCAACACAATAAAAGCTATCTATGACAAACCCACAGCAAACATTATCCTCAATGGTGAAAAATTGAAAGCATTTCCCCTAAAGTCAGGAACAAGACAAGGGTGTCCACTTTCACCGCTTCTATTCAACATAGTTCTGGAAGTTTTGGCCACAGCAGTCAGAGCAGAAAAAGAAATAAACGGAATCCAAATTGGAAAAGAAGAAGTAAAACTCTCACTGTTTGCAGATGACATGATCCTCTACATGGAAAACCCTAAAGACTCCACCAGAAAATTACTAGAGCTCATCAATGAATATAGTAAAGTTGCAGGATATAAAATCAACACACAGAAATCCCTTGCATTCCTATACACTAATAATGAGAAAGTAGAAAAAGAAATTAAGGAAACAATTCCATTCACCATTGCAACGAAAAGAATAAAATACTTAGGAATATATCTACCTAAAGAAACTAAAGACCTATATATATATATATATAAAAGACCTATATATAGAAAACTAAAAAACACTGATGAAAGAAATCAAAGAGGACACTAATAGATGGAGAAATATACCATGTTCATGGTATGGAAGAATCAATATAGTGAAGATGAGTATACTACCCAAAGCAATTTACAAATTCAATGCAATCCCTATCAAGCTACCAGCCATATTTTTCACAGAACTAGAACAAATAATTTTAAGATTTGTATGGAAACACAAAAAACCTCGAATTGCCAAAGCAATCTTGAGAAAGAAGAATGGAACCGGAGGAATCAACTTGCCTGACTTCAGGCTTTACTACAAAGCCACAGTCATCAAGACAGTATGGTACTGCCACAAAGACAGACATATAGATCAATGGAACAAAATAGAAAGCCCAGAGATAAATCCACACACATATGGACAGCTTATCTTTGACAAAGGAGGCAAGAATATACAATGGAGTAAAGACAATCTCTTTAACAAGTGGTGAGCGGAAAACTGGTCAACCACTTGTGAAAGAATGAAACTAGATCACTTTCTAACACCGCACACAAAAATAAACTCAAAATGGATTAAAGATCTAAATGTAAGACCAGAAACTATAAAACTCCTAGAGGAGAACATAGGCAAAACACTCTCTGACATAAATCACAGCGGGATCCTCTATGATCCACCTCCCAGAATTCTGGAAATAAAAGCAAAAATAAACAAATGGGATCTAATTAAAATTAAAAGCTTCTGCACAACAAAGGAAACTATAAGCAAGGTGAAAAGACAGCCTTCGGAATGGGAGAAAATAATAGCAAATGAAGCAACTGACAAACAACTAATCTCAACAATATACAAGCAACTTATGCAGCTCAATTCCAGAAAAATAAACGACCCAATCAAAAAATGGGCCAAAGAACTAAATAGACATTTCTCCAAAGAAGACATACAGATGGCTAACAAACACAGAAAAGATGCTCAATATCACTCATTATTAGAGAAATGCAAATCAAAACCACAATGAGGTACAACTTCACACCAGTCAGAATGGCTGCGATCCAAAAATCTGCAAGCAATAAATGCTGGAGAGGGAATGGAGAAAAGGGAACCCTCTTACACTGTTGGTGGGAATGCAAACTAGTACAGCCACTATGGAGAACAGTGTGGAGATTCCTTAAAAAATTGC
The DNA here is from genome assembly GCF_042477335.2 of Ovis canadensis. NCBI lineage: Eukaryota > Metazoa > Chordata > Mammalia > Artiodactyla > Bovidae > Ovis > Ovis canadensis. The sequence continues at coordinate 85,766,305 of NC_091259.1, forward strand.
AAATAGAACTACCTTATGACCCAGCAATCCCACTGCTGGGCATACACACCGAGGAAACCAGATTTGAAAGAGACACATGTACCCCAATGTTCATCGCAGCACTGTTTATAATAGCCAGGACATGGAAACAACGTACATGTCCATCAGCAGATGAATGGATAAGAAAGCAGTGGTACATATACACAATGGGGTATTACTCAGCCATTAAAAAGAATTCATTTGAATCAGTTCTGATGAGATGGATGAAACTGGAGCCGATTATACAGAGTGAAGTAAGCCAGAAAGAAAAACACCAATACAGTATACTAACACATATATATGGAATTTAGAAAGATGGCAATGACGACCCTGTATGCAAGACAGGAAAAAAGACACAGATGTGTATAACGGACTTTTGGACTCAGAGGGAGAGGGCGAGGGTGGGATGATTTGGGAGAATGGCATTCTAACATGTATACTATCATGTAAGATTTGAATCGCCAGTCTATGTCTGACGCAGGATACAGCATGCTTGTGGCTGGTGTATGGGGATGACCCAGAGAGATGTTATGGGGAGGGAGGTGGGAGGGGGGTTCATGTTTGGGAACGCATGCAAGAATTAAAGATTTTAAAATTAAAAAAAAAAAGTGGTTATCCTTGACTTCCTCATCTAAAAAGGAAAGTATCAATACTTAACATTTCATGCTTAAAATGTTAAGCAAAGTTATCTCATGTATTTTTTCGGTATGTGTCTGTTTGTTATATTTCGTTTTTTAGTGAGTGAATGTTGAATTTATCAAGCTAATTTTCCTCATTTGAACTCCTTTAATATTTTGATGTGGTAAGTTATATTTTTAAAAAATTTCATTTAAAAATTTTTTAAAAAATATAAATTTATTTATTTTAATTAGAGGTTAATTACTTTACAATATTGTATTGGTTTTGCCATACATCAACATGAATCTGCCACAGGTATACACGTGTTCCCCATCCTGCACCCCTCTTTCCTCCTCCCTCTCCCTTCCCATACCATCCCTCTGGGTCATCCCAGTGCACCAGCCCCAAGCATACAGTGTCATGCATTGAACCTGGACCGGCGATTCGTTTCACATATGATATTATACATGTTTCAATTCCATTCTCCCAAATCATCCCACCCTCTCCCTCTCCCACAGAGTCCAAAAGACTCTTCTATACATCTGTGTCTCTTTTGCTGTCTCACATACAGGGTTATCATTATCATCTTTCTAAATTCCATATATATGTGTTAATATACTGTATTGGTTTTTTTCTTTCTGGCTTACTTCACTCTGTATAATTGGCTCCAGTTTCATCCACCTCATTAGAACTGATTCAAATATATTCTTTTTAATGTCTGAGTAATACTCCATTGTATATATGTACCTCGGCTTTCTTATCCATTTGTCTGCTGATGGACATCTAGGTTGCTTCCATGTCCTGGCTATTATAAACAATGCTGCGATGAACATAGGGGTTCTAATCAAAATATGTGTTTTCTCCTGAGAAAATTCCTATAAGTATTATATATTTACCTTTTCCTTAGTTGATTGGTTTAATGTGTCAACATTTAATGTATAATTTAAAATTCTATTATCATTAGTAATGTTGTTCTGTCATTTTCTTTTATTGTCTTTTACTTGTTAGTTTTCTCCATCAAGATTATATTTGTCTCAAAAAAAATGGTAAGAGAGTCTTCTTATTCAATTCAGTGAATATTATGTAGAAATGAAAAACAGAGTGTGGTAGGGAGATAGACAAGGACAGTATTCATATCAAAAACACCTATAAGTTAATTGCTATTCAGTTCAGTTCCGTCACTCAGTTGTGTTCGACTCTGTGACCCAAAGGACTGCAGCACACCAGGCCTCCCTGTCCATCACCAACTCCAGGAGCCTACTCAAACTCATGCCCATTGCTTTAGCGATTCCTTCCAACCATCTCATCCTCTGTCGTCCTCTTCTCCTCCCACCCTCAATCTTTCCCAGGATCAGGGTCTTTTCCAGTGAATCAGCTCTTCGCATGAGGTGGCCAAAGTATTGGTGTTTCAGCTTCAACACCAGGCCTTACAATGAGTATTCAGACCTGATTTCCTTTAGGATGGACTGCTTGAATCTCCTTGCACACCAAGGGACTCACAAGAGTCTTCTCCAGCACCACAGTTCAAAAGCATCAGTTCTTTGGTGCTCAGCTTTCTTCATAGTTCAGCTCTCACATCCATACATGACCACTGGAAAAACTATAGCTTTGACTAGACCAATCTTTGTTGGCAAAGCAATATCTCTGCTTTTTAAGATACTGTCTAGGTTGGTCATAACTTTTCTTCCAAGGAAGAAAGGTCTTTTAATTTCCTGGCTGCAGTCACCATTTGCAGTGACTTTGGAGCCCTCCCTCCCCCCCCAAAAAAAATCTGCCACTGTTTGTACTATTCCCCCATCTATTTGCAATGAAGTGATGGGACCGGATGCCATGATCTTAGCTTTCTGAACGGTGAGCTTCCATGTTTATTCAATGAATACCTATATTTCAAAAGTTCAATATCAAACAAGTAGTTAATGGGATAAATGTGGTGGTGTAATTATCTTTAATGATTTAGAAGAAAATGCATCCACTAAAATGACACAAGAGACAGTGTTTCACCTAATTAAATGGTTTCTGGTCCACTGAGTAATACTCCAATTTCAATTCTATGTGCTTCATATCATGGTTATGGGGGGAAATATAAGACCCAGGGTTTGGCAGAATTTAGACTGTGAATTCAGCTTTTAAATTTTTCTTTGTACTTTTTGATATTTCTAATGTCCCTAGAAATAAAATGCCATTTTCCTGGCATGCACATTGGAATATTACCATTTTTGCAAGCCTAAATTCTTCTAATATCTTAAAGAACATTTGAATGCTGAGAAGAAATATACCTGAGATTCATCAATCCTAAAAAGAAATTCTCAGTAAATTAATCAAGAACATCTGGTTTCAGGTCAGTTCATGTTTCTTTCTGTATCTTTCAAATTAAGTGGAAAAGATGGAGCTACAGCTCATATAGATTACTCCACCAACTGTAGACGATCCCTTTCTATGATCAGAAACATTTTAATTTGCACTAATATGGCATGAAGTGGTTTAGACAATTGAGATTTGTATTACTGAAACTAGCAGCAATGAGCAATAGGGAAATTGCAAAAATACACAGAATTCTGTAACTCCATAAAGTTAGTTCCAATTTGAGTACAAACCTACCATTGATCCACTGATTTTCTCCAAAAGCCTTTGAAATTGGTAAGGTTGAGCAACAAATCAAATGTCCAGTCTCTTTTGTTATTGATGTGAGTATCCCATCAGTAAACCAAAACAGTGGTTCCAGTCTCCCTAATATACCAGGGAATTGGTAATACTTTCAAATGTTGAAGGAAAGCCATGTATTAAAATAGTCTGAATAATAATGGGTATTTACAATGTATCTGCCCAGTCCCTCTTGCTATTGGAAAAAATATTCTGATGACATATCATTTATGTCTTGGGTTGTTTGTAGTGGATATCAAGTAGGCCTTCATGGAGCTGAGTCTGTAGCCTGACACTTTTCTGGACGAAACTAAGATGAAGCAGACCATCCATGTAATGTTACTGAAGTTTCATGTCTGTATCTCGGGGCCATTCATATTAAGGCATGGCCGCTCTTGCTTCCCCAACTTCTCCACGTTTGCCTCATCATAACAGAGGTTTACTCATTGGTAGAGAAAATCTGTAACTTTCACTGTATCTTGAATGCATTTTGTATAAAATGATTGTTGGTGAATATAATTAATTATATATAATTATATATAATTTACAAATATAAATATAAATATAAATATAAATTATATCCTTTTTTCTCATAACATTATATATACTTTATATTATATATTTACTTATATATTGGTGGTTGAGACAGTAAGGAATCTGTCTGCAGTAGACCTGGGTTTGATATCTGAGTTGGGAAAATGCCCGGGAGATGGGAATGGCAATCCACTCCAATATTCTTACCTGGACAATCACATGGACAGAGAAAGCCAGCGGGCTATAGTCCATGGTTTTTCAAAGAGTCAGACAAGAGAAATAACTAACACTCACTTATAATTTTAGATATATATCAAAAAGGTTTAGCTGCTAAGTCATAGTGGAGTGGGTTGCCGTCTCCTCCAGGGGGGCTTCCTGACCTAGGGATTGAGCTCAGGTGTCCTGCTTTGCAGGTGGTCTCCTGTACTGTGGGTGGAATATTTACCGACTCAGGCATCAGGGAGGCCCACAGCAATACTGCAGTGGGTTGCCATTTTCTTCTCCAGGGAATCTTTCCCACCCAGGAATCGAACCTGTGTCTCCTACATTGAAAGTGGATTCTTTACCATTAAGCCACTGTGGAAGCCTTATACATTAAAATAGATGATGTAAAATCACATTTACAAATAATTAATATGTTAATTAGATTCAATTCAATGTTAAGCAAAATGTTAATATTAAAAACCCAAAAATTATCCCAGGAGGCAGTATAAGCTTAATGGAGGTTTTGATGGAAGGTACAAGATTATTTCTAAATAAGATTCTATAATTAATTTAAGCATAAGAGGGAAGGCATAAACTAGTTACAACTTAAGATTTATGCCAATTCACAGACTTTATGGGTGCTTAATTCTTTAATATGACTAGAATATAAAAAAAGTTATACCAAGATTTATATGGCACCTTTTACACATCAGGTGATCTCCTTGATCCTTGATGTAACTCTTAGAACCATAAAACAGTACTCTGCTTTTTGGCATCTCAAATTTTGTGATTTACAATTTCTCTTGTGTTCCAAATTTATATTTTAGTTGTATATTAACAATACTAACCAAGGGCTAAATTTTAAACGATAGGATGAACAGTCTGTATTTTAGTGGTTCTCATAATTTATCATGCATCAGAAATCACCTGGAGGGCTGGATAAATCACAAACTGTGGGCTCCATTCCAGAGTCTTTGATTCAGGACATTGGAGACAGGGCTTGAGCATTTGCATCCCTGACATATTCTTAGGTGTCCCTGCTGCTGGTGGTTTGAGGACCATACCCGGAGAATATATACCAACTCCACGGAGACAGAGGAAGTTTCCGCCTTCTCTGTTTCTCTTTTCTATTCATTTCTATTTTTCAGGAATAATGTTCGGTCCTTTGTTCAACAGGAATCATGCTGCTATCAGAAGGAAACCACAGTTTCATACCCACATTTATTCTCCTGGGTTTTTCAGGATATCCAGAACTCCAGGTCCCACTCTTCCTTGTTTTCCTGTCTGTCTACACAGTCACTGTGGTGGGGAATTTAGGCATGACATAATCATCAAGGTCAATTCAAAACTCCACACGATCATATGCTTTTTCCTTAGTCACTTGTCCTTTGTCGATTTCTGTTTTTCTACTGTAGTTACACCCAAACTCTTGGAGAATTTGGTTGTGGAGGACAGAACCATCTCTTTCTCTGGCTGCATTGCGCAATTTTGTTTCGCTTGCCTGTTTGGTGTAGCAGAAACATTCATGTTAGCAGCAGTGGCCTATGACCGCTTTGTGGCCATCTGCAGCCCCTTGCTGTATACCACTGCGATGTCTCCGAAGCGCTGTGCTCTCTTGGTGGCTGGATCTTACTCATGGGGTGTAGTGTGCTCCGTGACACTCACATATTTCCTTCTTGCATTATCCTACTGCAAGTCTAGCACCATAAATAATTTTATCTGTGACCACTCTGTAATTGTTTCTGTCTCCTGCTCAGATCCCTATATCACTCAGATGTTATGTTCTATTATTGCCATATTCAATGAGGCGGGCAGCCTGGTGATTATTCTGATGTCCTATATACTCATTTTTGTCACTGTTCTGGGGATGCCTTCTGCAAGTGGGCGCTGGAAAACCATCTCCACCTGTGCTTCCCGCCTGACAGCCATCAGCATCTTCCACGGAACCATCCTTTTCCTTTTCTGCATTCCTAACCCGAAAACTTCTTGGCTCACAGTCAAGGTGACTTCTGTGTTTTACACAGCAATGATTCCTATGCTGAACCCCTTGTTCTACAGCTTGAGGAACAAAGACGTAAAAAATACATTCACAAGATTAATTTTCACAAAACCGCTTTGTTACTATGCATAATATTTTAAAATTCATTATTTCTGAAAAAATAAATCATATCCTATGCTACAGATTGTTCAGTTCTTGCAGTGAAATTGATGATTCAAATCTTTTGATAAATATGCTTTAGGTTAATATATCTATGGCAGGATAGCAGTTTATTGATGATTATTGAGTTTTATGTACATCAATGTTTAGTAAAATAGCTATAAACCATATGTAAACCAAAATTAATAAAAGTGACTGCTTTTTGTAGTATTTGTAAGTCATTTTTGAGTGAATTCAAATGTATTAAAAGTTTATGGGTATATGATGAAATAAACTATTTTTTTCTGCCTTGGCCTGTTGGCATGTACATCATAAGAAAAATGATTAAGGAGAAGGTTCAAGCTTCAGACAAAGAAGGCATAAACCTGTTTATGACTTCCTCTTCAAAACACAAGTCTGAGAAAATTAAAGACCGGAGGGCAACATGGATTCCAGGAACTAATCAATCCAACACAGAGTAACAATAAAATATGAGTAACCAACCAACAACACAGTTATTCCAATCATGCAATGACCAAGTGTTGTCTTAGACTAAAGTGTTTCGGCATGCATGACAGCAATCTGTCCTTCACTATATCCCAGAGTTTGCTCATAGTCATGTCCATTAAGTCAGTGAAGCTATCCAACTATCTCCATCCTCTGTTGCCCACTTCTCTGCCTGCCCTCAACCTTTCCCAGCATCAGGGTCTTTTCCAGTGAGTCAGCTCTTCTCATTTGGTGGCCAAAGTGTTGGAGCTTCAGCTTCAGCCTCAGTCCTTCCAATGAGAATTCAGGGTTGATCTCCTGTAGGACTGACCTGGTTTGATCTCCTTGCTGTTCAATGGGTTCTTAAGAGTTTTCTCCAGCACCACAATTTGAAAGCTACAATTCAGCCCTCAGCCTTCTTTATGGTCCAACACTCACATCTATACATGACTATTGGAAAAACCATAACTTGGACTATATGGACCTTTGTCAACAAAGTGATGCCTCTGCTTTTTAATACACTGTCTATGATCATCATAGCTTTCTTTCCAAGGAATCATAGGTGAATGAATCATAGATGCAAACATAAAAATGAAAACTAAAAAAATATTTAGTATAAAACAGAAAAGATCTTTCAAAAGTTAGGATGATAATTTTTTGAATGAACATAAAAAGGATGGATCTTTAAAAAACAATAAAAGGAGCTTCATGGCATTAAAAAATGTTTGGTGAAAGTTTCTTAAGCATAAATGACACCATTAATAAGGTGAAAATACAAGCCATAGATTGTGAGTAGGTATTTGCAGAACTAATATTTGATAAATGATTTCAATGTAAAACATACAGAGGAAGTCTTCATACTCAATACAAGAAAAAAGCCTACTTAAGGTTTTGATGAACCATCTGAGCACACATTTGACAAAACAGAACACACAAATACACACATGAAAAAATGCTAAGGATAGCTAGTCATCAATGACATTCTTATTAAAGTTAAAGCTTAAACCACAAGGAGAAACTACTGTACTCCATTTAGAATAGCTAAAATGAATAAAAGTTTCAAATGCTGGTGAAAACGTGGAGCAAGTTAAATGCTTATACATGTCAGATAAGACTACAGGGTTAAATAACTTTGAAAATAGTTTAGCAGTATCTTATGAAGTTACAAAAGGACTTCCCCGATTATTATGTGACAGAAACTGTGATAGCAGTTTAAGCCTCAAAGTTGGTGGCAATTTGTTGTGCAGCATGGAAAACTAATGTCCAACAAGGTTGCTAGCTCTGGGGGACTAGGATGTAGACATTGGCTCCAAAGCTAGTCTAGGGGACAGAGGTGTCAGCAATCGGGGGAAGATGCATTGTGGAACTCAAGCCTATCTCAGTGAAAGAATAACCATGCAGACTTGTGGGATTTTGGATCAAGCCATACTATGTACAATACTACTATGCCTGGTGGGAAACAGCCCCTGGTGTGTTATGCCTTCCTGGTAGAGTCTGGCAAGTGTTAGTCAGGTTGTCAGGAGCCTAGGGAAAGCATTTGTTGCTGTTGTTTAGTCACTAAATTGTGTCCAAATCTTGTGCATATCCATGGACTGCAGCCCACCAGGCTTCTCTGTCCAAAAGATTTCCCAGGCAAGAACACTGGAGTGGGTGGCCGTTTTCGCTACCAAGGGTTATTCCCAACTCCAAGCAGGGATAGAACCTATGTCTCTTGCACTGCAGATGATTTTCTTTTTTTTTCTTACCACCGAACCACCAGGCAAGACAGTGGATCTAATTGTGTGATATTTCAGTATGGTAGAACCAGTGGATTGATTGACACTCAGAGGTTTTAGAGATTTAAACATGTTTCCAAAATGCATTTTCCATTTATGAGACTGTATTATTTAATTGTATTAATATAAGCTTGAAAGTGTGGATTGCTTATATGTATTGCTTATAAGAAAACACAGTTTAGTTTCAGTAAAGAACATCACTGTTTCTGAAGACAATAATATTTATTTAGGTTAAGCAATAAAATCAGAGACCAAGTTATATTGTTTATACATCTCAAAGCACATGCACTTCATACACAGAATGGCAAAGAAAAATCACACTGGAAATATATATGATAGCAGTTAATATCTCTGAACAGTTTCATTTTAGCTTATTTATCTTTTGTTTGGGGTTTTATTATAGTCACCAAGTTTTCTTATTCAGTTCATATACTTTTTTATAATTATTTTTAAAGAAATTAATGAAATGGGGTATTTGAGGTGCCATCTCCAGTGATTCAGAAGGAACTACCTTCTTGCAAATTGCCACATGAAAAAAGCATTCAAGCTAGTTTATTCATGTGTGATATAAAAATAAAGACCTCAAGAAATGCTCTCTGGGGCCTAAATCCCCGAGGTCCTGGAAGCATACACAAGCCCTACGTTTTGTTCATAGGAGTCAGATTCAGCTTCCACATCCCTCTCCCCCTCTCTCTGTTTCTTCTTTCTCTGAGTTTTTCTGGATGTTAAGAAAGAAGTATATTCCGGTCACATTAAATTTTTGTGGGCTCCTCCTATATTGGTTCACTCCTTAAGGTTTTACATGATGTTTGAATTCTGAGTGGAAACGCCCCTGGAGACAATTAATAGTAGAAACAGAATCTTCAGGTGAGTTGGTTTCAGGTGGGATGATCTATCTTGTTTCTTTTCCCTCCTTTGGGGAACACTGAGATCCTGAAACCTCTAAAGCAGTGGACACTGTCAGTCTCCGTGCGGCAATGTCTCCCAAGTCCGTTTTCCTGAAGGCTGAGCTTTGATCTCCTCCCCCGTCACTGGGGTATCATCCTGGATTTTGCTTTGAGAATATCCACACTGTGCTTTGCAGAGTAGTCACAATGAACTTTTTAAAAAGAATATTATAATTCCTCAACACCTCAAAATTGACTCGAAAGAAGATAAGAATCATCTGTATAAAATAACAATAAACCCCATAATATACAATTCCATTTTTCTGACAGTAATGTGTGCAGGTATGTCAAGGGTGTGGAAAACATGGCTGAAGTGAAAAGGAAACGTGTCCTCGTGACAGTAATTTGCATGAAATGCTGTATATACTGTTCAAGTGCTGCATCAGTGTGTAAGAAAAAAGGAAATTGCAGGCATTATCTTCTGAGAATACTGACTTGATTAAAGAGGGTTGAAAATTGAATATAGCTAGGATAAGGGTTTAGGTAAAATGGAGCAGAGAAATTTAGATTTGATAAATTAGTTAATAGGGAGAAATGAAAGTTTTTAAGAGTCAGAAACTGTCATAACAGCCACAGTAATCAAGAAAAGAAGAAAGTGATTTTCTCACAGTGCAGGTTACCAGCAGCACAGAGCAGCTGGCTGAGCCTCGGTGACCAGGAGATTAAAGAGGGCTGATTAATAAGAGTCAGATAATGATGAGAAAACACAAGGGGAACAGAGACAGTTATTGAAGGACAGTGATTGATGAATTAGCATGAACAGGGCCAAGAGGAAATAGAGAAAAAGAGCTGAGCTACTCTTTGACCTCACAAACTGTTCCTGCAGTTCTGTTGCTGCCAACTTTGAACCTTGATCTGTTTCTTAGATTGTTTAAAATAATAGGTGTTTAAAAATAATACCAGTTATTCAGAGTATTAAGAATTAAAATGGATGAGGGTGGGAAAACCTATATATTTTGAATTGCACAACTGTCAGACTTGGTGCTAATTATATTAACGTCATCTCCTAACTTAATACTTATACACCTATAAAATATATATTTTCATGTCATTATTATTGATAAAGAAGCTGAGGCTCATAAAATCTGAGTGATTCACCAAAGATCATACGGTAAATGCCTAAGCTTGGAGCTGAATTTAAATGTCTGTTTCCAACTCCTTGCTTCTTGCACTGTGCCAGGCTGCCTGTCACTAACTCTCTTCCACTTCCCACCCATTCCCTTTTCTGCATATGGGAAATACATTTTTTGAGTGTCAAAAGTACCATGAAGCTATTAAGAAATAATGAATTATTTCTCCCTTCACAGGGTCAGACAAAACTAAAATTGCATCTGTGTTTATGAGAGTCAAACTAACAGTCCCTTTATTAATGAATATTTCAGATGTGTGCTTGTTATTGGTTAAACTTATTTTAAAATCTTTGCTAAATAAATATACTTCTGTTGTTATAAACTGCTTACCAGTACAAGATGCTTTTGGTTTCTCAAAATAATGTATACAAATAATGACTGTATGACTCAAAGCAAGGTTATCACCTGTAGTTTTAATCAAACTCAATATTCCTGTCACCAGAAGTCTTGAGGGTGATAATGTAACCTCTTGTGTTTATTACTGTATTTTCTGATTTTCTTGAGAAACAGTATAGAATGTGAAAGAGTTGAGCAAAATATATTTTAAGTTTCTCTGTAACTGAGATATTCTATAAGCCTTTAGTGCTATAAGATTCCTAATAAATTTATTGGATTAGAAATATTGATAGCAGGTTAAGAGATATTGATCAAAGAGTTTAAAAGGCTATACTGAGAGCATCAGTGAGAAAGAGAGAGACATCAGTGGCGCTGTGTGAGATAAAATGATAAACGGCCACAAATAGGAAAGAAACAAAAGGGAGGGTACAAATTATAATACAGCTTCCTGACTTTACCAGGTCGCTGCGTTGAACCCAAGGCCAGTAATTTTAGCATCAAACTGCAGTCGTTGGAAAACTTGAAGATAGAGCTTTATTTTCTTCAATGTCCATTTATGCTTTCCAAGATGTGAAAATTCTTGTGGTGACTCATGACCTCTGCCTTTTCAATGATCTTCAGTTAGAACGTAACGACAGAAGTACTACGGCCTCTAACAACATTACGCCTCCTGCTTTTAAACATAAATCTGAGTGCCATGTTTTCCTTTATTGTTCTGTTACTCCCACCAAACAACACCGACCTTCAGAATGGTGGAACTGTGAAAAACACGTTTTTCTGCAACACTATAGAAAATATTTCTCTCTCACTCTACACTAAATTCAATTTCTGTCACTCATGATCAACTTCAAACCTAACTCATCACTAGCACGCTGTGTTAATTCAAACAAGTGTCTTAACTCAGATATGCTTCCATTTCCCTTTGTAAAATATGAGACTGCTTGTTTTGAAATTCAAAGTCTTTTTTTTTCAAAGTCTCGTTTAGTGGTCAAAACTGCTACTGCTAAGTTGCTTTAGTCGTGTCTGACTCTCTTCAACCCCATAGACGGCAGCCCACCAGGCTTCCCCGTCTCTGGGATTCTCCAGGCAAGAACACCGGAGTGGGTTGCCATTTCCTTCTCCAATGCAGGAAAGTGAAAAGTGTAAGTGAAGTCGCTCAGTCGTGCCCGACTCTTAGCGACCCCATGGACTGCAGCCTCCCAGGCTCCTCCGTCCATGGGATTTTCCAGGCAAGAGTACTGGAGTGGGTTGCCATCGCCTTCTCCGAAGTGGTCAAAACTAAGGCACTAGTATTTTAAGACAATGTCTGCTGCACGATAAATGAGCTATCCATGCACTGTCATCATTATCCTTGTTATTTTATTATCGCTGTCTCAGATTTTCTCCAACAACAATTATGTGGTTTGCTGAAGGAAATCAGAGTGCTGGAGCCATCTTCACCCTTTGGGCTTCTCAGAATATCCCGACCTCCAGGTTCCCTTGTTCCTGGTTTTCCTCACCGTCTATGCAGTCACCGTGGTGGGGAACCTGGGCATGGTCACCATCATCAGGATCAGTCCCAAACTCCACACCCCCATGTACTTTTTTCTCAGTCACTTGTCCTTGGTTGATTTCTGCTATTCCACCACAGTTACACCCAAACTCTTGGAGAATTTGGTTGTGGAAGACAGAACCCTCTCGTTCACGGGATGCATCATGCGATTGTTCTCGGCTTGTATGTTTGCAGTGGCAGAGGCATTCATGTTGGCAGTCATGGCCTGTGACCGATTTGTGGCCATTTGTAAGCCTCTGCTCTATACAGCAGTCATGTCCCCAAAGCTCTGTGCATCCTTAGTGGCCTGTCCCTATATGTGGGGTGTAGTCTCCTCCCTGACACTCACCTGTCCTCTCCAGACATTATCCTTCTGTGGGTTTAACATCATAAATAATTTCCCCTGTGAGCACTCTGCCATTGTCTCCGTCTCCCGCTCTGACCCCTTTATCAGCCAAGTGATCTCTTTTGCCATCTCCATATTCAACGAGGTGAGCAGCCTGGCAATTATCCTCACTACGTATATTTCCATTTTTGGCACTATCATAAAATGCCCTCTGCTGGGGGGCGCCAAAAAGCCTTCTCTACTTGTGCCCGCCATCTGACCACCATCACCATGCTCCACGGGATAATCTTGTTCCTTATTGTGTACCCAGGCCCCAAACTCATGGCTCAGGGTCAAAGTAGGTTCTGTGTTTTATATAGTAGTGAGTCCCATGCTGAACCCTCTAATCTATAGCCTCAGGAACAAAGATGTGAAAGAGAGTGTCAGGAAATTAATGAATCACTTAATACAATTTGGTCGAAGATCTGTATGTCCAAAAGAAATATGATCTATTACATAGTGTTGATTAAATCTTCTTGTAGAGATGATGACTCAAATTACGTAGTCAACTCACTAGATTGTTAATTTAGAGTCATAAATTGGCTATTTGATCTCTTAGTTTTTGTTCCGTTCAATGCCAAATAAAACAGCTGTATATCATGTGTAAAATGATGTGTGTTGTGGGTGTATGAAAGTGAAACTGTGAGTTGTTCAGTCATGTTTGACTCTTTGCCGCCCCACGGACTGTAGCCTGCCAGGTTCTTCTGTCCGTGGAAGTCTCCAGGAAAGAATAATGGAGCGGGTAGCCATTGCCTTCTCCAGGGGATCTTCCTCACCCAGGGATTAAACCTGGGTTTCCTGCATTTCAGGGAGCTTCTTCAACTTCTGAGCCAACATGGAAGTGCTGTGGGTGAAGAGTATCTCCCAGATATCCATGTCACCCAGCACTCAGAATGTCACCTTATTTGGAAATAAGAGCTTTGCAGATGTAATTAAAGAAAGAGTCAAGATGAGCTTAAAGTGAACCCAAAATCCATTGAGAGTGTCCTTATAAGAGACAGAAAAAGATACACAGAGACACAGGGAAGGAGGGTGTGTGACTTCTGCTTCTCTCTCTTTCCTCCTAAACCACACACAACTCTTAAACAACAACAACAACAACTAATTTTTAGTATTGTTGCACATAACTGCTTCTTGGCTGTTTGTAAACCTGCACTCTACACAGCTGTTGTGCCCCAGAAGCTGTGTTCCATCCTCCTGGCTGGTGCTACAGCTGAGCATAGACTGTTTCTCACACTCATCCTTTCAGTTGTACTCCCTACTGTGAGTCCATCTTAGTAAACATATTTTGTATGAGTATTCTGCTGCCCTTTTGGATCTTGTTTTACTTTAGCCAATTCAATGAACTAAGAAAGTTCATAGCCATCATTTCCTAGCTTTCCCTTCTGTCACTATTTTAAAGATACTTTCTACCTGTGGGCATCACAGAGTCCTGTCTACCTGTGCCTTCCACACATCATCATCCTTTCTCTCTATAGCACGTGCATGCTGTGTGCTAAGTCACTTCACTCATGTCTGGCTCTTTGAGACCCTGGACTGTAGCCTGCCAGGCTCCTCTGCCCATGGGATTCTCCAGGCAAGAATACAGGAGTTGGTTGCCAAGCCTTCTTCCAGGGCATCTCCCAGATGCAGGGACTGAACCAGAATCGCTTATGTCTCCTGCAGGTACCTTATCACTAGCGCCAACTGGGAAGCCCTCTATAGTATGCTCAGTTCCAAATGCTCATAAGTGATTGTTCAAGTAGAGTCTGTTTTATACCATGCCAATCCTCACACTGAACTCAGTGACATACAGTATACATACTGCCACACTCACTGACATAATAACTTGAAATGGAGAAAGATGAAACACCTTGTAAGGAAGTTAATAGGCTCCAAAATATTTTAGTGCTCAATCCACTGTTAATAAATATATTTCTATTAAATCATGTATGTGCCTATTCAAATACCACCTACCAAGAAAAGTCTTTTCTGAAAATCTAATAAAATGAGATAATCACTCTTTACCCCCTTAATGATAATCTTTTTGCAGGAACAGATGATATGTTAAGTACACGCAATAATTTATTTGCCTCATTTCCTTCTCCCTCTATACACTCCAAGAGAGTAGAAATTTCTGGTATTATTATTGGATCTTATATCTCTAATGCCTAGAAATTTACCTAGAAAACAAATTCGGCCTTCAATGAATACTTGCTGGATGAATAAAAATGAAAATTTCTGACTAAATTCATAACATTTACTACTGTGCTCACCTAGGTAAGGGAGATTCCCTGGTGGCTCAGATGGTAAAGAATCTCCGTGCAATGCAGGAGACCCAGGCTCAATCCCTGGGTCAGGAAGATGCCCTGGAGAAGGAATGGCAACCCACTCCATATTCTTGTCTGGAGAATCCCAGGGACAGAATAACCTAACTACAGTCCATGGGGTCACAAAGAGATGGACACGACTAGGTGACTGACTATTCACCTGGGTAAGACTTTAGATGACGTCTCCTTAATGAATATAGTTGTCACAGGAGATTTAAAAAGCTAAAATAGCATACATAATACACTCAATGACTTAAATGAGTGCTTCTATTGCTAAGTACTCTAACTTGAAGTATATTTCTTTGTCTAATTTTAAGTCTTTAGCTGTAGCTGCACATTCTATAAACATTTGACTCTCCTGCAGTTTTCAGAACCACAAAATGACACTTCCATTATAAAAAGGGTATCTCACAAATAGTTCTTGAATGTAGTTTATTGGCACTGGTCATGTTCAATTTAGAGATCCTGCCGTTTCTAAGCTAATACCGATTTCAGAAAGTCTGGAGTTTATTCAAAATTCTCCAAGCCAGGCTTCAACAATACATGAACTGTGAACTTCCTGATGTTCAAGCTGGTTTTAGAAAAGGCAGAGGAACCAGAGATCAAATTGCCAACATATGCTGAATCATCGAAAAAGCAAGAGAGTTTCAGAAAAACATCTATTTCTGCTTTATTGACTATGCCAAAACTTTTGACTGCGTGGATCACCATAAACTGTGAAAAATTCTGAAGGGGATGGGAATACCAAACCACCAGACCTGCCTCTTGAGAAACCTGCATGCAGGTCAGGAAGTAACAGTTAGAACCGGACATGGGACAACAGAATGGTTCTGAATAGGAAAAGGAGTACATCAAGGCTGTATATTGTCACCCTGCTTATTTAACTTATATGCAGAGTACATCATGAGAAACGCTGGGCTGGAGGAAGCACAAGCTAGAATCAAGATTGCCAGGAGAAATGTCAATAACCTCAAATAGCAGATGACATCACCCTTAGGGCAGAAAGTGAAGAGGAACTAAAGAGCCTCTTGATGAAAGTGAAAGAGGAGAGTGAAAATGTTGGCTTAAAGCTCAACATTCAGAAAACGAAGATCATGGCATCTGGTCCCATCACTTCATGGCAAATAGATGAGGAAACAGTGGAAACAGTGGCTGACTTAAATTTTTTTGGCTCCAAAATCACTGCAGATTGTGATTGCAGCCATGAAATTAAAAGACGCTTACTCCTTGGAAGGAAAGTTATCACCAGCTTAGACCGCATATTAAAAAGCAGAGACATTACTTTGTCAACAAAGATCTATCTAGTCAAGGATATGGTTTTTCCAGTAGTCATGTATGGATGTGAGATTTGGACTACAGAGAAAGCTGAGCGCCGAAGAATTGATGCTTTTGAACTGTGATGTTGGAGAAGACTCTTGAGAGTCCCTTGGACTACAAGGAGATCCAACAAGTCCATCCTAAAGGAGATCTATCCTCTGTGTTCATTGGAAGGACTGATGTTGAAGCTGAAACTCCAATACTTCAGCCATGTGATGTGAAGAGCTGACTCATTTGAAAAGACCCTGATACTGGGAAAGATTGAGGGCAGGAGGAGAATGGGACGACAGAGGATGAGATGGTTGGATGGCATCACCAACTCGATGGACACTGATTTGGGTAGACTCCGGGAGTTGGTGATGGACAGGGAGGCCTGGTGTGCTGCGGTTTATGGGGTCGAAAAGAGTCAGACACGACTGAGCGACTGAACTGAACTGAAACTGAGGGGGTGTTTATATCACTCAAGAGCTTTACTACCACTATCTGCTTCTCTAGTCACATATTTGAACATTGGAGTTTGTCCTTGCTTACTTCATTATGATTATTTTCCAAAATCACTTTCCATCAGGCACTTCTCTATTTCCAGGGATACCAGATCTCTTAGGGTTTCACTCTATTGAGAAGCACTTAAATTCTTGTCTTGTTCCTTATCTTTGAGGGAAAGATTTTACCTTTTCACTGTTTAATGTGATGAAGGAATGATGCTGAAGCTGAAACTCCAGTACTCTGGCCACCTCATGTGAAGAATTGACTCATTGAAAAATACTCCGATGCTGGGAGGGATTGGGGGCAGGAGGAGAACGGGACGACAGAGGATGAGATGGCTGGATGGCATCACTGATTCGATGGATGTGAGTCTGAGTGAACTCCGGGAGTTGGTGATGGACAGGGAGGCCTGGCGTGCTGCGATTCATGGGGTCGCAAAGAGCTGGACATGACTGAGCGACTGAACTGAAGCTGAGTTTGTCACATATGTCCTTTATTTATGTTGAGACAGTTTCCCTCCCTAACTGGTTTGCTGAGAATTTCATCATGAAAAATTTTTGAATTTTGTAATTTGTTTTCTGCATTTATTGAGATGATTAATTACTTTTATTTGTGTTTGTTAATGTGGCATATCACACTAGTTGATTCGCACATGTTGAACTGTCCTTGCATGCTTGGAATAAATAACACTTGATCATAGTGTATGATCTTTTCAATGCAGTTTTGAATTTGGTTTTCCAACAGAAATTTTTGCATTTATGTTCAATAGGAATATTGACTCTTAATTTTCATTCCTTGTTGTGTTTTTTCTGGTATTGAGATAAAGGTAATGCTGGATTCATAATATGAGTTTGGAAGTACTGCCTATGCTTCTATTTTTTTTTAAAAGATTAAAAATTACTAATTCTTCAAATGTTAAAGTTCACCAATGAAGCCATGTGGTCCTGGACTTATCTTGTGGGGGAGCTTTGGATAACTGATTCAATCTCCTTATCAGTATTTTGTCTATTCAGATTTTCTATTTTTTCTTCATTCAGTCTTTGTAGGGTGTTATGCTTTAGGAATTTAACAATTTCTTCTAAGTCATTTGATTTCTTTTTTTTGGGGGGGGGAAGGGATGTATATTGTTCATAGTAGTTTCTTATGATCCTTGGTTTTTGTGTAGTATCAATGGTCATATCCCTTCTGCCATTTATAGTATTTATTTGAGACTTCTCCCTTATTCTTGATAAATTTAGCTATTTTTCCCTCCATTTTGCTTACCTTTTCAAAAGTACAGCCTTCATGTTGATTGACTTTTTCTATTGCATTTGTTTTAACTCTGATCTTTGTTATTTCTTTTCTTTTACTAACTTTTGACTTAGCATGTTGTGCGTTTCTAGTTCCTTGGGGTATAGAAAGGTCTTAGCTTTTTTTTTTCTTAATGTAAGCATTTTTTCACTGCAAACTTTTCTCTTAAAGCTGTATTTATTGTAATTTGTTATTGTCCTCTAATTTTGGTCATGATATTTTTCTATTTCCATTTGTCTCAGGATATTTTTAAATTCTTTTTTTGTTTCTTCTCTGAACTACTGGTTGTTCAGGGATATGTTTAATCTCCATACATTTGTAAAATTTTTAAACTTATTTCTCTAGCTGATTTCTAGTTTTACACTGTCGGGGTTGGGAAAGTGTTTGATATGGCTTAAATTTTCTGTGACATCCTTGAATGAAGGTCTTACTGTCTGCCAGAGTCAGATGGTATGGAGACATGTCAGCCTCAGTCATGTCAGACTCTTTGTGACCTCATGGACTGTAACCCACCAGGCACCTATGTCCACAGAATTCTCCAGGCAAGAATACTGAAGTGGGTAGCCATTTCCTTCTCCAAGGGATCTTCCAGACCCAGGGGTCAAACCCAGGTCTCCCATATTCCGGGCAGATTCTTTACCATATCCCTAGGATAGTCAGAAAAGCTGAGGTATATCTATGTGTACAAGTTCCTTCCAGGGAGATACTGGTAAATTGAGGTTGGAGGCCCTCAGACAGTTGAATAAGTCAATTTTAATTTTATAATTCCATTGATAGGACTTAAAATATTCTTGCCTTTTGTTCACATCCACTAGATCTCATAATAACAGCCAATTTGTAGATCAAATGAATCTCTACATGCTCTGATACAGGGCAGTCAAATAGAGATTACTTAACCAGATTACACATTTATATTCCCTAAATTAGCAACAATCCACCAACACTCCATTTTTCTTGGACAATATAGCTCAAAAAATGATTTCTACCATGTTTCTGCTGATAAAGAACAGTTCTAAAATATTGTGTGTAAAATGAGAAAACATAGTACAGGTGAAAACCTCTGAGGTCTTTTTTTTTAAAAAAATTATTCATAAGTTCTTTCCAGTATGATTCTGTGGAAGAGGTCAGTTTCTCACAAATGCCCCCTGTGGAAGCCAGAGAATCTTCTTGGGCTTTAATTTCATTCTGAAATGTTTTTTGCACAAAGTCACTCTACAATAATAGCTAGAAAATCTAACAAACAGTGGGCTTTTTAACTTTTGCAACTGTAATAAATAAGTACATGAATTTTACATGTTTCTTCAAATATATCTGTATTGTTTAGACATGCTGATTCAGTGGTTTAGCATCAGATTCTAGAGCAGAAACCCACAAAATAGATACACATTAAGAGTGTATCCAGATGAATGCTCTTTACTTCTAGTGTAATATGTATCTTCTTTATAGATCAGCACCCTGGTATTCACAACCATTTTATATTCTTTCTTAACATTTATTATATATATATGCATTCAAGCCACATACCATATCTTCAGTTAATTTTTATTTTGTTAATTATTGATGTCTAATGAACACTCACAAATGTTATCTACTCTGTTTATTCCTTCCTTTTTCTTTACTTTGTTCTCCCTCTCTCTCTTTCTCCACTTGTGTCCCAAACATTAGGTAAGTGCTTTGGATAATACAGACAGAATGTAGGATCCTTGAGCAAAGATTGTTCACAATCTCATACTGTAGGTCATGATTTCACAAACAGGACAATATTAAATAGACTGATTAAAGAAAATGGTTGTCTGTGAACTATAAAAAGGAACATTTAATCAGAGCTAAGAATGGGAGGAGTTGATAGCTAATTATTAAGGAAAACTATGCAATTTACCAAGGCACTTTATTTTTTATTTATTTGTTTCTGCTAGGGAAATGTAATTTTATTTATTTATTTATTTTTTACATATAAATTTATTTATTTTAATTAGAGGTTAATTACTTTACAATATTGTATTGGTTTTGCCATACATCAACATGAATCTGCCACAGGTATACACGTGTTCCCCATCCTGAACCCTCTCCCTCCTCCCTCCCTGTACCATCCCTCTCGGTAGTCTCAGGGCACCAGCCCCAAGCATCCAGTATCCTGCATCGAACCTGGACTAGTTATTCGTTTCATATATGATATTATACATGTTTCAGTGACATTCTTCCAAATCATCCCACCCTCTCCCTCTCCCACGGAGTCCAAATTGCTTTCAGTTTTGGATTTCTTAAGTCTAAAAAGGTGTGTGTATGTATGTGTCTGTGTGTTCAGTTGCATCCAGCTCTTTGTGACCCCAGGAACCACAGCCTGCCCAGCTCCTCAGTTAATGGAACTTTCCAAGCAAGAATACTGGAGCAAGTTGCCATTTCCTATTCCAGGGGATATGCCTGACCCAAGGATTAAATTCGAGTCCCCTGCATCTCTTGCATTGGCAGGCAGATTGTTTACCACTGAGCCACTGGGAATCCCCTGAAAAGGTATACAGCTGCTCAACTCAAGACCTCTATAAGTGTCAAATTATCTTCCTAGAATCATTTCCTTCCCAAAGTTTTGGATCTGACAATATCTCCTTTAAAGAAAACCTTTCTTCTGCACACTATGTTTTGACATTTTTTCCTAGATTTTTAACCCTACTTTTTTTTTGTTTTTAATTAATGAAAGTCTTAAACTTTACTATGAATTGTATGTGTGGTTAGTTAGTAAATGTTTCTTTATTCATCTAGATTATACGGTTCATTTTTATACAAACTAATGGGTTTTTAAAGAAATGTAAAGCACTTAGAGACAGACAAAGAAGAATTAAATAGTTGATAAATATTAATACACTTGAAATAATAATGTTTGAATGAATGGATACATACAAAACGTATGATAGAATTTGAAGAGCCAGGAAGTTTTACACAGGGTTTCACAGATAAGGTCAAGACATAAAATGAAGCATGACAAGTTTTGAAAACTGCAACAATTTCCTATGGCTTAACTTTACTATAGATACTCATTTATTAAGTAATTTGATAAAATTATATTTCTCATGCATCATACCGTATAATTTTGCAAAAATAATAACTACTATATGTGTGTGCATATGTGTTATATAAATCTTTGAAACCATCTTTTATTTTTTAGTTTTCCTAGAGCATTTTTCACATCCTTGTTCCGTAGGCTATAAATCAGAGGATTTAACATGGGAATCATAAGGGTGTAAAACAATGAGGTCATTTTGTCTTGATCTAAAGAGTAGATTGAACTTGGCCTAAAGTACATAAAAAGCATAGTTCCCTGGAAAATTGCCACAGCGGTTAAGTGGGAGGCGCAGGTGGAGAAAGCTTTGAACCTCCCCTTAGTAGAATGGATCTTTGAGACTGCTAGGATGATATAACAGTAAGAGACAAGAACTCCTGAAATTGAGCTCAATTCAATGAAGCCGAAAACAATAAATACTATCCATTCATTGACCTGTGTATCAGAGCAGGAAAGAAGGTAGAGTGGAGGTAAGTCACAGAAGAAGTGGTTAATCTCATTTGACCCACAAAAGCATAAGTGGAATGCTAATGTCGTGTGGATCAAAGCATCTGTCATTCCCACCAGGTAAACCCCAGCCACCAGCAGGGAGCACACCCCACTGGACATGCTGACTGCATAGAGCAAGGGGCTGCTGATGGCCCTGTGTCGATCATAGGCCATCACTGCCAGCAGGAGACACTCAGAATCTGCAAAGGTACAGGCAATCAAGAACTGTAGGGCACAGCCATAGAAGGGGATTGATTTGTTCTTGGCTAAAAGGTCAACCAGCATTTTGGGCCCAATGGCTGTGGAATAGCAGAGGTCACAGAAGGAGAGGTGGCTGAGGAAAAAGTACATTGGCGTTTGCAGCTGGGGATCCATTCTAATCAAAATGATCATACCAAGATTTCCCAGAAGATTAATGAGATAGACCATCAGCAACATGGCAAATAAGGTCACTTTCACTTCCAGATCACTGGTAATCCCCAAGAAAATGAATTCAGTCACAGAGGAGCAATTTTCTTTCTCCATTCTTTAATTTTTCTTATCTAAATTTTTGACAAAATGATCAGGAAAAGTGTAGACAAATGTACGGACATCTGCAAAATATCTGTAAAGGAGAGCACAGTCTCTTTGTGTAAATGTCATTTTATACTCAGAAAATTACCCAATCATGCCCCTACTTTTTGAAGGAACATTGTTACCTACCTGGCAAAATAAAAACAAACAAAAAACTATATTACACATTGAAAAAGTTTTATCTAAGTCTGCATGTCATTATGATGTATATAAAACTCTATGAGTTTTTCATTTTCCTAGGTTTTTGCCTTCTTACCTCTGGAGGTATAATTGGAAGAATTAATGTCTTATTTTATGTTCAAAATACCATAGAAGAGACACCAATGTTTGAGAGACCTGGCTGTTAGTTATAGGATTAAGCATTTTCCATCTCTGGAAATAGTCATTTGGGCACAAAAATTTGTTACCATTGTTATGTTTCTCAGAATACAGCTCAGCTAATGTTGATTTGAAATGATTGTCTATACATTCTAGAGCATATCAGCAACCATTCATAATGAAAATTACTATGTTACCGTCCTGGTCTGTTACCTTCAGCATCTGGTAGACATAAAATAGGCACTATTGAGCTTTACTGTAGAAACGTGTTGCTCCTTTGCCACAGTTCTCTTTACTGATCTCTGCTTCGCCCTGGTGCCAGAGGATGGATCCCTTGACCAGCCAAAGAAGAACAATACAAAGAAGTGAAAACAACAGAATTTAACACACACATCTGTGTGTCTTTGATTTTAATTGACTTTTGTATTAAAAAGAAAATGAGATGAGGTGTAATGAACACTTCCGATGTGTCGAGTGTCCTCCTTGTGTATGTATCTGCTTGCGTCATGTCTGCATGTCTCTACTGATCTAAGAATTAGCATATTGGAGACAGGTTTTCTTTAAGTACATATTGGCGTATGATTTACATGGAGTTAAGTTTCCAAATATTGCTATTTATACTGTTCTGCCTATATTATGTTTGAAATAAAATTTTAAAAAATATGTATATGCTTCCCCAGTGACAAAGAGTAAAGGCTTTCCTGTGAATCTAAATTAAAAGAAAATAATTAAACAATCATTTTATAGATACTAGAGACAGATTCTTCCAATTCTGAGAAGAAAATATTTTCTGATTTTTTAACTCATGAGTTTATTATATTGAATTGGTAGGCATAAGTAATTAATTGAGAAATTTCTCATTTTTTAATGCTAAAAAAATTTTATTCCTCTATTCTTAAATCTGGAGACTCAAGAACATACCTGGAATGAGCAGGTCTTTCTGTCTTTGCTGCTGCTGCTAAGTTGCTTCAGTCGTGTCCGACTCTGTGCGACTCCATGTCCTTGCTACTGATGTCTAAAAAATAAACAGCTAACCTTTTATTTTGCCAGGTAGCATTTGGGACTTAAGTCTCTGAAGCATCCACCCTCTGGCTCAGTGTTTGCTAACATTTGGCTAATTATATTTTCTGCTCTGCATTTTCCCCTGTGAAAACAGTAACAATCTTTGCAAAAAATAAGCTTCATTTCTTCACTATTGTCAACATACTGATCTGACAGTAAGAAAAATACAGATTATGTTAAGTCTAAGCTGCACAGTTACACTGAATCTGAACTCCCCTTACCTAGTCAAAGCAGAGATCCCAGGAATTACAAGATTTCCCAACTTAGTAATTTACATCTTCCTATTATTCATTTGGTTTCTTTCTTTTTGAAATATTCACCTTCTCTATGTCATTTAGCAATATTTCTAGTAATAAAAATATATGAAGAAATGTCAAAGCAATGCATGAAAAGCCAATAGATTCAAATAATCCATACCTAAAATCAATTATTTTTGATTAAGGCAATGATTTGACATAGTTTGTGGGGATACTTGGATTCAAACAAACATTAGAAATGAAAAGTGGGGAAAATGCACTTATTTTATTCCTGCACTATATCTTTTTAGAATAAAGATTGACTCAGGTGTTAAAGCCTTTTTATGACTCACAATTTCCTCTCTTATTAAAGAGGCAAAAACAAGATATGTGTATTAAAGAAAATTGATGATGAATTTAAGTCCTCTTAGGCTTCAAATTACTGCAGATGATGACTACAGCCATGAAACAAAAAGATGCTTGTGACTTGCCTGGTGGCTAGATGGTAAAGCGTCTGTCTACAATGCAGGAGACCCGGGTTCGAGACTTGGGTTGGGAAGGTTGCCTGGAGAAGGAAATGGCAATCCACTCCAGTACTATTGCCTGGAAAATCCCATGGATAGAGGAGCCTGGTAGGCCTGAGTCTATGGGGTTGCAAAGAGTCGGACACAACTGAGTGACTTCACTTCACTGTGCCTTGGAAGAAAAGCTAGGACTAACCTTGGAAGGAAAGTTATGACCAACCTAGATAGCATATTCAAAAGCAGAGATATTACTTTGCCAAAAAAGTCTGTCTATCAAGGCTATGGCTTTTCCAGTGGTCGTGTATGGATGTGACAGTTGGACTGTGAAGAAAGCTGAGTGCCAAAGAATTGATGCTTTTGAACTGTGGTGTTGGAGAAGACTCTTGAGAGTCTCTTGGACTGCAAGGAGACTCAACCAGTCCATTCTGAAGGAGATCAGTCCTGAATGATCATTGGAAAGACTTATGCTAAAGCTGCAACTCCAGTACCTTGGCCACCTCCTGCAAACAGTTGACTCATTGGAAAAGACCCTGATGCTGGGAGGGATTGGGGGCAGGAGGAGAAGGGGACGACAGAGGATAAGATGGCTGGGTGGCATCACGGACTCAATGAACGTGAGTCTGAGTGAACTCCGGGAGATGGTGATGGACAGGGAGGCCTGGTGTGCTGAAATACATGAGATCACAAAGAGTTGGACACGACTCAAGCGACTTAACAGCAGCAGCAGCAGTAGGCATAAAATGTTTTATTTACAAATTTATTTTACCAAAACAGTAGCTATGACTGTGGCTTTGTAGTATAGCCTGAAGTCAGGCAGGTTTATTCCTCCAGTTCCATTCTTCTTTCTCAAGATTGCTTTGGCTATTCGAGGTTTTTTGTATTTCCATACAAATTGTGAAATTATTTGTTCTAGCTCTGTGAAAAATACCTCTGGTAGTTTGATAGGGATTGTGTTGAACTGCTTTGGGTAGTATACTCATTTTCACTATATTGATTCTTCTGATCCATGAACATGGTATATTTCTCCATCTATTAGTGTCCTCTTTGTTTTCTTTCATCAGTGTTTTATAGTTTTCTATATATAGGTCTTTAGTTTCTTTAGGTAGATATATTCCTAAGTATTTTATTCTTTTGGTTGCAATGGTGAATGGAATTGTTTCCTTAATTTCCTTTTCTACTTTCTCATTATTAGTGTATAGGAATGCAAGGGATTACTGTGTGTTGATTTTATATCCTGCAACTTTACTATATTCATTGATTAGCTCTAGTAATTTTCTGGTAAAAGAATGAAATTAAATCACTTTCTAAAACCATACACAAAAATAAACTCAAAATGGATTAAAGATCCAAACGTAAGACCAGAAACTATAAAACTCCTAGAGGAGAACATCGGCAAAACACTCTCTGACATAAATCATAGCAGGATCCTCTAAGATTCACCTCTCAGAATACTGGAAATAAAAACAAAAATAAACAAATGGGATCTAATTAAAATTAAAAGTTTCTGCACAATAAAGGAAACTATAAGCAAGGTGAAAAGACAGCCTCCTGAATGGGAGAAAATAATAGCAAATGAAGCAAATGACAAGCAACTTACCTCAAAAATATACAAGCAACTTATGCAGCTCAATTCCAGAAAAATAAATGACCCAATCAAAAAATGGGCCAAAGAACTAAATAGACATTTCTCCAAAGAAGACATATGGATGGCTAACAAACACATGAAAAGATGCTCAACATCTCTCATTATCAGAGAAATGCAAATCAAGACCACAATGAGGTACCATTTCACGCCAGTCAGAATGGCTGCAATCCAAAAGTCTACAAGCAATAATGCTGGAGAGGGTGTGGAAAAAAGGGAACCCTCTTATACTCTTGGTGGGAATGCAAACTAGTACAGCCACTATGGAGAACAGTGTGGAGATTCCTTAAAAAACTGGAAATAGAACTGCCTTATGACCCAGCAATCCCACCGCTGGGCATACACACTGAGGAAACCAGAATTGAAAGAGACACATGTACCCTAATGTTCATCGCAGCACTGTTTATAATAGCCAGGACATGGAAACAACCTAGATGTCCATCAGCAGATGAATGGATAAGAAAGCTGTGGTACATATACACAATGGAATATTACTCAGCCATTAAAAAGAATACATTTGAATCAGTTCTAATGAGGTGGATGAAACTGGAGCCTATTATACAGAGTGAAGTAAGCCAGAAAGAAAAACACCAACACAGTGTACTAACACACATATATGGAATTTAGAAAGATAGTAATGATAACCCTGTATGTGAGACAGCAAAAGAGACCCAGATGTATAGGATGGACTTTTGGACTCTGAGGGAGAGGGAGAGTGTGGGATGATTTGGGAGAATGGCACTGAAACATGTATACTATCATGTAAGAAATGAATCGCCAGTCTATGTTTGATACAGGATACAGGATGCTTGGGGCTGGTGCAAGGGATGATCCAGAGAGATGATATGGGGAGGGAGGTGAGAGGGGGGCTCAGGACTGGGAACTCATGTACACCCATGGTGGATTCATGTCAATGTATGGCAAAACCAATACAGTATTGTAAAGTAAAATAAAGTAAAAAATAAAAATTAAAAAAAAGAAAGATTAAATGGGAAAAGAATGAAGACTATTGAGATAGACAGAGTGTTAATATATATTAGTTAGCCAATAATTAATGGCATAACATTGAAACCATGGGCTTCCCTTGTGGCTCAGCTGGTAAAGAATTTGCCTGTAATGCGAGAGCCCTGGGTTTGATCTCTGGATTGGGAAGATCCCCTGGAGAAGGGAACAGCTACCCACCCCAGTATTCTGGCCTGGAGAATTCCATGGACTGTTTAGTCCATGAGGTGGCAAAGAGTCAGACATGACTGAATGCCTTTCAGTCACTCATTGACACCATATTTTATCTGACTTTAATATATTCTAGCCAATGTTTTCTTATAAGCAACAGTTGAAAAGAAGTTTGAGTAAAGTAATAAAATATACCAGAAATAGAAACCCATAAATCTTTTATAATATAGAATAGCTATTTTACGGTGTTTTTACCATGATAACTCTTCTTAACATGCCATCAGTTCAGTTCAGTTCAGTCACTCAGTCGTGTCCGACTCTTTGCGACCCCATGAATCACAGCACGCCAGGCCTCCCTGTCCAACCCCAACTCCCTGAGTTCACTCAGACTCTCGTCCATCAAGTCAGTGATGTTATCCAGCCATCTCACCCTCTGTCGTCCCCTTCTCCTCCTGCCCCCAATCCCTCCCAGCATCAGAGTCTTTTCCAGTGAGTCAATTCTTCACATGAGGTGGCCAAAGTACTGGAGCTTCAGCTTTATCATCATTCCTTCCAAAGAAATCCCAGGGCTGATCTCCTTCAGAATGGACTGGTTGGATCTCCTTGCAGTCCAAGGGACTCTCAAGAGTCTTCTCCAACACCACAGTTCAAAGGCATCAATTCTTTGGCACTCAGCCTTCTTCACAGTCCAACTCTCACATCCATACATGACTACTGGAAAAACCACAGCCTTGACTAGACAGACCTTAGTTGGCAAAGTAATGTCTCTGCTTTTGAATATGCTATCTAGGTTGCTCATAACTTTTCTTCCAAGGAGTAAGCGTCTTTTAATTTCATGGCTGCAATCACCATAGTGTTTTACAAATACCACCATGAAAAGCAAAGTAATTTCATAGGCTTTATTTTTTCACTCTGAAATACTTTTACATAAGGACGTTTTATTTACAATGGCAGCTGGAAAGTTTAAGACCATCTGAGGCTTTTAACTTTGCAATTTTAATGTGTAAATAAGAGTGTTCTTCAGTAGTTTATGGCATTTCAAAAATATGATTGGACTGTAGCCTAGCTTTCTCAGCAAACTGATTCAGTGTTTTAGCCTTCAGGAAGCCATATCAAAGTCAGATGTAATAGTCAAATATCAAGAAGTTATAGCTTCTTACTTCTAGTGCAATTAACAAATACATGTGTCTTTATAAGAATATTATCTTAGTGTCCATAACAATTTTATGCATCTTCCAAAAAACTGTTGTGTATATACATACAATATATATACACTGTTGTGAGGTATGTGTCTATGTGTGTGTGTGTGTGTTAAGATACTTAACAAATCTTCAATGAATTTTGTATTATTGAGACATAAGTAATAGTCAAAAAATGTTGCCGACTGTTTTTAGGTAAATTCATGTTTATTTATTTTATATCCCGGGCAAAATTCAGTGCTTGTTAACAAGGATGAAATGCTAGTTCTTTAGCAAAGAATGCTCACAAAAAGGGTGATATAAAGCAATGCCTTAAAGGTGATCGTTTGTAAACCACAGAGAGGTGGGCATTTAACCAGGGTTGAAGATGAGGAGGCAGGAAAGAAAATTATCTTGGAAGAAGTGCAGAAGAATTGATAGTTGATAACAACAGCACAATATTGTACTTTAACAAGTAGAGAGCTCTTCTGTATGTCTTTAAAATCTAATCTTTAGATATCTTATTTTTGTCAAACTTTAACTTATATGCAGAGTACATCATGAGAAACGCTGGGCTGGAAGAAGCACAAGCTGGAATCAAGATTGCTGGGAGAAATATCAATAACCTCAGATATGCAGATGACACCCCCTTATGGCAGAAAGTGAAGAGGAACTCAAAAGCCTCCTGATGAGAGTGAAAGAAGCGAGTGAAAAAGTTGGCTTAAAGCTCAACATTCAAAAAACCAAGATCATGGCATCTTGTTCCATCACTTCATGGGAAATAGATGGGGAAACAGTGGAAACAGTGACACAAAACTTTATTTTGGGGGGCTTCAAAATCACTGCAGATGGTGATAGCAGCCATGAAATTAAAAGACGCTTATTCCTTGGAAGGAAAGTTATGACCAACCTAGATAGCCTATTCAAAAGCAGAGACATTACTTTGC
Organism: Ovis canadensis; assembly: GCF_042477335.2. Taxonomy (NCBI): domain Eukaryota; kingdom Metazoa; phylum Chordata; class Mammalia; order Artiodactyla; family Bovidae; genus Ovis; species Ovis canadensis. The sequence goes on from NC_091259.1 coordinate 85,795,645, forward strand.
CAATAAATGTCCGTCTAGTCAAGGTTTTGGTTTTTCCAGTGGTTATGTATGGATGTGAGATTTGGACTGTGAAGAAAGCTGAGCACCGAAGAATTGATGCTTTTGAACTGTGGTGTTGGAGAAGACTCTTGAGAGTCCCTTGGACTGCAAGGAGATCCAACCAGTCCATCCTAAAGGAAATCAACCCTGAATATTCATTAAAAGGAATGATGTTGAAGCTGAAACTCCAGTACTTTGGCCACTTCATGTGAAGAATTGACTCACTGGAAAGACTCTGATGCTGGGAGGGATTGGGGGCAGGAGAAGAAGGGGACGACAGAGGATGAGATGGCTGGATGGCATCACCAACTCAATGGACATGAGTTTGGGTAAACTCCAGGAGTTAGTGATGTACAGGGAGGCCTGCCGTGCTGCGATTCATGGGATCTCAAGGAGTCAGACACGAATGAGAGACTGAACTGAAGTGAACTTATTCAAATGTGATGTGAACTTATTCAAATGTACACCATGTGTAATTATTAGTACAGAATGTGATATAATGTATGCATTGAGAAATGATTAACACAATAAGGTTGATTAACACAGGCTTCATCTCACAGTGTTACCATTTTGAGTGTGTGTATAGTGAGGACAGTTAAGATATACTTTTTTTTGCAAATTTCTCAAGTTTTCATTATTGTTAACTAGATATACCATATACATTTAGATCCCCTTAATTATTCGTCAAATAACAAAGTTTGTACACTTTTTCTTATATCACCAATTTCCCCTACCTTTTGGGCCCTAGCAACATTCAACTCAGTCTGTTTTTGTGAATTTCATCTTCTTCTTCTTATTATTATTTTTGGACTGTAGCACTCAGCTTGCCGGGATCTTAGTTCCCTGATCAGGGATCAAACTGGACCCAGTTCGTGAATGCATTGAGTTCTAATCACTGGGCTGTCAGGGAGTTCCTGAATTTGACTTTTTAGATTTTACACATATGTGAGATCATACAGTACTTGTCTTCCTCTCTATTGATATTTCACATAACACATGACCTCACAGTTCTTCCATGTTGTAGAAAACATGACTTCTAAAAGACATAGACATGCACACTTCAGTTCAGTTCAGTTCAGTCACTCGGTTGTGTCCAACTCTTTGGGACCCCATGGACTGCAGCACGCCAGGCCTCCTTGTCCATCACCAATGCTGGAGTTTACTTAAACTCATGTCCATTGAGTCAGTAATGCCACTTTAAGATCTGAATAACTGTCAGATCCTTTGACTACAACCTTTTCATTTCCCAGATTGAATCTTTTTAAAATTTGACTGAAGATCTCTATCCAAAGTAGCTTTTCATTTTGAATAGTTTTAGATATTTTTGTTTTGAAATTATAGCCCTTTATGTTTTATGTCATGATGAATTTGAGGCCAATGATGAATTACTTGACTGTTTTTTTAAATTTGTTTTTAGTACTAACTTCTGTAGTACATAAACTATAAGATCTAGAATAATATATAAAAAGGCTACAGGCTCAAAGATCACTGAGTAAACGCACAATAAATCTTAGTGTAATTGAAAACAATGTTTGAATTAAACAATGAACAAAATTACTACAATGGAAAAGACAGAAAAGGTTTTCACACAGACAAAGTGCTACACACACACACACACACACACACACACACACACAAATCCTTAAAGCATAATGAAACACGACATGTGTGGGGGAAACAAAATTAAGATTTAGTACAAATATCACTTTAATAATTTGAGAAATTATTATTCTCATGTATCCTATCATTTAATTTTAGTAAATCAACAAACAATATATGTATTTGAATGCATAGGTATACACAAATGCCTAATACAAAAAACTAAAACCATTTATTTTTCAATTTTTCCAGGGCCTGTTTCACATCCTTGTTCCTTAGGCTGTAAATCAGAGGGTTTAACATGGGAATCACGAGGGTGTAAAACAATGAGGCCATTTTGTCTTCATCTAGAGAGTAGGATGAGCTCGGCCTGAAATACATGAAGAGCAGAGTTCCCTGGAAAATTGCCACAGCAGTTAGGTGGGAGGTGCAGGTGGAGAAAGCTTTGAACCTCCCTTCAGCAGAGTGGATCTTCAAGACTGCTAGGATGATATAACAATAAGAGACAAGGACTCCTGAAATGGAGCTTAATTCAATGAAGCCAAAAATCATGAATATCACTAACTCATTGACCTGCGTGTCTGAGCAAGATATCAACAGGAGAGGAGGAACATCACAAAAAAAGTGGTTAATCTCATTTGACCCACAGAAGCATAAATGGAATGCTAATGTCGTGTTTATCAAACCATCTATCATTCCCACCAGGTAAACCCCCACCATGAGCAGGGAGCACACCCTGCTGGACATGCTGACTGCGTAGAGCAAGGGGCTGCTGATGGCCTTGTACCGGTCATAGGCCATCACTGCCAGCAGGAGACACTCAGAATCGACAAAGATACAGAAAACCAAAAATTGCAGAGCACAGCTATAGGAGGGGATTGATTTGTTCTTGGCAAACAGGTCCACCAGCATCTTAGGGCCGATGGCTGTGGAATAGCAGAGGTCACAGAAGGAGAGGTGGCTGAGGAAAAAGTACATGGGTGTGTGCAGCTGGGGATCCATCCTAATGAGGGTGATCATTCCCAGATTTGCCAGAAGATTGATGAGATAAACAAGGAGAAACATTGTAAATAGGATGAGTTTGTTCTCAGCGTTATCAGTAATTCCCAAGAAAATGAACTCAGTCACGGAGGAGCAATTCTCTCTTTCCATTCTTCTTTGATCTTGTGCAAACTTTTGAGAAAGTTATCAAGAAAATCACATATGCGTGTTCAATGCTTCTGCACAACAACAACAAAAATCATAAGGCAGAGCCTGCTGTTTTTCCTTAATTGTCTTTTTATCCTTAGAAAATAATCCAGTCTTGTACCTACTCTTTGAAGAGGCATAACTGTCTATTCTGCAATAATAAAAGGCATATGAGGAAGACCTTTGAGAATGTTTCAAGTCAATCTGGTTGCCACTCATGAGGTTGCTACTTTCTACAAACTCTTCTCTGAGCCTTATTTTTCTTATATCAGAGAGAAGAGCTGGATGATTTTGCCTTTCTAAAGTTCTTTAAAACCACATGGAAGAGACACCAGTGTTAGCAAGACCAGATTCTAAGACTTTGTACTGAGCTTTCCCTTTGTTTAAAAATATTCACTTGAATACAAAAAAGATTACTATTTTTTGTCTCTCAAAAAGACATGATTGGTTTAAGAATGTTCTTCTTAGTTCCAGAAACAGTGAGTACATCAATGACTAGTAATAGTAAAAATCATTGTGTTGCTGGTTTTAGCTTATCTTCTGCTTAGCATTTGGTGAGACATGAAATAAGTTATTACTGACCTGCTCCTAGAAACTTGCTATTGCTTTCCCATAATGCTCATTACCTCTTTGTGGAGAGGTTACCGTCTAGGATGACTCTCTTGACCAGTGGAAGAAAAAGAGCTAAAGAAGTGAAAACAACAGAATGTACCACATATATTTGCATCACTTTAGATTTTAAATGACTTTCAATTTAATTGAATGTAAATTAGATGAGGGATAATAAATGCTTCTAAAATGCAAAGACCTTGCTCTCTCTGTTGTGTTTATGTGTATGCCTGTGTATATATCTAAATTGAAGTGAAAGCAATGGACTTTTTTTTTTAGACCTAAGTAAATATAGTACCTGGTTTACATGGAGGTGAATTTGGACAGGTTTTTGTTTTTATTGTGGTACCTATGCTATAAAAGAAAACACACCTTAATTTTTTTGTTTCTATAAAGCAAAACACACTTTATATTCATGAACAGTTGCTCATTGAAAAAAGAGCAAAGACTTTTATGTGAGCCAGCATGAAAATAAAATTACATTATGAATGTTAACAAGTTCAGACAGACTCTTCCAATTTTGTGAAGAAAATATTATTTGCTATTAAATGCAGATTTTAGTGAGTAGGTAGGCATAAAGTCCTTCATTTACAAACTTTTATCCCCCCGCCCCCAGTTTAAATATTTTCTCTTATTTTTCTTCAGTTAGGATCTGGAAACATACCTGGAAAGAGCAGGTCTTGGTTAGTTGAACAGTAATGTGCATTTGGTCTTTTATTTCACCAGGTATATTGGGACTTAAATCCCTGTGCTATGGCCCTTAGGCTTTAGTGTTATTCAAACACTTCATTAATTATATTTCTGCTTCCGTATATTCCCCTGGCAGAGGAAGACATGGCTAGATAGCATCACTGACTCAATGGACGTTAATTTGAGCAAACTCTGGGAGATAGTGGAGGACAGAGGAGCCTGGTGCGCTGCCATCCCTGAGGGTGCAGAGTCAGACAGACTTTGAAACAGGACAACCAGCACAACATTCCCCTGTGAATTCAGAAACAATTTAGCAGAAACGGAGTTTTTCTGCTTCATTATTGTGTCCAAATTGCTCTGTGGAAGGAAGGGTACAGCAAATGGTGTGTATGGTGTGTGTCAGCTACCCGAAAACTACCTCCTCTTTCTTGAGTCAAAGAGGAAACTTAGTGAAATTCTAAAAGATCCCCCTTCATCCAACTCTTTTTGATTGTTCATTGTGTTTTTGAACACAAAATATTCTCCTTCACTACCTCATGTCAGAATATTACACTTTGATCACATTTTCTTTTATCTTGAAATATAATCCTATGTCATAAAATCATCCTTCTAATGTATACAGTTCTCTGATTTTTAGTGCACTTTCAAATTTGTTCACTCATTACTACAATCTACTTCCAGAACATCTTCATCAGCCCCAGAAGAAATCTACACCTTCTAGCTCTCACTCTCCTTTCCTCCCTCTTGAGCCTGGCAACTGCTAATCTACTTTCTGATCCTGTGTGGTTTCCTATTATTGGCCTTGCGTATAAAGAGAATCATGCTGTGTGTGTGTGCTTCTTGTCAGGTTTATTTTCTTTGGTAAAATATTTACAAGTTTCATCCATGTTGTTACATGTGTTAGAATTCCGTTTCATTATATGGCTGAGTAGCATTTCATGTTAAGGATATAATATACTTTAGTGATCCATTTTTTGGAAGGATGAACACTGGCTTGCTTCTACTGTTCAGCTGATATGACTAATGACACTGTAAACATTCCTGTCAATCCCTTTCAAGATAGCCCTCATTACCAAATATCAGCTTTTTCCCATTCTCCAACCACATATCATCCAAGGACATTTCACTGATTTTGTGACTTCATCACATCGTCTAAATAGTGCACTCTTTTCTGAATTATGTTTATTTTATTTATTTAAGGTTTTTTTTTTTTTTTTTTTTTTTACTACATTAAAGGCCACAGGAATGAAATCAATGGTTGCTTTGTACTTCCTAAACTATATGGTGTTAGGATTTGTAAAGGTAGTGGTTTCTAAATATTTATTGTTATGCATTTTTCACTATCAAATGAAGAACAGAGAACAATTACAAGGATAAAAACATACTTGCTTTGGGAATTTTTTATGTATATAGATCACATGAGTGAAGATGTCTCATTTAAAAATTGTACAGGGTGACGATTTTTTCTAAATCAACGGAGTTCTTTTCAGTTCAGTTCAGTTCAGTCGCTCAGTCGTGTCCAACTCTTTGCGACCCCATGAATTGCAGTACGCCAGGCCTCCCTGTCCATCATCAACTCCTGGAGTTCACTCAGATTCATGTCCATAGAGTCGGTGATGCCATCCAGCCATCTCATCCTCTGTCGTCCCCTTCTCCTCCTGCCCCCCCAATCCCTCCCAGCATCAGTCTTTTCCAATGAGTCCACTCTTCGCATGAGGTGGCCAAAGTACTGGAGTTTCAACTTTAGCATCATTCCTTCCAAAGAACACCCAGGACTGATCTCCTTTAGAATGGACTGGTTAGATCTCCTTGCAGTCCAAGGGACCCTCAAGAGTCTTCTCCAACACCACAGTTCAAAAGCATCAATTCTTTGGTTCTCAGCTTTCTTCACAGTCCAACTCTCATATCCATACATGACTACTGGAGAAACCATAGCCTTGACTAATGTCTCTGCTTTTGAATATGCTGTCTAGGTTGGTCATAACTTTTCTTCCATGGAGTAAGTGTCTTTTAATTTCATGGCTGCAATCACCATCTGCAGTGATTTTGGAGCCCCCCAGAATAAAGTCTGACACTGTTTCCATTGTTTCCCCGTCTATTTCCCATGAAGTGATGGGACCAGATACCATAATCCTAGTTTTCTGAATGTTGAGCTTTAAGCCAACTTTTTCACTCTCCTCTTTCACTTTCATCAAGAGGCTTTTTAGTTCCTCTTCACTTTCTGCCATAAGGGTGGTTTCATCTGCATATCTAAGATTACTGATATTTCTCCTGGCAATCTTGATTCCACCTTGTGCTTCTTCCAGCCCAGCGTTTCTCATGATGTACTCTGCATATAAGTTCAATAAGCAGGGTGACAATATACAGCCTTGACGTACTCCTTTTCCTATTTGGAACCAGTCTGTTGCTCCATGTGCAGTTGTAATATTTTTCTTAAAATAATTTGTTTTTTATTATTTATATTAGTTATACATAAAATTGGAAAAAAAACATCTTGGACATTACACTTTTATGTCCTCCTTAAGCCCTCCCAAACAGATAGCAATTGAATTCTCCATACTCCTCAAACATGGTCTTCCATCTTGGTATCTGGTGTGACTGGGCTGCTTCCTAAGGTCACAGAAAGTAAAATAATGCCTTAAGTAGATGGTTGTTTGTGGAATTCAAAGAGACAAAGAACAATGTTTAACAATGGTGGAAAATGAGGGAAAAGGAAAGGCAATCATCTTAGGCGATATGACACACTGTTGATAGCTGATAATGGCAGCGCAGTAATACAGTTTACCAAGGCTTTCCCCATTGCTCTTTGTAACCTAATTTCCAACTTCCTTTCTTCTTTTTTCCCCTGATTTATTCAGATATAACTGTCATATAGCATTTGCATTCAATAGATAAACAAAGTGATGATTTGCTATATGTATACATTGTGAAATGATTACAACACTAAAATTGTTTAACAGATTCACACCTCACATAGTTACCATTGTAGTGTATAGTGAGACCATTTAAGATCCACTTTTGTAGCTCATTTCAAGCTTATAATATGGCATGGTTAACTAGAGTCACCATGGATATTAGATCCCCAGAACTTATTCGTCAAATGTAATAACAAAAGCTTTGCACACTTTGAACAGCATCACCCATTTCTCCCACCTTCCAACTCCTAGCAACCAATAATCTTTCTGTTTCTATGAGTTCATTCTACCTTTTTAGGTCCCACATGTACATGAGATCATACATTACTAGTTTTTCTCCGACTGACATAGTTTACTTAGATTAACATCCTTGGAATACCCCATGTTGCAGAAAACATGACTTCTTTACCGCTAAAGACAGGGGATTCTCTACTTCAAGACTTGTCCAATGGTCACATCCTCTGACGGCTATCTGTTCATCACCCAAAATGGATCTTTCTTAGATATGAGACGGAATATCTTTATCCGAAGATGCTTTTACTTTATACTAGTTTTATAGAGTTTGCTTTTGGATTTACAGCACTCAATTTTTTATTCCATGATGATTTTAAGTCTAATTATGACTTACTTGACTGTTTAGTTCATTATTGTCTAATATTAGCACCAACTTAAGTTCATTAAAATCTAAAAAAAAAAGTACTATATAAAATATAAAGAACCTAAGTGGTGGAAGATTGCTCAATACATGCATAATGTCTTAGTGAAATTGAAATAATGTTTGAATGGAAAATTAGTCCAGAATTAGCACAGCTAGAAATGTCAAAAGGTTTTTCAAAAATAGCAAGTGCCTTATAGAAACTCTGGCCACATATTAAGCATAACATTTGAGGGGAACTGCAATACCTCTTAAGAGCGGGGTTTAATACAAATAATTGTTCATTTAGGAATCTGGAAAAATTATGTTTCTCATGTATCATGCCATATAATTTTAATTAAGCAATTACTATATGTGTATAGCCATATGTAGAGATATATAATAAAATATTTAAAAATATAGTTTATTTTTCAATTTCTCTAGGGCCTCTTTTACATCATTGTTCCGCAAACTATAAATCAGAGGGTTTAACGTGGGAATCACAAGGGTGTAAAACAATGAGGTCATTTTGTCTGATCGAGAGAGTAGGAAGAGCTTGGTCGGAAATTCATGAAGAGCAGAGATCCCTGGAAAATGGCCACCGCAGTTAGGTGGAAAGTGCAGGTGGAGAAAGCTTTGAACCTCCCCTCAGCAGAGTGGATTTTCAAGACTGAAAGGATGATATAACAATAAGAGACAAGGACTCCTGAAATTGTACTCAGCTCAATGAAACCGAAAACAAGAAACAACACCAACTCATTGACCTGTATATCAGAGCAGGAAAGGAGGAAAAGTGGAGGTAAATCACAGAAGAAATGGTTAATCACATTTGACCCACAGAAACATAAGCGGAATGCTAATGTAGTGTGTATCAGAGCATCTGCCATTGCCACCAGGTAAACCCCAGCCACCAGCAGGGAGCGCACCCTGCTGGACATGCTGACTGCATAGAGCAAGGGGCTGCTGATGGCCTTGTACTGGTCATAGGCCATCACTGCCAGCAGGAGACACTCCGAATCGGCAAAGATACAGAAGACCAAGAATTGCAGAGCGCAGCCACAGAAAGAGATTGACTTGTTCTTGGCAAATAGGTCCACCAGCATCTTAGGGCCGATGGCTGTAGAATAGCAGAGGTCACAGAAGGAGAGGTGGCTGAGGAAAAAGTACATGGGTGTGTGCAGCTGGGGATCCATCCTAATGAGGGGGTGATCATTCCCAGATTTGCCAGAAGATTGATGAGATAAACAAGGAGAAACATTGTAAATAGGATCACTTTGTTCTCAGTGTTCTCAGTAATTCCTAAGAAAATGAACTCAGTCAAGGAGGAGCAATTCTCTCTAATCATTCTTCTTTGTTCTTGTCTAAAGTTTTAGCAAGTGATCAAGAAAATGACACCTGGATGTGTAACACTTCTGCACATCTGCAAAATATAAAATAGAGCATGATTTTTTTCTGTATCTTTATATTTAGAAAATAATTCATGTCAGGTGTATGTATACTTGAAGAGGGATATCTATATATCAAGCAGTAATAAAAATTATCTGGAATTGAGCTTTGAGAAATAGTGATGTAAATTTAGATATCATTCATGAGGTATGCTCCTTTCCACAAGCTCTTCTCTGAGCATTATTTTCCTTATCTCAGTGGGTAGATATCAACAAATTCCACTCTCCTTATCTCTTCAAAATAATTTGTAAGAGACATCAGTGATAGAGAAGCCAGGTTTAAGATATGAGACTAAGCATTTTCTATGTTTGAAAATATTCACTTGAATACAAAAAATGATTAGAAAAGATAATTACAAAATTTATGTTTCTCAAAAACACATGATAAATTTAAGAGTCTTTAACTTAGTTCCAGAAACAATGAGTATAACACTGTCTAGCAGTAATAAAAAAATTATTATGGTACAGATTTTAGTTTATGTTGTGTTTAGTATTTGGAGATACATGAAGTAAGTATTATTTACCTTTTTGCTAGAAATTTATAATTGCTTTCCCAAAATGCTCATTATCTCTTTTGTAATAGTTGTAGTCAAGGGATGAATCTATTGACCAGTGGAAGAAAAAAGTTAAAAAGAAATAAAAGCAACAGAATGAACCACATACATTTGCATCACTTTAGATTTTAAATCTCCTTTCTGGATTCAATTTATGATAGGAACATATTTCTATCTCAATTTGTAAACACTGGACCATTCAGAGATGGCTTAGTTATTTCAGCACCAAAGTATCAAATCAGTAGTTTAAAAAAAGAGTCAGCATAGCAGTTGGCGAAAGTAATTTGGAGGTAAATGGAGTCCACAAGTGAGAAAACAATAAAGAAGTGTAGGAACAACAGCATGCCATAAAAAAGAAATCTGAAGAAAAAGCCACATGCTCTTTCTGGCTCATCAACAAGGATTTGTAGGGACTTCCCAGAGGAAGGTGCACTTCCTGGGGCTGTGGGAGGCCTGGGAGAGAATTAATTAGGCCTGACCTTGAGGCTAAGTCGCCAAGTTGCCTTTCCCCTGTAAAACAGCATCATTCCTGTGGTTAGGAGAAGGCCCGGCCTGCAGGTCTGCCAAAGTGAAGGTAGTGCTGAAGGAAAGAGGGGAAAGGTTTAGCACTGGGATGGTTCTGTGAGAACAGAGGGTGATGTGGGTAACCAGCTGTCCCAGTTTGTCTGGGATTAAGGTTTCCTGAGTGCAGAGCTGTCACTGAGCCTGGACCAGCAAGGCATTAGCAGCCATATGTCTATTCATTGCCAGGTACCTCATGTTCTTTCCCCTGAAATCTCAGATCCTGTTATGAGCTTTCATAAGTATATCAGCAAATGTTACGCAACTCCCCCAAGTGCAGGCATAGCTTGTTTTGTTGGGCTTCACTTCATTGTGCTTCTTGCATGTGGTATGTTTCACAGATTGAAGGACTGTGGCACTCCTTCATTGAGCAAGTCTACTGGCGCCATTTTTCCAACAGCATTTGCTCACTTTGTGTCTTTGGGTCACATGTTGGTAATGCTCACAATATTTCAACATTTTTCATTATTACTATGTTTGTTATGGTGATCAGTGATCTTTGATGTTACTGTTGTGATTGTTCTGGTATTTTTTAGCAATAAAGTGATTTTAAATAAAAAAAAATCTCCTTTAATTTAATAAAATATAAATGAAAAGAGTGACAATAAATACTTCTAAAATATATAGATTTCTCCCTGTGTTATATGTATGTATTTATGTGTGTGAATGTGTATATACATATTTAATGTATCTGAGAACAGAATATAAGTAATAGACTTTTTCTTTTAGTTCAGTTCAGTCGCTCATTCATATCTGACTCTTTGTGACCCCCGGGGCATATGGTTCATGTGGAGATGAATTTCTACATGTTTTTATTTTTACTGTGGTATGTACACTATTTTTTCAATAAAACAATATATACCTTAAGTTGTTTTTTAGTACTTACAAAATGATAAAAAGAGTGAAGGTGTTCCCATGAACCAAGAATAAAATGAAATAAATTAAAAGTAATTATGTGTGGATATTAACAAGTTCAGACTCATTCAGTTCTGAGAAGAAAATATTACTAGCCATTAAATGCAGATTTTAGAGATAGGAGGTATAAATATTCCATTTACAAAACTTTTTCTCAAAAAGTTAAGTGTTTTCTCCTATATTCCTTAAGTTAGGATCTAGAAACTTATCTGAGATGAGCAGGGCTTGAGTAGCTGAACAACCACCAGGGTGTGTTAGTCACTCAGTCGTGTCCAGCTCTTTGTGACCCCGTGTGACCCTCTCTGGCTCCTCTGTCCATGGACTTCTCCAAGCAAGAATACTGGAGTGGGTTGCTATTCCCTTCTCCCAGGGATCTTCCCCATCCAGGGATCACACCTCAGTCTCTTGTACTGCAAGCGGGAGCTTTACCACCTGAGCCACCAGGGAAGACCCACAGGCAGGTGGCCTTTTACTTTACCAGGTACATTAGGACTTAAATCCCAATGCTACTGCCCTTAGGCTTTGATGTTATATAAACACTCCATTAATTATATTTCTGTTTCTCTATATTCCCTTGAGAATTCAAAACAGCTTAGCACCAGCTGAGCTTTTGTGCTCACTATTGTTACCAAATCGCTCTGTGTTAGGAAGAAAACTGCAAATTTTAGGACTGCTTAACAGTTACCCTGAAACCATCTCCTCCTTCTCTCGTAAAACAGGAAACCTAAGGAAACTCAAAAAAGGTCCCTCCCTCCATCACTTCTACCTTCTTCACATTATTCATTGTTTTTGAAACATTCTCTTTCATACCTCATTTAGGAGTATTACTACATTCCTATTGTATTTTCTTTTATATTGAAATATAATACTCATATCACATATACCATAAAATTCACCCTTTTAATGTAGATAGTTTTTTTTAAAAAATTTTATTGTGTTGTCAAGGCTTTTCAGTCATCACTACTATCTACCTCCAGAACACTTTCATCAGTTCAGTAAGAAGCCCACACCTATTAGCTCTCATTCCCTGTCCCTGCTGACCCCAGCCCTGGCAACCACTAATCTATATTCTGACTCTGAGCAGTTTCTTATTCTTAGTCTTGCATATAAACAGAATTATGCAATATGTATTGTATTTTTTCTTCTCTCAAGCTTCTTTTCTTCAGTGAAATATTATCAAGGCTCATCCATGTTGTTCACGTGTCAGAATCAGAATTCTGTTTCATTGAAGGGCACAATAATATTTCCTTTTATGGATATTACACACTTATTGACCCATTGTTCAGTTGGATAAATGTTGGGTTGTTTCTACTCTCTATCTGTCATGGATAATGATGCTAAGTTATTCTTGTCAATGCTACCTTTCAAGGCAGCCATCATCACCAAACATTATCTTACTCCTATCTTCCAACCACATACCAAAGGGTATTTCATAGATTTTATGTCCCTCTCACATTCTCTAAACTATGCACTGTTTTTCTGAGTTATGTTGATTTGTTCTTGTAAGAATCTCTGCTAAATTTAAGACCTCCTAAATTAGAGCACTGATTATTGTGTATTTTCTAAACTGAATGGCACAAGGATTTGAAAAGGTAGCACTTTCTAAAGATTTGCCATTAAGTATTTATGACTATAAGGGTAGAAAACAGTGTGCTGTGCTCAGTTGCTCGATCATGTGCAACTGTTTGCAACCCCCTGGACCATAATCAGCCAGGATCCTCTGTCCATGGAATTTTCCCAGCAAGAAAACTGACGCTCCTCCAGTCTATCTTCCCAACCCAAGGATGGAACCTGTGTCTCCTGCATCTCCTGCACTGGCTTGCAGATTCTTTATCACTGAGCCACCTGGGAAAACAATGTAAAAAATAGTAGTATACCTGCTTTGAAAATTTTTCTACAGATATAGCTCAATTGTACAAAAAAAGGTTTTAGTGACCTGGATAACTACGATGGTGTGGACATAAACTTAAAGCCAGACATTCTAGAGTGTGAAGCCAAGTGGGCCTTGGAAAGCAGTACTATGAACAAAGCTAGTGGAAGTGATGGAATTATAGCTGAGTTATTTCAAATCTTAAAAAGATGCTGTTAAATTGCTGCTTTCAATATGCCAGCAAACTTGGAAAACTCACAAGACTGGAAAAGGTCAGATTTCATTCCAATGTGAAAGAAGAGCAATGGCAAAGAATGCTCAGACTACCATGCATTTGTGCTCATTACACATGCTTGCCAAGGAAATGCTCAAAATCCTTCAAGCTAGGCTTCAACAGACATGAGGTAAGAGCTTCCAGATGTACAAGCTGGCTTTAGAAAGGGCAGAGGAACCAGAGATCAAATTGCAAACATCAGTTATTCCAGAAAAAAAAAATTTATTTCTGCTTCATTGACTGTGCAAAAGCCTTTGACTGTGTGGATCACAAAGAACTGCGGAAAATTCTTAAAGAGATGCAAATACCAGACCACATTACCTGCCTCCTGATAAACCTGTATGCAGTCAAGAAACAACAGTCAGAATTGGGACTTACATCAAGGTTGTATATTGTCACCATGTTTATTTAGCTTGTATATGCAGAGTACATCATGCAAAATTCCAGATAGGATGAAGCCCAAGCTGGAATCAAGATTGCCTTAAGAAATATCAACAACCTCAGGTATGCAGATGATACCACTCTAATGGCAGAAATGAAGAGGAACTAAAGAGTCTCTTGATGAAGGTGAAAGAAGAGAGTGAAAACGATGTCTTAACACTCAATATTCAAAAAACAAAGATTACAGCATCTGGTCCCATCACTTCATGGCAAATAGATGAGGAAAAAGTGGAAGCAGTGATAGATTTTATTTTCTTGGGTTTCAAAATCCCTATGGACATTGAAATTAAAAGATGCTTGCTCCTTGGAAGGAAAGCTATGACAAACCTAGAGTGTGTATTAAAAAGCAGAGATACCACTTTGCTGACAAAGACCCAAACAGCTAAAGCTATGGTTTTCCCAGTAGTCATGTAAGGTTGCGAGAGCAGGACCATAAAGAAGGCTGAGGCTAGAGAATGGATTCTTTCAAGTTGTGGTGCTGGAAAAGACTCTTGAAAGTCCCTTAGGAGCAAAGGGATCAAATCAGTTAATCCTGAAAGAAATAAACCCTGAATATTCATTGCAAAGACTGATGCTGATGCTGAAGCTCCAATATTTTGGCCATCTGCTATGAAGAGGCAACTCACTGGAAAAGACCTTGATGCTGGGAAAGATTGAGGGCAGGAGGAGAAGGGGGTTACCATGTATGAGATTGTTGGATGGCATCACTGACTCATTGGACATGAGTTTAAGCAAACTCAGAGAGATACTGGAGGATAGGAGAGCCTGGCATGCTACAGCTCATGGGGTCACAAAGAGTCCAACATGACTTGGCAACTGAACAATAATAACAATATTGGAAAGTGAGGAAAATGTTTGAAAATCATGTATGTATATATCTGACAAAGAACTTGTATGCAAACTTTATGAAAATCTCTCATAAATAATACAAATCAAATTAATAAAATTTATACAAAGGATTGGCTAGATAATCTCACCAAGAAGATGTATAAATAGCAAGGTCATGTATAACAGTTTGCTCAGCATCTTTACTTGCTAGGGACATGACAATAAAGTAAATTATGATCATGCCTAATTTTCTGTTTTATCTGAATTTTCATTATATATTAAAAGGAACAAAGATTATATTTTTATTTGTTTGGGTTACATTTCTATTGTTTGTTTCCTGCTTTTTGTGTGTGTGTGTAAACCTAAGAAACTCATCAAGCTAAATTTTGTATCATTAGCACAGTTTTAATTTGGGAAGAAAGATTTATAGGGACAATTGTTGATTCACTTTTAATGTGTTGCCATTCTCGGTGTGATCAACCCAATACTCAGATATAGCTGAGTCCCTTCATTGTTCACCTGAAACTACCATAACATTGTTAAATGGCTGTACCCCAATAAAAAACAAAAAGATTAAAAAATAAAAGAACTATGACTTATGAAAAAAAATCAAATATCTAATGTGTTACGTGTAGATATTGTTGAGACAAAGCTCAAAGCACATAGCTAATTGCCAATAATTTTCCACTGGTTAAAATCAAGAAATTGATGCATTTATGTCACAAAAGAATTTCAGTGTCATTATTAACCTCTCTGGCACATATTTGCTGTATGTAGAATTGTCCTTGATTACCTAATTCTATTTCTATCCAAATTAATTTTCCCTCAGGTACTTCCTGATCTTCTGGGATTCAAAAATCCCTTGAGTTGCATTTTATTCCCCCAGAACCTGACTTTAGCTTTGTAACAGCTCCTCAAAACCATGTAGACTATTGTGGCTTCAATCTGGTCCCACCTAGCCACTTAAAACTGAGTTTGGATAGCTACATTACAATTGTAAGTTGGATAAACTAAAGTATTTCCCAAAGGGATCTATGTCTCATTACAAATGGAGACCTGAAATAATTGGAAAACATGTCTTAAGGAGAAAATATATTCCTCTGGTACAAACGAGTGAGAGGAAAGCAATCTATACTTAGGGTTTCTCAAGTGCCCCTAGTGACAGTGCAATTGTGTGTAGGTAGATGTCTACCCAGAAGGTCACCTTTTCAGGACACAGTTGTATGTTCCTCACACTTGGAGTTTTGAGATGCAGAGTTCACTGCATGATCGGGCACCAAAGTTCATTATGTCCCACTGCTGGTGGGAGTAAGACTAGGAGAACCTGTGAATGGATGCAGACTGTGCTGTTCCCCAAACAGAGCAATGCTCTAGTAGCATAAAGATTAATTATGCTCTGAGATAATCTACAAAACAATGCACCACATCATTTTCACAAATATATCAACACTTATTTGCACAAGAAACTGTTAGATAAAAAGTTAACAACCTGCAGTGAGCATATTTTGTTTATGGAAATTTCTTTTTAGAGTATGATACACATAAAGAAAACATTCTTCTATAAAAGTATACCACAAGAAAATTTTCAATAATGAAAAGATGCTAATCCCAGAACACCAAAGATAAAACATGCCTAGTGTCTCAGAAACTGTCATCCCACATCTGTCACAAATTGATATCCAATACAGTGCTTTGTGTTTCCCTGATGGCTCAGTGGTAAAGAATCTGCTTGCAATGCAGGAGACAGGGGTTCTATCCCTGGGTCAGGAAGATCACCTGAGAAGAGGAAATGGCAACCAACTCCAGTATTCTTGTCTAAGAAGTCCCATGAATAGAGGAGCCTTGTGGATCTATGGGGTGGCAAAAGAGTCAGACAAGACTTAGCAACTAAACTACCACCACCACCACAATAATTTAGTTTTAATATTTTGAGTTATATAGTAGTATAATCATAGGTTTTATATTTTCATTTCTGACTTCTTCCACTCAATATTTTTTTATGAAATTTCTCTACACTTTTGTGTCTCAAGGCAGTTCATTCATCCTCATTGTTGTGTAGTCTTCCTAGGTATAAACTTACCATATAGTAATTTATTTAATCAAGAGCAGGCATCAGTATACTTGACCCATAAGTTTTCATTGGAACTGAACATACCATTTATTTATATGCTATTCATGGTTGCTTTCATGATTCAGAGAAAACCTGAGGGTTGTGACGTAGTTTATGAACTGTGACCTCTAAAATGTACATTATGAACACTACTTAAAACTTTGTTAGGTCTTTAATGTGTTGAAGAAAATTGAGTTTAAGAAGAAAAGCTGAAGAAAATTTTAGTTCTATATTATTATAAATAAAGCAATGAAGAATAGTTTGTGTACATCTTTTGGTTGGCATAGTCACTCATTTATTTTGGGTAACATTCAAAGAATTGCATTTTTTGAGTTGTATGACATGTACATGTCCAGCTATATTAGACCCCCCTTAGAGTTTTACAAGACTTCCCTGGTGGCTCAGAGGGTAAAGCGTCTGTCTACAATGTGAGAGACTTGGGTTCGATCCCTGGGTTGGGAAGATTCCCTGGAGAAGGAAATGGCAACCCACTCCAGTACTCTTGTCTTGAAAATCCCATGGACGGAGGAGCTTGGTGCAGGCTACTATCCATGGGGTCACAAAGAGTCGGGCATGACTGAGCGACTTCAGTTTTACGAAGTGTAGCAACAATTTTTATTCTGCTGTTAATGTGTCAAAGGTTGTTCCACATCCTCACCAAGAGTTTCTAATTCAAATATTTGCATCTTGCAATCTTTTAGGTTGATTAATTTGATCAAACCAGTCAATCCTAAGGAAATCAACTCTGGATATGTATTGGAAGAACTGGTGCTGAAAACAGACCTCCAATACTTTGACCACCTGATGTGAAGGGCTGACTCATTGGAAAAGACCCTGATGGTGGGAAAGGTTGAGGGCAGGAGAGAAGAGGGTGACAGAGGATGAGATGGTTGGATGGCATCACTGTCTCAGTGGACATGAGCTTGAGCAAACTCTGGGAGATCATGAAAGACAGGGAAACCTGGTGCTACAGTTCATGGGGTCACAGATAATTGGACGATTTAGTGACTGAACAATGAAGAAAATCTTTAGATGGATCATAATACTGTGTTTATTTACTGTTTTAATTTGTTTTACTTACTGGAGTGCCGGGGTCCAGCCCCGGGAGATCCAGGGAATTCGAAGCGGGGACGGCGTTGGCGTGGAAAGACTTATTTGTTTATTGATATAAGATTAGATTAAGAAACAATAGTGTAGTAGGAAAATTAAGTGGAGAAAGAGGGCTGAATGACTTAGATTACGTGGAAGACCAATAAAATTCCAGACAAGGAATTTGCACCATCTACGTTGGGCCACTGGCGCCCGCTTGAATATCTAAGGGTGCCTCACCTTAGGCTCCCTTTTGCGCGGGTCTTAACAGCCAGGGCAAGTAAGTAGACTTGGCGAGCTGGGATTCAGCCTGAAATTAAAGTAAAGAGGAGAGGGAGGGAAAGGGAGAAAAGGAGAGAGAGAGAGAGACACGGGGGAAACCAGTCCAGCGACTGGCTCTGTCCTCTATTGTTCAGAAGGCCTTTTATACTTTTGATAAAACATGGAGATCAATGGGTAACACAAAGTTATGCAGCGTTAGCAGTCCAGACTCTTATCAAAACCAGGCTTTTCTCTCTGCATACCTAGTTGTATACACAAGTCTTAGGTAATTTACATCATCTTCCAGCCAAAAGGGTCTATTAACATTTTACAGCCTTTTTTCTGATAAGGGTTTGTCAACCAGAAGACTTATTTGTGTTGATCTTCCCAAAGTCTGGTGCCATTCTCAGAAAGCACTAAATAAAGTTACATTCTTACATAGCAAGGACACAAGAGGAGTGCAGTGATATATAACAAAGAGAAAAGTAATTAACTCAAAAGTCTAGTGTTGCTAACATCAAAACTACTATATACCTTTTTCCATATCCCGTTTACATTGATTAACATCCTCCCAGGTGCCTAAAAGATAAAGAATATGGAGGCCTGGTGGCAATCATTGAGTCAACAGTGAAAACCCGTCACCAATATGATTTTTAACTCTTTAGAAAAGGCTCTGTATCTTTAAAATGCTTTTAAGCTTTGTGCCTCTTGCGGTTGGGGGCTGCAAGCAATTCACAAGCTGTAAGAGGTCAGGGAAGATATTAGGCAAGCTAGAGAGCAATCAGAGGAGGTTTAACTGAAACATCCCTTTCAAATGCAGAAGACTAAAGCCCTGAATTGACTTTTGTCCAGAGAATATCAGAAGAGTGGAAAAGCAGAGTACAAAGGCCAGCAGTTTTTTGGTTTGGGGGGTACATGCTCAGGAAATGCCAGGGGGAACTCCTGAAGTCTGATCACGACCTTGCGTATGTCAGCTTCCTCCCTCATGACCTTGTCACGGGTGGGATTCCTCACACTGGCTTCCGGCACTGGAGGGCTACTAAATTTGGATATCCACTTCTGTGAGGAGTCTATATGATTCTGAATTTGAATAACAAGCCAC
Source organism: Ovis canadensis (assembly GCF_042477335.2). Lineage (NCBI taxonomy): Eukaryota > Metazoa > Chordata > Mammalia > Artiodactyla > Bovidae > Ovis > Ovis canadensis. Next base: position 85,814,769 of record NC_091259.1, read on the forward strand.
ACCAAAGAGTCATGATTAAAAGCTTATGGCTTCCTGAAACTCATTCTATCCCCAGAGCTTCATGTCATCATTATTGCAGGTTAATACAGCCTAGATTAATAGTATAATTTTTTTCCCTTGAAATTAAACAATTTTTAAAAACATTTTCCAAATTTTTAGTACTTTTCAATAGTAGGCATGGATTGAAACACCAGCAGAGTCATATTTTATAGACAAAGAGTGTATCAGCTGGAGAGGACATTACAGGTAATCTAGTTGAAGTCTTGTTTTACACAGGGGGCTCAGAGGCATTGAAAAGAAGTTTTGCTTTAGAGTTGCACTGCTATCTGAATCATAGCACATTTCTAGAGAGAGATATCCAGGGACATTAAATGTTGCTGCCTCTGTATTTAACACAGAACTTTGTGCTTATTGAATTGATGAAAACTCATACTGCTCTATTTTCACAAATATAGTTATACAGCCAGTGACCCACATGTATCTCTCTATTTTCTGCATTGGACATATGCTCAAATCTATCATTGTTGCATCATATTTGTACTTAAGTATTTCGGTGACAGATGCTTCTTTGATGGCTCAACAGTTACAGAATCTACCTGCAATTCAGGAGACATAGGAGTTGTGGGTTTGATCCCTGGGTCTGAAAGATGTCCTGGAGAAGGAAATGGCAACTCACTGCAGTATTCTTGCCTGAGAATTTCATGGACAGAGGAGCCTGGCAGGTTCCATGGGGCTGCAAAGAGTCAGACATGACTGAGCAACTAAGCACACACACACATTTCAGTTGCAAAGATGAAGGGGTCAAACTACAGGAACTTGACTATAGTATTAGTCTACCAATGGGGTTCCCAGGTGCACAGAGGTAAAGAATATGCCTGTCAATGCAGGAGACACAAGAGGCACAGGTTCAACTCCTAGGCAGGGAAGATCCCCTGGAGGAGAAAATGGTAACCCACTCCAGTAGTCTTAGCAGGAAAGTTCTCTGAACAGATGGGCCTGGCAGGGTACAGTTCATGGTGCCACAAGAGTTGGACACAACTGAGGGACTGAGTACACAAACACAAATTAGCCTACTACACACTGTCATTGATAACACTGCAGTTGTACGATGACACTTTTTATTAGTCATTGGTGGATATATGAGATGGAAGTGATGTAAGAAGGGGAGTGAAGTGATGAGATTGAAGCAGATAGGCTAGAACACATCAATGTCTTTAGTGTAGATTTCTTATTTTGTAAAATCTCAAGATAGAAGAGTTATTATACATTCTTATACTTTTTTTTAATTTTAGATTTTGATTCCTAAAATAATTTTCCCATAATTGGTTATTCAACCATGCAAGGAGAAGGCAATGGCAACCCACTCCAGTACTCTTGCTTGGAGAATCCCAGGGATGGAGGGGCCTGGTGGGCTGCCATCTATGGGGTCGCACAGAGTCGGACACAACTGAAGCGACTTAGCAGCAGCAGCAGCAACCATGCAAATTCTGGGAGAGGCAGAATCAGTCAGGCAGTTCCATTTTTGGCCTTCCATTTAATGGGCTTTATATATATATATATATATATATATATATATATATATATATATATATATATATATACCACACAAGTAGATCTAATAAAATGAGCCAATTTTAGGTGAAATTAGTCTTTAGATACTATAATAAATTTCCATTATATAGATGAAAGTTGGTTATTCATGGCAATCTATTGACAGTCTATTCTGCTTGGAATTTAATATATTTCAAAGTTTTTCTGCCATATTTCTGCTCATAAGCAGCAATTCCAAAAGAGTTAGCATGAATTGATAAAATACGTTAGAGATAGACTTTTGAAGCTTTTCCCTAAAACAATAATTTTCTGGAGGTTTTTAATCTACCATGAGATCTTTGCCTAAAATGCCATAATCTCTAACAAAGGCCTTCCTGAGTATCAGAGGCATTTCTTAGACTTTACTTATATCTAGAATATTTTCACACAGGAAATTGTATAGGGCAGTGTGAACACCTAAAACCTCAGTGGCTTTTAGCTTTATCATTTTAATAGGTAATTAAGAATGTCTTTCAGTCTTGCAAGGTTTTTCAAATACATGACCACATCCACACTTTCTCAACAAATAGATTTAGCTTTAGCCTTCAAGAAACAAAAACAAAAACAGATGAAGTAGTCAAATATCAAGAGCCTATAGCTCTTTGTACCTGTATGTGTGTGTGCTCAGTCATGTCCTACGCTTTATGACCCCATGAACTGTAGTCTGCCAGAATCCTCTCTCCACGGAATTTTCCAGGTAAGAATACTTTAGTAGGTTGCTGTTTCCTCCTCCAGGGGATCTCCCGACCCAGGGATTGAACTTGCATCTCTTGCATTGGCAGGTAGATTCTTGGCCATTGTACCACCTAGTATAATTAATATGCACGTCTTCATCGTGCCATTATTTTAGTATCCACACGGTGTGACGGACCTTCCCCTAAATCTGTTGTGTATACAATGCATATACTGTAATATATGTATATGTTTGTACTATTCCTCTGGTCATTTTTTATTAGGTGTTTGTTTATTTTCCTTTTGTGACCCAGACAACATGGAGTGTTTTGGATAACAGTATGGCATGCTCAGTCCTTCAACAAAGAATGCTCACACATAGGATGAAATAAAATAACACTTAAATAGATGACTGTTCATCACAAAAAGACAGAGACATTAAAACAGGCATGAGAAGAGGAAACAAGGGAAGGAAATGATCATGGAGAAAGTGATGAAATTGATAGTTGATAAATATTTTCAAAAAACCAAACACTCAGTTGATGGCATCCAGCCCCATTACTGCCTGCGAACAGAAGGGGAAAATGTGGACGCGGTGACAGATTTCCTCTTCTTGGGCAAATCACTGTGGAGGGCAGCTGCAGCCATGATAGCAGAAGGCAATTGCTTCTTGGCAGGAAAGCACTGACAAGCCCAGACAGTGTGTTGAAAAGCAGAGACATTACTCTGCCGACAAAGGTCTGTATGGTCAAGGATATGGTCTTCCCAGTGGTCACATATGGTTGTGGGAGCTGGACCATAAAGAAAGCAGAGTGACAAAGAATTTAAGCCCTGGAACTGTGGTGCTGGAGAAGACTCCTGAAGGTCCCTTGGACAGCAAGGAGACCAAACCTGTCAATCTTAAGTGAGATCAACCCTGACTATTCACTAGAAGGACTGATGCTGAAGCTGAAGCTCCAATATTTTGATCATCTGATGCAAACAGATCACTCATTGGAAAAATCCCTGATGCTGGGAAAGATTGCGAGCAGAAGGAAAAGAGGGCATCAGAGGATGAGATGGCTGGATGGCATCACCGATGCAATGAATGTGAACTTGTGCAAACTCTGGGAGATGGCCAGGGACAGGGAGGCCCGGTGTGCTACAGACCACGGGGTTGCAAAGAGTCGGACATGGCTGAGCGACTGGACAACAACAAAGACAGCATGGTGATGCACGAAACTAATGTCCTGTCCATTGGTCTTTATATCAATACTACTGTCCTGTCCATCAGTCCTTATAATGAAACGACTGTCCTGTCCATCAGTTCTATAACGAAACTACTGTCCTGTCCATTGGTCCTTATAATGAAACTACTGTCCTGTCCATCGGTCCTTATACCAATACTACTGTCCTGTCCATCGGTCCTTATAATGAAACTACTGTCCTGTCCATCTGTCTTTATACCGATACTATTGTCCTATCCATTGGTCTTGATACTACTGTCCTATCCATTGGTCTTGATACTACTGTCCTGTCCCTTGGTCTTTAAACCGATACTACTGTCCTGTCCATTGGTCCTTATAACGATACTACTCTTCTGTCTATTGGTCCTTATAGCCTTCTTTCCTTCCTTTTATCCAAGCTTTATTGAGTTAAAATTCACAAATAGCACGTATAAGGTATTCAAAATGAAGATCTGATATATGCATGTGTTGTGAAATGGTCACCACCGTATGGTTAGTAAACAGTTTGTTAATTCATAGAGTTAACATTTAGAGTATGTGTATGATAAGGACCATTAAGATCTACTCTCCTGGGAAATTTCAAGTTTATAACATAGAATGATTTCCTAGAGTCATCATATACATTAGATCCCCAGAACTTATTCACTAAATAATAGTAAGTTTGGCCATTATTACTCATTTCACCCACCTTTGAGACTCTGGAAAAAAAACACCAGTCTATGCTCTAGTTCTATAAGTTTGAACTTTTAAGATTCAATGTATATGTGAAGCTATACAGTATTTATCTTTATCTGTTTGCCTATTTTAGTCAGCATAATGCATTTATGGTTCTTCCATATGTGGTAAACAAAGCTTCTTGAATTCTGAAAGACAGTCTTGTCCCTCTCAAGACCCATCTAATTGTCAGATCCTCTGCCCACTATCATTTTATCTCCCAAGTAGAATAATTATTAGAGCTAAGCCTGAATATATCTATCAAAAGATACACTAGTTTTAGATTTTATTTTGGATTTTAAATCCTCATTTTTTATTTCATAGATTTTGAGATTTCTTAAAAGTTATATACTATTTAATCAATTAATGCTTCTTATTAGCATTAGCTTATATTCATTTGTATAGAAAGTACAGTGTATACCATAGAACATAAAGAGACTCAAAGATTTCTCAGGAAATACAATAATTCTTAAGGTAGCCAAAATATTATTCAAATGAAAGAATAAAGCAGAAATACTTGACAAAATTAGAAAATTCTGGAAAGTTTTCAACAAAGGGAAAGCATCATATGCAAACTCTTGATACATGAATCGAAGTAAGCAATATTTCAGAACCAAAATATTTTCTAAAACTTAGACTTTATAACAACAAATTCTCATTTGAACTGTTTAAGACAACTGTTTCTCTTGCATTGCTCAGTATAAGTTTATATTAAAAAAACACAACAATGTGTGTGTACTTGTGACTATGAGAGTGTGTGAAATAAAAACCTTTAAAGTCACATTTAAAGTTTCAGTTTTTCCAGGGCCTGTTTCACATCCTTGTTCCTTAGGCTGTAAATCAGAGGGTTTAACATGGGAATCACGAGGGTGTAAAACAACGAGGACCTTTTGTCTTCATCGAGAGAGTAGGATGAACTCGGCCTGAAATACATGAAGAGCAGAGTTCCCTGGAAAATTGCCACGGCAGTTAGGTGGGAGGTGCAGGTGGAGAAAGCTTTGAACCTCCCTTCGGCAGAGTGGATCTTCAAGACTGCTAGGATGATATAACAATAAGAGACAAAGACTCCTGAAACGGAGGTCAGTTCAACACAGCCAAAAAAAATGAATAATGCCAATTCATTGACCCGTGTATCAGAGCATGAAAGGGAGAGAAGTGGAGGTAAGTCACAAAAAAAGTGGTTAATCACATTTGACCCACAGAAGCATAAGCGGAATGCTAATGTCGTGCGTATCAAAGTATCTGTCATTCCCAACAGGTAAACCCCTGCCATGAGCAGGGAGCACACCCTGCTGGACATGCTGACCGCATAGAGCAAGGGGCTGCTGACGGCCTTGTACCTGTCATAGGCCATCACTGCCAGCAGGAGACACTCACAGTCTATAAAGTTAGAGAAGACCAAAAATTGCAGAGCGCAGCCATAGAAGGAGATTGATCTCTTTTTGGCTAAAAGGTCCACCAGCATCTTGGGGCCAATAGCTGTGGAATAGCAGAGGTCACAGAAGGAGAGGTGGCTGAGGAAAAAGTACATGGGTGTGTGCAGCTGGGGATCCATCCTAATGAGGGTGATCATTCCCAGATTTGCCAGAAGGTTAATTAGATAGACAATAACAAACATGGTAAATAAGATCATCTTGACTCCAGGCTTCTCCGTGATTCCCCACAATATGAACTCAGTGAAGGAGGAGCAGTTTCCTCTTTGAATTCTTCTGTCTTCTGGTCTAAAGTCTTGAGGAATGATCAAGAAAATGATACACGTCAGGGTACCACTTCGGGGTGTTTGCAAATATCTGCAGGGGAGAACACAATTTATTTCTGCAATGGTCTTTTTTGTTTTTTTTTTCTTTAACATTCTCAGCCTGATGTGTCTAAGATCAGTGTTTTCTGCACACTATTTTGAAGATGTGATGAGATATCAGTTCATCCAAATATCCCTCTTGATACAAGGAAGGTGGTGCTCAGAGGAACTGAAGAGTTCATGGCAGCAACCAGTCTATCCCTAAAGGAAATTGGAAGGACCCACTGATGCTGCAGCTGAAGCTCCAATACTTTGGCCACCTGTTGCAAAGAACCAACTCATTAGAAAAATCCTAATGCTGGGAAAGATTGAAGGCAGAAGAAGAGGCAGCAGAAGATGAGATGGTTAGATAGCATCACCAGCTCTATTGACATAGATTTGAACAAACTCCAAGAGACAGTGAGGGACAAGGAAGCCTAGAGTGCTGCAGTCCATGGGGTCACAGAGAGTCAGACATGACTTAGTGACTGGACAACAACGTAGGCAGTGACATACTTCAGCAATTACATCTAGATTTGCACAGGTTTCTCAACTGCCCATCTCAGATACTTTTATTATTATCAGGCTGATAGCAATACCTCTTTAAAGAGTGCCCACTGATCCAGTCATTTTCTGAGTGTGTGCCTCCATGCATGCTCTGTCGCTCAGCTCTGTTTGACTCGTTGCGTTCTCATAGACTGCAGCCCTCCAGGCTCCCTATCCACGGGATTTTCCAGGCACAATTCTTATCCCGTGGAGAAGGAAGCCTGGTGGGCTGCAGTTCATGAGGTCGCAACGAGTGAGACAGAACGTAGCAACAGAGCATACACTCAGAAAATGACTAAGTCAGTGGGCATTCTTTAAAGAGGTATTGCCATCTACTTGATAATAATAAAAAAGACCCGAGATAGATAGTTTTGAAACTTCTGTCTATTTCTAGATGTTGTTCCTAACTAAACTACTACCATAAGCTCTTTAATTTCTCTGAGCACTGTATTCTTTGTATCGAGAAGGATATTTAGATGAATTGACATCTCGTTACATCGCCAAAGCAATGTGAAAAAAACACCGATGCTGGAGACAGCAGGTTGAAAGTATATAAATAATCATTCACTATGCTGAAAAAATTCCTTGGCTACAAAATTTTATTTTCATTATCATGTTGCAAACATAATTTAAAATACTTATTATTAGTTTACAATCTATAGCATGCACTGATAGCAATGAAAATAACTGTTATTGATCCTAGTCTTTAGTATTTAGTGAGACATGAAATAAGTAACATTGAAACCTTTCTCTAAATATTCATCACTGCTTTGCCACATGACTTATTACCTACTTACAGAGTTTCTGCTGCCAAAGGAGGAGGCTCTTGAACAAAGAAAAATGCTAAAATGAAGTGAAGACCACAGAATCTAACACCTACTGTTGCATCTCTTTGGATTTTAACGGACTTTTATATTATAAAAATGGAAATAGGTTTAGGGACGCTAAGTGCTTCTGCGATACGTAGGTCTCTCTGTCTAGGATGAACGCATTATGGGTCTGCCGTATGTTTGCATGCAGGTTACATGTCTCTGATGTAGATAAGAACAGTGAGTGGGTAAGGAATTTTTTCTTCTGATCTTAGCAGCTATGGGGCTTCACATGAAGATGAATATGCACATTTTAACTTTTAAATTCACTCATACATTATATTTTAAATAAAAGAGAACAAACCCACCAAGCTCCCTTTAAACTCACCTGTATGCTACTCTGATTATAAAAGGAGTAATATCTTTCCTATAAACCAGAATCAAAATAAATTAATTTAATAGTTATATTATGGATATTAACAAGTACAGAATCTGCCAGTTCCGAGAAGAAAATATTGTTCCTGAACATTAAGCTACAGAATGTACTCAACTGAGTAAACAGGTATAAAATGTTGTATTTATAAATTGATTTTCCACCAAATGGGAATGTTTTTGTCCTATGTTCTTTAAATCAGGACCTCAAAACCTACCTGAGATGAGCTGGTCTTAGGTAGCTGAACAAGCAGATAGCATTTTATTTTACCAGGTACATTGGGATTTAAATCCCTGGGCCACTGCCTTTGGATGTTGGTGTTGTACAAACATGTCATTAATTATGTTTCTGCTTCTGCGTTTTGGCTCATGAATCAGGGACAATTTTAGCACAGGATGACCTTGTACACATCAGTTATTTAGTGACCTTGTCACTAAATTTATCTAGCATAAGGGGGGCTTCCCTCATAGATCAGTCGGTAAAGGATATGCCTGCAATGCAGGAGACCCGGGTTTGATTCCTGGGTCAGGAAGATCCCTGGAGAAGGAAATGGCAACCCACTCCAGTACTCTTGCCTGGAAAATCCCATGGATAGAGGAGCCTGGCGGGCTACAGTCCATGGGGTCCCAAGGGTTGTACAAGACTTAGTGACTAAACCACCACCACCAAGGATGAAGCAGTGTGAGAGAATACAGAGAGAAATGTCTTCATAATATATGATGAAAATACTTAAAATATTGAAAAACCATACATTTGTATATATAACAATTTGTATCCAAAATATATGAACATTCATCAATAGTAAAAAAAAAAAAAAAAAGTGAGCAAAAAAAAAAATTGAACAAATACTCTCAACAAGATGATAAATCAGCAAGACGTTAATGCTTAAGAATTTCATTCTTATGTGAATCAGTAGGTTTTAAGGCAGTGACATGGAGAAGGCAATGGCACCCCACTCCAGTACTCTTGCCTGGAAAATCCCATGGACGGAGGAGACTGGTAGGCTGCAGTCCATGGGGTCGTGAAGAGTCAGACATGACTGAGGGACTTCACTTTCACTTTTCCTTTCATGCATTGGAGAAGGAAATGGCAACCCACTCCAGTGTTCTTGCCTGGAGAATCCCAGGGACGGCAGAGACTGCTGGGCTGCTGTCTATGGGGTCACACAGAGTCGGACACAATTAAAGTGAATTAGCAGCAGCAGCAGCAGCAGCAGCAGCAAGGCAGTGGCAATAAAGCCACAATAAGATAACATGACCTGAAGGTTAGTGGACTGAAATTAAATACTGATCATAACTAATTTTCTCTTTCATCTGAATTATCATTTGTGAAATACACAGGCTTTCTTATCAGTTTGGGTGTTTTCTCAGTTCTTTCCATTTTTTTGTTTGTTTTTCTACTTTTTTCCTTATAAATCTGAGAAATTATTTATGCTAAAATTCATAAGTGTAATACATATATAATTTTGTAAAAGTGATTCTCAATTTTTTAAAATGCCTTTTATATGTCATTGTCACTCTTGCCTATGAGGAGCTCAACACTAAAATGTCACCTGTAACCTGGGGAGATATCATTGAGGCAAATCTCAAACCACAATATGATTGCTAATAATTTCCCACTAAAATTAGGAAGGGCTCCCAGGTAGCTCAGTGGTAAAGAATCCAACTACCAATGCAGGAGACTCAGGAAACATATGTTCAATCCCTGGGTCAGGAAGATCCCCAGAGGAGGAAATGGCACCCCATTCCAGTATTCTTGCCTGGAAAATTCCAAGGACAGAGGAGCCTGGCAGGCTACAATCCAGGGGTTGCAAAGAGTCAGACATGACTGAGCAGGCACAAACACACACACACACATACACACAAAATCACGAAACTGATTATGTTTCAAAAGCATTTTGATATCATTATTTACTTCTCTGTTACACATATGGTGTATGTACAGTTGTCCTCAATCCCCTAATTCTACTCCAATCCAAATTAATTTTTCCCTCAGGTATATCCCTATCTTCAGGGATGCAAAAATCCCTTGGGTTACATTTCGTTCAGCCAGAAGTAAGTGTTAATTTTTAAGAGGCCTCCTCCTCAAAAACATGTGGACTAACATCATTTCTACCTTCCCCCACATAACAATTTAAACCTGAGTTTGGGCAGCTACATTACAAATTGCAAGGTGGGTATCCTAAAATATCTCCCAATGGGATTGGTGCTTCATTAAAAATGGAGATTTTAAATAATCAAAAAACATCTTAAGGAGAAATGTATGCTTCAGATACAAGTGAGGAAAAAACAATTGTTTTTTCGTGTTCTGCTGAAACAAAAACAATTTTATGTTGGCCAATACTACCCAAAGATGATCTTTTTTTAGAATATAATGGTCAGTTCCTCAAACCTTGAGTAGTATGACACAGAGCGCATTGCGTGGTCTGGTATTAAAGTACATTTCAGCTCCCCGCTGCTGTGAGAGTGACCAGGAAAGTCAGTGGGACGAACGCAGTGCTGTTCTACAAGAAAGGCAGCGCTTTCAGTGATATAAAGATCAATAAGGTACTGAGATACTCTGGTAATTATACTCTACATCAGTTTCATAAGTCTATATGAATAATCATTTTATATAAAAGAATTTTAGACTTAAAAATAAATATTAATATTTTTATAATCTCATAGAAAAAATAAAGACAATGATTTTAAAGTATAATATACATACAGCAAAAATTTCCATCTAAAAATGTAGGCTTCAAAAATCTTTCAAAAATGGAAAGATTCCTGCACCCAGAACCAAATCCAAAAAAAAAAAAAAAAAACATTACTAGATTCTCAGAAACTGTCCCTACATCCATCAGGAATTGATTTTCCATATGATATGTGAGTTTGTATATTTTTAAGGTATAAAGTAGTGAGATCATACAGCTTTTACACTTCTATGTTTGGCTTTTTTCACTTAAGATTATGTTTGTGAAGTTTTCCCATGCTCTTGTATGAGGGTGTGGTTATTCATTTTCATTGCTGTGTACTTTTCCAGCATATAATAAAGTCATTTGTCTAATCTAAAGCAGGAGTCAGTGAACTTGACCTGTGAAGTTTTATTGGAGCTGTGACACACCATTTATTCATGTTTTATGGATGGCTGCTTTTGTGGTAGAGGACAAAACAGTTCAGATGTACCAAGATTTTATCATCTACAAACCCTAAAATATACATTATTAAATACTGTCAGAAAAGTATGTCATCTTGATCTAGTGTATTAAAAGAAATGAGTTGCTTTTGGTGTTACACTACTGTAATTAATACAATGGTGAGCATTTCTATGAGTGCCTTTTGGGTGCGTATTCATTCTATATGCTTGGACATGCTTCTGTGAGTGATATTTTTGGACATTTATTTGTTCAGCTATAGGAGACTCAGACATAGAATTTTGCCAGGTGCAGTGTCAAATCTCAATCTACTGTCAATGCATAAAAACCATGGTTGTTTCACATCCTCAACAATAGTAGATACTTGTTTACTATTTGGTGTGTAAACAAGTACTTTTGCCATTTGGTAAACTCTTAACATTTTATTTCACTTCCATTTACTTCAGCACTAATAAAGCCAGATATCTATCCACTTCTATCAGCCTCGAGCCATGAGCTACTCCAGAATTCGTGACCTCCAGAGGAGAGGATTTTGATCTGGAGTTAGAGGAGGCTTGATCACTTGAAGGTTTTGTGTAATAAAGTTTTATTGAAGTATAAATGGATAGAGGAAGGTCTGACATAGACATCAGAAGGGGGCAGAAAGAATGACTCCCTTGCTAGCTTTCAGCAAGGAGTTATATATCTGTTAAAGAATCACCTAAAAACAGAGAGTTGCATCAGGCCCCTCTCCCACAACACGCATTTTGAGACAGCATTGGGCACAAGGTGAGTCATCCCTGGCCATGAAACAATTGACATGAACCTTAAAGAAAGGCAGATTTCCAAGCAAATACATAGTTTCATTAACATAGCTTAAGAGAACATTCCCATGAGTAAGAGATATGGATTTGTTGAGCCATTATCAGTTCAAGGTTTGAGAAAAGTTAAGTCCAGGCTGAACCAGGGGTCTTCCTGACAACACAGAATTTAAAACAAACCTTCTTTAAATTTTGTGTAGAGAAGGAACAAACAAACAAAAAACATCTGCCACTTGCAGCTTATTTCCTCTTCTCGGGGATCCCTCACCTTCCTGCCTGTGACCTTCTCATAAGGAGTCCACGAGATGTGGAACTTGGATAACAGGGCATGTAACACAGCTGTTTTTAAAAGTTTTTGGCCGACTAAAACTCACACTGTCTTAATGGCTTCATGTAACTGACATTTCAGGTTGAGTGAGTGAGTGAAAGTCACTCAGTCGTGTCCAACTCTTTGCAACCCCATGTACTATACAGTCCATGGAATTCTCCAGGCAGAATATTGGAGTGGGTAGCCTTTCCCTTCTCCAAGGGATCTTCCCAACCCAGGGATCAAACCCAGGTCTTGTGCATTTCAGGCAGATTCTTTACCAGCTGAGAGACAACGGAAACCCTAAAATACTGGGATAGGTAGCCTATCTCTTCTCCAGGGGATCTTCCCGACCCGGGAATTGAACTGGGGTCTCCTGCACTGCAAGCTGAGATACCCAGCCTATATGTTCAGATCAATTCTTTGACTGAATGTGAAGTGACTCTTTTTGTTTTTTCTTCATATTCTTTCCACTGATATGGATGGGTTTACACTACAGTAAAGCCATATTTTATAGAGGCAGATCATACCGCCTGAAAAGAACTTTAGAGGTAATATAGCTTAAATCCCTCTTCTTCACAGGGTGATCTGAGGGATAGAAAGCAAGTGTGAGGTATTTAGAGTGGTGCTCCTGCCTGGTTTATAGCATGGTTCTAATGAAAGAGAAAGACATCCAGGGTGGTTAAAGATTTCTGCTTCTAGCTTTAACCCAGATCCTCCTACTTACTGGTGTGTTGAACATTACTGCTTTTCTATTTGTAACGAGTATACTTGTACAGCCTGTAACAAGTATGAGTCTGTCTGTCCTCTGCCTTAGACATTTGCTAAATCTAACATTGCTTTGCCATGATTCATTTCAGTTCAGTCTCTCAGTTGTGTCTGACTATTTGCGACCCCATGGACTGCAGCACGCCAGACTTCCCTGTCCATCCCAAACTCCCAGAGCTTGCTCAAACTCATGCCATTGAGTTGGTGATTGTCATGTTTATGTTAAAGTATTTCAGTGGCAAGGATGAAGAAAGAGGTCAAGATATAGGAATTTGACTGTAATATTAAAACATTACATATGTCATTGATAAATTGCATTTGCACAATGGTATTTTCCATGAGTCATTGGTGCATGTATGAGGATAATGTGATGTGAAGACATTAAAATGGTAAAGAATGAAGAATACTGAAGCTGACAGGCTAGAATACAGTTTTTGATATATTGTTCCCTTTTTTCCACAGATTACTGTCAAGAAAGAAGAATCATTTTTGCCCAAATTCCTATCTGAAATTCCTGTTTAGAAATTATCTAAAAAAAAAATTCCATAATTTCTCATTAATTTCTTCAATTTGAGGAGAGGAAGCCTACAATTAACTGAATCAGTCAGTTCTATTTTTGGAATTCCATTTAATGGGCTTATTCTTCTATTTACATATTCCTCACTATATACAATAAAATGGGCTAGTATTCATGTTGAATTAGTCTTTAGATGGTGACATAAAACTTATCATATATATGAAGATGGATTAATTAGATCCATGTTTATTAATCACTGAATTAATGGTAGCCCACTGACTCCCTATTCTAACTATATTTCTGACCATATTTGCTGCCATTTTGCTGCTCATCAGCAACAAGTCAAAAGAAGTCTGAGTGAATTGATGAAGTATGCCAGGAGTACACATATTTAAGTCTTTTCTATTAGGCAGGAATTATCCTAATTTTTTTCACTATGAGAATTTTTCTTAACATGGCATAGTGCTTTACAAGTACCACCCTGAACAACAGAGGAATTATGTAGGCTTTATTTTTCCATTCTGAAATATTGTCACATAAGGTCATTTTACAATGGCAGCAAGAAAATTGAAGACCATCAGAGGCTTTTAATCTTATAATTGCAATGGATAAATATGTCTCTTTCAGTACCTTACGGTATTTTAAATACATGGTCACATCCTAGCTTTCTCAACAAACTAATTTAGTGCTTTAGCCTTCAGGAAACCAGATCAAAAGCAGATGAAATAGTCACATAGTAACAACTTAGAGCTCATTCTTTCTAGTGAAATTAATAAGCATGTCTTTATAGTATATTGTCTTAATGTCCAAAACCATTTTATGGACCTTCAAAACAAACATGTGCATATGTGTTCAATATGTTAACTATATTCTGATATACATTTTTAAGCTACTTATCAAACCCTTGTTTTATTACTGACATATAATAAGCAGTGAAAAAGTGTTGTATTCTATTTTTAGTTTATTATACTTTTGTTTATTTGATCTTCCAGACAATATGCAGTGCTTTGTTTATATGATGCAATGCTCAGTCTTTAGCAAAGAACTCTGATAAACAGGGTGATATAAAGTAATCTTTTAAATAGGTGGTTTTTTTTTTTTGTGAACACAAAGAGACAAAGAGGGGTATTTGCATGCAATGTGGGAGACCTTGGTTTGATCCCTGGGTCGGGAAGTTCCCCTGGAGAAGGAAATGGCAACCTACTCCAGAATCCTTGCCTGGAGAATCCCATGGATGGAAGAGCCTGGTGGGCTACAGTCCATGGGGTCGCAAAGAGTCGGACACGACTGAGAGAGCTCACTTCAAGAGTAAGGAAAATGGGAAGGAAATTGGTGTGCAGAGAGTCACAGAAGAATCGATAGCTGATAATGAAGCACAATTATGTACTTTGCCATGATTCTGTCCACTGGGCCTTAACTACTTTTACCTTTTTTTTTTAAAAAAAAACTGTATTGCCATCTTCCTAAATTCCATATATATGTGTTAGTATACTGTATTGGTGTTTTTCTTTCTGGCTTACTTCACTCTGTATAATCGGCTCCAGTTTCATCCATCTCATCAGAACTGATTCAAATGAATTCTTTTTAACGGCTGAGTAATACTCCATTGTGTATATGTACCACTGCTTTCTTATCCATTCATCTGCTGATGGACATCTAGGTTGTTTCCATGTCCTGGCTATTATAAACAGTGCTGCGATGAACATTGGGGTACATGTGTCTCTTTCAATTCTGGTTTCCTCGGTGTGTATGCCCAGAAGTGGGATTGCTGGGTCATAAGGTAGTTCTATTTGCAATTTTTTAAGGAATCTCCACACTGTTCTCTATAGTGGCTGTACTAGTTTGCATTCCCACCAACAGTGTAGGAGGGTTCCCAATGACGACTCTGTATGCAAGACAGGGAAAGAGACACAGATGTGTATAACGGACTTTTGGACTCAGAGGGAGAGGGAGAGGGTGGGATGATTTGGGAGAATGCCATTCTAACATGTATACTATCATGTGAATTGAATCGCCAGTCTATGTCTGACGCAGGATGCAGCATGCTTGGGGCTGGTGCATGGGGATGACCCAGAAAGATGTTATGGGGAGGGAGGTGGGAGGGGGGTTCATGTCTGGGAATGCATGTAAGAATTAAAGATTTTAAAATTTAAAAAATAAAAATAAATAAAAATAAAAAAAAATAAAAAAAAATAAAAATGCTTTGTTTTTCTAAAAAAAAATAAAAAATAAAAAAAAACTGTATTCAGATAAAATTGACAAATAACATGCTTATGATATAGGGCATGAAGATTTAATATATGTGTACATTGTGAAATAAGTACTACAATAAAGTTAGTTAACACAGTCATCAATTTACATAGCTATCACTTTGAGTGTGCATACCATGGAAACCCTTAAGAACTCCGCTCTCAGCAAATTTCAGTCTTACAATACACAACTGTTAAGTAGAGTCACAGTGCACATTAGACCCCCAGAACTTACCCATCGAGTAACAGAAGGTCTGTAAACTTTGACCAACATCACCCATTGCCCCCACCTTTCAGCCCGTAGCAACAGCCACTCTACTCTCTATTTCTATGTGCTTGACCAGTTGGATTCCATGTGTTGGTGAGACCGCACAGTACTTGTCTTCCTCTGTATGAATTATTCCATTAGCATTTCCCCCTCACGGTTCTTCCCTATTGTAGCCAATATGACTTCTTCTAACAGGCATGGACTCGTACACTTCAAGATCAGAGGAACTGTCAGATCCTCTGCCTGCTATTTTTTCATCTCCCAAATTGAATCTTTTTCTGATTTGAGTGAATATCCAAAGATGCCTTTCCTTTAGACTGGTTTTAGATATTTTTACTTTTGAATAATAGACCACTATGTGTTATCACATGATGAATTTCAGGCTTCTTATGAATTACTTGACTGTTTAGTTAATACATTATTGATGCTAGCTTATATTTAGTAGTATTTAAACTACAAGATGTATTGTAGTACATAAAGAACTGAAAGGCTCAAAGATCAGTGAACAAAATGCACTGCATATCTTTAGTGTAATTTAAATAGTGCTTGACTAAAAACTGAACAAAATTCACATATTGAAAAAGTCAGTAAAGTTTTCCCCAGAAACTACTACCATGTACAAATTCTGGAAATATAAAGAAGCATGACAGGTGGGGAAATAGAAATATACTTCAAATAGAAATTATGTTTCTCATGTAACCTACCATTTAATTTTAATAAATCAACAATCACCGTATATGTATGGATGGATGTGTATGTGTGCACATACAAAAAGTTTAAATTTTTAAAACCATTTATCCTTCAATTTTTTCAGAGTCTGTTTCACATCCTTATTCCTTAGGCTATAAATCAGAGGGTTCAACATGGGAATCACAAGGGTGTAAAACAAAGAGGTCATTTTGTCTTCATCTAGAGAGTAGGATGAACTCGGCCTGAAATACATGAAGAGCATCGTCCCCTGGAAAATTGCCACAGAAGTTAGGTGAGAGATGCAAGTAGAGAAAGCTTTGAACCCCCCTTTGGCAGAGTGGATCTTCAAGACTGATAGGATAATATAACAATAAGAGACAAGAACTCCTGAAACTGTACTCAGTTCAATGAAGCCAAAAGCAGTAAATATCAGTAACTCATTGACCTGTGTGTCTGAGCAAGATAGCAATAGGAGAGGAGCCACATCACAGAAAAAGTGGTTAATCTCATTTGACCCACAGAAGCATAAGCGGAATGCTAATGTCATGTGTATCAAAGTCTCTGCTATACTCACCAGGTAAACCCCTGCCATGAGCAGGGAGCACACCCTGCTGGACATGCTGACTGCATAGAGCAAGGGGCTGCTGATGGCCCTGTATCGATCATAGGCCATCACTGCCAGCAGGAGACACTCACAATCTATAAAGGTATACAGCACCAGTAATTGCAGGGCACAGCCATAGAAGGGAATTGGTTTGTTCTTAGCCAATAGGTCCACCAGCATCTTGGGGCCAACTGCTGTGGAAATGCAGAGGTCACAGAAGGAGAGGTGGCTGAGGAAAAAGTACATGGGTGTGTGCAGCTGGGGATCCATCCTAATGAGGGTGATCATTCCCAGATTTGCCAGAAGAGCAATGAGATAAACAAGGAGAAACATGGTAAATAGAATCACTTTGGTCTTGGTGTTATCAGTAATTCCCAAGAAAATGAATTCAGTTAAGGAAGAGCAATTCCCTGTGTCCATTCTTCTTTGCTCTTGTGTAAACTTTTGGAGGAAATGATCAAGAAAATGATACTTGCAAGCCTAACACTTTTCGGCATCTACAAAATGAAATAAGACAGAATATTTTTTCTGTAAGTGTCTTTTTATACTTAGAAAATTATTCAGTCATGCACCCACTCTTTAAAGAGGCATGGCTTTCTATTCTGCAATAATAAGAAAGTCTCTAAGAAAGACCTTTGAGAAATTGGATGTAAATCTAGATGTCATTCATGAGGTTTTGTTACTTTCTATAAGCTCTTCTCTGAGTGTTAGTTTCTTCATCCCAGGGAGCAGATTTAGAGAAATTTAACTCTTTACCTCTTGAGGAAAACCTAGAAGAGAGAGACACCAGTGTTAGAGAGACCAGACTGTAAGACATAGGACTGAGTATTTATGAGGGCTGACAATAGTCATTTAGATACAAAAAATGATAACGATTTTAATGTTTCTCAAAAAAGTATGATTGGTTTCAGAGCATTTGATTTAGTTCCAGAAACAGTGAGTATATCAATGACTAGTAATAAAAAATAATTATATTCCTGGTTTTAGTTTATATTATGATCAGTATTTGCTTGGATGTGAATTAAGTGTTACTGATCTGATTTTCTAGAAATTTATTCTTGCTTCCCCACAATGCTCATTACCTCTTTGTGGAGTGGCAGTTGTCAAAAGGTGAATCTCTTTTTACGAGTGGGAAAAAAAGAGCTAAAAGAAAGTGAAAACAACAGAATTTATAGTCTGATTCACATCATTTTAGATTTTAAATGGCCCATCAGTTACTAAACTGGAAATAAGATGAGGGATAATAATGTTTCTAAAATGCATAGACTTTCCTCTTTGTTATATGTGAGTGTGTGTATACATTTTAATGTTTATAAGAATAGAATGGAAACAATGAACTTTTTCTCCCCTCAGACCTAAGTAAATATGGCATGTGGTTCACATGGGGATGAATTTGTACATGTTTTTATTTTTATTGCAGTACCTGCTCTATTTTAATAAAGCAAAACATACTTTAAATTCATGTGTACACTTTTTCAATGATAAAAAGAGTAAATATTTCCTGTGAAGAAAAAGCAAAATAAAATAAATAAACAGTTGCATTGTAGATATTAACAAGTTCAGTTTCTTGTGATTCTGAGGTAGAAATATTTCTAGCCATTGATTTCAGATTTTCATGAGTAGGCAGGCACACAATGGTTCATTTACAAATTTTTTCCCTCAAAATGTTACATATTTTCTTCTATACTCTTTAAGTTAGGAACTGGAAACCTACCTGAGACTAGCAGGTCTTGACTAGCTGAACAATAAGCAGATGGCCTCTTATTTTACCAGGTACATTGGGACTTAAATCCCTGTGCTACTGCCCCTCTGCTTTGATCTTATGCAAACATTTCCTTAATTGTACTTCTGCTTCTGTATTTTCCCCTGAGAATTCAGAAGCCACTTGGCACAGGCTGAATTTTCATACTTCACTATTGTCATCAAATTGATCTGTGGGAAAAAGAAAACTGCAAATTTTTTTGCATGATGTGCTTCACAGTCATCCTGAAATGGTTTCGTCCTTCTTTAGTTAAAGAGTAAACCTACTGAAACTCAAAAGACCTCCCTTCATTATTTCCGTTTAGTTAGATTTGTTCATAGTGTTTAAGAGCCTCCTTCACATCTCATGTAAGGATATGACCACACTTGGTCCATGTTTTCTTTTTTTACTGAAATGTAATGTGTACATCCTAAAATCCACCCTTCTAATGTATACTGTTCTTTGTTTTTACTGTATTTTTAAGGTTCTTAGGTTATCGCCAGTATTTACTTCCACAACATTTTCATTATTACAATAAGATAGCCATATTTATTCGTTGTTGCTTTCCCTTCCTTCCTCCCTGAGCCCTGGCAACTACTACTTTACTTTCTGATTCTTTGTGCTTTCCAATTCTCGGCCTCCTTTTAAACAGAAATATTTGTTTTTGTTGTTGTTATTCTTTTCATCAGCCTTCTTGTCATCACTGAAATATATTCAAGGTTCATCTATATTGCATATTTATCCTTCTTTGAATTTTTGCCATACTTCATCTGTTTTGACAAAATTAGCAGAAATATTGTAAGTCACTTCTGGGTTTTGTCTTGAAGAAGACAGTATGTGAAAGCCATGAATTACTATTACAACTAGCCATATGATTAAACAATGTGGCACATTCTGAGATTACATGAACTAAAAGGGGAGAATTTGGGTTCATCTTTCTAGATATTCTCATCTAATGTCAATTATTAAAGTACTTGCAACCTAGCCAGTCTTTCCACTGAATATTCCATGCAACCTCAGTAAACACGAGAAAGAACAAAATAAGGAGTCAGTGGTCATTCTCTTAAGTTAGTTTTGAAATACAGTTTATGTAGGAAGAGATAACTAGAACACTGTGCAAAAATAAATCAGAGAAACAAGCTTTTGAATATATATAACTGCATGTATATTCAAAGATTGAGGAAAAGTGTTTGAAAACTATCTATCTATGTATATATGTGTGTGTATGTATACACACACACATATATATATATATATATATATATATATATATATATATATATATATCTGACAAAGAACTTGTAGCTAAAGTATATGAACAGTCCTCACAGACAGTAAGAAAACAAACAATCTAATAAAAATTGAACAAAGAATTTGAACAAATTTGTTAGGGAATGTTTAGCAGGAGGATTCCTACGTGCTGTTTCTCATAAATCCTCTGTTCCTTAGTTTCTGTTGTCAGAAACCAGTGGAGCAGCAAGCTGCTCCCAGGACTGAGGTCATGATATAAGACAGGCTTGAATCTCTTTCAGTAAACATTCTCTTTATGACAAGACTGCTTCGTCTCAATCCTCTTTCTTGAGATGTGGATTGTCTCCTGACCTTGTGCCCATTACTAATCCCTTGTTCCCTTGGTAATGGTGGCTATACATTTGCTTTTCTGATCTTTATCATTGTCAAAAGAAATTTCTTGTACAGCAGCCTATATATCCTCACAGAAAGATCATTAAAGCACCTTGGCTCCATCAGAGCTTGGATCCCTGTGTCTTTCTTTCTTTCTCTCTCTCTCTGCCCCTCCCTTCAGCTCTCTCACTTTCTTATTGTTGACTCTGGACCACCAGGTTCCAGTCCATTAAAGGACCCCAACACTAATTAAGTCTCATCAAGAAGATATACACAAAGAAACTCACTTCAGACCTAGAGACACATACAGACTGAAAATGAGGGGATATAAGAAGATATTCCACATGCAAATGAAAATCAAGGAAGGCTGGAAAAGCAATATTCATAGCAGACAAGATAGACTTTAAAATACAGAATGTTAAAAGAGACAAGGAAAGACACTACACAATGGCCAAGGGATAAATCCATGAATAAGACACAACAATCGTAAATATATATGCACCCAACACAGGAACACTTCAATATATAAGGCAAATGCTAATATCTTTAAAAGGGGAAATTAGCAGTAACACAATAGTGGGGAACTTTAACACTCAAATTACACCAATGGATGGATCACCCAGGCAGAAAATTAATAAGTAAACCAATTCTTAAATAACACAATAGACCAGATAGCTTTGATATTTGTAGGACATTTCATCTGAAAGAAGCAGAATACACATTCATCTCAAGTAAACATGGAACATTTTCTACAATAGATCATATCATGGATCACAAAGCAAGACTTCATAAACTTTTAAATTTTAAAATAATAACAAGCATCTGTTTCCAATGACAATATGAGAAATCCATTACAAGATAAAGCTGTAAAAAACACAAACATATGGAAGCTAAACTCTATGTGACTAAACAGCCAATATCACTGAAGAAAACAAAGAGGAAATAAAAAAAAAATACTTAGAGACAAATGTCCAAAAAAAAGACAATCCAAAACCTAAGGTGCTCAGCTAAAACAGTTCTAAGAAGGCAGCCTATTGCAATACAATCTTACCTCAGGAAACAAGAAAAATCACAAATAAACAACCTTACATTACATCTAAAGCAACTAGAGAAAGAATAAACAAAACCCGAAGTTAATAGAAGGAACCAAAACATAAGGATCAGAGCATAAATAAATGAAAAACATAAAATCATAACAAAGCTCAGTGAAACTAAAAGCTGGTTCTTTAAGAATATAAAGTTGATAAACCTTCAGTCAGATTCATCAAGAGAAGCAAAGAGAAGACTCAAGTCAATAAAATTAGAAATGAAAGATGAGAAGTAACAACTGACATTACAGATATTTTCCATCAGTCATCAGTAATGTGTAAGAGGGATGTGCTATGGAAAGAAGAAGGAAAGTTAGTGATGAGGACTGAAGTAGACAGCCTAGAATACATCACAGTCTTTTGACATGCCGTTCCCTATTTTTGTGGAATTTCAAGAATTTTCATGGAATAGAAGAGTATCTCCATGCCATTGCCACAACTTGGATTTGAATTGTGAATTTCCTAAAAAAACACTCAGTTCTTCTTTAAGTTATCCAATTCCAGATGAGGAAGTTGATTTTAATCAAATGTTGTCTGCTGCAATACTATTTTTGACTTCCATTTAATTGGCTTTTTTTCTTTTTTTTATATTTATTAGATCCAATAAAATGGACCAATATGTAGGTCGCATCAGTCTTTAGATGCTGTAATATACATCTGACATTTGAATGGAGACAAATTAACTAGATTACATGTTTATTTACTGCACAATACCTGCCAATCCACTGATGCCCTGTTTGCCTTAGACTTTAATTTTCAGACATATTTTCAGTTAGGCTGCCTTTTATGAGCAACACTTTCAAAAGAATTCAGTGAAATGATAAAATATGGTAGAAATAGAAACCTATACATCTTTTATAAAATAAGACTTTCATAAGTTTGTAGCTTTTTTTCCTAACATGCCATAATGTTTCTAAATGCCCTTAAATCTTTTATCCCATGATGATTTTGTGGCTCATTTATTGCTAAACTGCTTAGTTCATTAATGTCTACTACTAGTATAAGCTTGAATTCATTAGTATAGACCATATAAGATGTACTATAAAATATAAAAAACCTGAGTTCTGAAAGATTGCTCAGTAAATCTTTGATTT
Source organism: Ovis canadensis (assembly GCF_042477335.2). Classification (NCBI taxonomy): domain Eukaryota; kingdom Metazoa; phylum Chordata; class Mammalia; order Artiodactyla; family Bovidae; genus Ovis; species Ovis canadensis. Next base: position 85,837,418 of record NC_091259.1, read on the forward strand.
ACTTTATGACAAAACCTTTAAGACATTGCATAATGTTTTAGTGAGACTGAAATAATGTTTGAATGACAAGTGAACCAAAAATTAGCATAAGTAGAAAAGTCAAAATGTTTTTCAAAAACAGTAAGTGCCATATATAAACCCTGCCCACATACTGAGCATGATATCTGATGAAATCTGCACTATTTCTTAACAGTGAAGCTGTGCTTAGTCACACAGTCGTGTCTGACTCTTTGCGACCCCATGGATTGTAGCCCACCAGGCTCTTCTCTCTATAGAGATTCTCCAGGCAAGAATACTGGAGTGGGTTGCCATTTCCTCTTCCAGCCTTAACAGTGGAGTTTAATACAAATAATTATTCACTTAGGAACTTGAGAAAATTGTTTCTCACGTGTCATGCCATAAAATTTTAATTCCAAAATTACGATATATGTGTGGTTGTGTCCACATATGCATAGTATAAATGTTTAAAAATATAGTTTAGCTTTCGATTTTACTAAGGCCTCTTTTACATCCTTGTTCCATAGGCTAAATATCAGAGGGCTTAGCAGGGGAATCACACGAGTGTAAAACAAAGAGGTCATTTTGTCTTCATCTAGACAGTAGGATGAACTTGGTCTGAAATACATAAAGAGCAGAGTTCCCTGGAAAATCGACACTGCAGTTAAGTGGAAGGTGCAGGTGGTAAAAGCTTTGACTTTCCCCTCAGCAGAGTGGATCTTCAAGACTGAAAGGATGATATAAAAATAAGAGCAAGGACTCCTGAAATAGTACTCAGTTAAATAAAACCCAAAGCAGTGAATATCACTAACTCCTTGACCTGTGTATCCGAGCAGGACGGGGGGGAAAAAAATGGAGGTAAACCACAGAAAAAAATGGTTAATCACATTTGACCCACAGAAACATACATGGAATGGTAATGGTGTGTGAATCTGAGAAACTGTTATCACCACCAGGAAAACCCCAGATATGAGCAGGGAGCAGACCCTGCTGGACATGCTCACTGAATAGAGCAAAGGATTGCTAATGGCCTTGTCCCAGTAACAGGCCATCATTGACAACAAGAAACACTCAGAATTGGCAAAGATACGGAAGACCAAGAATTGCAGAGCACAGCCATAGAAAGAGATTGACTTGTTGGCAAATCGGTCCACCATCATCTTGGGGCTGATAGCTGTGGAACAGCAGAGGTTACAGAAGGAGAGGTGGCTGAGGAAAAAGTACATGGGTGTGTGCAGCTGGGGATCCATCCTAATGAGGGTGATCATTCCCAGATTTGCCAGAAGATTGATGAGATAAACAAGGAGAACCATGGTAAATAGGGTCAATTTGTTCACAGTGTTATCAGTAATTCCCAAGAAAATGAACTCAGCCACAGAGGAGCACTTGTCTGTCTATCCTTCTTTGTTCTTGTCTAAACTCTTAGAAAAATATTTTAAAAACCCAAATAACGAAGATACATGGATAGGTAACACTTCTGCACATCCCCAAAATATCATAAGGCAGAACATGTTTCTTTCTACAATTGTGTTTTTGTATTCAGAAAATCATCCAGTCATGTGCTCACTCTTTAAAGAGGCAAACTATCTATCGGGGCTTCTCTTACTGGTTCAGACAATAAAGAATCTGCCTGCAACATGGGAGACCCAGGTTTGATCCCCAAGTCAGGAAGATCCCTTGGAGAAGGGAATGGCTACTCACTCCAGTATTCTTGCCTGAAGAATTCCATGGACAGAGGAGCCTGGTGGGCTACAGTTCTTGGGGTCACAAAGAGGCCAACATGACTGAGTGACTAACACTTGTTCAGCTATCTATTATCCAACAAAAAAAAATCACCTAGAATAGACTGTTGAGAAATTGAACCAAATCTATTATGTCATTTATGAGGCATGTTACTTCCTACAAGGTTATGTCAGAGTCTGACTTCTTTTTATCTCAATGGATACATTTGAATTAATTTACCTCTCTTTTCCTCTTCAAAATAATATGAACAAGACTCTAATGTATTAGAGATGTTGAGCTGTAAGACAGGGCTAAGGATTCTCTACACTTGAAAGTATTTACATGGAAACAAACTGGGATTACAGTTTTAATGTTTCTTACTACATGATTGGTTTAAGAATATTTGTACTAATTCCTGAAATAATGACCATGTCACTGACTAATAACAATCATCACTATTTTGTTACTGGTTTTATGTTGTGTTTAATAGTGAGACATCTAAGTATTATCAACCTTTATTTCTAGCAATTTATTATTGATTTGTCACAATATTCATTATCCCTTTGCAGAGATAGTTGTCAAAAATCAAGTCACTTGCTGAGTGAAAGAAAAGATCTAAAAGGAATTGAAAAAAATAGAACACATTTGCATCTGTTTGGATTTTAAATGAGCTCTAATATTATAAAATGGAAATGATATGAGAGACAATAAATTCTTCTGAGATAGGCACATACTGTCTCTTAGGTATGTGTCCTTGTGTGTGTGTCATGTTGATTTGCCTATTTTTTTTAAATTGGAGTAAAATTACTTTACAGTGTTATGTTGGTTTCTGCCATACAGCAAAGCAACTCAGCCACAATTATAAGTATATTACCTCCCTCTTGGCTTGTATATGTGTTTGACGTATATGAGAATGAAGTGAGTGAGTGAGTGAAGTCGCTCAGTCATGTCTGACTCTTTGCAGCCACATGGACTGTAGCCTACCAGGCTCCTCTGTCCATGGGATTTTCCAGGCAGTAGTACTGGAGTGGATTGCCATTTCCTTCTGCAGCGGATCTTCCCAATCCAGGGATGGAACCCAGGTCTCCCACATTGTAGACAGACGCTTTACTGTCTGAGCCACCAGGGAAATCCATATGGGACTACAAGCATCCATTCAAATCAAGTAGTTAACATAGTTGATGCTACTTGCCCCTCAAAACAACTGAGTTACATCTTATTATTACTGTATGTATTTTCAACTAAGAAAAAACAAGCTCTGGTAATTTAAGTAAAGATATATTACAAGAATATATCTAAGTTTTATTTTTAAGTTATTCAATGTCAGAATCTTTGGTCAGTGAGTACTTAAATCTGTTTAAATGGACCATGATTGCTGAGATGAGTAGAAAATCGACATGCATGCAGTCGCCTGTCAAGAAATCCTTATATATAAGCTACTCACCTATGTAAATGCTTGACCAGTTTTGGAATATGAATCTGAGTAAGTATATGAGTGCATTTTTTTTTTCCTGGAGAATATTTTATTGTGTTTTCTTAAAGTAAAAATAAAAGAATAATCCTATGATACCCTAAGATATGACAGTCTTCCCCAAGTTATTTTCTGGACCTCCCGTAATGCCTTTTAATTCTCACTGCATAGACTCTACACATCCTAGGTTTCTGTCTGACTCATCTATCTGAAGCCACACTAGTTTCTGAGTTTCTAATGACAGAAACTAAATTCATATTATTTATGCTTAGTGTCCATAGTATATAACACACTTTTTATTTAGCACATGCTTAGTATTAACAGCTATCCTCAATAAACTATAATATGTATGACAAAATATATATTGATTTACTGCCTTATACATCCAAACAAGGGTTTCCCAGAGGCTCAGTGGTAAAGAATCCACCTGCCAATGCAGGAGTCGCAGGGAGGAGACGTCGTGGGTTTGATCCCTGGGTCAGGAAGTTTCCCTGGAGCTGGAAATGGCAACCCATCCAGTATTCTTGCCTGGAAAATCCCACAGAGGAGCCTCATGGGGTCACAAAGAGTCAGACACGACAGCGAATGAAGACCCACAGACACAGTCATACAAACATCTGTGTCACTGAAAATTTAACCCCCCCTTTCCTCAGCTGGTTTTCAAATGCTATCATTTCTGAAGAAAAATAAAACATATATACGTACATAGAGGTATAAAATCTTGAAAGTGTGAGATGATATAACATGCAAAAGTAGCTACCTAAAAGTGAAAAGAAGAGGAAATAAGAGCAAAGAGATCAGAAAATGTAAAGATATAGATGGCAAGAGAAGATTCATAGAACCACACGAAGTCTGAGTTTGAGCAACATATCATTAATATTTGAACTAGAACTTCTCAGACCCTTGTTCCCTTCTCTTGACACTTTCGAGCTGTAGACAGAGATGAAAAAGGAGGGAACCTCTGCCTTTAGAATTCACTCTGAAGAAGTAATCACTGACAAGGATAATTCACTACAATAAGAAGGGAAAAACTTGAAATTAATGAGAGCTAAGAAGTTAAAGTAGAAACGGTAAATATTTGAGTTGTCTGGGTTTTGTGTCAACACTAGGAAACTGGAGAGATCCTTAAAAGAAGAGAGGGTAGTTGTGCTCTAAAGGAAGCAAAGGCAAATTAGGGAAATGAAGGTAAAAGTTAGAAAGAATGCATGATAGTGTGGATCTAGGAAATTGCAGCAATCTGTGAAAAAAGTCACAGTTTAGCATTAACGAAGGTTGGCTGGAAATCACAAAAAAATGATTTCTAGGAAGCAGTCTGGTGATGGAGAGACTAAATGTGTTTGGTGAAAATGCTTAAGTATTAAAAGGAGTTGATTAGAGAAATGCTACACTGCATTTAGCACTGTGTATTTGATAGTTATTCAGATTCAGATATTTAGAATATATATTACTCGTTCACAATACATTATACATATATATAATATAATCCATATATTAAGAAAGTCATATTTAAAGATAATAACACATACAAATGGACCTCTTACATTTTGTCTGGCATGAACTCTGAGATTAAATTCTCTTAGACATTTTATTTTCCCTTTCTCATATTTAGTTACCTTGTGAAGGCTATAATCTTTTAGTTTTTGTTGTTTAGTCACTAAGTCATACCTGACTCTTTTAGACAGTATGCCCTGAGCCGCCTGGGAAGCCTCCATAATCTTACTTCTAAAGGTCTAAAATTTGGTAAGCAGGTTTATCGGTCATTAAGATTGTTGAGGGGCTATGGTAGGGGTGAGGACGTATTCCAACAATTCTTATTGCCTTTATGTCATGTTCTAAACTTCAAGTGAATGTCTGACCCACTATAATGTTTTATTTCTAATATTAATTTCTATGATATATTAAGTGGAATATTGTCCTCTATGATGGAGGCAAGTGGAGAGTTTTATTTATTTATTTATTTATTTTTCTATCTGGAATCTAAGCCTCTTTCCCAGCGAGTGAGTGACCCAGGCTGACCTGAGCTCCATCTTGCAGTTGAGTGTTATGATGACCATGCCCTTTGGTTATCTGAGATGGAGCTCACTTCAAATCAGATATGAAAGACTCTTATAAGCTAATTGCAAATTAGAAGGTGCTAGGCAGAACAAACACAGCTAAAAAGCAAACAGAGACCAGGAAGGGGAAATTTATTTCTTTAGAGAATTTCCCAAGTTAACTAGAGCTGTTCTTATCCTGAGAATAGGCTACTTTTCATGTTTGCTCTTATTTTACTGTTGTCTGTCTTTCCGTGTTATTCATATTTCAAAATCTCTCACATGAGTCAAAAGAACTCCAAAGGACAAAAGAATTCAAGATTATTTTGTTTTTACATTGTGGAATTTGAGGATATTGGATTTGATATATCTTAAACACAAAACAAATAAAGTTTTAAATGGATAAATATATTATATTGTGTGTGAGCATGCATTAATTCCCTTCAGTCATGTCTGAGTCTTTGTGACTCCATGAATCCCCACGCTTCTCTAGCCATGGGATTCTCCAGGCAAGAATACTGGAGTGGGTTGCCATGCCCTCCTCCAGGGGATCTTCCCAACCCAGGGATTGGACTTGTGTCTCTTACACGTCCTGCATTGGCAGACAGGTTCTCTATATTCTGTCAGTGAAGTTAAAATCATCAATTTATTTTAACCCATTTCACTGCTGGGTCCAGTGAATTGTAGTGACTTCTAACCCTTTTGTTTGCAGATGGGATCCAGAGGACAAAATCCCCCACAGTGGAACCAGACTACATTGGTGGATTTCATCTGGCTTGGCTTCTCCGATATTCCTGACCTACAGGGATTTCTTTTCGGGGTGTTTTTGATCATGTATACGATTATTCTGATGGGAAACAGTCTCATTATTATAATAACCAAGATGGATCCTTCCCTCCAGACTCCCATGTACTTTTTCCTAGGGAATTTTTCTTCCTTGGAAATATGCTATGCATCAGTCACTGTCCCCAGGTTATTAATAGATCTTTGCAGTCAAAACAGAAATATACCCTTTCTGGCCTGTGCTGCTCAAATGTATTTCTTTCTGGTGTTTGGAGCCACTGAGTGCCTTCTTCTGACTTCAATGGCTTATGACAGGTATGTCGCCATTTGCAACCCACTGCTGTACCCTCTCCTCATGAACAGCAGGCTGTGTGTCCAACTGGCCGCTGGCTGTTGGGTCAGTGGAGTTCCAGTGCATATAGTGTTAACCTACCAGATCTTCTCTCTACCCTTCTGTAGCTCTAACCAGTTGAATCACTTCTTCTGTGATGTACCTCCAGTGCTTAAGCTTGCCTGTGGGGACACCCTTCTAACTGAGACATTAGTTTATGTAGTTGCTGTTCTAGTTGTCACTGTTCCTTTTATGTTGATTCTTGGATCTTATGTGAGAATAATTGAGACCATCTTGAAGCTGCCTTCAGCCACTGGGCGAGCCAAGGCCTTCTCCACCTGCTCTTCCCATCTCATGGTTGTGGCTTTATTCTTTGGATCAGGACTCATTGCATATTTAAGACCAAAGTCCAGTCATTCTATAGGAATGGACAAATTTCTCTCTCTTTTTTATGCCATTGTAACACCAATGTTTAACCCCATGATATATTGTCTGAGAAATAAAGAGGTTATGGTGGCACTGAGAAAAATTTTACTGAAATGAATTGTAATATGACTCAAAGCCATCACTTCATAAAATGTGTTTCTTATTTATTATGCACTAATCTCTGTTCTTTTCCAAGTTTTCTATGAATCTTAACTATTATAGATAAGTGGTATCATATGTCTAGATTAAACAAAGCCTCCTGCTAGTTTTAAATAACAAATTCATCCCAAACTCAGTCTGAGGTATTGAAATCCCTGAAATAACGCATGGTGGTGTTGGTTTAGTCACTAAGTCTTGTCCGCCTCTCGTGGCCAGGCTGGTTTGTCCATGGGATTCTCCAGGCAAGAACAGTGGAGTGGGTTTCCGTTTCCTTCTCCAGGGTATCTTCCCATCCCAGGTATCGAACCCGGGTCTGCTGCGTTGCAGGCAGTCTCTACCAACTGAGCTACGAGGGAAGATCTCATAGCAGTTATTAATGGTTTTTGTTAGTGTTGTTGCTTTTTAACATTCAAGAACATTGCCTCTCTGCCCGCATGCATGCTCTGTTGCTTGGTCCTGTCTAACCCTTTGCAGCCCCATTGTCTGCAGCCCCCAAGCTCCTCTGTCCACGGGATTTCCCAGACAAGAACACTGGAGTGAGTTGCCATTTCCTCCTCCATGGGATTTTCCTGACCCAGGGATCCAACCCTTGTCCAACCACCTGGGAAGTCCCACTGCCTACATATTCTGATTAAACAAGAATATTCAAGCTTATATCCCCAGTGCCAACATGTTGTCTAAAGAATAATAGACTAAAATAGTGACTTACAACAAAGTGTAGCAGGCCTAGTACTTTTTGTCCCATTTGAAGATGAGCACTTGAACTGAAAATATGACATCATTTTTCAAGACATAAATAAAATGTTAACTTAGGGTAGATATACCTCTGATGACTTCGCAGAATGATGGGAAGAAGTAGTAATAACTTGTTGCATTTGAGTTCAGAAAGTTTTTTCCAGATTTTCCTTGTGAAATGTGGCAAGGCAAGTCAGGAAGTTTTTTTTTTTTTTTTTTCACTGCAAAACACCTCTCATGAAGGTAACACTGGAAACCAGTTTCTAGAGTGAGGAAGCTAGACAGTGCTGGGAGATAGCCTCTAAAGCTGCAGTACAGATGTGACCAGAGTGATGCAAAAGGCTGGTGCCTGTATGATCATCAATCACTCAGTGTGTATAGAAAGCTGTGAGTCCTATAGGATGAGAATCAATGTAGATGCTCCTACACACACCCCTATTTCTACAAGAATTAGAGAGGGAAGAATCTGGGGATGCCTCCATATACGCTGGTAGGGCATCCCCAGGTACTGGCTTCTGAATATAGTATTCATCTCAGAACACACTAACTGGTTGAGGGTATGAAAAGACTGTCTTATTTTATAGGAAAAGAACCATTCTGGGGGTCAGTGTTGGTGCCAAAGAGAGATTTTCTGCAATGGCCAACTCATTGATCTCCTGGGTAAAAGATCACTTCTATATCATAACATGCATAGAGTTCATTGAGTCCCATTGAGTGAAAGTCCCTCAGCTGCGTCCAACTCTTTGCGACCCCATGGACGATAGCCCACCTGGCTCCTCTCTCCATGGAATTCTCCAGGCAAGAATACTGGAGTGGGTAGCCTTTCCTTTCTGCAGAGTATCTTCCCAACCCAGGGATCAAACCCAGGTTTCCACATTGCCGATTCTTTATCATCTGGATCACATGCATAGAAAACCTTCCCAAGCTGGTTCCATGGTTTTGACCATTTAAATCTTATTTTAAACTGGGCATTTCTTTCTGAATATGCCTTCTAGCATGCTATGTATTATTGTTTGCTTTGCAACATGCTTCCTAGTGTTAGTCACTCAGTCATGTCTGACTCTTTGCAATCCCATGAACTGTATCCCACCAGACTCCTCTCTCAGTGGAATTCTCCAGGCAAGAATACTGAACTGGGTAGCTATTTCCTACTCCAGGGGGTCTTTCCAACCCAGGGATCTAACTGTTGTCTCCTGCACTGCAGCAGTCTCTTTACCAGTTGAGTCACTGGGGAAGCCCCTGGGATATCCTTATCCTTCCTCAAAAATCCAGGTCAATACTGGCATGTGAACAGGTCTGTTTTCCTCTGATATGAGAGGGAAAAGTTCAATGATGCTTTGTAAAAATAAGCTTACATGAAAATATTATGAATATTAGAATGAAATTTCTTTACAAATGAGGACAAAAAGTTTTACAAAGACTAATAGTTAACAAAGGAATTCAGAGCTTTTAATAAGTAGGTACAATATAGGGCAGATTGTTTAGAAGTGAAGTACCACTATGAACATAGGGGTGCATATATCTTTTCCAACTATAATTTTGTTTGGATATATGCCCAGAAGTAAATTGCTGGATCATATGACAACTCTATTTTCAGTTTATAAAGGAACCTGCATACTGTTTGCTGTAGTAGCTATATCAATTTGCATTCTCACCTACAATATAGGAGGGTTCCCTTTTCTACACACCTCCAGCATTTACTATTTGTAGACTATTTAATGGGCTTCTGTTGTTGCTCAGTTGGTAAAGAATCTGCCTGCAATATGGAAGACCTGGGTTTGACCCCTGGGTTGGGAAGATCTCCTGCAGAAGGGAACGGCTGCCCACTCCAATATTCTGGCCTAGAGAATTCCATAGATTATATAGCCCACTGTGTCATGAAGGGTCAGACACGACTGAGTGACTTTCACTTACTTAGACTTTTTAATGTGGCCATTCCGACTTATATGAGGTGCCACTGAATTGTAGTCTTGATTTGCATTTCTCTAATAATTAAGAAAGTTGAGACTTTTTCATGTGCCTGTTAGCCATCTGTATGTCTTCCTTGTAGAAATGTCTATTTAGGCCACCTGTCCATTTTTGGATTGGACTGTCTGTTGGTGGTATTGTTATTGAGCTATATGAGCTGTTTGTTTATTTTGGAAGTTAAGTGCTTGTTGGTTGCATTGTTTGTAAACATTTTGACCCAATTGGAAGATTGTCTTTTCATCTTCTTTATACTTTCCTTTCCTGTGGAAAAGCTTTTAAGTTTCATTAGGTCCCATTGGTTTATTTTTGCTCTTATTTCTATTGCTTTGAAAGAATGACAAAAGAAAATGTTCCTATAGTTTATTTATTTCTGTAAATATTCTCTCTTTTCATATGGACACCCAATGTAATTTATTTCACCTGTGGCTTGTGTATTTGATATGGAAAATCTGTAGTTAATCCACATGTAAGTTAAGAATCACAGACAATTTCAAAAAAAACAAATGCATACGTGCTCTGAGGCATATAGTAATTCCCATTGGCTCTCTATTTTACATATGGTAATATAAGTTTCCATGTATACCTGTGGCTGATTCATATTGACATTTGGCAGAAACCAACACAATTCTGTAAAGCAATTATTCTTCATTAAAAAAAATCAACAAATTTAAAAAAAAAAGAAAAAAGAAACAACAAATGCAATTCTAAACCCAAGAAAAAATTTATATTTTCACATTATTTCCTTACTTGCTCAGGTAGAGTGTTTCTTCAATAAGTGGATGTAGTTAGTGTCCCCTTCTCATTTATTTCACTCAAGAAATGAGCTGGATTAACACAGGAATGGGATAAATTCCTTGCCCTAAGGTTGAAAAGCAGAGACATTACTTTGCCAACAAAGGTCCGCCTAGTCAAGGCTATGGTTTTTCCAGTGGTCATGTATGGATGTGAGAGTTGGACTGTGAAGAAAGCTGAGTGTCAAGGAATTGATGCTTTTGAACTGTGGTGTTGGAGAAGACTCTTGACAGTCCCTTGGACTTCAAGGAGATCCAACCAGTTCATTCTAAAGGAGATCAGCCCTGGGTGTTCTTTGGAGGGAATGATGCTAAAGCTGAAGCTCCAGTACTTTGCTCACCTCATGCGAAGAGTTGACTCATTGGAAAAGTCTCTGATGCTGGGAGGGATTGGGGGCAGGAGGAGAAGGGGTCGACAGAGGATGAGATGGTTGGACGGCATCACTGACTCGACAGACGCGAGTCTGAGTGAACTCCGGGAGATGGTGATGGACAGGGAGGCCTAGCGTGCTGCGATTCATGGGGTCGCAAAGAGTCAGACATGACTGAGCCACTGAACTGAACTGAACTGAAGGAAAGTATAATAACTTGATTGAGGATGTGCACCATTTTGGAATAAGCTAAAACTACAGAGAAAAAGTATATTAAATAATCAATCAAAATAATTCTTAAACTTCCGCAAGAAACATTAAAGTAACAAAGAGATCTGTAACCACATCATGAGTCAAGTCCACATAGTGTTTTACTGCATCCACCTACATGTGATCTTATGTAATTACTTTTGATAATAGAGTTTCCACTTTAGAGGATTGATTCTATAATTAAATCCTATTATCTAGTCCCCAAGGTTACCCTGCCCTCTTTAAGAAATAACATTGTAAAAAGGCAGCAATGAGCATGTATTCAAAGTTGTCTCAAATTTTTACAAAGATATAATTCAAATTTTCTCTGCTTATCATTTTATTTGAAGTGACAAATTGCCTATTTTTGTGCCTTAGCTGAGTTAATAGTGATTATAGTACAAAAGGAAACAATAGACTAGATAAGTTAGTACTAAGACAGATGCTATTAAGTGTGTGGTGCTATCTCTGTCTTTTACTATTGTGGACAGATATATGGCATTAATTCGTTAGTGAGCTGTGTAAAGATAACAGCCGTCTGATTTAAACTACTACAGAAATTAAAAGACGCTTACTCCTTGGAAGGAAAGTTATGACCAACCTAGACAGCATATTAAAAAGCAGAGACATTACTTTACCAACAAAGGTCCATCTAGTCAAGGCTATGGTTTTTCCAGTGGTCATGTATGGATGTGAGAGTTGGACTATAGAGAAAGCTGAGCGCTGAAGAATGGATGCTTTTGAGCTGTGGTGTTGGAGAAGACTCTTGAGAGTCCCTTGGACTGCAAGGAGATCCAACCGGTCCATCCTAAGGGAGATCAGTCCTGGGTGTTCATTGGAAGGACTGATGTTGAAGCTGAAGCTCCAGTACTTTGGCCACCTGATGCGAAGAGCTGACTCATTTGAAAAGACCCCGATGCTGGGAAAGATTGAAGGTGGGAGGAGAAGGGGAGGACAGAGGATGAGATGGTTGGATGGCATCACCAGCTCAATGGACATGGATTTGGGTAGACTCCAGCAGTTGGTGATGGATACAGAGGCCTGGCATGCTGCAGTTCATGGGGTCACAAAGAGTCGGACATGACTGAGCTACTGAACTGAACTACAGAAATATTCTTAAGAACATGAAAAATGTCAAAATAGCAGTTATTTAAAATGGGTTATTTTTGTTATTTGGAGAACACAGAAGTGATTTCAGAGTGATGATGCATGAATTTGGGGTTGAAAAATATAGAGAAATATCTTTATGAGAAAAAAAAATCCATTTGAGTTAATTCAAATACCTGTGAATATTTCAGCAAAGATAGTTCTGTACTTAGGATGTGGGCTAAGAGAGAAAGAATAGAACATAGATGTTGCATTTGCAAAAAGCAAAAGTGAAACGTTGATTTAGATAAATTATTTGAGAGTCATACAACCAAGATACAACACAGTAAACTGCTTAATAAATGTCAATGCTTAGTCACTTGTACATTAATTTTCTTCTTTCTTTGGTTACTTTGTTTAGTATGCTCTGTTTTCCTTAGTTTTTATTCATATTTGACTTATTTTGTTAATATTTATTAATAATCTATTACTATTATTTATTACTATTTCTACTATGTCCAGCAAACTTTTTACTCCCAATGTAAGTTTAAGTAGAAATTAAAAGATGTTACTCTTGGAAGGAAAACTATGATTAACCCTAGACAGTGCATTAGAAAGCAAAGGCATCACTTTGCTGACAAGGGTCTGTATAGTCAAAGCTACAGTTTCTCCAGTAGTCATGCATGGATGTGAGAGCTGGACCATAAAGAAGGCTAACCTCTATAGAATTGATGCTTTTGAATTGTGGTGCTGGGGGAGACTCTTGAGAGTCCCTTAGACTGCAAGGAGATCAAACCAGTCAATTTTAAGTAGATCAAACCAGCCAATTCCAAAGGAAATCAACCCTGAATATTTACTGGGAAGATTGATGCTGAAGCTGCAATACTTCAGCCACCTGATGTGAAAAGCCAATTCACTGGAAAAAAAAAAATACCCTGATGCTGGGAAAGATTAAAGGCAAAAGGAGGAGGGTGGTGGAAGATGAGATGGTTAGATAGTATCATTGACTCAATAGACATGTATTTAAGCAAACTCCAGGAGATTGTGAAGGACAGGGAAGCCTGACATGCTACAGTGCATATGGGGTCACAAAGAGTCGGACACAACTTAATTACTGGCAGCACACACACTAATTTACTTATAATAAATGGCCAGAAAAAAATATATTTCACTGACTGATTTCATCTTTTCAGGATTAGCAGACACACTGGAGCAGCAGGTTATCCGCTTTTTGCTCTTTTCTGTGATTTATACACTTACAGTTGGGAATGTTAGGATGATCCTCTTAATCAGGACTGATTTCTGACTTCACACACCATGTACTTTTTCCTGGCTAACCTGTCCTTTGTGAGTGCTTGTTATTCATCCATCATCACTACAAAGATGCGGGTAGATTTATATCAGAGAAGACCATCTCCTTTGCTGGCTGCTTTCTGCAGATTGAATGGTTTTATGAAGGCCTTACAAGACCTTTTAGAACTAACACCCAAAAAAGATGTCCTTTTCATTATAGGGGACTGGAATGCAAAAGTAGGAAGTCAAGAAACACCTGGAGTAACAGGCAAATTTGGCCTTGGAATGCGGAATGAAGCAGGGCAAAGACTAATCGAGTTTTGCCAAGAAAATGCACTGGTCATAGCAAGCACCCTCTTCCAACAACACAAGAGAAGACTCTACACATGGACATCACCAGATGGTCAACACCAAAATCAGATTGATTATATTCTATGCAGCCAAAGATGGAGAAGCTCTATACAGTCAACAAAAACAAGACCAGGGCTGACTGTGACTCAGATCATGAACTCCTTATTACCAAATTTAGACTCAAATTGAAGAAAGTAGGGAAACACACTATACCATTCAGGTATGACCTCAGTCAAATCCCTTATAATTGTACAGTGGAAGTGAGAAATAGATTTAAGGGCCTAGATCTGATAGATAGAGTGCCTGATGAACTATGGAATGAGATTCATGACATTGTACAGGAGACAGGGATCAAGACCATCCCCATGGAAAAGAAATGCAAAAAAGCAAAATGGCTGTCTGGGGAGGCCTTACAAATAGCTGTGAAAAGAAGAGAAGCGAAAAGCAAAGTAGAAAAGGAAAGATATAAGCATCTGAATGCAGAATTCCAGAGAATACCAAGAAGAGATAAGAAAGCCTTCTTCAGTGATCAATGCAAAGAAATAGAGGAAAACAACAGAATGGAAAAGACTAGAGATCTCTTCAAGAAAATTAGAGATACCAAGGGAACATTCCATGCCAAGATGGGCTCAATAAAGGACAGAAACGGTATGGACCTAACAGAAGCAGAAGATATTAAGAAGAGGTGGCAAGAATACACAGAAAAACTGCACAAAAAAGATCTTCACAACCTGGATAATCATGATGGTGTGATCACTAATCTAGAGCCAGACATCCTGTAATGTGAAGTCAAGTGGGCCTTGGAAAGCATCCCTATGAACAAAGCTAGTGGAGGTGATGGCATTCCAGTTGAGCTGTTTCAAATCCTGAAAGATGATGCTGTGAAAGTGCTGCACTCAGTATGCCAGCAAGTTTAAAAAACTCAGCAGTGGCCACAGGATTGGAAAAGGTCAGTTTTCATTCCAATTTCAAACAAAGGCAATGCGAAAGAATGCTCAAACAACCGCACAATTGCACTCATCTCACATGTTGGTAAAGTAATGCTCAAAATTCTCCAAGCCAGGCTTCAGCAAAACATGAACCGTGAACTTCCTGAAGTTCACGCTGGTTTTAGAAAAGGCAGAGGAACCAGAGATCAAATTGCCAACATCCACTGTATCATGGAAAAGGCAAGAGAGTTCCAGAAAAACTTCTATTTCTGCTTTATTGACTATGCCAAAACCTTTGACTGTGTGGATCGCAATAAACTGTGGAAAATTCTGAAAGAGATGGGAATACCAGACCACCTAACCTGCCTCTTGAGAAATCTGTATGCAGGTCAGGAAGCAGCAGTTAAAGCTGGACATGGAACAACAGACTGGTTCCAAATAGGAAACGGAGTATGTCAAGGCAGTATATTGTCACCCTGCTTATTTAACTTGTATGCAAAGTACATCATGAGAAACGCTGGACTGGAAGAAACACAAGCTGGAATCAAGATTGCCGGCAGAAATATCAATAACCTCAGATATGCAGAGGACACCACCCTTATGGCATAAAGTGAAGAAGAATTAAAAAGCCTCTTGATGAAAGTGAAAGAGGAGGGTGAAAAGTTGGCCTAAAGCTCAACACTCAGAAAACGAAGATCATGTCATCCAGTCCTATCACTTCATGGCAAATAGATGGGGAAACAAAGGCTCCCAAATCACTGCAGATGGTGACTGCAGCCATGAAATTAAAAGACACTTACTCCTTGGAAGACAAGTTATGACCAACCTAGATAGCATATTCAAAAGCAGAGACATTACTTTGCCGACTAAGGTCCATCTAGTCAAGGCTATAGTTTTTCCTGTGATCATGTATGGATGTGAGAGTTGGACTGTGAAGAAGGCTGAGTGCTGAAGAATTGATGCTTTTGAAGTGTGGTATTGGAGAAGACTCTTGAGAGTCCCTTGGACTCTCTCCCTGGAGATCCAACCAGTCCATTCTGAAGGAGATCAGTCCTGGGATTTCTTTGGAAGGAATGATGCTAAAGCTGAAACTCCAGTACTTTGGCCACCTCATGAGAAGAGTTGACTCATTGGAAAAAACTTTGATGCTGGGAGGGATTGGGGTCAGGAGGAGAAGGGGACGACAGAGGGTGAGATGGCTGGTTGGCATCACTGACTCGATGGACATGAGTCTGAGTGAACTCCGGGAGTTGGTGATGGACAGGGAGGCCTGGCATGCTGCGATTCATGGGGTTGCAGAATCGGACACGACTGAGTGACTGAACTTCTGCAGATGAACTTCTTTTTAGCCTTGGCCACAAATGAATGCATCCTTTTAGGGTAAATGGCCGTGACCGCTATGTGGCCATATGCAGCCCTCTCCTTTACTCCTTGATCATGTCCAGGATGGTCTGCCTGAAAATGGCAACAGGGGTTTTCACTGTAGGACTGCTCAACTCCAAGTTTCAGACAAGTTGAAGAAGCAGCTTCGCATTCTGCAGTTCTAATGTTATCCATCACTTCTGTGACTTCCCTTCAATTATTAAGCTCTCATGTTCAGACACGTATCTGTATGAAATCATCTTGTCTGTAGTGTGGGTGTGGATACAGTCAGAAGTCCGCTGGTGAGCCTCACTTCCGACTCCTACATTCCCTTCTCCACCTTTTGTATGCATCCAGGGAGGAAAAGTGCAAAGAGTTCTGCACATGTGCCTCTCACTTGACTGATGTTATTCTGATTTATTCCACCTCCATCTACACTTATCTGAGACCTACTTCCAGCTACTCCCTGACTCAGGATTAATTGGCTTCTGTGTTTTACACGGTGGTGATCCCCATGTTGAATCCTCTGATCTACAGCCTCGGAGATAAGGATTTAAAAAAGGGTTTATGAAACATAATTACTAGGAAAAGGGTTCCTTTATTTTGTGAGTGGTTCAGGCCTAAATAGACTATGTCTTGAAATTTGAAATACTGGTCCAACTTATTTTCATTAGAGCATTATCTATGTAATCATGTTCTGTTAATACTCAGTTCAGTTCAGTTAGGTTGCTCAGTCGTGTCTGACTATTTGTGACCCCATGGACTGCAGCATGCCAAGCTTCCCTGTTCATCACCAACTCCCAGACTTAACTCAAACTCATGTCCATTGAGTCAGTGATGCCATCCAATCATCTCATCCTCTGTCGTCCCCTTCTCCTCCCACCTTCAATATTTCCCAGCATCAGGGTCCTTTCAAATGAGTCAGTTCTTCACCTCAGGTGGCCAAAGGATTAGAGTATCAGCTTCAGCACTATTCCTTCAATGGATATTCAGGACTGATTTCATTTAGCACAGACTGGTTGGATCTCCTTGCAGTCCGAGGGACTTTCAAAACTTTTCTCCAACACCACAGTTCAAAAGCATCAATTCTTCAGCACTCAGCTTTATTTATGGTTCAACTCACATCCATATATGACCACTGGAAAAACCATAGCTTTGACTAGACGGTCCTTTGTTGGAAAAGTAATGTCTCTGCTTTTTAATAGGCTGTCTAGATTGCTCATAACTTTTCTTCCAAGGAGCAAACATCTTTTAATTTTATGGCTGCAGTCAGCATCTGCAGTGATTTTGGAGACCCCCAAAATAGTTTGTTACTGTTTTCCCATTTATTTCCCATGAAGTGATGGGACCAGATGCCATGATCTTAGTTTTCTGAATGTTGAGTTTTAAGCCAACTTTTTCACTCTCCTCTTTCACTTTCATCAAGAGACTCTTTATTTCTTCACTTTCTGCCATTAGGGTGGTGTCATCTGCATATCTGAGGTTATTGATATTTCCAGCTTATGCTTCATCCATTCCAGCATTTCTCATGACATATTCTGCATATAAGTTAATATTATACAGTATTTATTTGATGAATATAATTTATCCTCATTAGGTAAGAGCATAGAGCTTTCTTCTAATCATTGCATATTTCACTAGATCCCTAAAATAGGGCTTAGTTATAAAGAAATTTAGATTAGGGAAATAAAGGACTAAGTATATAGAGACAAAAGTAACAAGGTCACATGAAATGAACCATTTACTGAATTTTCCCTTTTTTTGATGCATTTGTTTTCACCATTTATGATTTGTAAGTGATATATATATATCACCGGTGGCAAAATATTTTAAATTCATAATATATTTCCATTTTATTTTGCTGAATCATTTTCTGGGGATATGCTTAAATACAATTCAAGAATGTTATTTTAAATGTAATAGTAAGCCCTTCACCTTTTTTTCCTTTATTTCCACAAATGCATACATATTCACTAAAGTATAAATATGAATTGTGTGGCAGTGTTCTGTATAGAAAACAGCTGTTTGGTTAAAAAGCACAATTAGACCAGTTTTTTTTTTTTTTCTATTCCTTTCTTTTCTTCTCAAACATTTCCTATTTTTCTGTGAGTCTCTCCTCCAGAGTGACACATACACACAAAGCCACATGAGCACGCACTCGGTTATGTTTAATCAGGGCATAGTTCCAAAACAGGCATTGCAGTGTTTAATGGGTGAAACTGACATGTTCTGTATAATAGACTCATGGATTTCCTGCTTATGGTAATCTTCTGCAAACTACCAAAAAAATCCTTTAAAGTTAATCTGACTATTAAAAGTAAGCCTTAATATGAAAGTGGAATGGGAGTGACTTAATAGAACTCAGAAGGAAATTGAGAGGGGGTCAGCTCTTGTTAAAATGTTAACTTTATTATATAGTTTTTTAAACATAAATATTTTTTTCTACTCCACCATTTTATCTCTGGACTTTTATTTGTGTATTTAAATTTCCTTTTTTACACAAAAAGTAACATACAGTGTGAACTCTTCTGCATTTTTCTTTTTTTTACTTTAACTCCATACACTAAAAACCACTGTATATTGCTTCATAGAGTATCATTATTATTTTTTAACCTGTATAAAACTATATTGTATGGCCTGTACTTTTGCATTTTAACTGTTTCTGATATTTGTAATCATAAATAATGCTGAAGTAAATAATTTTGTACATATTGTATCTTGAACAGTTTCCCTCCCCAGAGTGGTACCCTTAGTACAACTGATGAACCTACAGAGATACTTACTTTGGGTTTGAATTTGCTTTCCCTACCCACCATGCATCTCCCAGCAATGTCACTTATGGACTTCCTGAATATCTATATATCTCTGTATTTTTGACAAAAAAGCTCACTTCATAAAGAAGTAAGGCAATTGGAAAGTAAAAAATGAGTTTCACTTCCTACATACCCAGAAGCATCTCACTTCATAACAACATAGCCTAGAGAAGACAAATATATTGCCAACAACACCTTATGACAACGGCATGCTGTCTCATGGGACATGCAAACACTTGGACTCGGTGACCAATGGTGTGGTTTTTCCCCACTGACAGAATTAATGAGTTGAAAAAGGTATGACACCTCTTACTATTACATAAAAAAAAGAAAAAAAACACAAATTAAAACTATACTGACATACTATTTCTCTCCTATCTCACTGGAAAATTTCTAAAGCACGTGAGTAAAGTGTTGATGAGTGTGTGGAAACAGACACTTTTATACATTGCTAGTAAACATGAAAAATGGAACAAATCCTATGGAAGGGAACTTGACAATATCTAACTAATCTACACATCCATCTAGGTTGCTTCCATGTCCTGACTATTATAAACAATGCTGTGATGAACATTGGGGTACACGTGTCTCTTCAATTCTGGTTTCCTCACTGTGTATGCCCAGCGGTGGGATTGCTGGGTCATAAGGCAGTTCTAGTTCCAGTTTTTAAAGGAATCTCCACACTGTTCTCCATAGTGGCTGTACGAGTTTGCATTCCCACCAACAGTGGAAGAGGGTTCCCTTTTCTCCACACCCTCTCCAGCATTTATTCCTTATAGACTTTTGGATCACAGCCATTCTGACTGACGTGAAATGGTACCTCATTGTGGTTTTGATTTGCATTTCTCTGATGATGAGTGATGTTGAGCATCTTTTCATGTGTTTGTTAGCCATCTGTATGTCTTCTTTGGAACAATGTTTATTTAGTTCTTTGGCCCGTTTTTTGATTGGGTCGTTTATTTTTCTGGAATTGAGCTGCAGGAGTTCCTTGTATATTTTTGAGATTAGTTGTTTGTCAGTTGCTTCATACGCCATTATTTTCTCCCATTCTGAAGGCTGTTTTTTCACCTTGCTTATAGTTTCATTTGTTGTACAGAAGTTTTTAATTTTGATTAGTTCCCATTTGTTCATTTTTGCTTTTATTTCTAGTATTCTGGGAGGTGGGTCATAGAGGATCCTGCTGTGATTTATGTCAGAGAGTGTTTTGCCTATGTTCTCCTCTAGGAATTTTATAGTTTCTGGTCTTAATGTTTAGATCTTTAATCCATTTTGAGTTTATTTTTGTATATGGTGTTAGAAAGTGATGTTATTTTAAACAGAAAATTAATCCCAAACTCTATTCAGGATATTGATATCTCTGATATAACACATGGCATTTATTAATGGGTCTTGTTACTG
This sequence comes from Ovis canadensis, assembly GCF_042477335.2. Classification (NCBI taxonomy): domain Eukaryota; kingdom Metazoa; phylum Chordata; class Mammalia; order Artiodactyla; family Bovidae; genus Ovis; species Ovis canadensis. The sequence continues at coordinate 85,857,686 of NC_091259.1, forward strand.
TTGTTGCTTTTTAATTTTGCAGAATATTGCCTATGTTTCTCTTTCCAATGAAATTATTCAGCTTTCTTTCTCTAGTCCCAATGTATAGCCTGAAAACTAATAGACATCAAATTAACTTTATTAGATTAAAAGACAAAGCATGATATAGCAGGCCTGGTATTGATAGTCTCATGAAAAGATGCATGTTTGAGCAAAAATTATGAAATCATATTCGAGACATTTAATGTTAACTCATTGGCAGTTGTACCTCTGCTGACTGCACAGAACAATAGGAAGAAGCAAAGATCATGTGTTGCATTTAATTCTGAGAAAGGTTTTCCAAAATTTTCCATATATGCTGGTAGGGCGTCTTCAGATACTGGTTTCTGAATATAACTTTCATGTCAGAACATACTACCTGCATGAGAAGAATATCGCTTTCTAGCAGAACCATTATTCTGATTGGTAAAGGGTAGAAAAGAGAGATTTTCCAGCCATGGCTGGCTCGTCGACCTCTTCAATACAAGATCACTTCTGTAAACTTCATTTCCTTCAGCTAATATGAAAAGAAAGCCTTCCCTAATTTGATTCTCTGGGTTTGACCACTTATTCAGGCTCAGAAATCTTGCTTTTAACTGGGTGACTTGCTCTGAATATGCCTTTTAACATTCTGTCTATTATTATTTCCTTTGAGATATCCTTATTTTCCTCACTGAGGATGGTGACTGAAGTCATGAAATTAAAAGATGTTTGCTCCTTGGAAAGAAAGCTATGACAAACCTAGACAAAGTATTAAAAAGCAAAGACATCACTCTGTGGATAAAGGTACATATAGTCAAAGCTATGGTTTTTCCAGCAGTCATGTATGGATGTGAGAGTCAGACCATAAAGAAGGCTAGGTGCTGAAGAGTTGATGCCTTCTAATTGTTGTGCTCAGGAAGACTCTTGAGAGTCCTTTGGCCTGCAAAGAGAGCAAACTGGTCAATTCTAAAGGAAGTCAATGCTGAATATTCATTAGAAGAACTGATGATGAAGCTGAAGCTACAATACTTTGGCCACCTAATGGGAAGAGACTCATTGGAAAAAAATCCTGATGCTGGGAATGATTGAGTTTAGGAGGAGAAGGGGGCAACAGAGAATGACATGGTTGGATGGCATCACAGACTCAACAGACATGAGTTTAAACAAACTGTGGGAGATAGTAAAGGATGGGGAAGCCTGGCATGCTGCAGTCCATGGGTCACAGAGTCAGTCATAGCTGAGTGAATGAACAACAACGACATAGGATATTAAATATAGATCCTTGTGTGTGTATACACATGCACGTGTGCACACACGCATGCACACACACACACACACACACACTAGGACCTTGCTGGTCATCTATTTTGTAAATAATAGTTTGTATCTGCTAATCCTAAACTCCAAATTTGCCCCCCATACCCTTTTTCTCCTTTGGTAACGATCAATTTATTTTCTATGTTTGTGAGTCTCTTTGTTTTGTAAATAAGTTCATTTGCATCATTTTTTTAGATTCCACATATAAATAATATCATTCCATATTTGGATATTTGTCTCTCTCTTTATGAGTTGCTTCATTTAATATGATAATCTCTAGGTCAATCCATGTTGCTGTGAATGGTATTATTTTATTCTTTTTTATGGCTAATATTCCATTGTATATATGTACCATATTTTTATCCATTCATCTGTCAACAGACATTAAGATTGCTTTCATGCCTTAGCTATTGTAAATAACACTACTAGGACCATAAGGGAGCATATATCTTTTCGAATTATAGTTTTATTCAGATATATGCTGAGGGTTGTGATTGCTGGATCATATGGCAATTTTATTTTAGATTTTTAAGGAAGGTCAGTAAGTTTTCCACAGTGGCTGCACCAGTTTGCATTCCCACCAACAATGTACTAGGATCCCCTTTTCTCCACAAGCTCTCTGCTGCTGCTGCTGCTGCTAAGCTAGCATTTATTAGTAGTAGTTTTTTTTTTTTTTAATGATGGCTATTTTGATTGGTGTGAGGTGATACTTCGTTGTAGCTTTAATTTACCTTTCATGAACAACTATTGTTGTTGAGCATCTTTTCATGTGCCTGTTGGCCATCTGTATGTTTTCTTTGTAAAAATGTCTAATCAGGTCTTCTGGCAATTTTTTTCATGGATTGTTTGCTATTTTGGTGTGTTGTTGTGATTGAGTTATATGGGCTGTTTGTAACTTTTGGAAATTAAGCCCTTGTCATTTGCATGGTTTGCAAAAATTTTTACCCAGACCTAGGTTGTTTTTTCATTTTGCTTATGCTTTCTTATGCTGGCAAAAACTTTTATGTTTCATTAGATTCTATTTATTTATTTTGATTTTTAGTTCTATTACCTTAGAGATTGAACTAAGAATATGTTGCCATGATTTATTTATTTCTCTATGCAAATAGACTCTCTCTTCTTATGGACACACAGTATGATTCATTTCTCTTTGTGATTTGTGTTTTTGCTATGGAATATTTGTAGTTTAAATTCTTTGTAAGATCAGAATCACAGGCAGTTTCAACAAACAAATGTAATTACAGAATCTTAAAAATATGTTTTATTTAAATATATTATTTAATCAGAGTAGAGTATTTAAAAGGGTTTTTTTTTTTAAGGATTGAAGTGAGTGTCATTTTCTTATTTATTTCACTCAATTACTGAGCTGGAATAAAGATTAAATTCACTGAGACAAGGAGAGGGGTGAACACACACACGAACATACACAAACTCAAACAGAAATGGAAAAATAATAACTTGGTAGTGGGAAATGCACCCTTATGGAATATGCTAAAGCTACAAAGAAGCAATTAAACGGCCAATTAAAATTAACATCTTATAAACATTGGGGAAACATTAAGGTAACAAAGAGATCAATAGTCACATGGGGATGCAGGATCCACGTCCCGTTTGACTGCATCCGGCTGCATGTGATCTTATTTTAACTGCCTCTGAGATTAGAGTTTATGCCTTTAGAGGACTGATGCCACAACCAAAACCTGTAATCCCGTCCTCAAGGTTATGCAACCCTCCTCAAGAAAAAACAAATAAAAGGCAGCCGTGTGTATACGTTCAAAACGTGTCTCAGATTCTTACAAAAAGGTAATTCAAATCCATTTCCTTTAGAAAATGAAAATCTTCTTTTCATTTTTGTGCAACTGAGTTATTTGGATTTCTAATAAAAAAGAAAACAATAAACTAGAAAAGTTAGTAATGGGGAGGATGCTGTTAAGTACTTGGTGCTGCCATTGATTAATGTGGACAGGTACAGTGTGTGCTAATATTAATACATGGCATTAATTTGATAGTGTGCTTTGTATTGAAGGAGTCATTTGGTTTAAGTTAAAACATGACAAAATCATGCTTATGAATATGGTAAATGTCAAAATGATGATTATTTGAAATGGAATTTTTTTACTGCATGGGGAATACAGAAGCAATTTTCAAGAGTTGATACATAGATTTTATTTTATTTTTTAAATTTATTTATTTTAATTGGAGGCTAATTACTTTACATAGATTTTAGAGTTGTAGAATATGAAGAGTGGTCCTGAGGAGAAAAAATTGCATTGAGTTAAACTCACGTACCTATTCAGACCATGGGAGGGCCTTCAGCTAGAATAGTTTGGTTCTTTGCATTTTGGATGTAGGCTAGAAGAGAAAGTACAGAATATATGTGTGTATATATATATATATTGCATTTGCAGAAACTGAAGTGAAATATGTGTACTTAGCCCAATAATTTGAGAATCCTTCAACCGAGGTGCACTTTAACACGGAGAATAGCTTAATAAATGCCAATGCTTATTCTTGGAGAAGGAAACGGCAACCCACTCCACCATCCTTGCTTGCAAAAATCCCATGGACAGAGGAGCCTGGTGGGCTACAGTCTGTGGTGTCGCAAAGAGTCGGACATGACTGAGCAACTAAGCACGATGTGTATTCATTTGTCCACTAGTTTTCCTCTTGCTCCACTTGTTCTGTATATTATGCTCTGTTACCCTAGATTTTTTTTTTCATGTGTGATTGATTTTATTAGACCTACCACTTCCTGTAAACTTTTGAGAGGAAAATATTAAGAATGAATTCAACTTTAAGCATAAAATTTCTGTAATAAATGGCCAGAAAAAATTATACTGTGCTCACTGAGTTCATCCTGTTGGGCTTAGCAGACTCACTGGAGTTACAGATTACCCTATTTTGCCTTTTTTCTGTGAATTATACACTTACAGTTGTGGGGAATGTTGGAATGATTCTCCTAATCGGAATTGATTCCCAGCTTCATACACCCATGTATTTCTTCCTGGCTAACCTGTCCTTTGTGGATGTTTGTTACTCATCCACCATCACCCCAAAGATGCTGGTAGATCTATTATCAGAAAAGAAGTCCATCTCCTTTGCTGGCTGCTTTCTGCAGATGTATTTCTTTATAGCCTTGGCCACGACTGAATGCATCCTTTTTGGGTTAATGGCCCATGACTGCTATGTGGCCATATGCAACCCTCTCCTTTACTCCTTGATCATGTCCAGGACGGTCTGCCTGAAAATGGCAGCAGGGGCTTTTACAGCAGGACTGTTGAACTCTGTGGTGAACACCAGTTGTGTAAGCAGCTTGCCATTCTGCGGTTCCAATATCATCAATCACTTCTTCTGTGACAGTCCCCCACTTTTTAAGCTCTCATGTTCTGACACACGCCTGCATGAAAGCATCTTGTCCACATTCGCTGGTGTGAATATGGTTGGGGCTCTGCTGGTGATCCTCACCTCCTACTGCTACATTCTCTTCTCCATCTTCCGCATGCATGCAGGGGAGGGGAGGCGCAAAGCCTTCTCCACGTGTGCGTCTCACCTGACAGCCATCAGGCTGTTCTATTCCACCTCCATCTACACTTATCTCAGACCTTCCTCCAGCTACTCCCTGACTCAGGACAAAGTGGCTTCGTGTTCTACACAGTGGTCATCCCCGTGTTGAACCCTCTGATCTACAGCCTCAGGAACAGGGAAGTGAAGAAGGCTTTATGGAATGTGACTACTATGAAACGGATTCCCTCATTTCTGTGATTGATTAATTTTCTGAACTAAATAGAACATGCAATTTAACTTTCAGAAACTGGATCAAGCTTATCTTCATTAAAACTTTGTCTGTATAATCATGTTCTGGTAATGTTCATGGACACGAGTCCTGTTAGATATAACTTATCAAACTTATGTAAGATTATGAAACTTTTTTCTAATCATTGTATGTGTTCCTATAGATTTCTAAAATGTGATTTATTCATAAAGCTGTCTTGATTACGGAAATAAAGGGTTAAGTATATGGAGATAACTTTTGCAATGTCACATGTATCTAGTTGTGTATTATATTTGTAATTGTCAGCTTTTTAAATGTATTTTTTCAACATTTATGATCTGTAAAGGATTGTATATATCACATGTGCCAAAATGTTTTCAAAGTAGATTTCCATTTTATTAAATTAGGGAGGTAATGCTTAAATCAAAAAACAGGAATATCATTTAACTGCTATAGTAAACATGTGGACTTTCATTTCCTTTATCCCCATAAACACATACTTATTCATTAAGAATATATAGGAATTTGTTTAAATGTATTTTGTTTAGAAAACTGCTGTCTGGTTAGAAGGCACCAACTGCAACAGCTTTTCTTCTCTTCCCATCTTTTCTTCTCAAAAGTTTCCTGTTCTCTCACATTTCATCTCCCAGACTGATCCACATATTATACACAAAGCCACATGCAATCACAGTCAGCTACAGCAGAGTTTAATCAATGTATAGTTCAAAGTGTGTAGACTGATCTTTGAAGGATAAAGCAGACTCATATCCTAAAAACAGTCTCAGGGATTCCCTAATTATGGAAATATTCTACCAGTCACCAACAAAATCCATTAAAGTTAATCTGTATATTATATTAAAGGTAAGCAATAATATATAGATGGAATGGAGTGGCATAGTAGAATTCTGGAGGAAATTTAGTGGGGTTCAGGGCTTGCTAAGATGCTAACCACACTTAGAACTTTTGGAGGGATATTCCCTGTGGCTCTTCCCTTGCCCTTGCTACTGAAATTGCTCCTGATAGAAGTTGCAATATTGAAGTCATCTGGGATATAACAAAGCAGATCCCATGACCTGTCACACCATCCAATGCCCTCTGCTGTCCATATAGTCCAGCAGGGTCTGATGAATATTCATGTAGGCATGTAATTAGAAGTTAGTATCTCCTTCTAATTTATTTCACTTAAAAACAGAGCTTCCATGTTGGCTCAGTTGGTAAAGAATTTTCCTGCAATGCAGGAGACCTGGGTTCAATCCCTGGGTTGGGAAGGTCCCTGGAGAAGGAAACGGCAATCCGTTCCAGTATTCTTGCCTGGAGAACTCTGTGGACAAAGGAGTTCAGCGGGCTACAGACCAGGGGGTCCCAAAGAGTCAGACACAACTGAGTGACTAACATACTTTCAAGAACAGAGCTAGACTGAAGGTTAAATTCAGCCAGAGAGTGTAGGGGTACACACACACACACAAAGGGAAGAATCAGAATTTGGTAGAGGATTATGTAACCATTGGAATAAGCTAAAACTTCAAAGAAAGAGCAAATTAAATAGATCTTTTTTTTTAAATTTGGCAAATAAATAACTTTGAAATAGCAGAGAAATCAGCAAGTTCCATACAGCGTTTAATCACATCTACTTGCACATGATCATATTTAAATACTTCTGAGACTGCAATTTCTACCTTTAGAGGATTCATGACACAATTAAAACCTATAATCCAGTCCCTATGGTTACCCAACCTTCTTTAAGGAGAACAAAATAAAAGGATAGCAAAATGCATATACTCAGAATGTGTCTCAAATTTTTACAAAGTGGTCATTCAAAATTTCACTGCTTTACATTTCATTTAAAACATGAAAATTGCATTTTTATGTTTTTGTGTGTGTGTGTGTGTGTGTGTGTGTGTGTGCCTCACCTGAGTTATTAGGGATTCTAGTAAAAACAGAAATAATAGATTAGACAAGTTAGTACTGAGAAAAATGCTGTTCAGTACTTGGTGCAGTCTCTGCCATTCACCGCCATAAATAGTTATAATGTGTGCTACCACACGGCATTAATCTGATAGTGTGCTTTGAAAGAAGAATACTTATTTGTGTGCCTTAATACACTACAATATCACCATTAAGAATATGATAGATGCCAAAATATCAGTTATCGAACTGGGCTATTTCTTGCTGCCTGGAGAAGACACAAGTGATTTCCAAGTGACCATGCATACATTTTGGAGTTGAAGAATATAGAGAGCAGACTTGAGGAGGAAAAAAAAAAGTGATTTCAGTTAAATTCAAATGCCTGCTCAGAGAATGGAAAAAAAAAAAAAAACTTCAGCAAGAATAATTCTGTACTTTGCATTTGGATATGGAAGGGAAAGAATAGAACATAGATGCTGCACTCGAAAAAGAACCTTAGGTGATGTATCTGTGTTTAGATGAGTCACTTGCAGATCCCTCAGTCCAGAATTAATACAGCCAATTACTTAATAAAATCCAGTGCTTATTCATTTGTCTGGTAGTTCTCCTCTGACTCTGTTTACCGTGCTCTGTTGTCCTAGGTTTCTTTTCCATATATGTTTTACTTTATCAATATTTCTATTTCTGGTAAATTGTGCAATGGGAAATATGCACACCCAGTTTAAGTTTAAGCATACTGTATCTGTAATCAATGGGCAGAAAAAATTGCACTTCACTCACAGAGTTCATCCTGTTGGGATTAACAGATACATTGGAGCTACAGGTAATCCCCTTTTGCCTTTTCTTGGTGATTTACATGCTTACCGTTGTGGGAAATGTTGGGATGATCCTCTTAATCAGGACTGATTTCAAACCTCATACGCCCATGTATTTCTTCCTGGCTAACCTGTCCTTTGTGGACGTTTTTTATTCCTCCACCATCACTCCAAAGATGTTGGTAGATTTATTATCCGGGAAGAAGACAATCTCTTTTGTTGGCTGCTTTTTGCAGATGTACTTCTTTATACACTTTGCCACACCAAATGCATCCTTTTGGCGTTAATGGCCTATGACTCTATGTGGCCATAAGCAACCCTCTCCTTTACTCCTTGATCATGTCCAGGATGGCCTGCATAGAAATGGCAGTGGGGGCTTTTACAGCAGGACTGTTGAACTCCACGGTAAACACCAGTTATGTAAGCAGCTTACCATTCTGCAGTTCCAATGTCATACATCACTTCTTCTGTGACAACACCCCCCCACACACACTTTTTAAGCTCTCCTTTCTGACACATGCCTGCATGAAAGCATCTTTTCCACGTTTACTGGTGAATATGGTCGGAACTCTGCTGGTGACCCTCACCTTCTACTCCTACATGCTCTCTCATGAAGTTGTCATCCGCCGCAACCATCTGTGGTCCATGTGGTTCATCTCGGTCAATAAATATTCATGTAGGCACGAGGTTAGTAGTTATTTTCTCCTTCTGATTAATTCCACTCAAGAACAAATGTGGAATAAAAGTTAAAATTACTCTGCTAAGGGGAGGGATACACAGAAACCCACACAGGGAAGGACAGTAGTATGGTAGTAGGTTATATACCCGTTTGGACTAAGCTGCTAACACCACAAAGAAAGAGACAATTAAATAACCATTTTTATTTATTTATTTTTAATTGTCACCCAGCATCTTTTTTTAAAAAAATTTTACTTTATTTTACTTTACAATACTGTATTGGTTTTGCCATACATCAACATGCATCCGTCACGGGTGTACACGTGTTCCCCATCCTGAACCCCGCTCCCACCTCCCTCCCCATACCATCTCTCCGGGTCATCCCAGTGCAAGTCTATAAGCAATAAATGCTGGAGAGGGCGTGGAGAAAAGGGAACCCTCTTCCACTGTTGGTGGGAATGCAAACTAGTACAGCCACTATGGAGAACAGTGTGGAGATTCCTTAAAAAACTGGAAATAGAACTTCCTTATGACCCAGCAATCCCACTGCTGGGCATACACACCGAGGAAACCAGAATTGAAAGAGACACGTGTACTGCAATGTTCATCGCAGCACTGTTTATAATAGCCAGGACATGGAACCATTTTTAAATAAAGTTATGTTCATCGCAGCACTGTTACAACAGCCAGGACCTGGAGCCATTTTTAAATAAAGCAATGTTCATCGCAGCACTGTTATAACAGCCAGGACATGGAACCATTTTTAAATAAAGCAAAGACTTTAAAAAGACAGAGATCAGGAGCCGTGTTGTGATGAAGATCACACTAGTGTTTGATTCCATCTCTCTGGGTGTGATCACATTTTAATTACTTTTGAGACTTCAGCTTCTGCCTTTAGAGGATTGATTTCACAATCAAAATCCATAAATCAGTCCCCAAGTGCGCCCAACCCTGTTTAAGAACAAAATAAAAGGGCAGCAATGTGTATATACTCAGAAGATGCCTCACATTTTTACAAAGAGCTGATTCATATTTTTACTGATTTTTATTTCATTTAAAACATGAAAACTGTCTTCATTTTATTTTTGTGCCTCAACAGATTTATTAGGGATTTTGATGAAAAAGAAAATACTTAACTAAAAAGTTAGTACTGAGAAGAATGCAATAAGAACTTGGTACTGTCATTCACTGCCGTGGACAGGTATAGTGTCTGTTAATATATGGCATTCATTGGACAGTGTGGTTTGTGATGAGGATGGTTACTGGTTTACTACAGAATCATTCTTAACAATATGCTGTGCTGTGCTTAGTCACTCAGTCGTGTCTGACTCTTTGCGACCCCATGGACTGTAGCCCACCAGGCTCCTCTGTCCATGGAATTCTCCAGGCACGCATACTGGAGCAGGTTGCCTTGCCCTCCTCTTCTAAACAATATAATACATGCCCAAATTTTGGTTATTTGAAATGGGCTGCTTTTGCTGCTTGGAGAACACAAAAGCAATTTCCAGGTGGTGATGCATGAATTATTGAGTTGAAGAACATATAGAGTGATCTTGAGGAGAAGAAAAAAAATGTATTTGAGTTAAAATTAAGTGTCTGTTCAGAAGATATGGGAGAGACTTCAGCAAGAACACGTCTCTATTTTATATTTTGTATGTGGGCTAAATGAGAAAGAATACAACATAGATACTGGCACCCCACTCCAGTCCTCTTGCCTGGAAAATCCCATGGACGGAGGAGTCTGGAAGGCTGCAGTCCATGGGGTCGCTGAGGGTCTGGCACGACTGAGCAGCTTCGGTTTCACTCTTCAGTTTCATGCATTGGAGAAAGAAATGGCACCCCACTCCAGTGTTCTTGCCTGGAGAATCCCAGGGACGGGGGAGTCTCGTAGGCTGCCATCTATGGGGTCACACAGAGTCGGACACGACTGAAATGACTTAGCAGCAGCAACTGGATTTGCAAAAAAAAAAAAAATTAATCTGAAATGAAATACGCTGGCCTTGACCAGTCATTTTTTAATCCCTCAACCCAAATGTGATACAACTGCTTAATAAATTCCAAGAGTTATTAATTTTCTTCTACTAACTTAACTGTTATGTCAGTTTCAGTATTTATTATGCTCTATGATCCTAGGTGTTATGTTTTCTATATGCCAACCACTAAAAATCATTCATATTTGTACTATTTTCTGCAAACTTTGTGCCTAATGCAAACTTAAGCATATTATACCTGCGACACCTAATGTAAATTTAAGCATACTGTACCTGTGACAAATGGCCAGAAAAAATTATACTCTGCTGACTGAGTTCATCCTGTTGGGCTTAACAGACACATGGGAGCAGCAGGTTTTCCTCTTTTTCTTTTTTTCTGTGATTTACACAGTGACAATTGTGGGGAATGTTGGGATGATCCTCTTAATCAGAGTGGATTCCAGACTTCACACACCCATGCACTTCTTCCTGGCTAACCTGTCCTTTGTGGATGTTTGTTACTCATCCACCATCACCCCAAAGATGCTGGTAGATCTATTATCAGAGAAGAAGTCCATCTCATTTGCTGGCTGCTTTCTGCAGATGTACTTCCTTATAGCCTTGGCCACAACTGAATGCATCCTTTTTGGGTTAATGGCCCATGACCGCTATGTGGCCATATGCAACCCTCTCCTTTACTCCTTGATCATGTCCAGGACGGTCTGCCTGAAAATGGCAGCAGGGGCTTTTACAGCAGGACTGTTGAACTCTGTGGTGAACACCAGTTGTGTAAGCAGCTTGCCATTCTGCAGTTCCAGTATCATCCATCACTTCTTCTGTGACAGTCCCCCACTTTTTAAGCTCTCATGTTCTGACACACGCCTGCATGAAAGCATCTTGTCCACATTCACTGGTGTGAATATGGTTGGGGCTCTGCTGGTGATCCTCACCTCCTACTGCTACATTCTCTTCTCCATCTTCCGCATGCATGCAGGGGAGGGGAGGCGCAAAGCCTTCTCCACGTGTGCATCTCACCTGACAGCCATCAGGCTGTTCTATTCCACCTCCATCTACACTTATCTCAGACCTTCCTCCAGCTACTCCCTGACTCAGGACAAAGTGGCTTCGTGTTCTACACAGTGGTCATCCCCGTGTTGAACCCTCTGATCTACAGCCTCATGAATAAGTAAAGATGGCTTTATGGAATGTAATTACTAGGAAAATGGTCCCTTCACTTCTGGGATTGTTTGGTGAATTTTCTGCATTAAATAGAGTACACTGAAATTTGAAAAGCTAGACTCAAGTTAGTTTTTCATTAGAATATTTTCGAATTAATCAAATCCATTCATATTCACATACATGTATCCAATTAGATATAAGCAAAGTTACCAAAGTTATATGTAAAACTGGGGAAGTGTCATCTAATCATTCTATATTTATTTTGGGTTCTTAGAAATAGGGATAACTTGTAAAGAAATTTGGACTATGAAAATAAGCAATTCAGTATTTAGAGTCAAAATCGACAATATCACATGAAACCAGCCATGTAGAGTATTTGCAACTGTCAATTTATTTTTTCCTGGTGCATGTTTTTTCACAATTTATAGTTCGTGAGAGAGTGTTATATCCAACCTATATCAAACTTTTTAAACTTTAAAATAGATTCCAGTTTTATTTATGGAATTATTTCCTGCAGAGTTGTTTAAGTCTAAATTCAGGATTATCCTTTTAATAGCAACAGTAAACATGCCAACTATCATTTCCTTTATCCCTGGAAAAACACACATATCTGTTAAAGAAAAAATATGAATTGGTGTAAAAGAGTGCTATTTAAAAAACTGCTGTCTGACTTTGAATGCACAAATTTATGCTAGTTTTTCTTCTATTCTTTGTCTTCTTCTCAAAAGTTCCCTACCATTCTCTCACTTCCTCTGTCCCAGATGATATTAGTACCTAAACACAGACACACACATACTCAGCTAATCACGTTTCAAAGGAAAATAAACAGTATACCGTCAAGAAGGTAAAATGCAAATGGCTAAGTGTAGAAGAATAAAAACTCCAATGTAAAGGAGCTGAATTATGTGAAAATATGTAGACTGTAGAGGTTAATGTGCACATAACTTCACTGCAAATGCGTAGTGGTAGTGGCAGCGGTAGTTGTTTGGTTGCATCCGATTCTTTGCCACCCCACGCGCTGTAGCCCGCCAGGCTCCTCTACCCAAGAGATTCTCCAGGCAAGAATACCGGAGTAGGTTGCAAATATATAACTTATTGCAACTAGATAGCTTTGTTGTCAATCTGTAGCCTTATAGAAAAAATTTTAAAACAAATAGCTTTATTGAAACTATATGGGATGTATGTCAAATGAAAGTGCGGCACCAGAAAACAGAAATGTGGTCATTTTTTGCTTAGCTGAGATATAATTTACTGCCTTGGATGGGAAATTGACATGTACTTATGTTAGCGTTCTCTTTAAACTCTTAATACTAGCCCTTCTGTGGACACATTGCTATGTCTAAAACTCTGAATTTGTGAATTGGGCTCAAAGCGTTAAATCTCCTGAAATTGTATTATCATGTTTCCCTTTGTTATAAAATAAATAAGATGTAAAAACATAATTTATTACTCATGGTTGCATTGTGTGTCAGTCATTAACTCATGGGTAAAGGAGAACAGAAAGATGAAAAATGAAATGCATACGTACTATTTATATATCTGTTTGATTATCCTCTATCTCCCTGATGTTTGACTTTAAATTTTCTCCAGTCAATACTGAGGAAGATATGGAAAACAATTCCCAGTCTAAAAAAAATAAATAAATACAACTACAGAAGTAAAGAGATAAACACTTTCTCTTGGTTCTTATTTAAACAGCTGCAGTAAATAGTTTGGTTGAACCATCTTTGTATAACAGGCACTGTGGACTCAATCACTTGTGGCCAGGTGAGTGCTTTCACATGCTCGTTCAATGGCTATGTGGAATGTGGGAGATGAGTGTGAAGAATGCTCTTAGATAATTTAGGCAGAGGGAGAGTAGAGAGAAAAAAGCAGTGCATCTGTGCTAACTTGGTTAAACTCTGATAAAGATAGGAAACTCCTGCATTTTTAAGATCTGAGTGTTCTAAAGCACAGTATTTGCAAAGAGTCGGGTGCTACTGAGTGACAGACACACACACGTCCTAATTTAGAGAGAAGTTGAAGGTGAAGTGAAGTCGCTCAGTCGTGTCCGACTCTTTGCGACCCCATAGACTGTAGCCCGCCAGACTCCTCTGTCCATGGAATTCTCCAGGCAAGAATACTGGAGTGGGTTGCCAATTCCTTCTCCAGGGGATCTTCCCAACCCAGGGATCAGACCCAGGGATAGAACCCGGGTCTCCCCCATTGCGGGCAGACACTCTAACCTCTGAGCCGTAAACAATCATTCAGGGACAGGTGGCTTTGGTATTTTCCACTGATGACTCCCATGGGCTTCTGGTGTCATTTTGCGGCTTTGCAGCCAAAATAAGGAGGAGTGGAATTCTAGGAGATGTCCTCTTGTTACCGAGTCCAAGTTCGCTCTGCTCTCCACAAGACAGGCCAGTGACTGAATCTGAGAGACAAGGCGTTGAGGCAAGGAAAAGGGCTTTATTCAGAAAGCAGCTGACCCTGAATATTCACTGGGAGGACTGATGCTGAAGCTGAAGCTCAAATACTCAGCCTGATGTGAAGAGCCGACTCATTCTTAAACGACCTTGATGCTGGGAAAGACTGAGGGCAGGAAGAGGAGGGGTGACAGAGGATGAGATGGTTGGATGGCATCACTCAATTGTCATGAGTTTGAGTGAACTCAGGGAAACAGAGAAGGACAGGGACGCCTGATGTACTGCAGTCCATGGGGTCCCAAAGAGTCAGACGTGACCGCGACCGAACAATAACTGTCACATATGGTTGATTGTTCTCTCGAGGCCAGCTGTTTCCATGACATTTTCTTCAGCCATTTATTTTGGTCCCCTGGCCCTGGTCAAAATTCTCCTCCTTTGATAATTCTTGCTTTGCTGACTTTATGGCCTTGGGTTTCTGCGGTCAAGTCAGGAGGAAGGAGCAGGAAAGTTGTAGGAAGGGGAACACCTTCCAGAGCTCAAAAGGGGACCCTCGTCTAACGCTCAGAGATGAATTGTCCAAGGAGGCACACTTGGTGACAAAGCAAGAGACTTTATTGGGAAGGAGTGCCCGGGCAGAGGCCAGGGCGGTGAGGGAGCCCAGAAGGACTGCTCTGCCTCGTGACTCACAAGCTAGGGATTTACGTTGATGGAGTTGATTTCCAGGCTGTCTTTGGCTGATCATTCTGAGTCAGGGTCCTTCCTGGTGGTGCAAGCATTGCTCAGCCAAGGTGGATGTCAACAGGAAGGCTTCTGGGACGTGGTAGGACTCATGGAGTCTCCATTTGACTTTTCCCAGATTGTGGAAAATCTGACCTTTCCCAGATTGTTGATGGTGTCTTGTTAGTTCCTTACCCGGACTTCCTCTGGTAAAATAATCCATGCAAATATGTACTAAGATGTCTAGTCAGGGTGGGTAGTTTCAGTCAGTGTGTTTCCCTAAGAGAAGCAATGTGAATACCACGCACATGAGTCAGCAACAAGGAATGCGTATTAACGAAGAATGCAAATTTCATTTCTCAGCAGTGGCAGGAGAACATGGTGAGGGGGGATGGGGAACAGAATCGCTCATCACACAGGTTTAATTTTGAGGGTCTTATTACACAACAGTAAAGATAAAAGAGAAAAATGTTAGCTATTACTATACTCGGGAATTAGACTTTGGAGTTCAAAGATTGTGATAGCTTGAAATGTACATTAATTTTTTATTGTTGTGTAATACATTATCAAAATTTTAGTTTAAACACACACACACACAGATACATATACAAAGACACACAGTAATTATTTCCAAGTTCTGTGGACCAGGATTCTTATCACTGAGTTGCATATTCTGTGTAGGGTCTCACAAGGTTGCAATCAGGGTATTATCCAGGGTTGTAGGGCCAGCTGAGGATTAACTGGAGAAAGACCCAGTTGTGTTGGCATAATTCAATTGTTTGCAGTTGTTAGACTGAAGGCGTCACTTCTGGCTAGATACTGGCTGCAGGCTCTCTGTTCCTTTCTGCGTGGTCCTCATCATAAGCAACAACTAATATGACAGATTGCTTCTTTAAGGCAGCGTGGGCAATAGAGCCTCCTACCGAGATGGATGTTACAGGCTTCTGTAATGGATTCTTTTTTTTTTTAATTTAAATGTATTTATTTTAATTGGAAGTTAATTACTTTACAATATTGTATTGGTTTTGCAATACATCAACATGAATCCACCATGGGTGTACACGTGTTCCCAATCCTG
The DNA here is from genome assembly GCF_042477335.2 of Ovis canadensis. Classification (NCBI taxonomy): domain Eukaryota; kingdom Metazoa; phylum Chordata; class Mammalia; order Artiodactyla; family Bovidae; genus Ovis; species Ovis canadensis. Next base: position 85,873,522 of record NC_091259.1, read on the forward strand.
AACCCCCCTCCCTCCTACCTCCCCGTACCATCCCTCTGGGTCATCCAAGTGCACCAGCCTCAAGTATCCTGTATCCTGCATCAAACCTGGACAATTCATTTCATATACAATATTATACATGTTTCAACGCCATTCTCCCAAATCATCCCACCCTCTCCCTCTCCCACAGAGTCCAAAAGACTGTTCTATACCTCTGTGTCTCTTTTGCTGTCTCTCATACAGGGTTATCATTACCATCTTTCTAAATTCCATATATATGCGTTAGTATACTATATCAGTGTTTTTCTTTCTGGCTTACTTCACTCTGTATAATCAGCTTCAGTTTCATCCACCTCATTAGAACTGATTCAAATGTATTCTTTTTAATGGCTGAGTAATACTCCATTGTGTATATGTATCACAGCTTTCTTATCCATTCATCTGCTGATGGAAATCTAGGTTGTTTCCATGTCCTGGCTATTATAAACAGTGCTGCGTTGAACATTGGGGTACATGTGTCTCTTTCAATTCTGGTTTCCTCAGTGTGTATGCCCAGCAGTGGGATTGCTGCGTCATAAGGTAGTTCTATTTGCAGTTTTTTAAGGAATCTCCACACTGTTCTCCATAGTGGCTGTACTAGTTTGCATTCCCACCAACAGCGTAAGAGGGTTCCCTTTTCTCCACACCCTCTCCAGCATTTATTGCTTGTAGACTTTTGGATCACAGCCATTCTAACTGGAGTGAAATGGTACCTCATTGAGGTTTTGTTTGCATTTCTCTGATAATGAGTGATATTGAGCATCTTTTCATGTGTTTGTTAGCCATCTGTATGTCTTCTTTGGAGAAATGTCTATTTAGTTCTTTGGCCCATTTTTTGATTGGGTCATTGATTTTTCTGGAATTGAGCTGCAGGGGTTGCTTGTATATTTTTGAAATTAGTTGTTTGTCAGCTGCTTCATTTGCTATTATTTTCTGAAGGCTGTCTTTTCACCTTGCTTATCATTTCTTTTGTTGTACAGAAGCTTTTAATTTTAATTAGGTCCTATTTGTTTATTTTTGCTTTTATTTCCAATATTCTGGGAGGTGGGTCATAGAGGATCCTGCTGAGATTTATGTCGGAGAGTGTTTTGCCTATGTTCTCCTCTAAGAGTTTTATAGTTTCTGGTCTTACATTTAGATCTTTAATCCATTTTGAGTTTATTTTTGTGTATGGTGTTAGAAAGTGTTTTAGCTTCATTCTTTTACAAGTGGTTGACCAGTTTTCTCAGCACCACTTGTTAAAGAGATTGTCTTTTCTCCTTTGTATCTTCTTGCCTCCTTTGTCAAAGATAAGGTGTCCATAGGTGCGCGGGTTTATCTCTGGGCTTTCCATTTTGTTCCATTGATCTATATTTCTGTCTTTGTACCAGTACCATACTGTCTTGATGACTGTGGCTTTGTAGTAGAGCCTGAAGTCAGGCAGGTTTATTCCTCCAGTTCCATTCTTCTTTCTCAAGATTGCTTTGGCTATTCGCGGATTCTTACTTACATAATCATAGGCATCCTATCGTGTTTCCCTGCTTGGACTAGTAGCAGCAGACATGACCAACTACCCGCAATTGGAAGGTATTGACCGAAAGCATGGCTATCAGGAGGACCACAGACCCCACCTTGAGTTTGTCCATCATGGAAGGAAACTCACAGTGTTAATCTCCTAGCCATGCTGGTTTTATTCCTGGAGACAAGTTCCTGATCGAAGTACGGATAAATAGAACTGAAAGAATAGCACAGATGTCTCACTGAACTGATGGGGCAGAGATCAGAACTCGACAAAAGATCCTAAGGTCTGTCCTGAGGCACAAAACGTAAGGGAGGTGTGTTGGTGGCTGGGGCTGGGGACCGGCCAAATTGATAGACCTGTATTAAATTTTCCTAAGAGTCTCTGGGAGAATGATGGGATATGCATATCCCAGAGAAAGTTGCAGGAGGCTTCTGGGAAAATGGCTACCATATGGTTGCGGAAGGAATGGAGATACTAGAGATAAACCATAGGTCAGAGTTATAGGAGTTGCCTCCCAACCAGAACAGTCAACATCTGGGTATATTTGTGAGGTGGGCAGCAGTGGGCCTCTGGGCCAGACACCTGGTGCTGTCAAGTGGAGTAGAATTCAGCCTTTCTTCTCACTCCAATACTCCAAGGACAAAGCCAGTGATAAAAGCTGAGCCCTGCTAAAGCCAAGAGACAGGTAGGTGCTCACTCCTGAGGTCAAGGAAGACTTCCCTGTCTGCACATGTGCAGGAAGTTCTTAGGTGTTGAAAAGAGAGGGGGCCCCACCCTGTAATAAGTGGACATGCATCCATACACCTCTGTGGTGGGATCCATCTTAGAAAAAAAATGTGCACTCCTCTTGAGGAGGATCCAGGGACCAGTCGGGTTGAAGGAAGAAACAAAACAATCGGCCAAAGGTAAACAAACCCCGGAAGGACGGTCCTATGTGTGTGATTTACACACCTCCACAGTGCACTCCTCCTCACCCAGGACACACCCCTTCCTCTCAGGGTGTGTATCTCTGCTTCGTTTCTGATGTACTGTACTCCTCCTCATTAGAGACAATGTCCATACTCTTTCTTTCTGGTGGTGCATCTCTGCCCTGCTCCTGAGTTGGATAAACGAACTGTTTTCCTGTGTGATCTCCCATGCATTGAGCGATATCTCTAATAGTAAAATTTGTACCTGTTTTTACAGTTTTTCTCTTCTTGAAACATTCTTGTTTTCAGCTAGGGCAAGAGTCAGAGATGCTTTAATTCTAGCCCCTGGTGGTCTTGTGGCTAGGACGCTTGGTTTTCATCCCATGCACCATCAGTTCAGTTCAGTTCAATCGCTCATTAAATTACCTATAATATGGAAAGCTCAGGAAGACTAACCGACTGTCCAAAGGAAAAAGAAAAAGAATCAATTGAAAATGACTGCAAGATGTCTCAAGTGATGGATTTAGCAATGCCTCCCATAATCTCTTAATAATAGCCAAGGCCTTGAAATAAAATATAGCTAAACAAAGTTTGAGTTAAATACAGAGTTTCAGGGCTTCCCTGGTGGTTCAGATGGTAAAGAATCATCCTGCAGAGGAAGACCTGGGTTTGATCCCTATCTTGGGAAGATTCCCTGGTGAAGGGAATGGCTACCCTTTCCAGTACTCTGGTCTGGAGAGTTCCATGGACAGAGGAGCCTGGCATTCTACAGTCCACGGGGTAACAAAGAGTCAGACACGACTGCATGACTTTTACTTTCACACACAGAGACTTTCAACAAATACATAAAACCTGTAAAAAATGCACTGAAATTTCTAGAGTGAAAGGTAAGAAGAAAGGAAATGAAATATAATTAAAAGTAAGTGAAATGAAAAATTAATAGGATTAGATTTACAGTAATTTGGACATGGTCAAAGAAATGTCAGTGACCTTGAATTCAAATTCTGGAAAGAATAAAACCCATAACGTGAAAGAAAGTGAAGTCGTTCAGTCGTGTCCGACTCTTTGCGACCCTGTGGACTGTAGCCCACCAGGCTCCTCCATCCATGGGATTCTCCAGGCAAGAATACTGGAGTGGGTTGCCATTTCCTTCTCCAGGGGATCTTCCCGATCCAGGGATCGAACCCAGGTCTCCTGCATTGCAGGCAGACGCTCTAATCTCTGAGCCACCAGGGTGTTCACTAAACCATAAGGAGTACTTTAAAAATGATATAAAAAAGTCACAGCCTTAGGAACAGGAGGATTGTCTAAAATTGTCTAAAATATGAATAACTGAAGGCCAAGTGTAAAGCACTAACTATAGTGACAGAACAATTTTCAAATTTCTTGGAAATCATGAATATATGTACTACAGTGAGCCCCTTTAGAATGAATAAGAATAAAATCTATCACACCACAGTGAGACTGTTACAGAATGCAAAATTGTGTCCCTGATGCACAGTGAAGCGAGACACAGCTGAAACATCCCATTTTGGAGCAGAGAAAGCTTGACTTCAGGGCCATGCAAGAACAGGTGCCTCATACTCCAAAAACATTTGGAACTCTGACAAGTGTTTTAACAAAACATTTTTAAAGACCAGATGAGGGAGAGGTCCCAGTGTACATGGTCAGCTCATTAGGTATAATGCAATTAGGTATTTGGTTGATTCTGAGGTAGCAGAGCAGCTAACATTATCAATCATTAAGTGCCAGTAGGTCTGGAAATCAAGCAGCTAATTTCTTCCACTTGGCAGTGGTAATAGCATTTGAGGACTTCCCTGGTGGCTCAGCTGGTAAAGAATCTCCCTGTACAGCAGGAGACCAGGGTTTGATCCTTGGGTCGGGAAGATCCCCTGGAGAAGGGAATGGAAACTCACCCCACTGTTCTTGCCTGGAAAATCCCATGGACAGAGGAGCCTCGTGGGCTACAGTCCCAAAGAGTAGGACATGACCGAACAACTAACACCTGACTTCTTCAGCATCTGAAAAACCCAGGAAATACGTGTGAACTGCTATTATCTGGGTACTTCACAGAGGAGCTAGACAGAGGATTTCAGGGAGGTGCAATAGGAGTCCTGATCTGTTAGACAAATGACTGCTTAAAGCTAAAATATTGACAGATAAGTTGGGATTATAATATACATACAAGTATAATATATGACATCAATAACACAAAGAATGCATCTGAGGACCTGGCAGAACACTGTTACAAGATTATGACGTTCGCAAAATGTCAGGTGTGACGTGCTTGATGTGAGACATGAAGTGGAATGTGGAAAGCTGTAAACAAAGATCAAAGTGGAACAATTTTAACTGTAGGCAAACATTGATATCTTGCACATTTTAAACTGTAAGCCCTGAAGCAATCACTGAAATAATAATAAAAAGTCAGAGTAAGATATCAAATGTAAAATATAAAACAATTAATTCCAAAATTGGCAGAAGAGCAGTAAAACAAAAGAATAAATGGAAACAAATAGGAATTTATAGTAAAAAAAAGAAAATGTTAAACAAATACTGACTAAGCAGTTCAAGTGAAAGGTAAACATTAAGATTTTAAAAAGCTATATGTTCAATATCAGCCACCTTGAACTGCATTTTGAATAAACAGATTAAAAGTGATTGAAAGTAAAAGAAATGAAAGAGTGAGATAATTTCCATACAATAAATTGTTAATAAATATTTTTGTGCAAAAATGGAGAGAAGAAAAGAATGAGATAATATATAAATAAGAAAGAAAGTGAGATCTTTGAGATCTCATGGACTGTAGCCCACCAAGCTCCTCAGTCCGTGGAATTTTCCAGGCAAGAGTACTGGCGTGGGTTGCCATTTCCTCCTCCAAGGGATCTTCCTCACCCAGGGATCTAACCCAGGTCTCCCACATTGCAGGCAGACGCTTTACCATCTGAGCCACCAGGGAAGCAAGGAATAAGAAAAACGTATATATATATACGTTATCGTGCAAGTATGTTCAGCATGGGGTGTGTGTGTGTGTGTGCTAAATAACTTCAGTCATGTCGGATTATTGGCCACCCTATGGATTATAGCTCTCCAGGTTCCTACGTCCAAGATTTCTCAGGCAAGAAAACTGGAGTGGGTTTCCATGTCCTCCTCCAGGGCATCTTCACAACCCAGGGATTAAACCCTGTGTCTCGTGGCTCCTGCACCTGTAGGTGGGGGTCTTTAGCACTAGCGCCGTCTAGAGTGTGTTCTGAGTATAAAGCAAATCTGTCAAAATCAGAAGCAAAGACAGCTCTCAAAGAACACTTTTGAAATAGGAAAGCATTTGTTAAGCAGCAGTCAGATGGGAAAAAATGAATCAGACTTTTGCTTGTGCTATATGTAGTTTATCTTGTTTCCCTGCTTCATCCATAACCTTCCATAGACAAATACAGGTTTGTTTGTTTGTTTGTTTGTTTTTTGAAGATTACATTTTTTTTAAGGCTAATTACTTTACTGCATTGGTTTTGCCATACATTGACAAGAATCAGCCATGGGTGTACATGTGTTCCCCATCCTGAACCCCCGTCCCTCCTCCCTCCCCATCCCATCCCACTGGGTCATCCCAGTGCACCAGCCCAGAGCATTCTGTCTCATGTGGAACCTGGACTGGAGATTCGTTTCACATGTGATAAAATACATGTTTCAATGCCATTCTCCCGAACCATCCAGCTTTTGTTGGTAATAAGAATATTTTCCAGCTTCAGGAAGAGATTTTTGTAAGAATTCCCCCTGGCGATGAGTGGTGTGTGTACACGGGGCGAGGGAGGCAGGATAGAAGACGCATCTTCTGTTTTCTGGCTACGGGGAGCCCGTGTCAGAGCCTAGTCATGATGTTCAAATTCTCACTTTGTGTACACTGGGCATTTAGGGATCCTCTTCCTAGGAATAGCGTGGTTTGAGTCACAGGGTACCTGGTCAAAATTCTGTGTATAACACAGTCATAAGGTTCCTGCTGGCACATGCTGCGTGATAAGTGTTTGCCCTAAAACCTGTGGGGATGGTAGGGGCACATGATTCAGAGTCAGAAAAAATAGACTTTATTGTTTTACTTAGAGTCAATTTCTACATTTTTTGGCAGTGAAAGTGGGATCCAGCCCATAGACGTCAGTGTTAGGTACTATTTGAAATTACCTAACATCCCCAATAGAACTGTGCTAAAATAATTGCAAGGGAGTATAACCTCCTGACTAAGGAAAAACACTGAGGCTCAAAATTTGAAGAAATAGTCTCCTAATACAGTGGAGATGAGCAGAAATCCAGGCCTGGAAAATGACTCTGTTACAGGAACAATAGCAAAACTTAGTCTGTAAATATTAGATTCATGCTTGAAGTGCTTCTTTCCACAAAATATATGCATGTGGGTTGAAACTGAGAAATGTAAATTACTAAATCTTTCAATGAAAAAGAGGAGTTTTTAATTTAGAGAATTTTATAAATAATGGTTGTTCTTGGGACTTCCATGGCAGTCCAGTGGTTAAGACTTCACCTTCAAGAGCAGGGGATGCAGGGTCCATTTCTGGTCAAAAAAACCAAAAAACATGAAACAGAAGCAATATTGAAACAAATTTAATAAAAACTTTAAAAATGATCCACATAAAAAAAAACTTCAAATAACGTAGTTGTTCTTAATTTTTGTTTATAGGTTTCATTAATGAGCTGTATGTGTCTATTCAGGGATTCCCAGGGTGTCTGAGAGATTATCACGCTTTAAATAAAATAATCTTAGTTTTGCTTAAAGGTGAGAGAATAAGTAGAGCATGTTCAGATGACAACGATGCATGGTTTTGTTTTGTTTTGTTTTGTTTTTAAAGACTATTCAGAGGAATTATAGAGAATAAAATAACACAGGTAATATATCAGTTGATAAAGAATTTGAACATTTTCCTGCTGGACTGTTGGACCATTCAAAGTGTTTCTTCTTCTAGGATATCTTTGCCCGCTGACTGTATTTAGGAAATGGAGAAGGCATGAAATTATATTATGTGGAAGGCCTGAAGGAAAGTCTGGTCTACCATGGAAGAATTGTTTGCAAAAACACACCAACTTAATTGCCAACAGGAGCATTTAACTAGCAATTTAGATGTACAGAGGGAAAAGAAATATTTCCTTGAGGAAGAAGTGAGGAGTTCCTCTAAAAAGAGCCTTGCTTTATGAAAGCAAGTTAAGTTCCTGTTTAAAAATCTTACAGATCTTAAACAATGTAACATTTTAAGATATATTAAAAAAATTCATCAGCAAGAATAAAGTAACCAGAAAAATTTGAAAAAGGTAAATATAAACTATTATGTATTAATATTCTATTTTAATTCAGATAGTTTCTAAATTTCAGGATCAAGATTTAATAAATAATATCAAACAACTATGGGCTTTCTCTTGTGGTTCAGATAATAAAGAATCTGTCTGCAATGCAGGAGAACCAGATTTGACCCCTTGATTGGGAAGATCCCCTGGAAAAGGGAATGACTACCCATTTCAGTGTTCTTCCCCGGAAAATTTCACAGGGTAGGTAGGCTGCTCTCTATGGTGTCACAAAGAGTCCGGCATGACTGAACGACTAAGACACATGTCCAACAACTAAAATCATGAGTATATAGGGGTTGAACACCTATTTATTCTTTAAGATATCCTTGTTTAAGTTAGATATCTTACTTTCTGCATTAAAAAGTTAATGTGTTTGAAGCATTTGAAATATATGCTTTTAATGTGTCTATTGCTAACATAATACTAACATTAATATTATTCATTTCTAGAAATAATCTATTAAAATGGTAATCAAAGAATGCTATATTGCATTCAAATTAATCAAACATATTTTGATAAACTGACAATAAAGTAAATGTTGCCATTACAACTAAAATAATTTCAATGAGAAAGAATCACATTTTACCAGTGAATTTCCTTCTGTAGAGCTTCCAGAGTGGCACTAGTGGTAAAGAATCTGCCTGCCAGTGCAGGAGACGTAAGAGTCACGGGTTCGATCAGCTGGTCAGGAAGATCCTTTGGATGAGGGTATGGCAACCCACCCCAGTATTCCTGCCTGGAGAATCCCATGAACAGAGGAGCCTGGCAGGCTACAGGGTCACAAAAAGTTGGACACGACTGAACATCTGAGCACTTTCCTCTATAGGGGAATACATGAAGCATTTTTCACACCCAAATTATAATTTCCTGAAAAAGAATATTTAACTTAACCTTTTTGGTTGATTCTTATTATTGTTTATGTTACCACAAACAGGGAAGGAAATGGACACAATATCTGACTACATTTGTGAAACTTTTATATGTATTGCTCTTTCTTTTCCTTAGGAACATTTAATTTTGGCAGAAAAGTATTTAAATGTCCAAAATTACTGCTGCTGCTGCTAAGTTGCCTCCGTCTTGTTCGACTCTGTGCGACCCCATACACAGCAGCCCACCAGGCTCCTCCGTCCCTGGGATTCTCCAGGGTTGCTATTTCTTTCTCCACCAAAATTATAGGATTAAAAACAGGTAAATGTCAAAAAGTTGTGTGTTTAAGCAATGAGATGTATTTTAATTCAGTACTTTGGAATTCTGATTGGTGGAACCTTATCCTCTTCAATATAAAAGCTTTGTCTCTTGCATTCTTACAGTTTTAACTTTCTCACTCCTTAGAAAATCACTTCTAATAATAATTTCTACTTTCAAGTTAATTCAGAAGCATTTATGAAGCAGCAAATTAGGGCAGAGCTTTATGCCATATCTTTATAACATGAGTTATTAGACATAATAAGGGTAAAAAGTATATATAAATAGCAAGTAGTACATTGTGTTAGATGTTTTAGACCAGATATAATATTATAGATGAGATTGATTGGGGAATAAAAGTCATGGAAGGTAGACAATTAATTGATGTTTTGACTGTAAGAAGTAGTTTATCTGCTTTCTCCATTCTCATGCCATAATTTAAATTAAAATAATGAGACATATAGATTTTATTAGAATATAGATGTAACATTATAAATCATTTCAGATTTTTTTCCTGCAGATGAGTTTATAGCTTCTGAATTCAAATCAAATCTCCCCAAATCACAGAACACAAGTGTGTCAGAAAGTAACTGAGAACTTATTAGAACTAAAGCCCATGTCCTAGTCCAATTGTACAAAAAGAAAATGCAGTCAAGAAATGTAAATGGGGATGACCCAGAGAGTTGTTGTGGGGAGGGAGGTGGGAGGGGGGGTCATGTTTGGGAATGCATGTAAGAATTAAAGATTTTAAAATTAAAAAAATAATAATAATAAAAAAAAGAAGAAAAAAAAGCAAAATCCTACAATAAAATTAGGTATTAAAATTAAAAAAAAATTTAGAGAGAGAAGACCATTTGAAAATTACAGAAACAAATCTCACTATCATGATGGACTTTGTCCTCTTGGGTTTCACTGATATTCCCCAATTTCAGTGGTTTCTTTTTGGGATATTCTTAGTCATCTATGTGATTATCCTGTTGGGGAATGGCACCATAATTCTAATAACCAGAGTAGATGCCACTCTTCAGACGCCCATGTATTTTTTCCTCGGCAATTTTTCCTTCCTAGAAATCTGTTATGTATCCATCACTCTTCCCAGGATGCTCATGGACCTTTGCACCCAGAAAGGAACCATTTCTTTTTTAACTTGTGCTACACAAATGTGCTTCTTCCTTATGCTGGGAGCCGCTGAGTGCTTCCTCCTGGCCATGATGGCCTACGACCGCTGTGTGGCCATCTGTGACCCTCTGCACTATCCCCTGGTCATGTGCCCCGAGGTCTGCATTGGGCTGGTGGTTGCCTCCTGGATCGGTGGTGTTCCAGTCCAGATAGGCCAAACATGCCAGATTTTCTCTCTGCCTTTCTGTGGCTCCAACACAATCAATCATTTCTTCTGTGACATTCCACCATTATTAAAACTGGCTTGCGGAGACATCTTTGTGAATGAGATGGTGGTCTATATATTTGGTATAATGTTTGTCACTGTTCCCTTTTTGCTGATACTTGGGTTCTATATCAGAATTATCTCCACCATCCTTAAGTTGCCAGCAAACACAGGACGGACCAAAGCTGTCTCCACTTGCTCTTCCCACATCACTGTTGTACTTTTATTCTATGGATCAGCCACCGTCACCTACTTAAAGCCTAAATCGAATCAGCATGAAGGTGTAGACAAACTGATATCTCTTTTCTACACCATTTTGACTCCAATGTTCAATCCTATCATATATAGTCTGCGGAACAAAGACGTTAGAAAGGCAATTGGAAAATTTCTTCCTTAATTGTCAGGATTATGAGACATTTGAAATAATACAGAAATTATGCTGCATTTATGTATGTGATTTGTTCAAAGACTTGATTGAAATTTGTCCTAAGTTTTTAAATACAGCTCATGCTGTAATTTCCTTTTAGTAGAGACTTATGTATTCAAGGTTATGGCAATGGTGTTCATTTACTTAGAAATGTTTCACTTTTAAAGATCAGTTTTCTCCTTACTGTAAACTAGTAAGTAGAGATGTCTAAGGGGATTCCCTGGTAGCTCAGACGGTAAAGCATAAGGTGTGATATTCAGGATGTGCTATAACTGAAAGAATGACATTTTCCCTTTTTTTATGCCTTTCTATACTCCATCACTTCATGGGAAATAGATGGGGAAACAGTGGAAACAGTGTCAGACTTTATTTTGGGGGGCTCTAAAATCAATGCAGATGGTGACTGCAGCCATGAAATTAAAAGACGCTTACTTCTTTGAAGGAAACTTATGACCAACCTAGATAGCATATTCAAAAGCAGAGACACTACTTTGCCAGCAAAGCCCATCTAGTCAAGGCTATGGTTTTTCCAGTAGTCATGTATGGATACGAGAGTTGGACTGTGAAGAAAGCTGAGCAGCAAAGAATTGATGCTTTTGAACTGTGGTGTTGGAGAAGACTCTTGACAGTCCCTTGGACAGCAAGGAGATCCAACCAGTCCATCCTAAAGGAGATCAGTCCTGAGTGTTCATTGGAAGGACTGGTGTTGAAGCTGAAACTCCAATACTTTGGCCACCTCATGTGAAGAGCTGACTTATTTGAAAAGACCCTGATGCTGGGAGGGATTGGGGGCAGGAGGAGAAGGGGACGACAGAGGATGAGATGGCTGGATCGCATCACTGACTCAATGGACATGAGTTTGGGTAAACTCCGGGAGTTGGTGATGGACAGGGAGGCCTGGCGTGCTGCGATTCATGGGGTCAGAAAGAGTCGGACACGACTGAGCGACTGAACTGAACTGAACTGATACTCTTACTTTTATGCTGCTGCTCCTGCTAAGCTGCTTCAGTCGTGTTCAACTCTGTGCGACCCCATAGATGGCAGCCCACCAAGCTTCCCTGTCCCTGGGATTCTCCAGCCAAGAACACTGGAGTGGGTTGCCATTTCCTTCTCCAGTGCATGAAAGTAAACAGTGAAAGTGAAGTCACTTAGTCGTGTCTGACTCCTAGCGACCCCATGGACTGCAGCCTACCAGACTCCTCCATCCATGGAGTTTCCAGGCAAGAGTACTGGAGTGGGGTACCATTGCCTTCTCCTTTTATATTCTCGGTTAAGTAAATAAAACACCCTCAGGTGCTACAGAATCATTACTAAGTGATTTCCTCATAGGGAAAAAACAAGCCTAAATATGTAAGGGTATAAGTATGAGAAGTACTTATAAAAACAATAATGTGTAGTGCAATGTTTATTGCAGCACTATTTCTCTAAGCAAAAAAAAAAAATGGAAAATGAATGTTCATATTGAGAAAGGTTTTAATAAATATTGTGAATAAATATAATAGACAAATATGGAGTCATTAATAAAACACATTACATCTATATTGTAAGGGCCCCCAGTAAATCATTTATTCTAGTATCCATGTTTTTTTGTCATTCCTTCCTAGACTGACCATTTGTTTAGCTATATTATTACCTTTGGCAAGGAAACTTTAGTAAATATGAATAGCACTTTGACATTATAATTTGTCCTCTCTAACAATGGAAATCTTTTCACCGCTGTGTTAAAAAGCTCAGTTTAGACACCTGGAACATTAAAGAGCACATAGAAAGAACCTACAGCTCATGTATAAATGATATAAAGATGGAATCAATTTCAACAGACTTGCAATCTGCTACTTTAAGTGTTTTTGAATTAATTACACAGCATTCTTTACATGTTCTTTAAAACGTATATTATTCATCGATGTTAAAAATTTCTCAATCTCGAGAGGAACCAGAAAAGATGGTGGAGGAATAGGACGGGAAGATCACTTTCTCCCTCACAAATTCCTCAAAAGAAGCTGAGCAAACTCCACAAAACAACTTCTGTAGGCTGGCAGAGGACATCAGGCAACCAGAAAAGCATACCATTGTCTTCAAAAACAGGTAGGAAAACATATAAAAGATGAAAAAGGAGACAAAAGAGGTGGGGAGGGAGCTCCTTCCCGGGAAGGGAATTTTAAGAAGAGAGGTTTCCAAACACCAGGAAACCTCTGTGGCGAGCCTTGGAAACACAGAGGGCAACATAACAGGAAGGAAAAATAGATAAATAATTAAAACCAACAGATTACAAGCCCAACAGTAACTCCCCCAGCGGAAAAGCAGCACAGACGCCTGCATCCGCCATTGGGAAGTGGGGGCAGGGCAGGGACGCGCGGGAGGCGCGGGCTGCAGTGCTTTGTAAGAATCGGGCAGGAACGCCCCACGTGCAACCAGAACGACCTAACTTGGGCTAGCAAACCAGACTGTGGGATAGCTACCACGCGAAAAGCTCGAACATAAGACACGGCCAGGACCGAGCACAGAACAAAGGACGGAACGGAAAAAGCCGGCTGCAGACCATCCCCCGCCAGGGACAGGCAGCCAGAGCCGTAAGGACTGGAAAGGGGCAATTGCAGACCCGGAGAGACTTTACTTACCTAACTGCAAGCAGGCTCCTTTGCTAAGACTTCTGGGGGTGCTGGACAGTCACAGTCTGCCTCACGGGGTGCGCCACCGGTCCACCCAGAGAGCTGAGCGGCAGCGGCAGAAAAGGTGACAAGCCACGGCAATTGCGCTCACCAAACTCCTGAGCTACTCGGACCTGGGAAGGGCACAAAGCGCAGTCCCAGCACATTTGTGCCTCTGAGGGCTGCCTGAGCGCCGAACCTGAGCAGCTTGGACCAGGGAAGTGCACGCAGCCTAGGGCTGGCCCCAGACGGTTCCCGGCTGAGCATCGTAGAGCCGGAGCGGTTTGTGCGCCGCGAGAAAGGACAGGTCAAGCGGAGCAGAGATACTGTGTGCACACGACAGTGCTATTTGTTTGCAGCATCCCCCCTCCCCACAGCGCAACAGAACTAGTGATCCTAAAAAACCAGCAAACAGAAGAAGTTAAACAGATGGAACCACCTTGGAAGTGAGCCCACACGGTCCATAACATCAGAGAAGGGCCAGATATATTTTTAATATTCTTAAAATCATTCCTTTTTTTTTTTTGCTTTTTGCTTTTTTGTTTTTGTTTTTCTTTTTTTCTAGCTTTTTTTAAACTGTTAAGTCTTCTATTTCTCCTCTAATTTTTATTTCTATAACCTAGTATTACTATTTAAAAAAAAAGACTTTTTTTTTTTTTTAAGGCAAACACCATATATACTCTTTGGATGGTTGTTGGTGTTGTTTTTTATTTTTTAATAATTCTTTTTTTTTCTTCCTTTTTCCTTCTGCTTTTCTTTAATATTGTATCTTTGAAAATCCAACCTCTACTCTAGATTTTTAATCTTTGCTCTTAGGTTTTTGTTGTCAATTTTGTACATTTAAAAACCCAAACTTCACTACCCAAGTTTACCTGAGAGCGAGATTACTGGCTTGACCACTCTCTCCTCCTTTGGACTCTCCTTTTTCTCCACCAGGTGGCCTCTGTCTCTTTTCTCCCCCATCTCTTCTCTATCCAACTCTGCGAATCTCTGTGTGTTCCAGACGGTAGAGAACACCTAAGGAACTGGTTACTGGCAGGATTTGTCTCTCTCCTTCTCATTCCTCTCTCTTATCCTCCTGGTCACCTCTGTCTACTTCCTCCCTCTCCTCTTCCCCGTATAACTCCATAAATACCTCTGAGCGGTCCAGACTATAGAGCGCACATAAGGAAGTGACTACTGGCTGGGTTGCTCTCTTCTCTTTTGATCTCACCCCATCTCATTCCAGTTACCTCTAACTACCCCCTCCATCTTCTCTTCTCCTTGTAACTCAGTGAACCTCTCTGAGTGTCCCTCAATGTGGAGAAACTTTTCATCTTTAACCTAGATGTTTTATCATCGGTGCTGTATAGATGGAGAAGTCTAGAGGCTACTGTAAAAATAAAACTGAAAACCAGAAGCAGGAGGCTTAAATCCAAAGCCTGAAAACATTAGAGAACTCTTGAATTCAGGGAACATTAAGCAATAGGAGCTCATCAAATGCCTTCATACCTACACCAAAACCAAGCTCCACCCAAGGGCCAACAAGTTCCAAAACAAGACATACCACGCAAATTCTCCAGCAACACAGGAACACTCCCCTGAGCGTCAATATACAGGCAGCTCAAAATTATCCCAAAACCTTTGATGTCTCATAACCCATTACGGGTCACTCCACTGCACTCCAGAGAGAAGAAACCCAGCTCCACCCACCAAAACTCCAACACAAGCCTCCCTAACCAGGAAACCTTGACAAGCCACTGATAGAACCCCACCCACAGTGAGGAAGCTCCATAATAAAGAGAACTCCACAAATTACCAGAATATAAAAAGGCCACCCCAAAAGGAGCAATATAACCAAGATGAAGAGACAGAGGAATACTCAGCAGGCAAAGGAACAGGAGAGTTGCCCACCAAACCAAACAAAAGAGGAAGAAGTAGGGAATCTACCGGAGAAGGAATTCCGAATATTGATAGTGAAAATGATCCAAAATCTTGAAATCAAAATGGAAACACAGATAAATAGCCTAGAGACAAGGATTGAGAAGATGCAAGAAAGGTTTAACAAGGACCTAGAAGAAATAAAAAAGAGTCAAAATATAATGAATAATGGAATAAATGAGATCAGAAACACTCTGGAGGCAACAAATAGTAGAATAACGGAGGCAGAAGACAGGATTAGTGAAATAGAAGATAGAATGGTAGAAATAAATGAATCAGAGAGGAAACAAGAAAAACGAATTAAAAGAAACGAGGACAATCTCAGAGACCTCCAGGACAATATGAAACGCTCCAACATTCGAATTATAGGAGTCCCAGAAGAAGAAGACAGAAAGAAAGATCATGAGAAAATCCTTGAGGAGATAATAGTTGAAAACTTCCCTAAAATGGGGAAGGAAATAATCACCCAAGTCCAAGAAACCCAGAGAGTTCCAAATAGGATAAACCCAAGGCAAAACACCCCAAGACACATATTAATCAAATTAACAAAGATCAAACACAAAGAACAAATATTAAAAGCAGCAAGGGAAAAACAACAAATAACACACAAGGGGATTCCCATAAGGATAACAGCTGAACTTTCAATAGAAACTCTTCAGGCCAGGAGGGAATGGCAAGACATACTTAAAGTGATGAAAGACAATAACCTACAGCCCAGATTACTGTACCCAGCAAGGATCTCATTCAAATACGAAGGAGAAATCAAAAGCTTTACAGACAAGCAAAAGCTGAGAGAATTCAGCACCATGAAACCAGCTCTCCAACAAATTCTAAAGGATATCCTCTAGACAGGAAACACGAAAAGGGTGTATAAACCCGAACCCAAAACAATGAAGTAAATGGTAACGGGATCATACATATCAATAATTACCTTAAACGTAAATGGGTTGAACGCCCCAACCAAAAGGCAAAGACTGGCCGAATGGATACAAAAACAAGACCCCTCTATATGCTGCTTACAAGAGACCCACCTCAAAACAAGGGACACATACAGACTGAAAGTGAAGGGCTGGAAAAAGATATACCACGCAAATAGAGACCAAAAGAAAGCAGGAGTGGCAATACTCATATCCAATAAAATAGACTTTAAAACAAAGGCTGTAAAAAGAGACAAAGAAGGCCTCTACATAATGATCAAAGGAACAATCCAAGAAGAAGATATAACAATTATAAATATATATGCGCCCAATATAGGAGCACCACAATATGTAAGACAAATGCTAACAAGTATGAAAGGGGAAATCAACAATAACACAATAATAGTGGGAGACTTTAATACCCCACTCACACCTATGGACAGATCAACTAAACAGAAAATTAACAAAGAAACGCAAACTTTAAATGATACATTAGATCAGTTAGACCTAATTGATATCTATAGGACATTTCACCCCCAAACAATGAATTTCTCCTTTTTTTCAAGTGCTCATGGATCCTTCTCCAGGATAGATCACATCCTGGGCCATAAATCTAAACTTGATAAATTCAAAAAAATCGAAATCATTCCAAGCATCTTTTCTGACCATAATGCATTAAGATTAGCTCTCAATTACAGGAGAAAAACTATTAAAAATTCCAACATATGGAGGATGAACAACACACTTCTGAATAACCAACAAATCACAGAAGAAATCAAAAAAAGAAATCAAAATATGCATAGAAACTAATGAAAATGAAAACACAACAACCGAAAACCTGTGGGACACTATAAAAGCAGTGCTAAGAGGAAAGTTCATAGCAATACAGGCATACCTCAAGAAACAAGAAAAAAGTCAAATAAATAACCTAACTCTACAACTAAAGCAACTAGAAAAGGAAGAATTGGAGAACCCCAGAGTGAGTAGAAGGAAAGAAATCTTAAAAATTAGGGCAGAAATAAATGCAAAAGAAACAAAAGAGACCATAGCAAAAATCAACAAAGCCAAAGGCTGGCTCTTTCAAAGGATAAATAAAATTGACAAACCATTAGCCAGACTCATCAAGAAGCAAACAGAGAAAAATCAAATCAATAAAATTAGAAATGATAATGGAGAGATCACAACAGACAACACAGAAATACAAAGGATCATAAGAGACTACTATCAGCAGTTGTATGCCAATAAAATGGACAACGTGGAAGAAATGGACCAATTCTTAGAAAAGTACAATTTTCCAAAACTGAACCAGGAAGAAATAGAAAATCTTAACAGACCCATCACAAGCACGGAAATTGAAACTGTAATCAGAAATCTTCCAGCAAACAAAAGCCCAGGTCCAGACGGCTTCACAGCTGAATTCTACCAAAAATTTCGAGAAGAGCTAACACCTATCTTACTCAAACTCTTCCAGAAAATTGCAGAGGAAGGTCAACTTCCAAACTCATTCTATGAGGCCACCATCACCCTAATACCAAAACCTGATAAAGATGTCACAAAAAAAGAAAACTACAGGCCAATATCACTGATGAACATAGATGCAAAAATCCTCAACAAAATTCTAGCAATCAGAATCCAACAACACATTAAAAAGATCATACACCATGACCAAGTGGGCTTTATCCCAGGGATGCAAGGATTCTTCAATATCCGCAAATCAATCAATGTAATTCACCACATTAACAAATTGAAAAATAAAAACCATATGACTATCTCAGTAGATGCAGAGAAGGCCTTTGACAAAATTCAACATCCATTTATGATAAAAACTCTCTAGAAAGCAGGAATAGAAGGAACATACCTCAACATAATAAAAGCTATCTATGACAAACCCACAGCAAACATTATCCTCAATGGTGAAAAATTGAAAGCATTTCCCCTAAAGTCAGGAACAAGACAAGGGTGTCCACTTTCACCGCTACTATTCAACATAGTTCTGGAAGTTTTGGCCACAGCAATCAGAGCAGAAAAAGAAATAAAAGGAATCCAAATTGGAAAAGAAGAAGTAAAACTCTCACTGTTTGCAGATGACATGATCCTCTACATGGAAAACCCTAAAGACTCCACCAGAAAATTACTAGAGGTCATCAATGAATATAGTAAAGTTGCAGGATATAAAATCAACACACAGAAATCCCTTGCATTCCTATACACGAATAATGAGAAAGTAGAAAAAGAAATTAAGGAAACAATTCCATTCACCATTGCAACGAAAAGAATAAAATAGTTAGGAATATATCTACCTAAAGAAACTAAAGACCTACATATAGAAAACTATAAAACACTGATGAAAGAAATCAAAGAGGACACTAATAGATGGAGAAATATACCATGTTCATGGATCGGAAGAATCAATATAGTGAAAATGAGTATACTACCCAAAGCAATTTACAAATTCAATGCAATCCCTATCAAGCTATCAGCCACATTTTTCACAGAACTAGAACAAATAATTTCAAGATTTGTATGGAAATACAAAAAACCTCAAATAGCCTAAGCAATCTTGAGAAAGAAGAATGGAACTGGAAGAATCAACTTGCCTGACTTCAGGCTCTACTACAAAGCCACAGTCATCAAGACAGTATGGTACTGGCACACAGACAGACATATAGATCAATGGAACAAAATAGAAAGCCCAGAGATAAATCCACACACATATGGACACCTTATCTTTGACAAAGGAGGCAAGAATATACAGTGGAGTAAAGACAATCTCTTTAACAAGTGGTGCTGGGAAAACTGGTCAACCACTTGTAAAAGAATGAAACTAGATCACTTTCTAACATCACACACAAAAATAAACTCAAAATGGATTAAAGATCTAAATGTAAGATCAGAAACTATAAAACTCCTAGAGGAGAACATAGGCAAAACACTCTCCGACATAAATCACAGCAGGATCCTCTAGGATCCACCTCCCAGAATTCTGGAAATAAAAGCAAAAATAAACAAATGGGATCTAATTAAAATTAAAAGCTTCTGCACAACAAAGGAAAATATAAGCAAGGTGAAAAGACAGCCTTCTGAATGGGAGAAAATAATAGCAAATGAAGCAACTGACAAACAACTAATCTCAAAAATATACAAGCAACTTATGCAGCTCAATTCCAGAAAAATAAACGACCCAATCAAAAAATGGGCCAAAGAACTAAATAGACATTTCTCCAAAGAAGACATACGGATGGCTAACAAACACATGAAAAGATGCTCAACTTCACTCATATTAGAGAAATGCAAATCAAAACCACAATGAGATACCACTTCACACCAGTCAGAATGGCTGCGATCCAAAAATCTGCAAGCAATAAATGCTGGAGAGGGTGTGGAGAAAAGGGAACCCTCCTACACTGTTGGTGGAAATGCAAACTAGTATAGCCACTATGGAGAACAGTGTGGAGATTCCTTAAAAAATTGCAAATAGAACTACCTTATGACCCAGCAATCCCACTTCTGGGCATACACACCGAGGAAACCAGAATTGAAAGAGACACATGTACCCCAATGTTCATCGCAGCACTGTTTATAATAGCCAGGACATGGAAACAACCTAGATGTCCATCAGCAGATGAATGGATAAGAAAGCAGTGGTACATATACACAATGGGGTATTACTCAGCCATTAAAAAGAATTCATTTGAATCAGTTCTGATGAGATGGATGAAACTGGAGCCGATTATACAGAGTGAAGTAAGCCAGAAAGAAAAACACCAATACAGTATACTAACACATATATATGGAATTTAGGAAGATGGCGATGACGACCCTGTATGCAAGACAGGGAAAGAGACACAGATGTGTATAATGGACCTTTGGACTCAGAGGGAGAGGGAGAGGGTGGGATGATTTGGGAGAATGACATTCTAACATGTATACTATCATGTAAGAATTGAATCGCCAGTCTATGTCTGACGCAGGATGCAGCATGCTTGGGGCTGGTGCATGGGGATGACCCAGAGAGATGTTATGGGGAGGGAGGTGGGAGGGGGGTTCATGTTTGGGAACGCATGTAAGAATTAAAGATATTAAAATAATAAATAAATAAATAAATGACTACTGGAAAAATCATAAAAAAATAAATAAAGAAAAAGTAAATAATCATGGTTTAGTAAAAAAAAATAAAAAGAAGTTTCTGGACTAGAGTGAAGTCACTCAAAAAAAATTTCTCAATCTCTTTCTATACTAAAATGTGCATTTTAATTGTTGTTTTGGAATACTTATATATGGTAAATTTTTCTAAGTACTTTCATGTCTGAAAATTTACTTCACAAAGTTAATATTTTTGGTCTAAAATAAAAGTCTCTCTGCTGAGTACTGTAGATCAAAATTTGAATGGCCTTCAGTTTTACTACAAAGGTATAAGGCACACACACTGTTAGATATTGGGAGTGAGGATAAAAATTTCACGACCTAATTTTTTTAAGTCTACAGTTCTCAACACAATGGTGCATGCATCTTTACTTTTTTAAGGAAAAAAATTACCAAAAAAGACCAAAAAGTGTAAAACTAAACTAACAAACAAAACTCAAACAAACGAACAAGTCAGATTATGTTCATATGTTCTATGGGCACAGTGGAATTAAATTTAAATGATATTTTGTGAGTGGTGGGGAATGATGAAGGGAGGGAGCATGAGAATATTTCTGCGTATGATAGACATGTTCTTTATCTTGGCTGAGATGGTGGTTTCACTGGTGTACACACATGCAAAGTATGTCTAATTATAAGTTTTCAATATTCACTGTTTATTACACTTCATGCAATAGGGATTCCCAGGCAGCTCAGCTGGTAAAAATTCCACCTGCAATACAGAAGACCCCAGTTCGATTTCTGGGTTGGGAAGATCCACTGGAAAAGGGACAGGTTCCACTTCAGTACTCTTAGGCTTCCCTTGTGGCTCAGCTGGTAAAGAATCTGCCTGAAATTGGGAGACCTGAGTTTGATCCCTAGGTTGGGAAGATCCCCTGGAGAAGGGAATGGCTATCCATTCCATTATTCTGGCCTGGAGAATTCCATTGACTGTATGGTCTGTAGGGTCCCAAAGAGTCGGACATAACTGAGAGACTTTCATTTTCACACATTAGCAAAATGTAAAAAGAAAGTTTTGAAAGATTGGAATTAAAAGTAGAAACTTTCAGTAGGCAAAATCAATACAATATTGTAAAGTAATTAATCTCCAATTAAAATAAATAAATTTATATTTAAAAATTTTAAAAAATAATAAATGCAAAAAAAGAAAACAAAGAGGAATTGTTACTATCAGTCTTGATCTATCAACAATGTTAAACAAACATTTAGCGTGTAGTAACATGAACTGTTGGTAATTTCATATCAGAAATAAACACTGGGATGACCCGGAGGGATGGTATGGGGAGGGAGGTGGGAGGGGAGTTCAGGATGGGAAACACGGGTACGCCCATGGTGGATTCACATTGATGTGTGGCAGAACTAATACAATATTGTAAAGTTAAAAAAAAAATAATTAAAAAATATGGTAAAGACAAGAATAACATGACATATGCTTCTATTTTATTTTCAATACATATGTGTCTTAAAACAAGCATTTTAACATTATAATTATATAACACTAGTTCATAAAAGGTATCATAGGTCTTACAGTAATTTGGTAGGTAATGATCAAGTGTTCAGTTTCTACTAATGCCCAGTAGCAAGTCAAGAGCTCAATATTAAAAAGAAGAGTACTTTGAAGAGAATGAAAGAGTCTTACTCAAAAATCCTAAAGGCTTGAGCTATAATTCACTTTTGGAGACCTGTCAAAGGCTTCAAGCAACATTCCTATCTGCCATGGACCCTTCAAACACCATTGGATCTACTGAAACATATGGACCAAGTGATAGAGAGGCTTAGATAATAGCTTGGACCTATTGCAGAGCCTTCTATTGTTCCAGGCTTCATTCAAAACTAGCATCTTTTTGGGTCACTTGGGAAATGGGCCATAGAAACATACTTAAAAAGGAATATGTTGCCTCCCAAATCTAAAAAGGCCCAGTAAATCTGATCCTTCTTTCTTTACTCTAGGAGACAACAGATGCAACAATGACTATTCCTCTGAGAAGAGCCATCTCAGCATGCTCCACTTCACTGGCCCCTAGAAATTTCATTGAGTCAGAAGACCCTTCAAATTTAGTCACGTTTATTTCTTACCCAGTGATAGGAAAGTACTTTACCAACAAGCCAGAGCATTTGCTGCTTCTTGTTCCCTCGGTCCAGTCAGCATCATTCCATCAGTGTTAGGACCAGTGTTCTGTACTTTGGAAGAGAAAGATGATGAAGAGCTCTACAAACTAAATTATGACAGAAGGATGGAGAGCTTCAGTTCAGTTCAGTGCAGTCACTCAGTCGTGTCCGACTCCTTGCTGCCCCATGGACTGCAGCATGCCAGGCTTCCCTGTCCATGACCAATTCCCGGAATTTACTCAAACTCATTTCCATTGAGTCAGTCATGCCATCCACCATCTCATCCTCTGTCAACCCCTTCTCCTCCCACCTTCAATCTTTCCCAGAATCAGGGTCTTTTCAAATGAGTCAGTTCTTATCAGGTGGTCAAAGTATTTGAGTTTCAGCTTCAGCATCAGTCCTTCCGATGAATATTCAGGACTGATCTCCTTTAGGATGGACTTGTTTGATCTCCTTGTAGTCCAAGGGACTCTCAAGAGTCTTCTCCAACACCACAGTTCAAAAGCATCAATTCTCTGGTGCTCAGCTTTCTTTATAGTCCAATTCTCACATCCATACAGGACTACTGGAAAAACCATAGCCTTGACTAGATGGACCTTTTTTGGCAAAGTAATGTCTTTGCTTTTTAACATGCTGTCTAGGTTGGTCATATATGTTCTTCCAAGGAGCAAGCATTTTTTAATTTCATGACTGCAGTCACCATCTGCAGTGATTTTGGAGCCCCCAAAATAAAGTGTCCAGTAGTTACAGAAAATTATGAGTATTTCCTTTTCCCCAGTGCATTTACCTTGAAAAAATCTTTGAGTCCCTTTGGGGAGGGTGGGATAAATATTAAAAATAAAAATTCTGGCTATTGTAACAAGTCCTTCTTTAGAGGACTCAGACTTCCTTTCATTGAATGGTTTCTGGGGCTGTAAAGTGGCTCAATTCTGGGAATTACTGAAGACCCATGGCTATCTATTTTAATAATTCTAGTTAGATTTTGTTTCCCTTGAATTAAATCTTTTCTGCTTACAGAGATCAAGTAGGAATTTAATAAGCATCTATTTTACTTCTAGGGAAACCACAATTACCTAGCCAATGCCACAGGTCCATGTGGATCATACTATTCCAATGCTGCTGTCCATTACAGTAACTAGGACCACTGGATCTTTGGTGATTGATTGCTGCCAGTTGGCACCTGCCACCCTGGGATCCATTAAATATCACTGCATTTTTTCAATTTAGTGGCTGTAGTTCCCTTTGTAGGATTTGGTCTTAGAGAAAACCACATATGGAGATCTTCAAGAGCTAGAGCTCCCTTCACAAATATATTTCTCATTTTGTTGGTGAAAAGGATGCCTTTTGCACAGTCCAAGTGTGAATTAATAGATTTTCAGTGACAAATCCACTTTAATTCTCCAATCCCTCCCTAAGACTGTGAGTTGCTTTCCCTACATCAAACAAAGTAGATTGTCCATTACCATATATCTCACTGTTGGCCACCTTTTTCTCCATGTTTTAGCCAACTCACCTGCTGGGAGCCAGCATGAGGAACTCTGCCCGTGGCAAAAGTCATGAGGAAGGAGGCTCCACATAAAGCAAAGGCAGGATCGAGACTCAGGAGACCCCCTGTTCCCGAGCATCTACCCCCGAAACCAGAGTCTGCCTACTTTACTGTTTTATGCTCTCACCTACACCTCTGACTTTATGCTCCCCACCAGCCCTCTCAGAGAAGGAGTTAACTTGCAGCTCCAGTCAATAAAAATTCCTGGGCATGACAAGAGTGTTTCAACTTACAGACTCCTCTGAAGGTTCTCTAGCCTGCCTGAGCAGGTTCGTCTGGCCAGGGTGTGATTTTTTACAGCCTCCCAACCATGAGAGGCACGAGATACTTTAAACTCTCTAAATACAGACTCTTTTGAGAAGTTAGAAAATTATTAGTATAATATAGTGGGTTGGTCAGAAATTATACCAGTGAAAGGTTTTCATTTGTTGGGCCAATATTTGCTGCTAAGTCTCCATATTCCTTGCCCTTATACAAATATATAACTAGCATATAGGAGAAATAAGTATTAACCTTTAAGAATAATCATGTTAAACCTTAGGCTAAGTAAATTCCTTTCTTGATTATAACCCCCTGCACCCTCACCCTATAGGAATGCAACTTTATCTGGTACCTTCGGAGGGTGGTGCCTGGTTTAAGAAAAAATCACCCCTGGAAAAAATAAGTTTTCTGGTTGACTGACCGTTATCAGAAAGGGCCATAAAATGTCAGCAGGCCTCATGGCCAGAAGATGATGTAAAACCCCTAAGACCTTTGTATAATTTTATATGAAGCACCTGATTTTGACAAGGGTCAGGTCTGCTGACCTCATGTGACTCTGTATTCATCCCTATGTATAACAAAAAGTATCTAAGCATATCTGAAAATAAAGAAAACGGATCAGTTTCTGGAAAGACGGATTCCCCTGTGTCATTCTTTCTTTCCCTTTTTGGCTGAATTCCCATCTGGAGCGTGGATGCTCGCCATGTCTACTTACTTGCCCTGGCTTCTAAGACCCAAGCCAGAGGGAGCCCAGGGTGGGGCACCCTCTGCTATTCAAGTGGGCGCCGGTGGCCTACGTAGATGGTGCAAATTCCTTGTCTTGGAGTTTTACTGGTATTCCATGTAAACCAAGTTATTCAGCCTCTTTTTCTCTACTAATTTTCCTACTACACTATTCTTTTCTAACCTTTCGTTATATTTCTAATTAAATAGCTTTTCCTAAAACACCAACTCCTTCTCCCCTTCGAATTACCCTGGATCCACCAGGGCTGGACCCCGGCACTCACCAATGAAACCTGTTGCAGTCCTTTTTAACTTCCAAAACTGTGGCCTAAAATAAGAATCTCTGCTAATTTGGTCCATACCAGTGTTTGGCCTAATCTAACATTATGTTCCTTCCACCATGCCTCCTCACTCTTAATAACCATACATGGTCCCCATATGACGCTCTGTGAAAATCAGAGACTCAGCACTGACAGAGCATGGCATACCTACACATGGGCACAGTTCATGGGTCACTCCACTGGGGTCTCACCTTCTGGGGACTCCTGGGACACATGTATACAGGTCTAGAAGCAAAGAGAGGCAGTTGGGGTGGGTCCTGAAGAGCGTGTGCAGTGAAGCGGACAATGGCAGCCTCAGAAGAGGCCGTAACCCTCCCCTCAGGCAATGCTGGCTTATCTGCCTTGTCTGCGCGGTCGTCTCCAGTGGGAAGATCAGAGCGCAACACCACTCCTCTTGGCCATACAGATTTATTGTTTTAATTTTTAGGTCCCTTGTTTTAAATTTTCCCCAGTCAATTCCCTCTCTTTAAACAGTAGGTACTATACAAGGCCAGCTGATATTAGTTGTGTTTTTAGCAAACTCATCTCTGTAGGTATAGAGATAAGGGCAGACACAGAAAATTTGAAGTCTCAGTAAGTAATTAACCTCCAATTAAAATAAATAAATTTATATTAAAAAATAATTTTTTTTAAAAGAAAATTTGAAGTCGTGTATATAGCACTCAAGTTGGGAATTTGAATCCTTTATTAGTAGAAGGTAGGGGTGTCAAGGGAAAACTGAGCCAAAGCTGAGTTGGGACCAGGAATGGAGAGAAACCCATATAAATGTTCTGCAGCTTAGTGGGGTAAGGGAACTGTTTAGCAGGTACTTGTATGTTATTCTTGAGTTGTGCTTTTCTTTAATTCTTTAGTTCATGAACATTATTGATAAATGCTAACACCAAGACTCTGTATTTTGTGAGAAAATGATGGTTTATACATGCTTCTATGTGTGGGTATAAGTAAATCCAATATTTGCCTGTTGAAGTCCTAAACTCCTTACCTCAGTCTGTCACTGAATTTAGAAATAGGGTGTTTGAGGGGGCAAGTGTAGGGTGGGGCCTTAATTCAAAATGATTGTGTATGTTGATGAGAGAAGCCTCAGAAGGAAAAAACCCTGGATACACCTTGATTTCAAACACAAAGCATCCAGGACAGTGAGAAAATACATTTGTGCTGTTCAGCCACACAGTGTTATGAGGTTTGTTATGGCAGCTTTGGCAAAAGTATATCACCAGTTATCAGCATATATATGTATATATGTTAGTGTATATGTGTATATTGGGGTGTGCATATGTTTATAAACTCATTAAGAAACCGATGGATGATCACTATCCTCATCTGCAAAAACTACACAGTTGCTTGTTGACCATAATCTTTTTTTATGAAATATCCAAGAAGAAATAAAAGGTATAAAATTAAAAATAAAAATCTTGTATCCTGAAGATACAAATATCCTGAAATCTTGTATCCTGAAATGTTGTAACCTTTTTATATGGAGACAATAACATAAGTCTTAATTTCTTCACCTCAGTGTTTAGAGTGAAAATGTACTTTATGAACAAACTGATTTTTTCCCAAACACTCTTCTGATTGCCTCTTTGACATCTTTGTTCCTTAAACTGTAGATGACAGGATTTAGCATGGGAATCACAATGCTATAAAATATTGACACAATCATGTCATGGTCTAAAGCATAGCTGTAACTTGGTCTCAAGTACATGAAGAGGATGGTCCCATGGTAAATGGACACTCCCGTTAGGTGAGAGCCACATGTAGAAAAGACTTTCCTTCTGCCTTCAGCGGAACGCATCCTCAGCATGGCCAGCAGAATGAAGCCATAGGAGATGAGGACAATCAGGACAGTGACCATCTCAATAGAGCCCATAAGGCAAAAGAGCAGAAGCTGGTTCGTGTGAGTGTCAGAGCAAGAAATAGCGAGGAGGGGAGGGATGTCACAGAAGACATGTCTGATTTCACTGGAGGCACAGAAGGAGAGGCTGAAAGTGGCCACTGTGTGTACAGTAGCATGCAAGATGCCACCCACATAGGAAGCAATGATGAGTGGCACATAGACTCTGGGTGCCATGCTGACTGAATACAGGAGGGGGTCGTAGATGGCCACATAGCGATCATGGGCCATTGCAGCCAGAAGAAGGCACTCTGTGGTCCCAAAAGTAACTAAAAGAAGTGTCTGTGTTACACACTCAGGATATGAAATAGTTTTATTTTCCACCAGGAAATTGACTATCATTTTTGGAGTGACAACTGAAGAACAGCAGGCATCCAAGAATGATAACACACTCAGAAAATAGTACATAGGATTGTGGAGCCTGGAATCCACAATGACCAAGGAAACCAATCCCAAATTCCCTATCAGTGTAAAAAGATAGGTTGCTAGAAATAGTAAAAATAGAAAAATTTGAACGTCAGAATCATCTGTAAACCCCATCAATATAAACATGGTAATTTCAGTCACATTTTTTACCTGAACCCTGTATAAATCTAAATCTGATAGTGGCCCTGACATTTCAGCTTTTATTGTTTTTGTTCTAAAGGCAGTATATAGTGAATATAAAGTCCACACAATTATACCCTCCTATCTGTTTCTTAGAAGGGTATATTGAATCCTAAAATTATTTGCAATGAGGGAATAAGCAGGGATTAAACATTGAGTTCAAGTGGATGTATCACCCTGTAAAAATAAATAAATTAATTATTGTCAGTTAAATTTGTTCCATTAAAATTTTTGCCAGTTTAGTTTATTTTCTGTTAAACTTAGTGCTTACTGTTTTAACATTACATCATTTTAAAAATCACAAATGCAAATAAATATAGGAAGTTTTAAATTAACAAATAATGGAAAGTACACATCTGAGTGCTAATCCTAGATTTTCATCAGTGATTATACCTTTCTTTCATTTTGCAACGTATAAATGGGAGCAAACACACATCATAAGATTGTGTTGAATTTAAATGATAAAAACCAATGTGGAAATTATTAAGCTTTAAAGAATGTCCAGATGACTAAATGGGATGTTAGACTTTCTTTTCAACTAGTGCACGAGGCAGCTTTTCCAAGCCAAATCATTTTATGTCCTCTTTTCTGACTACTTTCCCTGCGTAGCACTGCTGGAACAGTGGTGAACAGAACATTATTCTGCGGGTAAATGCAGTATGAACAAGAGCAGCAAGTGGTTGCTGTTTTTGTGGTTTTGCCTTTCAGCAGTCATTCTTTGAAAAACAACATTCAGTGTGCTCATTTTCTCCCCCACAATCTATTATAATGTTTTCTTGACTACCAACTGAAATTTTCTATACAAACGTTGTATCTCTGCAAAGTCCTTGCATGTGTGTCTGAGACATATTCTGAGCAAAAATAAACTATGGGACGTTCATTCCATATATTATAGTTGCATATGGAGTTTCTATAAATACTGTAAACCAAATGTCACCTGATGATACATAATAAAGTTCTTTCTCTAATGCATTGCTAAAAGTATAATATCCTGATTAAATCACAATGTAGTGTTTTATCACTGCTATATTTCCCTATGCTGGCAGTGTTGCTCATTCAAAGGAATATGAAAACAAGGAAAACGTACCATACATAATCAAAATGTTGATGAGTCACCAGTATCTGGTCCTACAGCTTCCATCTTTGAAACATAAGTATTGCATCTATATTATAGGAGCAAGATTTCAGCCTGTTAACTTTTGTTCTTCCTCAGCGTTCCATAGACCAATATGCATTAAGGGTGTGCAAAATCTGTAGTGCAGAGGACTGGGTTGAATTCAATGATTTAAAAATGATTTATATTCTTAACATGAAACATTATATTTTCTTTTGTTTAGACTTCCTTATACCAAGAGGAGAAGCAAATGATTGTTAGAAGAAAAAAAAAAAAACGAAAAAACAAAAGTTGTATGTCTTCGCTTTCCCAGAAACTTCCTTCTAACACACATAACAAGTAGTAATAATAATAATAATAATAATAGCACAATGTATGTGCTGAGTCATTTCAGTCTTCTCCAACTTTGCAACCCTATGGACCATAGTCCGTAGTCTGCCAGGCTCCTCTGTCTGTAGATTTTCCAGGCAAAAATACTGGAGTGTGTCACCATGCCCTCCTTCAGGGACTCTTCCTGACCCAGGCTGTTCTATCTTGATCACTGCAGGAACCCACGGCTCTTACGTCTGCAGTATCGTTAGGTGGGTTCTTTACCACGGGTGCCTCCTGGGAGGCCACGACAACAGCATAATACACAAAAGTATTAGGATAAACCAGTTTAGTTTGAAAGATACATTAGTAAAATAACTTATAAAACCACAATAATAATATTAAATAATGTATAGATTATCACAAAAATATATTTATGTTTTAAAATTTTCTCATTTTCTTTCACCCTCATCTATTTCTGTCTCTTGCTCTTCTCTCTCTCTTTTCTCTCTTTCAAGAAAAGAGGTATAGTGTACAAAAGTGTTTACCAGAGCGTGCCAGATACAAAACAGGAATTAGGCAAATAGGAAAACACACAGTGTAAAGAAAAAAAAAAACGATGCAAGCAAAATTTGAAAAATGTACCAATAGTTCCTCTACCAACCCTTGCCCAACATGAGTTGAACTGTGTAGATACACTTAAACATGGTGTTTTTCAATAAATATTTGAAAAAAATTTGGAGATTTGCAACAGTTTGAAAAGCTTTATAGAACTATGTAGCCTAAAAATATTTTAAAAATGAAAGATTATTTAGGTATGTCATGAATGCATGAAACCT
This sequence comes from Ovis canadensis, assembly GCF_042477335.2. Classification (NCBI taxonomy): domain Eukaryota; kingdom Metazoa; phylum Chordata; class Mammalia; order Artiodactyla; family Bovidae; genus Ovis; species Ovis canadensis. The sequence continues at coordinate 85,903,655 of NC_091259.1, forward strand.
ATACAGATGCCAGTCTATCTTCATATATGCATTAATATAAAATTAATAATCTGTTAGTTTTCTCACTATTTTACAATTTTACTTTCGAGAAATTACTTGACTTTACAGAATGCTTCTCTTATTTAAATGGAGAAACCTGTGTATTGCCTGATCATTATAGGTATTTTTTAATGTAACAATGTTTTCAGTAACTGTATTATGAATATGACTGTAATATCATATGCCATAAAATGTAAGGACTTTATCTCCTGCATCCAAGGTGCTCCAGCACAGGCACTTCTATCAACTAATATTTCAGGAAATTAGAACTGATTATATCTAGCAAATATTACTTTAAGAGATAGAGCATAGAAAACCAAAAATATGGATTCCAAGTTTTTAACAAAATAGCCACATTCTGGAAAACTAAAACCAAATCAGTTCCTCAACTCTCATACAGTAAGAAAACATGCAGAACTTAATATCTGTGAAAAAAATACTACAAACACCAGCCTTGAAAAGAAGGAAAGACGTGGTAGCAGTTACCATGTGTTATTAAGGTTTAGAAAATGTGTGTACTTCATCTTAAGTGATCTACATAGCAACCTGCAGCTAAGTAATCCAGCATTTTATACATGAGAAACCTAAGGACTAGCTAGACACATAAGTTAACCAAGCTTACATAATAAGTTACTAGCAGAGTCAGGATTCAAATTCAGGATTTTTTGTTCCCGCATGTTAAGCTATTTCCCCTTGACCATATTGCAGACTCTTCGTGCTATGTCATAGTTCTGGAAATGGCATACCTTAGAAATAATGCCAAATAATATCTTCATGTATTTGAATTCATTTATTCAGTGGTCATGTATGGATGTGAGAGGTGGACTGTGAAGAAGGCTGAGTGCTGAAGAATTGATGCTTTTGAACTGTGGTGTTGGAGAAGACTCTTGACAGTCCCTTGGACTGCAAGGAGATCCAACCAGTCCATCCTAAAGGAGATCAGTCTTGGAATTTCTTTGGAAGGAATGATGCTCAAGCTGAAACTCCAGTACTTTGGCCACCTCATGCAAAGAGCTGACTCATTGGAAAAGACTCTGATGATGGGAGGGATTGGTGGCAGGAGGAGAAGGGGATGACAGAGGGTGAGGTGGCTGGATGGCATCACGGACTCGATGGATGTGAGTCTGAGTGAACTCCGGGAGATGGTGATGGACAGGGAGGCCTGGCGTGCTGCAATTCATGGGGTTGCAAAGAGTCGGACACAACTGAGCGACTGAGCTGAACTGAACTGATACAGCTCTTAGGTTAAGTATCAGGATATTAAAGCAAAACAAAACAAAACCCAGAAGTACCTTCTAGAGCAATTACCCGACTAGTAAAATAGATTTCAAACTTATTTATATCCCTCCATGAGAAAAACATCTTAATCACCAAATGGCACTTACCCAGTTGCTGACTGATAGTTAACTATCTCTCCCTTTAATATTTTTTCTTGTTTAAATCAACTTTTTTTTTCTACCATCCTCTTTCTGTTATCTTCCATTGAGGAAATTAATTTTCTAATCTATAATTCCGTATACCTAAGTCTAGTAAGAGTAGGTTCTAGTTCTCTACCATGTTCCCTGGAGTTCTTAAAGCTTCTAAAATGTTTTATAAGTGATGAAAAACCTTTCCTCTTACCTGTGGAAATTAATTGCTCAATTAAGGTATATATGAATATTAGGCATTAGGAGTCTTATACCAGATTGCCGAGCTTTTCTTGAAATCTACAGGGAAGCTCCAAGGAATAAACACACTAATTCTCTTCTGGGACAGAAAGTAACAACCTGATTTCATTTTTTCCCCCATAGTAAATGAGTAGCTGGTTCTGGAGCAATGAACTCTTATTATAAATAAAATTGAATAAGTGCAGTAGGCCTCTAAATAAAATGATCTTTAGTGGAAAAAGGATATTCATAGAATTGGAAATTAAATCTGATACAGGACATAGTCCTCATTCTGACGCTAAATACCTATGCACCAGGAAATATGACCTGTTATCTCTCAGAAATATGTAGTATTACTTCTCTCAAAATTATTTATACATACACATAATGAAATTATGTGAAAGCATAAGCTGTGAGATAATTCATAATCATTTAGTGATGATTACTACAGTTACTTAAAATTGCTAGATATCTGAGTATTATGGAAGACAAATTGTTTAAATAAACAGTTTAAATATATTAAATTTTAGTGAGTAGTTTAATGGAAGAGGCATGACATAAGTACATGAACAGAGAGTTTGACAGGAGACATGGTACAGTATACAGGTAACTTTAATATTCTGTGTGGTAGCACCTTTTAAATTAGAGATTTGGCAGATAAATTCCAAGCTTTTCAGTTGCATGGAGACTTGTATTTTGGAGTGTGCCATATACCACTCCATAAATTAGTACCTAGCAATGCATTTAAACTGTTTTCAAACAATTGTAAAACAACACATACATGCTTCCAGTCTACATCCTGAGATTCTAAATCAGTAATTAGGAAGTGCTGGTGATAGAGTCTGAGTACTAAACCAAAGAGAGAAAAAAGAAGAGAAAAGAATGAAAAGAAACAGGAAGAAAAAAAAAGGAGGGAAGAAAAGAGGAAAGGAAGGAAGGAAGAAGGAAGGAATTTTGTAAACAGCCCAACTGTAAACAAAGGCTCTACTGATTAAATGCAATCACAAGAGATCTTTATAGTCAGCATTTACACAAGCATTTTTACAGAAAAGACAAGGTAATAGAATATAATTTTTTATGAAAATGTGAAGGAGCTAAGGTATTCAAAACACTTTTGGAAGTGTTGGAGGCCTCACATAATTTCAAGATTTAACACAAACCTAAAATAACCAAGATATTGTGGCACTGGTTATAGGACAGACATCTAAGTCTGCAACAAAATAGACTTTTCAGAAGTAAACTTACACAGTATAGTCAACTGATTTTTGACAAAGCCGTTAAGGAAAATACAGAGAAGAAGGATAGCCCTTTTTCTAAATATGGATAACAGCTTAAAAGAATACTAAATCTTAACAATATGAAAATGAAAGATTAGCAGTAAAACATGGACATAAAGTGCAGATACTTTATCGCAAAATATACACAGATGGCAATTTAGTACATTTAAAAAAAAATGTTCAACACCATTTGCAATTCAGGTCAGTTCAGTTCAGTTGCTCAGTTGTGTCTGACTCTTTGCGACCCCATGAATTCAGCATGCCAGGCCTCCCTGCCCATCACCAACTCCCAGAACCTACCCAAACTCATGTCCATCAAGCCGGTGACACCATCCAACCATCTCACCCACTGTTGTCCCCTTCTCCGCCTGCCTTCAACCTTTCCCAGAATCAGGGTCTTTTCCAATGTGTCAGCACTTTGCATCAGGTGGTCAAAGTATTGGAGTTTCAGCTTCAACATCAGTCCTTCCAATGAACACGCAGGACTGGCCTCCTTTAGGAAGAACTGGTTGGATCTCCTTGCAGTCCAAGGGACCCTCAAGAGTCTTCTTCAACACCACAGTTCAAAAGCATCAATTCTTCTGCACTCAGTTTTCTTTATAGTCCAACTCTCACATCCATACATGACCATTGGAAAAACTATAGCCTTGACTAGATGGATCTTTGTTGACAAAGTAATGTCTCTGTTTTTCAATATGCTGCGTAGGTTGATCATAACTTTCCTTCCAAGAAGTAAGTGTCTTTTAATTTCATGGCTGCAATCACCATCCACAGTGATTTTGGAGCCCCCCAAAATAAAGTCAGCCACTGTTTCCACTGTTTCCCCCTCTTTTTGCCATGAAGTGATGGGACCAGATGCCATGATCTTCGTTTTCTGAATGTTGGTTAAGCCGACTTTTTCACTCTCCTCTTTCACTTTCATCAAGAGGCTCTTTAGTTCTTGTTCACTTTTTGCCATAAGGGTGGTGTCATCTACGTATCTGAGGTTATTGATATTTCTCCCAGCAATCTTGATTCCAGCTTGTGCTTCCTCCAACCCATCGTTTCTCATGATGTACTCTACATATAAGTTAAATAAGCAGGGTAACAATATACAGCCTTGACGTACTCCTTTTCCTATTTGGAACTAGTCTGTTTTTCCATGTCCAGTTCTAACTATTGCTTCCTGATCTGCATACAGGTTTCTCAAGAGGCAGGTCAAGTGGTCTGGCATTCCCATCTCTTTCAGAATTTGCCACAGTTTATTGTGATCCATACAGTCAAAGGCTTTGGCATAGTCAATAAAGCAGAAATAGATGTTTTATTGTGAAAAGAAGGGAAGCAAAAAGCAAAGGAGAAAAGGAAAGATATACCATTTGAATGCAGAGTTCCAAAGAATAGCAAAGAGAGATAAGAAAGCCTTCCTCAGCAATAAATGCAAAGAAATAGAGGAAAAGAATAGAATGGAAAAGACTAGAGATCTCTTCAAGAAAATTAGAGATACCAAGGGTAAATTAAATGCAAAGATGGGCTCGATAAAGGACAGAAATGGTAAGGACCTAACAGAAGCAGAAGATATTAAGAAGAGGTGGCAAGAATACACAGAAGAACTGTACAAAAAAGACTTCATGACCAAGATAATCACGATGGTGTGATCACTAATCTAGAGCCAGACATCCTGGAATATGAAGTCAAGTGGACCTTAGGAAGCATCATTATGAACGAAGTTAGTGGATGTGATGGAATTCCAGTTGAGCTATTACAAATCCTGAATGATGATGCTGTGAAGGTGCTGCACTCAATATGCCAGCAAATTTGGAAAACTCAGCAGTGGCCACAGGACTGGAAAAAGTCAGTTTTCATTCCAATCCCAAAGAAAGGTAATGACAAAAATGCTCAAACTACCGCACAATTGCACTCATCTCACACGCTAGTAAAGTAATGCTCAAAATTCTCCAAGCCAGGCTTCAGCAATACATGAACCGTGAACTCCCTGATGTTCAAGCTGGTTATAGAAAAGGCAGAGGAACCAGAGATCAAATTGCCAACATCTGCTGGATCATAAAAAAAGCAAAAGAATTCCAGAAAAACAACCAGTGTGTATGCATGCATATGTGTGTGTATACATGTGTATGTGTTTATCTGTAGATACATATATGTTTAGGTATATGTATACAGTCTTCATATGAATATGATAAGAAAATACATATTGCATACCCATGTTATGTGGAGAAAGGTGTACATAGATGTCACGGTTTCCTGCATGTGCAAAAACTGCATATGTGGTAGGTTGACTGTAATCTTTAAACATCTAAGAATAACAGGTAGACACAAATAAAATAATAGGAAATATTTTAATTATAACTTTTCAAAAACAAACAATTGAAAACAAAAAATTGTTTTTTGAAAGCAATAAACATCATCCTTAATTTATTTCAATTTAATGTTTAGTGTGAAAAGTATACTTTGTTGATAAACCAATTTTTCCCAAACACTTTCTTCATCGCCTCTTTGACATCTTTGTTCCTCAAACTATAGATGATGGGATTCAGCATGGGAATTATGATGGTGTAAAATACAGGCACGATCATGTCATGATCCAAGGCATAGCTGGAACTGGGTCTCACGTACATGAAGAGAACCATACCATGAAAAATGGACACTCCAGTTAGGTGAGAGCCACAGGTAGAAAAGACCTTCCTTCTCCCTTCAGCAGAACGCATCCTCAGAATGGCCAGCAGGATGAAGCCATAGGAGATCAGGACGATCAATATGGTGGATATCTCAATAGAGCCTGCAAAATAGAAAACTAGAAGCTGGTTCATGCGAGTATCAGAGCAAGAAATAGCAAGGAGGGGAGGGATGTCACAGAAGACATGTCTGATTTCATTGGAGGCACAGAAGGATAGGGTAAAAATAGCCACTGTGTGTAAAGTAGCATGCAAGATACCAACAACATAGCAGGAAATTATAAGTGGCACATAGACTCTGGGTGACATTGTAACTAAATACAGGAGAGGATTGCAGATGGCTACATAGCGGTCATAGGCCATTGCGGCCAAGATGAAGCACTCGTGGTCCCACAAGTAAGAAAGAGAAACATCTGTGTGGCATATCCAAGAAAGGAAATGGTTTTATTCTCTGATAGGAAATTGATCAGCATTTGGGGGGTGATAACAGAAGAATAGCAAGCATCCAAGAATGGTAATGCTGTCAGAAAATAGTACATGGGGTTGTGGAGCCGGGAATCCATAATGACCAAGAAAACCAACCCCAAATTTCCTATCACTGTAAAAAGATAGATTGCTAGAAATAGTAAAAAGAGAAAGATTTGCACCTCCGAATCATCTGTAAAGCCCATCAGTATAAACATGGTGACCTCAGTCCTATTTTTTATCTGAATCCTGTATAAGTCTAAACCTGATGGTAACCCTGACATCTCGGTTTTCATTTTAAGTTCCAAAAGCAATATATGGCAAAAATGGAGTCCACCAATTATATCCTCACGTCTGTTTCTCAGAAATCCTTTTCAGTGAGGGAACAGTCCAGTGATTAAAAGTTGAGTCCAAGTGGATGCATTACTCTGTAAAAATAAATTAACTGCTGTTGATTACATTTTCATGTTACAAATAGTGCCAGTTTACCTGTTTTAAGTTCCAATTTATTTTCTGTTAAATTTGTGACTGCTCACTTTCATATTATGTCGTCTTAAAATCCACAAATACAAATGAACATAGGAGTTTTTAATCCCAAAATTATTATAGTAGAAAATACACATCTAAGTGCTAATCCCAGATTTTCTACCGCATGCATGAAGTTTACAATTTGTAAAATGTGAACAAATACATTAACATCATAAGATAGTGTTAAATTTAAATGTTAAAACTGATGTGAAAATTACTTAACTTTATCATGTCCCCAGATTACTAGGAAATAGGATTATTATTATTACTATTATTGTGATATCACTTAGTCATGTCCAACTCTTTGCAACCCCATGGACTGCAGCCCACCAGGCTCCTCAGTCTAGGCAAGAAGACTGGAGTGTGTAGTAGACATTCCCTTCAGGGAACCTTCCTGACCCAGTGGTCGAACCTGGGTTTCCTGCATTGCAGGCAGACTCTTTATAATCTGAGTCACCAGGGAAGTCCAAGCAGATCCACTTGTACCAGAAGCGAGATTCGAACCCACAAGGATCTAAATCCATTGGATCTTAAGTCCAGTGCCTTAACTACTTGTGCATTCTGGTACCTGAATTTTCTATAATTACTATAAGATACAGTCATCCCTAGGTGGGGTTATGTAGTTCCAGAATTGCCCTCCCCCATACCCAAATGAAAGATGCACAAGTTCTTTATATAAAATGGGGAGATATTTACAGTGTGAGCAACACACCTCTTCTCACATACTTGAACCCATCTATAGATTACTTGTAAAACCTAATATAATGTGCATGTTGTCTAAAAGGCTGTAAATACCATTTAAACGCTTTTAAAATAGTTGTTATGTGCCGCAAGTTTGTTTTACTTTTGGAAGTAATAATGATCTGCACATCATTATTTTCACAGCACTTTGGATCTACAGTTGATTGAATCCAGGGAAAGTAGAACGCTTGGATATAAATGGCACTAATTGTAAATATCTCCTGATGACAGATAATAACTCTTTAGAAAGGATATTGCTAAAAGAAGTACATGACTGTATAAACCACAATGTAGTGTGTTACTATGGCTCATACTTCCCCATGATGTCAGACTGTTGCTTATTCAGTGGAGTATGAAGAAAGCTAAGTGCATAACAAACAAGCGAAATGCTAAAAGGTCATCAGTATCTGTACCTAAAGTCTGCAGTATTGAAGCAATTAGATATTTCATTTACTGTATTTAGGACCAAGATTTCAGTATCATGACTCTTGTTTTTCTTCAGTGTGCTATACAGATCAACATGTATCTAAAAGAATGAAAAATCTGCTCTGGGTGGGAACGAGCTGAATTCAGTGACCTACCAATAGCTTATATTACTAACATGAAATGTACTCTATCTTTGTTATAATGAGACATGCATACATCAAATAGAGAATGAGCAAATCAGCTTAAAACCACTTTTAGAAGTAAAACAAAGTCTTGTGTCTTCATTTTCCCAGATAGTTCCAGCATTCATGTGAAAATTTTTCTTAATTCATATAATAAATAATTTTTCACCTACGGAGTTGTCAAATCAAAAAGGAAAATCTTACTTAATCCTTAGAGAAATATATATGGTACAAATATAATATATAATTAAATCAAATGTTTATCTCTTTGTTAATTCAAAGAACTCACATATTACTCTTGAAAGCACATATATACACACAAATGTATTATAAAAATTCCAGTTTAGTTTGAATGGTTATATTAATAAAATATCTTATAAAACCATCAAGTTTATTAACATTAAAGGTATTAAGTGTACTAAATGTATTATTTGAGTATCGACAATATAGTCGTTTTTAAAATTCTTTATTATCAATCTTTCTCCTTCAAGAATCCATATATTACACACAAAAATATTGATTGACAAGAATAAGTTTCAAAATAGAAATTAGACAGATCAGAAATATGGTAAAGATAATAAAAATATGGAGGCAAATTTTGAAAAATACATCGATTGTCTAATAAGGAAATTCTTAAAATACATGTTCACTAACCTTCACAAGGGAAACTTTAGCTTTATTTTGATTCTAATTTTTATTTAACTGATGTGTTTGAGACAGCACAATTGTGGAAGATAAAAAATATTGTATTTAACTCTAGAACCTTACTATTAATCTCAGGTTTAGTGCCTAATGTGATTTAGCCAAAGTAACTTGAGTCTTCAAATGAAAGAATAAAATTGATCAAAATGTTGGTGCATATTTTGTTCTACTACATGAACATGGTATGATAACAGATTTCTTATTTATGAAATGCATTAAAATGTTTTATTAAAGTGTCATTGATATGTGAAGGATGCATACATATTAAATATGACTATAATTTGCTTCAAATTTTTAACTTGATGGGCAGTTATAAATAAATAGGAAGCTAGGAAATCAAATTTTTGTCAAAGCATTGGATAATAAATGGACTCCAAAATCTAAGTAGCTCTTCTTTTAGTTAAGCTTATGTGTTACATGACATTTAATGTAAATTAAAAATATCATTCTCATGAAATTAAACTAACTGAATTCCAGTATTTAATCCTATCAATCACCTTAAAATTTTTCTTTCATTGTATTCTGATGTGGGGGGCATATCAATAAAATAATAGTATGTTTACTTAAATATCCTGATAATTTTGTCCTTTACAACTTTCTCATAAACCTTTATATCTCTGATCTATTTTTTTTGCACTCCATTTTTTTCTTTTCTTTTCAAAATTTATTTATTCTTTAATTGAAGGATAATTGCTTTGCAGATTTTGTTGTTTTCTATCAAACTTCAACATGAATCAGCCATAGGTACAAAAGGTGGATTATGAGTGAAGCCATATGTTATTCTTAATCATGCTTCATTAGAGCAGTTACCTATCCATTATAGAAAAATTAGGAATGATAGACGAAACGAGTTTCCCAGGTGGTGCCAGTAGTAAAGAATCCATCTGCCAATGCAGGAGATGTGGGTTTGATCCCTGGATCACGAAGATACCCTGGAGAGGGAAATGGCAATCTAATCCAGTACTCTTGCCTGGAAAATTCCATGGACAGAGGAGCCTAGTGGGCCAGTCCACGGAGTGGCAAAGAGTCAGTCATGACTTAGCACACAAAGACAAAAAGTATGGGGTCATTTACTTCATCCAGGGTTCTCTTCAAACAGGCGATTCTGTCCACTAATTAAGGAAATTAGAACTAATTGTTTTTGCATCTAGCTGATTTCACTTTGAGAGAAAGAGTCTAGGAAGATGGATCCCAGATTATCGACAAAATATCATCATTCTGAAAAAATATAGCCATTTATTTATATCCTAATTCTGACTGCTGTCTTCCATCTAGGAAATTAAAACAATTCTCTAATTTATAGCTACTTTGGGTTAAAAATTCGGGAGTCTTTCTTATTTCCCCTACTATGTTCTCATAAATTTCCTCACTCAATCCTTAATTCAGTTCTGAATCAACTAGAAGAAAAATTTATCTAAGAGTTAAATATTAAGGCATAGAATCTAGTACAAGATTTAAGTTTATCACTTCTAAAATATTTTGTAGTCAAAGAAAATCCTTTCATATTACCTGTGAAAATGAACTGCGTGCTCAGTTAACAGATGCTGTGAGTGTTGAGCATCTGAACTCTCATACCAGACTCTCTGGCTCTTGAAATCTCTAGGGATATCTCAGGGACAAAAACACTGATTTTCTTCTGGGATAGAAAAGTAACAAGATTTTTTTTTTTCCTCTTCTTAGTGATAAAAAAAAAAAAAGCTTGATTCTGGAGCAATGAACAGCAAAGTGAAATGATTATGTCAATGCACTCTGGCCTCTGGTGTAAAATGATCTCTCAGTGGAAGAAGAATATGCACAGAACTGGAATGGCGTCTAATGATGTAGGACATGCAACAAGCTCTGATGTTTAACAGCTATGCCGTTGGGTAGATGATTTTATTACTCTGAAATCCAGTTTCCTCTACTTGAGAACATAACTTGCTCCTACTCTCAAAATTTTGTAAATGTTTACATAATGAAATGATATGAAAATACCTATAATAGACTTCATTATCATTAAATAAAGATTATTGTATATATTTAAATTTTAGAGTGCTACCCCCAACATAAAGTCCACTGGCAGTTTATAGAGGAGATATATTAATAAATGAATAAGATTATTGAAGGAGGGATTATAAAGTACACAAAAACAATATTTTATGTAGTAAAATCAAGTTGAATATAATTAGGAACATTTAAACAATGAAGATGTAACTTTCATTTCTGGTTGTGATGTATAGGGTCACAGCAAGACGTTCTTCCTACTGAAAACACTAGACAAATTTGGATAAAAAATTACAAAACTCCTATTTTGAAGGAAACAGATAGCTATGGAAAAAAGTAAAATCAATGACAACATCAAAATGAAGGCTCATTAAGTCAAAGAGAGACAGTCCACCTGATCATTTTCAATTGAGTGAATGATCATCTTTTACAAACAATGCTGAAAAATGCGGAAGGGCATAAATCATACTTATGCATGTTTATTGATTCAGAGAGTAATTGAAGGTGCCCAGTTCTTCTCCACAGGTTTGGGCATTGGCATTCTCATGAGTGTAAAAAGTATATTTTCCCAAGAGATTGATTGGGGAAATGTCTTAGACTGTTTTATGTACTAAATCTACACAACATACATTTTTCATTCCTTTTTCTTGAGTACAATTGAGATTTCGTCTCTATTTCTAAATGATGATTTTCCTCCGTTTTCTGTGAACTGTTACTTCAACTAGTTGGTTCATTTTTCTACTTTTTTAAAAATTTTGACTTCCTGATATTTAAGCGGAGGTTATTAATAAAAGCAAATAGCACTTTAGGTGAGGTATTATGTTTTGTTATCTTTATCAAAACATTTTAAATTTTACTCTTAGTGTAAGGTTGTACCAAGTAGAATTGTTTATTTTTGTGTAGATTTTTCGGGTTTTGTGTTCTGCGTTCTAATTCTGAGTCAATCGAGAAAAACTTTCTTTGCTTTAACAGTATAGAAACATGTACTATAAATCTTTTTTTATTTCACTTTCAAAATATATAAATGTGTAAACCCTTAGAAGATTTTCCTACTCTATTATACTGTATTAATAAAAATCCATATTTCTTTCTCAAAGTTTTCTCAGTAGTCCAATAGCAGTTTTTTTTTTAATACTCTTATTTTGCCAATTTAGAATGCTATTTTTATTATAGGATAAATTTTAATTTCTATCAGAGTTTTTCTCAATATACTTAGTGTATTAATGTGTTTTCCCAGAAAACTACATAGAAAAATATCAGATTATTTTTAACAACTAAATCTCTGTACAGTTAAATTTTACTCCTTGTTCATTAACAAGTTGAGTATCTTCCCATTATTAAACAATTGTTTCCCTCAGTTTTCTGTGAAGTGTTCCTTAAACTATTAGTATCATTTCCTAATTTCATTTTAGACTTTTCCTTGATAACTGAAACATATCTTTTTGTAATGGAAAATAAAAATCTATCTGAGATATGACATATTTTTTCAAAACCTTACCCATACTAGCTTAACTTTACTTCTGGTGCATGCTCATTTCCATCAGGTAGAATTACCTACTTTTATGTAGTTAACTTTTTTCATGCTTTGTATCCTGAATTCTAATTTGGAGTCAAAGTCAAAGTTTTCTTACCTCAAGATTATACAAATTTTAATTTAGAATGCTTTCATTGTTTCACTTACTTTCTACACTATTTTAAACCTATGCATCATGTAAAGCTTTCCTATTTTAAAGCTACCATGCTCTTCCAATAAAGTTAATTTAAAAGTCTATATTTTGCAAATACGTTATGGTATTTTGGTATTGGACAATAAATTTGTGTCTTTTTCTGAATTTTATTTTCTATGGCATTAGAAATTTCCTCTATCCATGCATAATACTGTACTGTGCTAATTATGAGACTTTAGAACTCCTTCCAGCACAGTTGCTTCTGGTTGTGCACCTGCAGTAGCTCAGACCTGGCTGGCTTCTCACATCACCCACTCCTCAGTCACCTTCCGTGATGTCTTCCACCTGATCCCTGATACTGTCTGTGTTATTACCTTCATATTCACTCTGTTATAACACTACCATCAGAGCTCGCTCTCAGGGAAATATTATATTTTTGTAAGCATAAACCCTTGGAAACCACTGTTTACCAAAAAGTAACATGACTGGGAACAAATCAACATTTTTAAAACAATATAGATGTTGGGAATAACTGTTTTTTCCCAGAACTGAGGTCCAGAAGACACAGGTTGTATCTTTTCCACACTATCTCAGTTGGAGAATTCAAGTTATTTTATCCTCTACAAAGTTTTGTAATTATTTTCTCTTACAACTGCATTCACACTAGGAATTTGAAACTGAGAAAATAAAACCTCTACTATCAGTGGTTCTAAATGTTTTTCTATGAAGGGAATGGCTAACCACGTCAGTATTCTTGCATTGAGAACCCTATGAGCAGTATGAAAAGGCAAAATGATAGGATACTGAAAGAGGAACTCCCCAGGTCAGTACTTGTCCAATATGCTACTGGAGATCAGTGGAGAAATAACTACAGAAAGAATGAAGGGATGGAGCCAAAGCAAAAACAACACCCAGCAGTGGATGTGACTGGTGATAGAAGCAAGGTCCGATGCTGTAAAGAGCAATACTGCATACGAACCTGGAATGTCAGGTCCATGAATCAAGGCAAATTGGAAGTGGTCAATCAAGAGATGGCAAGAGTGAACCATGACATTCTAGGGATCAGCAAACTAAAATGGACTGGAATGGGTGAATTTAACTCAGATGACCATTATATCTACTACTAGAGGCAGGAATCCCTCAGAAGAAATGGAGTAGCCATCATGGTCAACAAAGGAGTCCGAAATGCAGTATTTGGATGCGATCTCCAAAACGACATAATGGTCTCTGTTCATTTGCAAGGCAAATGATTCAATATTACAGTAATCCAAGTCTATGCCCCAGCCACTAAGGCTGAAGAAGCTGAAATAGAATGGTTCTATGAAGACCTACAAGACCTTTTCAGAACAATGATCTCCTATTCATTTTAGGGGACTGGAATGCAAAGATAGGAAGTCAAGAAACAGCTGGAGTAACAGGCAAATTTGGCCTTGGAATGTTGAATGAAGCAAGGCAGACACTAATAGAGTTTTGCCAAGAAAATGCACTGGTCATAGCAAACACCCTCTTCCAACAACACAAGAGAAGACTCCACACATGGACATCACCAAATGGTCAACACCAAAATCAGACTGATTATATTCTTTGCAGCCAAAGACGGAGAAGCTCTATACAGTCAACAAAAACAAGACCAGGAACTGACTGTGGCTCAGATCATGAACCCCTTATTGCCAAATTCAGACTTAATTTGAAGAAAGTAGGGAAAACCGCTAGAACATTCAGGTATGACCTAAAACAAATCCCTTATGATTATACAGTGGAAGTGAGAGATAGATTTAAGGGCCTAGATCTGATAGATAGAGTGCCTGATGAAGTATGGAATGAGGTTCATGACATTGTACAGGAGACAGGGATCAAGACCATCCCCATGGAAAAGAAATGCAAAAAAGCAAAATGGCTGTCTGGGGAGGCCTTACAAAGAGCTGTGAAAAGAAGAAAGGCGAAAAGCAAAGGAGCAAAGGAAAAATATAAGCATCTGAATGCAGAGTTCCAAAGTATAGCAAGAAGAGATAAGAAAGCCTTCTTAGGCGATCAATGCAAAGAAATAGAGGAAAACAACAGAATGGGAAAGACTAGAGATCTCTTCAAGAAACTTAGAGATACCAAGGGAACATCTCATGCAAAGATGGGTTCGATAAAGGACAGAAATGGTATGGACTTAACAGAAGCAGAAGATATTAAAAGGAGGTGGCAAGAATACAGAGAAGAAATGTACAAAAAAGATCTTCACGACCTGGATAATCACGATGGTGTGATCACTCATCTAGAGCCAGACATCCTGGAATGTGAAGTCAAGTGAGCCTTAGAAAGCATCACTATGAACAAAGCTAGTGGAATTGATGAAATTCCAGTGGAGTTATTTCAAATCCTGAAAGATGATGCTGTGAAAGTGTTGCACTCAATACGACAGCAAATTTGGAAAACTCAGCAGTGGCCACAGGACTGGAAAAGTCAGTTTTCATTCCAATTCCAAAGAAAGGCAATGCCAAAGAATGCTCAAACTACCACACAATTGCACTCATCTCACATGCTAGTAAAGTAATGCTCAAAATTCTCCAAGCCAGGCTTCAGCAATATGTGAACTGTGAACTCCCTGACGTTCAAGCTGGTTTTAGAAAAGGTAGAGGAACCAGAGATCAAATTGACAACATCCGCTGGATCATGGAAAAAGCAAGAGAGTTCCAGAAAAACATCTATTTCTGCTTTATTGACTATGCGAAAGGCTTTGACTGTGTGGATCACAATAAACTGTGGAAAATTTTGAGAGAGATAGGAATACTAGACCACCGAACCTGACTCTTGAGAAATCTGTATGCAGGTCATGAAGCAACAGTTAGAACTGGACATGGAACAACAGACTGGTTCCAAATAGTAAAAGGAGTACGTCAAGACTGTATATTGTCACCCTGCTTATTTAACTTCTATGCAGAGTACATCATGAGAAATGCTGGACTGGAAGAAACACAAGCTGGAATCAAGATTGCTGGAAGAATTATCAATCACCTCAGATATGCAGATGACACCACCCTTATGGCAGAAAGTGAAGAGGAGCTAAAAAGCCTCTTGATGAAAGTGAAAGAGGAGAGTGAAAAAGTTGGCTTAAAGCTCAACATTCAGAAAACGAAGATCATGGCATCTGGTCCCTTCAGTTCATGGGAAACAGATGGGGAAACAGTAGAAACAGTGTTAGACTTTATTTTTGGGGGCTCCAAAATCACTGCAGATGGTGACTGCAGCCATGAAATTAAAAGACGCTTACTCCTTGGAAGAAAGTTATGACCAATCTAGACAGTATATTCAAAAGCAGAGACATTACTTTGCCGACTAAGGTCCGTCTAGTCTAGGCTATGGGTTTTCTGTGGTCATGTATGGATGTGAGAGTTGGTCTGTGAAGAAGGCTGAGCGCTGAAGAATTGATGCTTTTGAACTGTGGTGTTGGAGAAGACTCTTGAGAGTCCTTGGACCGCAAGAAGATCCAACCAGTCCATTCTGAAGAAGATCAACCCTGGGATTTCTTTGGAAGGAATAATGCTAAATCTGAAGCTCCAGTACTTTGGCCACCTCATGCGAAGAGTTGACTCATTGGAAAAGACTCTGATGCTCAGAGGGATTGGGGGCAGGAGGAGAAGGGGACGACCCCGGATGAGATGGCTGGATGGAATCACGGACTCGATGGATGTGAATCTGAGAGCACTCCGGGAGATGGTGATGGACAGGGAGGTCTGGTGCACTGTGATTCATGGGGTCGCAAAGAGTCGGACATGACTGAGGGACTGAATTGAACTGAACTGAAGGCAATAATACAAAACAAAAATACAATATTGTACAAATAGGAATATTTTCTCTTCAGGATCTTAACATTTTTCATACAGAGTATATAATTTATTTAATGATAGATTATATTAGGCAGATATTTATTTTGCAAACTCTACAGTTACAGCTAAAAGTTAATAAGGAGCATTGGATTTAAAAAAATGGTTCAGTTCAGTTCAGTTGCTCAGTCATGTCTGACCCTTTGCAACCCCATGGACTGCAGCATGTCAGGCTTACTTGTCCAACACCAACTCCCATAGCTTACTCAGACTCATGTCCCAGTGATACGTGAGGTGACCAATTTATTGGAATTCAGCTTTAGCACCAGTCTTTCCAATGAATATTCAGGGTTGATTTCTTTCAGGATTAACCAGTTTGACCTCCTTGAAGTATAGGGGACCCTCAAAAGTTTTCTCCAACACCACAGTTTGAAAGCATCAATTCGTTGGTGCTCAGCCTTCTTTATTTTCTAACTCTCATACCCATACTTGACTACTGGAAAAACCATAGCTTTGTCAGCAAACTGATGTCTCTGATTTTTAATACATTCTCTAGGTTAGTCATAGCTTTTCTTCCAAGGGACAAACACCTTTTAATTTCATGGCTGCTCACCACTCACATCGACTTTGGTGCCCAAGAAAATATAATAGAGCTTGGTGACTATAGTTAAATAAATTTGTATATTTGAAAGTTGCTAAGAGAAATTTTAAAAAATTCACATCACAAGAAAAAAAATGCATAAATTTGGGTGGTGGTGGATATTAACTAGACATTGTGATGATTATTTAAAATATATTTATGTTGAACAGCAGAAGTTAATATAATGCTATAAGTCAAGTATACCTCAAATAATCACTTTGAATTTTAAAGGTCTTGCTTTGGGTTATGCAGATTATGCCTCAATACTATTGCTAATTTAAGCATCAAAGCCTAATGGAAATAATAATAACATTGTGTTGTTAGGCTCAAATATATCTATAAAACAAATTAATATGCATAAATATGTTCCATAAATGCTTATCCCATTATGTGTCATGCTAAGTCTTCAGTCTAAAGGTATACATGTTGCAGCATGCTATAATACCCCTTTTTCTGGTGACCAAAAGTGAGGACTGTGGCAGAGTCTGGCTTTATGCTCTTCAAATACATCTGTTTTATTGACATACAGTGAACTTCATTCCCTAACCTTCTCAGAACTACATTGGATCAGGTGATTAGTTTCTACAATGGCATATGGGTAGAAGTGATGTGTTTATTATGCATGGAGGCTCTGAATAGTGTATTTGTTTCCTTCTGTTCTGTCTGTCTTGGCGTCTCAGGTTTCTGCGTGCTGAAGATCCAGTAGGAAACTACAGAGCAGAAGTAGGAACAGCGGGACTCCTAGATGGAAACAACCAGGGTTTCTTCATCACTGACTGCAAACGTGTGCTGTAATATGATTGCAAGATGTTTCTTTATTTTGTTACACTGATATATTTGAGATATTGTCTCAAACTGTAGATTTGTTTTCAGGTGATGGTGATATTAAATTGAACAGAGAAATATTCATGTCACTATCCTAATGATAGAATTAGGGATTAGATCAGTTTACTCACATGGGTGACGGACATTCGATTTGTTCCATTCTGTAAGTAAAACTTAGTTGAAACACATCATGAGTGCAATTCTCATTTGTAAATAAGCATGACATTAAATGACATGGATAATCAATGGAACAAAATAGAAAGCCCAGAGATAAATCCACACACATATGGACACCTTATCTTTGACAAAGGAGGCAAGAATATACAATGGAGTAAAGACAATCTCTTTAACAAGTGGTGCTGGGAAAACTGGTCAACCACTTGTAAAAGAATGAAACTAGATCACTTTCTAACACCGCACACAAAAATAAACTCAAAATGGATTAAAGATCTAAATGTAAGATCAGAAACTATAAAACTCCTAGAGGAGAACATAGGCAAAACACTCTCAGACATAAATCACAGCAGGATCCTCTAGGATCCACCTCCCAGAATGCTGGAAATAAAAGCAAAAATAAACAAATGGGATCTAATTAAAATTAAAAGCTTCTGCACAACAAAGGAAAATATAAGCAAGGTGAAAAGACAGCCATCTGAATGGGAGAAAATAATAGCAAATGAAGCAACTGACAAACAACTAATCTCAAAAATATACAAGCAACTTATGCAGCTCAATTCCAGAAAAATAAACGACCCAATCAAAAAATGGGCCAAAGAACTAAATAGACATTTCTCCAAAGAAGACATACGGATGGCTAACAAACACATGAAAAGATGCTCAACATCACTCATTATTAGAGAAATGCAAATCAAAACCGCAATGAGGTACCACTTCACACCAGTCAGAATGGCTGCGATCCAAAAATCTGCAAGCAATAAATGCTGGAGAGGGTGTGGAGAAAAGGGAACCCTCCTACACTGTTGGTGGGAATGCAAACTAGTACAGCCACTATGGAGAACAGTGTGGAGATTCCTTAAAAAATTGCAAATAGAACTACCTTATGACCCAGCAATCCCACTTCTGGGCATACACACCGAGGAAACCAGAATTGAAAGAGACACATGTACCCCAATGTTCATTGCAGCACTGTTTATAATAGCCAGGACATGGAAACAACCTAGATGTCCATCAGCAGATGAATGGATAAGAAAGCTGTGGTACATATACACAATGGAGTATTACTCAGCCGTTAAAAAGAATTCATTTGAATCAGTTCTGATGAGATGGATGAAACTGGAGCCGATTATACAGAGTGAAGTAAGCCAGAAAGAAAAACACCAATACAGTATACTAACACATATATATGGAATTTAGGAAGATGGCAATGACGACCCTGTATGCAAGACAGGGAAAGAGACACAGATGTGTATAACGGACTTTTGGACTCAGAGGGAGAGGGAGAGGGTGGGATGATTTGGGAGAATGACATTCTAACATGTATACTATCATGTGAATTGAATCGCCAGTCTATGTCTGACGCAGGATGCAGCATGCTTGGGGCTGGTGCATGGGGATGACCCAGAAAGATGTTCTGGGGAGGGAGGTGGGAGGGGGGTTCATGTTTGGGAATGCATGTAAGAATTAAAGATTTTAAAATTTAAAAAATAAAAAACTAAAAATTAAAAAAAAAAATAATAAATGACATGGATACCATGTCAATCCTAAAAAACAGTACCTAGACCCACCCAATTTATTAGGAACATGCTGTAACAAAGATAAGCAAATTTAAAATACAAAAAATGATGCAGTTTTAGAAACACTGATAGTGTTTTCAAATTGTCAAAGAATCTCTAAACAGAAAGAAAAAAATGCGCTTATAAGCGGAAGTGGATATTGGCCTTGTAACCTCATTCCTGACAATTTTACCTACATACCTGCCTGGAAGCAGCTGAAATAGAAAAAACATTTTGACAGGAAAGGTTTCTTTTTGTTTTTCTGTCTTAAATAATTGTGTTTAAATGTTTATTTTTTTTAATTTAATAATTGGAGGGTAATTGCTTTACAGGATTGTGTTGGTGCTGCCGTACAACAAAGTAAATCAGTCATAAGCCTACATGTATCCCGTCTGTCTAGCCTCCCTCCCCCTCCCCACCCCCTGCAGGTTGTCACAGAGCATCAGGCTGAGCTCCCTGTGATTTATATATGTAGCAACTTCCCACTAGCTATCTGTTTTACATGTGGCAGTTTATGTCTCAATGTTAATCTCTCAGTTCGCCCCACCCTCTCCTTCCCTCGCTGTCTCCACAGGTCTGTTCTCCCTGTCTGCATCTATATTCCTGCCTTGCAAATAGGTTTTTCTGTATCAGTTTTCTCGAGCACATGTGTGTGTGTGTGTGTGTGTGTGTGTGTGTGTTAATATATGATATTTGTCTTTCTCTTTCTGACTTACTTCACTCTGCATAACAGGCTCTAGGCTATTTTTAAGGTGCCTTTCATTTTGAATCTGCTAGATACCTATGCTGATGACCGACTAGCTATCCTAACATGAATAAACCTACCTAGATTTTTGTCAGCAGATACAAAGTACTTTAATTTCACCAAAGTTAATCTAGGAACAGAGTGTTCCACTTCTGAAAAGGGATCTAACCTTCCCTGCAATGGATTGGAAGGAACAAACACACCACATTTGTGTATTAGTAAGTGACACATTTTTCTAAAGATGTGAAAGATGAGATCTGGATGAATTATGGGAATAAAATTAATGAAGGCAAATTTACAGCCATTACTAATGGTCTGAAATGCAATAAATTGAAAGTTTTAAATTAAGTGTCATTTCTCTGCTAAGTTTCTACCCCCACGGGGGGAACCTTTAAGCCAAGAAGAAGCTGCAGAAGACAAGTCATATACAGAAAAAGTAGTTTTAAAACATAAACCCAGATGATCAGCAAACAGGAGCAGTCTTCTAGAAATTAAACTGATACTCAAGAGAAAATATCCCCCAGGGTGAGCATGACTACTTCCTATTTCAGAGCAGCTGATCTTTGAAGACTACTCCAGAATGACAATGACTTCCTGACTCTAAAGATTTATCAAAGTTTACAGGGTAAAAACATCTATATTCTCATAGATAACTTCATGTAAATCCATGAGGTAAGATGATAGATGGTTTTATTTAAAATAGTTCTGAATTTGAGGTTTAAGATACAAAGGATAAAACAGAAAAATATGAAATTCTGAGACCTTTATCTGAAAATTAGTTAATATATTAACCAATGAATTTCTTAATTTTTTAATGATAAAATAAAAGTAGATATAAGTGAAATAACAATAATAATAATATTTATAATAAAATTTTCACTTAAGATAATTTTGAAACTTAATTCTAGTGGAAATAGAGAAATATGAGAGAATATTTGTTGACTCAGTTTTATTTATCAAACTATTAATGCAAAAAAACAATAGTTTGTGGGGCTGGAAGATGGGAACAGATATAGTAGATTTAATGAAATATGAAAACACACTTAGGGAACAAACATTAATGAACTGTTATGAGAATTGTCAAAGTGTTGAGTGCCTGATATGTGATTACATGAACCACAAATGAAGCAAGATAATGGGCCTGTGTGTGTGTGTGTGTGTGTGTGTGTGTTAGTCCCATTCATATGCTTTTGCTACTTGAATTCCTAAAGTAAATAATCATAGGGTTTAAGAGAAAGTTACATTTATTTGATAAAATTACAATGGAATTATATAGGACATATTTTATGCACTTGTAAGATAAGTAGATGACAATGGATCAGAGAATCACATATGTTAAGAAGAAACTATATTAAAATATCATGAAAATGAAAGTCACTCAGTCGTGTCCAACTCTTTGTGACCCCATGGCCTATACAGTCCATAGAATTCTTCAGGCTAGAATACTGGAGTGGGTAGCCTTTCCCTTCTCCAGGTGATCTTCCCAACCTGGGGATCAAACCCAGGTCTCCCACTTTGCAGGCAGATTCTTTACCAGCTGAGTCACAAGAGAAGCCCTGGAATACTGGAGTGGGCAGCTTATCCCTTCTCCAGTGGATCTTCCTGACCCGGGAATCAAACCAGGGTCTCCCGCATTGCAAGTAGATTCTTTACCAACTGAGCTAATGGGGAACCCCAAATATCATGAGGAATGGGTCATATTTATGGACTGAGTTAAAGATTAATTGATATTTGCAATGCAATGTACAATGGGTGTTAACAGGGAACGTTATTGGACCCCATGATGTAACTAATGCTTTCCATGTGTAGCATAACTGATGGATGAGGTACACAGAAGAGAACAATACAGTTACACATATTTGTTCCCCCAGTAACAAGGGATACGTTTAAGAAAGTCAGCTCTCGTTGAAGTAGAAATGGGAAGGCTTAAAATGTTTTGAGTAAGAATTAGGCAAATTTTTAAGTGAAAATCTTTGAATTGAAAGGAGATGGAATAAGTCAATAGGTACAGAAAAAGATATTGATGAACCCAAAGGAAAACAATTTCAAGCCTGTGTCATATATAATTTCACCCTTAAAACGGGTAAAATAATTTAATACTATTGCTGCACAATAAGCTCTAAATAAAAATGAGTATATCTTATTGTTTCTAGTATCATTACTGCTGCTGCCCAGTCACTTCTGTCATGTCTGACTCTTTGTAATCCCATGGGCCATAGTCGACCAGGCTTCTCTGTCCATGGAATTCTCTAGGCAAGAATATTGGAGTGGGTTGCCATGCCCTCCTCCAAGGGATCTTCCTTACCCATGGATCAAGCCCATATATCCTGTATCCCCTGTATGCCAAGCAAATTCTTTTACTGCTGAAATACCAGGGAAACCCTCTGGTATCACTACATCCAAGTATAAAAGATGAGGATTTTATTTCTCTAATTGATTTTAACTGCACATCAGTTCATTGCTGAGGTTTCAAATCTCATTTCTTAGAAACTGAGGAAGGCAAAGGCAGCAGTAATTGAAGGGATTATGTAAATAAGTTCATGAAACTAATTCAGTTAACAGAAGGGAAATGTTGGTCAAAAGCATTAATGAATTAACCATCTTGAATTTACCATATCTACAGATGGAGCACAAATTAAGAACAGAAAAATCAAACATCACTACAATGATGGAATATATCCTCTTGGGGTTTTCTGATATTCCCAATTTCCAGTGGATTCTTTTTGGGATATTTTTAGTCCTCTACCTGACCATCCTGTTGTGCAATAGTGTCATTGTACTGATAACAAGAATTGACCCTACTCTCCAGACCCCCATGTACTTTTTCCTCAACCACTTTTCCATTTTAGAAATCTGTTATGTAACTGTCACTATCCCAAGAATGCTCACGGACCTCCTGAACCAGAAAGGACACATTTCTTTCATTGCCTGTGCTACACAAATGTGTTTGGTCCTTCTGTTTGGAGGTTTAGAGTGTCTCCTCCTGGCCGTGATGGCCTACGACCGCTCCGTGGCCATTTGTAACCCTCTTCACTATTGTCTAATCATGAGCCCCCAGGTCTGTGTCCAGAGGGTCACTGCCTCCTGGGTCAGTGGAGTTCCTGTTGTAATTGGGCAAACACGGCAGGTTTTCTCTCTGCCCTTTTGTGGGTCTACCACAATTAATCATTTTTTCTGTGACCTCCGCCCAGTGTTCAAGCTTGCTTGTGGGGACACATTTGTGAACGAGATAGCAGTCTATGTAGTTGCAGTTGTGTTCATCGTGGTCCCATTTCTGTTGATTGTTGTCTCCTGTGGCAAAATCATCTCCAACGTTCTGCAATCGCGATCTGCCAGAGGGAGGGCTAAAGCCTTCTCCACTTGCTCCTCTCACCTCACAGTGGTGGTCTTATTCTACGGCACAGCCTCTACCACCTATTTACAGCCCAAACCAAATCAATCTGAAGAAACTGGGAAGCTGGTCTCGCTTTTCTACACAGTTTTGATCCCAACGTTGAATCCCAAAGATGTCACCGTAGCACTGAGAAAACTGCTAAGTAAGTTATCAACTTGACTCGAAGGCTGGAAATTATGGAAGCAATTTGTTTCTGTTCCTCATGTAAATACATCAGAAAATGTCATCTAGTATTACTTATATCTTCCTATGAAGAAGTGAAGTCTCTCAGTCATGTCCAACTCTTTGTGACCCCGTGGACTGTAGCCCACCAAGCTCCTCTCTGTCCATGGGATTCTCCAGGCAAGAGTACTGGAGAGGGTTGCCATTTACTTCTCCAGGGGATCATCCTGACCCAGGGATTGAACCCAGGTCTCCCGCATTGCAGGTAGATGCTTTAACCTCTGAGCTGATAGTTAATATCATCTCTGCCATCTCACATTATGTGAAAGGACCTTAGTGTCAAAGAGTTAAGGGTTTCTGGGTTATCAAAGTATGCATTATCTCCATGGCAATGATCTATTCTGAAGACCTATCTTTCCTTTCACTAGGAAAGGGTGAGTTGAGAGATTTCCTGAGCAATAAAATGATAGTTAACTGCTATATAACTAATGATCAGGGTCATGCCCTGTAAGAAATTTGCTTGAAACTTCCCATTCCTTCAGAAATATTCCCTGTCCTTTTCTGTACTTAGGATTGGATTTAGACGATGAGCAAACAACAACCACAACCAAGTTGGTGGGAGTAGCAGAATCTTAGTATTTTCTGG
Source organism: Ovis canadensis (assembly GCF_042477335.2). Taxonomy (NCBI): domain Eukaryota; kingdom Metazoa; phylum Chordata; class Mammalia; order Artiodactyla; family Bovidae; genus Ovis; species Ovis canadensis. The sequence goes on from NC_091259.1 coordinate 85,927,937, forward strand.
CATTTTTTCCCTTCTTTCTCTGTTTCGCAACTGTCCATATCCCTTTCAGAGTACAAACCCTGAAAGGATCCTTTGTTACCTCAATGCTGACTCTTCTCTGGTGACTCCATTTCCTCCTGCTGGTAGCTTCATGTTTTGCTTTTGTGGTGTCTCCTTAGTATTAGGAATATTGGGAATTTAAACTATAAACGGCATTGGGTTAAATGTTGATCCCTGTAAATATGTGTCAGATTATAACCTGCAAACCTGAACTTATTAGGAAAATAAAAGCCTTTGCAGATGTAATTCAGTTAAAGACTTTCAAATAAGATTATCTTAATTTAAGGGAAGGGCACTATGTCCTATGATCAGTGTTCTTAGTTTTTATAAGCGGGGAAGAGAGATTAAGTGAAGACTAGAGGTGCAGCGACACTTAGAAGAATATCACGTGAAGATGGAGGAAGCAGCCGGGAGCGGCACATGACAAAGCCAGGAAGCAAAGGAGGTCGGGGACCACCGGAAGCTGGAAGGAGGACTGTCCCTTCAGAGGAGTGACTGTCCCTTCAGAGCCTGTGGAGGGAAACCTTGCCAGCGCTGTGATTTGGGACACTGGCTTTTAAAGATGTGAGAAAGTCAACTTTTGTTACTTAAACCACCCAATTTGTGATAATTTGTTCAATAGATCTGCAAACGATCTGTGTGCAAGTGCACTGTGGAAGCAGTCATTTTAATAAGGTGTTTTTATTCTAATCATCTGGAATGAATTCTGTATCACTTAAGAACAGTGATTTTTTTTAATGTAGGATTATTTTTAACTTTAAAAACTATATCAATGAAACCTCATAAAAATATTTGCCCAAGAATGATGGCTACCTGTGCTTTTCCAAGATGTTTGTTAAAAGCTTTTTCAGTACTGCAAAAGAGAACACTAGCAAAGCAAAAGGAAGCTGATCTCATTTGGAACACAGGAGACACGGGTGCCCGTTCTGATGTGATGCTGCAGTCTCTCACGACAATGTTTTAGAGCCACACCAGTGAGAAAATCCCAAGCTTTTCAAGCATGTAAGTACATGAATACATGTATAAAACATAACTCTATTTTTGTAAAACAAAGGGAGATAGCATCCATGTATTCATATAACATTTCACATGGGCATCTTTGTAGTAGGTGTGTATACATGTCAGCAGTATCTGGATGTGTATTAGAAGAGAGAATGGGCTTCTTCACAGTGAAGGGAGTTCAGATAATGTCTGACTTATATATTTATACTTATGGAGTATGGTTTTATTACAAAGAGAATAATGTGCACGTCACAAAAATCATAAATTTTATTCAGAAAAAAAATACATATGGAAGAAAATCACTGCATATCTGCTTTTCTTATTGCCTCCTAACATTTTACAGAATATTTAGTATCTAACAGGGTAACTTTAATATCAGCCAAATAATCTTTGATATTTGAAATAAATAACACATTTTTTGTGAACTAAACAGAATCAGAATATACAATATTTGATCATTTCTTTTAAAAAAAGGACTAAGATAACTAATAGTTACACATAGAGATAAATTTAAGATTATGAAATGGTTATATATGTACATAGGCACTTTTTAATATGGATAATATATTTTTTATATTGTATAATGTATATATTTCAATATTCATTGGAAGGACTGAGCTTCAGCTGAAGCTGAAGTTCCAATACTTTGGCCACCTGATTCAAACAACCAACTCATTAGAAAAGACCCTGATGTTTGGAAAGATTGCAGGTAGAAGGAGAAGAGGGCATCAGAAGATGAGATGGCTGGATGGCATCATGGATTCTGTGGACATAAACTCAGGCGAACTCCAGAAGATGGTGAGAGACAGGGCGGCCTGGAGTAATGCAGTCCATGGGATGTGAAGAGCTGGACACAGCTGGAAGACTGAGCAACCACAACAAATACATATTTAGATAAAGCTTGAGATCAACCCCAGATTTCTTTGGAAGAAATGATGCTAAAGCTGAAGCTCCAGTACTTTGGCCACCTCATGTGAAGAGTTGACTCACTGGAAAAGACTGTGATGCTGGGAGGGACTGGGGGCAGGAGGAGAAGGGGACGACCGAGGATGAAATGGCTGGATGGCATCACCGACTCGATGGACGGGAGTCTGAGTGAACTCTGGGAGCTGGTGATGGACAGGGAGGCCTGGTGTGCTGCGATTCACGGGGTCGCAAACAGTCAGACACGACTGAGCAACTGAACTGAACTGAACTGATGCAAAAGTAGAAAAATGACTGATTTCACGCTCTGCACAGAGAGAACAGGAAACACACACACAACCCAGAAGTGTATCTCACTTCAGCGATAGCATTAGTCCTCTGTGGATTTTTCTGTATTCCCAGTGTCTGAATGTTTCTTTTTGTGACATTTTCTTTTTTATGTGATTATCCTGGTGAGAAGCAACATCAATATTCCCATAATCAGAGTTGACCAGGCTCTCAAATTCCCATGTGTATTTTCCTCAGTTAACTTTTCCTTCCTGGAAATCTGTTATGTATCTGTCTCTCTTTCTAGAATATCCATAAACCTTCAATCAGAATGTATATATATATATATATATATATATATATATATATGCATATATACCGCATGCACTACAAAGTTATCTTTTATTTCTGTTCCTGGCCACATAGAATGCTTGGTCTTGACAGTTATGACCCGTGACTGCCATGTGGCCAACTGTAACTTTCACAACTTCCTCTAGTTATAAACCAGGAGCTCTGGATTCCACTAGTGACTCTTGCTCTTGAATCAGTGGTGTTGCCGTCAGGATAAGGCAGACTTGCCAGCTTTTCCCTCTGTCCTGTTTTGGATCGCCCTACGAGCTGGGCTGTGGCGATGCGTTTCTGAATGAGGTGTCACTGCCTATGGTTGTGCCATTAGGATACTGTTGGTCATGATCCCTCTTCAGCTGATACCTGGTTCCTACAGCAAAATCACTTCTCCATCCCATGTTTGCCATCAGCAATGGAATGAGCCAACGTTTTCTCCACCTGTTCACCTCACAACATACGTGTGTGCTAAGTTGCTTCGGTATTGTCTGACTCTCTGCAACTTTGTAGACCATAGCCCACCAGGCTCCTCTGTCCATGGGATTCTCCAGGCAAGAACCCTGGAATGGGTTGCTGTGCCCTTCTCCCAGGGATCTTCCCTACGCAGGGGTCGAACCTGCGTCTCTTATGTCTCCTGCCTTGGCAGGTAGGTTCTTTACCATTGGCGCCACCTGGGAAGCCCCATAGTTGTGCCTTTATTTTGTAAACCCAGAACCATTACATATTCATGACATGATTCCAAATATTTTTACAGGAAAGATCTTTCCTCTCTTCTTTCTAAACCATGTTACCCTGATGTTTAATCCCATTATATATACTCTGAGGAATAAGGCTGTCATGGTAGCCTTGAGAAAATGACTGCCTTAATGTTTAAAGTCTTAGCCACTGCTTTGAGCTAGTGATCTTTTCCCCCACTTAGTTCTGCTGTTGTCTTAATCAGACATTATATGGAATTTTGCTTCCTGCATTAGTATAAATTGATTGTCCTCGTGATCCTGCCATTTTATGCTTGACTTTGTGATATCAGGATTATCTCCCTAGTGTTTGTATTTATAAGAAATAAATTTTTTTCCTGATCTCACATTTAATGGACTAGTCTCTGTCAGGAAAAATTCACTGCTTATTTGATTTGTTGTTGTTCAGTCGGTAATTCATGTCCGACTCTTTGTGTCTTCATGGACCATATAGCATGTCAGGCTCCTCAGTCCTCCACTATGTCTTGGAATTTGCTCAGATTCATGTCCACTGAGTCAGCGACACTATTAATATCCAACCATCTCATCCTCTGCTGTCTCCTTCTCCTTTTTGCCTTCATCTTTACTAACATCAGGGTCTTTTACATTGAGTTGGCTCTGTGCATCAGGTGGCAAAAGTACAAGAACAATATAGTATATTTTATCTCGCAGTTGGCCTCCCAATATTTTTATCCAAAATTCATAATGTATATCCTAGGTTTTCTCCCTCTATATTGTTATAATTTACTTAAAACCAAAAGATTTCAGCTAGCAAAGATTACTGCATATGGAAAGCTTTAGAGAATACTTGTTGATTGACTATAGAACATGGGCACACTTAAATAAGCAAAAGTTCATACAGCAGAAAATGTGGAAAAGAAAGCTGTGGTACATATACACAATGGAGTATTACTCAGCCGTTAAAAAGAATTCATTTGAATCAGTTCTGATGAGATGGATGAAACTGGAGCTGATTATACAGAGTGAAGTAAGCCAGAAATAAAAACACCAATAAAGTATATTAACACATATATATGGAATTTAGAAAGATGGCAATGACGACGCTGTATGCAAGACAGCAAAAAAGACGCAGATGTGTATAACGGACTTTTGGACTCAGAGGGAGAGGGAGAGGGTGGGATGATTTGGGAGAATGGCATTCTAACATGTATACTATCATGTAAGAATCGAATTGCCAGTCTATGTCTGACGCAGGATACAGCATGCTTGGGGCTGGTGCATGGGGATGACCCAGAGAGGTGTTCTGGGGAGGGAGGTGGGAGGGGGGTTCATGTTTGGGAACGCATGTAAGAATTAAAGATTTTAAAATTAAAAAAAATAAAAATAAAAAAATTATATGAATTAAATATATATATATAGGTACAAAAAAGAGAGCTTGACCCACACTTCACAAAGTTTATTTTAAAATATAATCTCAGATAATTTGTAAACATAAGTAAAAATGCATAACAAGTCTTTTTCAAGATAATGTTTATTAACTTCATGATGTTGGTGCAAGAAAAGTGATTTTGACAAAATTATTAGTCATAATGTAAACATTAATTGGTTGAATTTCCTGGACTAAGTAATGCTGCTTGGGGAGGGAGGATGGAGGAGGGTTCAGGATGGGAAACACATGTATCCCTGTGGTGGATTCATGTTGCTGTATGGCAAAACCAATACAATCTTATAAAGTAATTAGCCTCCAATTAAAATAAATAAATTTATATTTAAAAAAATAAGAAATGCTGCTATTCAGAGTAAAATTTTTTAATATAAAATGTTTAAATACACTATCGTTAAAGTGAAAGTGAAGTCGCTCAGTCATGTCCTACTCTTTGCGACCCGTGGACTCTAGCCCACCAAGCTCCCACCAAGCTCCTCTGTCCATGAGATTCTCCAGGCAAGAACACTGGAGTGGGTTGCCATTTCCTTCTCCAGGGGATCTTCCCGACCCAGGGATCGAACCCAGGTCTCCCACATTGCAGGCAGATGCTTTAACCTCTGCACCACCAGGGAAGCCCTTAAATACAAGAATACAGTCTCTCAGAAAACCTCCTATCGAGACACAGAACTTCAGATCCAAGTACTAACATCAAAGATTTCAAGGGAGGAAAGGAAGCCAGGTTGAAAGAAGGGGGCAAGTGGGGTGGCCTTACAGAGGTCTCCAGCCACCTACAGATACTCAGGCATTATGGTACTTTTCCCTGGGCCTCCAGGGAAGGGAGGACTGGAACTCAGCCCTACCAGAAGTCAAACCAGACCAGAACCAGAATTTGAGTTCTCTGCCAAGAGGAGGTGATCATTCTCCGATTCTCAGCTCAGGATGAGGGCCCTTTGACCAGATTCCTGCGTCCAGGACCAGGGGACTAGAAAAACTGGGAAGGATAGGAAGGGTTAAGAAGAAGAAAGAGAGAGGGAATGGGAGAGAGGTCAATAAAGTCTCTTGTTCCTTACCGGTCGGGGCACTCTGGCCAGTTGTCCGCATCAGGAGGAGACCAGGGACAAAAGGGTCCCAGTTGCAGCCCCTGGGCCGGGTCTATTGACAGGCAAGCTGGCCCCTGAGTACCCCAAGAGGTCAGGATGTCAGTCTCAGCAAAGAAGAGTCCCTCCTGAGTCGCCATTTGTTGCAGGAAGGCGGACCCCTTCCAGGGCCCAAAACTGGGCTCTTGTCTAACACTCGGAAATGAATTGTCCGAGGAGCCACATGTGCTGACAAAGCAAGAGATTTGATTGGGAAAGCAGGCTGTGGGCATCCGGGTGGAGAGCAGTAGGGTAAGGAAACCCAGGAGAACTGCTCTTATCATTAAAGGAGTGCTCTAAATCAAAGGCATAGAAAATTCAGGAGAAAAATTGACAACAGACTTAAAGATGCATTTCAAAAGAGAATAATCTAAATGCCCAGAAAAATAAGCAAATAACTCATTAGTAACTGGTAAATGCAAATTAAAACCAGATTAAAACCAAATGAAATCTATGACACATTCATTACAAGGATGAAATAAAACAAACAAAAAGACTCACTCTATCACATATGTAAAGGGTGTGGAGGAATGAAAGCTCTCCCCTGATGCTGCTGTATGAATTGTACACTATATTAGCACACAGCTTGCCTTCATCAAGAAAATCTTACCCTTAGCCATGTTCCAGAGGAAATGTGTGCACACGTGTGCCAAGGGACATATCTGAGAATGTTCATTTCCCATCATTCATAATGTCAAATTTTTGTCAAACTAGAATTGTATGTAATTATGATAATTTCACACAGAGGAAAACCAAGAAGTTATAGAAATGAATAAAATGTAATTACATGCAACATGTATTAAGCATATTTTTAAGCAAACCAAATCATAATCAAACTGTACATATCCCTTTTGTTAAGCTAAAAAGCCATATTTAGAACACCATGTATCATATGTATATACATAATTCCCTCTATTTCTTAAATTTTACTTAATGAGCACATTCTATCATGGAAAAAAGCATAATACTCTTTCTTATTTTCGGCTATGCTTCTATTTTTTTCTGAGACTAATTCAAAAAAATGAATTAGCTTTTATCATAAAAAAGTAGTAATCAAGCACCAAAAATATGTTTCAAGACTGATGATGCCACTGAATTGCTTTGAAAAATAAATCAACATCTTTATAAAAGGACATACTTAAAGCCAAGTTTAATTTTCCAATCTCTAAAACAACAACACCGAAAAATAACTTTCATTTGTGGTTAAGAGGCACTGGGTCACAACAAGCCAGTCTAGTTTCAAGCACTAGAAATTTTTGATAAATAATTGAATATATTTTGAAGGTCTCATATAACCATGGGAGAAAAAAGAATAGATGACAATATCAAAATCAAGGCTCATTAAATCATAAAATATTCACACATTTTCAAGCCACAAATTTGTTGCAGTGTTACTACATATCTTAGTATGTGCGCATGCTTACTGATTAATTCAAAGGGTGAGCAGAATTGTGATATTAGTTGATTGGATATTCCTCTCCACACATACACAGTGCATAGGAAAATGTCTCAGATTTTTTAATACCTTATCATTGTTCAGATTACAATTTTTTTCTTTTTTTACAAATGGAGCTGTTGTCTGTATGTTGAAAGAATAATTTTCTTCTGTGAATTGGTAGTTCATCTGTTTTACTCATTTTTTTAGTTTATACTTTGGACTTTTCCTCTGTATTAAAGAAGGAGCCAAGATCACTTTATTTGAAATCAGTTGTAGCAAGCTTTTCTGTTATATTAATTATATTTGATATTTAATGGAGCTTGCTTCTTTTTAGCATCTAGAATCATCTATTTTTACACAGTGTGTGTGTGTGTGTGTGTGTGTCCTGCATTCTAAATTTTAATGAGTTAAACTTTCCTTACTCCAAAATTATAAAACCCATTTCTTAGAATACTTCAATCATTTCACTCTAAAATGTATCATTTGGAGTTTATTCTCCTGTGGGATAGTTATCAAAAATACATATACTGGTTTTTTTTTTCTTTCTTTTTCTTTCTTCCCCTCTATGGGTGCCCAGTTGTCTGAATGACAGTTATTTTAAAAGTCCATTCCTTACCAATTTGGTAGGCTATTTTTAGTCAATGGCAACTTTTCATGTATATTTGAGCCTTTTCTGGAATTTCTATTCTATTCCAGCAGAAGGCTTCTTTATTTATGCATGATACTGCACTGAGCTGTGCTCAGTTGCTCAGCTGTGTTGGACTCTTTGTGACCCCATGGACGATAGCCCTCCGGGCTCCCCTGACCTCTCCTCACTGGGTAGGCAGATTCTTCGCCACTGAGCCATCCTGGAAGCCCATGCATAATACTGCACTCTGCTGATCAACAGATAACTCCTTTCCAGCACTTGCTATTTCTTGGATGAGTCCCGGCAGGAGCTCAGGCCTGGCTGGCCTCTCCCTTTCTGTCCTTTATCACATCTGGTCCCCATGTAAAGCCTGCCCCACCACCCACTACTCATGATCTTTGCCACAAGGCTCCTGATACTTTTTAATTAACTTTCCAAATCACTCCCACTGTCACATTATTCTATGTGCTCCCTCTCTTGTAAATATTTTCTCTTCCTAATCATAGACCTTGAGAAATCACTATTTACTAGGGAACAATATCCAATTTGGGGGGGTCATGAGAAACTGACTGTAAGCCAAGATTTTTAAACAATCTTTATGTTGGAGAAATTTCTCCACATTTGAAACGTATAACTCACAAAATTTTTGCTTAGCATCTTTCCCATAATCTCAGCTGGACTTATTCCAGATTGTCTTTTTATTGTAACTAGAGGCTGAAAGTATTCACATCTTGAAGATGTAAAATAAATTTGGGGAAAATTGGTGGTAGGCTGCAAAAGAGAGGAAGAATTTTCTCCTACAACAATTAACCTTGGGTTAAATTTTTAAATTTTGATGTATGTTTAATACATTCATCAGCTAAATCTCAGGTTGCTTAAGAAGTCAATAACACACTAATTTTGCACATAAAAATATTTGCCATCAGAATATGTATTAAAACTACTAACCAGATCTGTCCTCTAACTGGGAACCAAGGAATATATCATACAGAGGCTCTGCATAATGCATTCATAACAGTTAAGGTAAGAATTGGACCCGTGTCTATTTGATCGACCCAAATAATATTTGTGTGTGTGTGTGTGTGTGTGTTTGTGTGTATGTGTGTGTGTTCAGCTGTATCTGACTCTGTAGCCCACCAGACTCCTCTGTCCATGTAATTCTCCAGGCAAGGATTCTAGAGTGGGTTGCTATTTCCTACTCCACGTGAGTTTCATGAGCCAGGGATCAAACCTGTGTCTCTTGTATCTCCTGCATTGGCCTCTTTGCATTGGCCTCTTGTATCTCTTGCATTGACAGGCCAATTGTTTACTAACCCTACTGCCTGGGAAGCCCACAAATAATAATACTTAGCACCCTGTTCACATCTGAGAAATAAAATGCACTGTGTCCTCTACTCCCTAGAGAAGCTGAAGAAAAAAATATTCTGAGTAGAGTGAGAGCTTTCTGGGGAAAATTTTTTTTTAAAAATACAACAAATCAGAGAATTCAAAAAGTGATGATTTTAATTAGAAATTTAAATGTCCCAGGTGGCAGTGATCCCTTGGGTAGAGATAACTACTTTTATTTAAGAGTACTTTATCTTTAGAAAGAACAGAATATTTAAAGGCCAGTTGAATACTTTGATGAAACAAGTAATTCCACTTCCAGTAAATATTTTCTCTAGTGAGGAAAATCAGCAATATTTCAAGTAAGAAAGGTAAATATGAAAATGATAGTAAGGCTTACTTCTTATTTTAAATTTAAAATGGATCATGTACACAGGTTTTTAATGTGTAAATTATTAATTTTACACATGGTAGCAAATGTTTTTGTTCATTAAAGCAACTTCTATATATTTCTTATTCTATTAAATACAATTTACAATCAAATAATTATAATAAATAATGGTATTAAGTCACTTCGAAATGCCAAAAAATGTAATAGCTTAAGTCTAGGTATAGATATTATTAAAGAAAACTTCATTTGAACCCACATATTGTAACAAAAAAGGTTACATATGTCTATTCAGTTTGATATTATAATAAGAGATTTAAAATAAAGTAATACATAAAGTTTTAACCATTGGAAGTCAAAGAACAATTATTTTGAAAAAAATTATAGAATTCAGAACTTATAAAATAATAAAGATAGCTTTAGTTTCAACAGTGTTTTAAAATTATTTTCAAGGATTGAGTTACCAATTTTTATCAAATATACAAACATCCTTGAAGTATATCTTGTTTTACTCCTGAGAAATTCAAACTCAAATCTTACCTATTTCATGTTATACAAGATTTCATCACCAAAATGTCACATCTGTACAATTAGAAATTATATTTTATAGAGCACTGGAAATAAGTTTATGCAGGTAATGAGTGAAATGCTAAATGCTTTTGTTCATAAAAATGATAAAGATTGCAATTCTATTCTTTTGTGTATTAATTTTTCCTCTCTTTTAAGTTGACAATTTTAAATTAAAAGTGTCTCTTCCTTCACTCAATTTCAGAATCAAATTATAAACAATATATTAAGTAAACAAGCATTTTCTAAGATCTATATTGCTTCTAAGCAGGAAAACTAGAGCTACTTTCCTAGTTCTCAGTCCTTAGATCCTAGATCATGAAACAGTGGGAAAGAAAAGCGGTGTATGAAAGGAATGAGCCAAATTGCTACACTACGTGCTACAAAGTCATGTGTGCTCTGCTTATTAGATCTACAGAGTGGAGGTGATAATATTAAATTACTGGCAGAAAATCCATGGAGAATTCACATCTAAAAGTCTGGGGTTTTTATAACACTGTGATGATTGCTTTAATATCTTATTTCATTCCCACATTAACTGTGTGATGCCAAGCCAAGGTAAATTAGAGAGCAGTTTTCCATACTGTTAAAGCAGAGAGTGAAATTTAGAAGAATAAAATTTAGCTTTTAATAAAAACAATAATAGCTAGCTTTCAAATAGACTTTCTATGAATGCCAAAACAACTTCAAGTTGCTTTATTGTATCCAATGAATTAATTCATGTAGCAATCCTAACTGTTGGCACAACTGTTAACTCAGTTTTGCAACCAAGTGAACTACGGCACAGGAAGTTTAAGCAATCCGCATTGTCACCCAGCTGGCAGGTGAAGCCATAACTCAATTGCAGACCATCTTGTCAGGACTGTATTTTTTGTCCATGACACTATATTTAGATTATGCTTGCAGGGAAAAACTTGAAACATAAAGGGTTGGGAAATGAGAAGCAGGGCTGGGACTCATGTTGAGTCAAGTGATGCCTGGAGTGTAATATTTAAGGAGGCAGTGATTTTAACAATGGTGCAATGCAGAATCAGTCCTGAAACTGAGTGTGTGCTCTTAGATTCTGTACTAGAGGAGTCTGATTCCTTGTTTAGGTAAGACCGTACCCTACTCTGATGAAAGGAAAAAGTGGGAAAAAGTAATCATCAATGAGTAACTCAATAACTCTACCAAAAACAGTTTTTCTAAGGAGTGTGGTACAACCCTGGCAACTAAAGATCTAAGAACATTATACCATATTAATAATTATAATTATAGGACCATGACTTATACATATTAAAAGTGGTGGGTAATTTTATCAATAACATCATATTTAATTATTTCAAATAAGAAAGCAAACAGAAAATTTAAACAATTACTTAATATAACAGATGATAAATAATGGAGTTAGGATTCAGACTTAAGTATGATTTAAAAAATAGGCACTGATTTGCAATCACAAAATCAATGTGCAAATGAGCAATGTATCCATCATTGCTAAATCTCAATATGCTAGCTCAAGAAAAGTGAGTTTAGAAACTGTTATCTGAATTATTATTATTATTGTTATTTGAGGAACAACAAAGATATCAGAGATACACACAGAACATGGGGTAAAGCATAACAAAAATTACCTTACACAGCTAGTGAACACATTCCAGGTGACCCCTCTTTTCCCAAAGTGATCCTCTTAATTGCTTCTCTCTATGTCTATTCCCACACAACTTTTCCAGAATAAAACCCTCTGATAGCCCCCACATATCATCTTACTGAAATATATGTATTTTATTCCCCTATGCACAATACAATAAAATATTCTCTCATATTTTTTGTAAACTGTCTAAAAATGTGAATTGTATATAAGAACAAGTATGATCAAGATCCTCAAGTGATGGGAGGGAAATAAAGAGTTGAAATATGTAGCTGAAAATATATAAGCAAGATAATTTCTGTTATATTAATAGTTCTACTGAAGTATGTAAAGTCATAGAGAAATACAATAAAATTGTCAAAAAATGTAAATATTTGAGGGAATTCCCTAGCAGTCCAATGATTAGGACTCTGTACTTTCACTGCTGTGAGTCTGAGGTTCAATCTCTGGTTGGGGTATTAAGATCCCACAAACTGTGAAACATGGCCGCAAAATAATGTAAGTATTTCAGACTGAGATCACATCGCAACACTGTGGGTCTATCTTCAATAACTATCAGTTTGTCCAGTGTCTGTGCTGATCAGGGCATTTGGGCTTCCCTGGTGGCTCAGATGATAAAGAATCCTCCTGCAATGTGGGAGACCTGGGTTTGATCCCTAGGTTGGGAGGATCCTCTGGAGAAGGGAATGACAACCCACTCCGGTATTCTTGCCTAGGAAATCTCATGGACAGAGGAGTTTGATGGGCTACAATCCATGGGATCAGAGAGTCAGACACGACTGAACAACTAACCCTCTTAAATTTTTTGACTTTGGACTGTATTCGGAAAGAATGCCTTAAAAGATATTTCAACGGAGAGTGTACGGTGATAACACATGGATTATAAACTGAGAAAGGGGAAAGAAGAAATAATACAATTCTTAAATTAGAAACAATTGCACTGATCATGAAAATCAACCTGGATATCCTGATACAATTTATAAAACAGGCACTGATCCCTGATGGTAAAAATAAAAAACAGGTAATACATTTACCCTTTCTCACAGATGGAACACCAAGAAAAAGGACCAGAAGGTAATCTCACTAAACTGATGGAGTTTGTTCTCCTGGACTTTGCTGATGTTCCTCATCTCCAGGGGTTTTTATTTGGACTGTTCTTACTCATCTATATAATTATCTTGATGGGCAATGGCATCATATTTCTGATAACAAAACTAGACTCTGGTCTCCAGACCCCCATGTATTTTTTCCTTGGCAATTTTTCCCTTTTGGAAATCTGCTATGTGTCTGTTACACTCCCCAGAATGCTCACGAGTCTTTGGACACAAAGAAGAAAGATTTCTCTAGTTGCTTGTGCCACACAAATGTGCTTCATTCTTATACTTGGGGCCACTGAGTGCTTCCTTCTGGCCGTGATGGCCTATGATCGCTATGTGGCCATCTGTAGCCCTCTGCACTATCCTCTAGTCATGAACTACAAGGTGTGTATCCAGCTAGTGGCTGGCTCCTGGATCAGTGGAATCCCAGTCCAAATAGGCCAGACAGGCCAGATTTTCTCTCTGCCCTTCTGTGGTTCTAACCTCATCAATCACTTCTTCTGTGACATCCCTCCCATACTCAAGCTGGCCTGTGGGGACACTTCTCTGAATGAAATGTTGGTCTTCACAGTTGCTGCGCTGTTTGTTTTGGCTCCATGTCTGTTGATACTTGTCTCTTATGGCAAAATCATCTCCACAATCCTTAAGTTGCCATCAGCCACAAGTCGGGGCAAAGCCTTTTCCACCTGCTCCTCTCATCTTATGGTTGCGGCATTGTTCTTCGGATCAGGCCTTGTCACATATTTAAGACCCAAGACCCAAGGCTCAGCAGGAACTGACAAAGTGCTTTCTCTCTTCTACACGATTGTGACGCCTGTGTTTAACCCCATGATATACAGTCTAAGGAACAAGGATGTCATGATGGCACTGAGAAAATGGCCATGCAAATACCTTAGTTCCTTGAAAAAGTGACCTGTATTTCAGAACTTGATTTCTTATATATGTGTTATAAATTTTCAATAGATATCTATCTTAAACTCAATTTATCTGTCTATAAAGTGGTAGTTATTACCAAAATAAAAATTACTTGTGACACAGAAACCTTTCTGTCTCCAGTTATACAGTTGTGTATGGGTCAACAAATAGCAAATCATTTGCTTGGGAATTCTCTAACCTTATTGTGAAATGTTCTCTTGTAGTAAGAACTTTAGACAAGAATTGCTACAATAGGCCCAGTTGTAATACAGACTCAGTTATATCACTTATTGGAAAGCATAGTATTCAGTTCCATAGAGTTGTTACACAAATTTTTTAAACCAAGTTAGTAATGGGCATTAATTAAAATATCACGTATAGTTTGGCCTAGCAGCTATTCTACAGAGAAATAATGTCTTCGAGTGAAAAGTACCTCTCTTTTGGAATGTAGTTTAATAAATGATGTTTTACAATGATATTAGCAATTATTAGGCATCATTTATGTGTATATCAGCTTAAATTCATAATGTGATTTGTTGAGTGGGTAAAACAAAATATATTATTGAAATCTTTACATTGAATAATGAGCTTGGAAAAAGTGATGGGAATATTCATAAGTCATGGGTTTTTAATATATTTTCCTAGAGATTATAATGGAGATAGGAAAGTTAGGGGAAAAGGGAAAGGATTTAAATTTTTATAAAAGTAAGTATCTACTATAAAAGCACAAGTATTGTACACATTAAACCTTGCAAATATACACATGTTAGAAACTGTCAATACTAAAGTAATCATCGTTGTTAATTATGGAAATCACAGAGTAAATCATTCTATTTTTCCCTTTGTTTTATTGAAATTCTGCACTGTATTACATGCTGCTGCTGCTGCTGCTGCTGCTGCTAAGTCACTTCAGTCATGTTCGACTCTGTGCGACCCCATAGAAGGCAGCCCACTAGGCTCCTCAGTCTCTGGGATTCTCCAGGCAAGAACACTGGAGTGAGTTGCCATTTCCTTCCCCAATGCATGAAAGTGAAAAGTGAAAGTGAAGTCGCTCAGTCATGTCGACTCTTAGCGACCCCGTGGACTGCAGCCTACCAGGCTCCTCCATCCATGGGATTTACAATAAGCTTGTGCTATTCAGGTAATCAAAATAACAAACAATATATTTGCATTCATTCTGGACAAGGAAAATCACAATTATTAGTTGTGTGTGCTATTTCTGTATTTACATATTTTTCAAACTTCCATGTATATGTAATAGTCCTTTATACAGACAAGCAACAGATCACAGAAATATGACCTGTCACCATTACTCAAAGTTAAAAAATATGATGAAGCTTGAATCATTGCTTTTAAAGTTTATTCTCATAAAAATAAATGTCAGTTTTGTCACACTTATATGGAGCTGGCTATTTCCAGATGGACAGGGAGGTGCAGTACCACATTCTCCTTGGGAGAAAACAACTAGATGACGTGTGACCAATTCTGATAATAAAGTGAAGAAGGAAAAACCAACTGTTATTGAGAACCAAGCAAACAATGAATCACCAAGATTCTCAGATAATTACAGCCGTCATAACCTAGTAAAATCTAATGGAAACAATTGAATCCAGGGGAGGTTAAAAGAAAGAGAACTATAATAACAGCAACAACAAAATTCCAGGAAAATTCCTAGGCAGAATTTGGATAAATCCTGAAACTATCATATGTTGAAAAGATTGAGACAGAAATTAAGAAATCCTCTCTTTTTTCTCTCCCTCCTGCCTAATTAAAAAAAAAAATTTTTTTGGAGAGAAGAGATAACTAATGGAGGGGCAACATTTAAAAATATTGATATATTGAGCAGATATGACTGGATCTCTCTCCTTTGTAGAGAAAGGGCAATAAGAGTGATATCTTGGGGCATTTGACTTGTTTGGGTAGATACTGAAGTTTCACAAGCTAAAAATGTCAGTGGACAGCTTCAAAAATTATCTTCACTTTGGCTTGGCAACTAACAAACCATATCTAAACTAGTTACCACATTCAGTGGTAATAAGTTGCCAAAAATCTGTATCTTTATCACTTGTTTTTCAAACAAAATGAATGTGTGCAAATACCACCAGTGCTTTGTAAATTATAAATATCTTTATCAGCACAATAATCTTTCATTACTACTTTGCATCGTACTATTCCCAGAACAAGTCACTTATAATTCTGAGAAACTAAGCACACACAATTTTATTATTTAGAAACACTAAAACAGATACTCATTTATGTAAGTATGCATGCTTGTCTGTGTGTGTCTGTGTGTGTACCTTAGGAGAATATTGCTCTTGTGGACTGAAGTCAACTGACAAGGAAGAGTGGGAAGGTCAATAATATGTGCAAAGTCTTTCCGAGATTAATAGCCTGATTCGGGGAAAGTGAAAAGTGAATATGCCTCATTGTGCATCTGGATTGTATTAATAGCTTGGATTCTCTGCTGGAAAAGAATATTCAGGAAACAATGGAAAACATCTTCTCTTTCTTTCCTTCTTTTAAAGGTATCTGTGTATTTATATTTATATAGGTATCATATGTATAATTGCTCCTTGGAATACTGTTTTGCTATATGTAACCTTTATATCGATAAACTATTTCTTTAGCTGTGACATGAAAGCATGTAAGCTTAGTTCACTATCATATAATTAGTACAGAGAACATATATGGAAATAGAATAATAGAATGCGAAGATAAAGAGAAGTGAACATATGGTCTAAGGGAAAAGTTGGAAAAAAATATAAATTATGAAACAAACTTCTAGAGAGATGTTGAAATTTCAAAAAGGAAGATGATTGAGCTTTACCATAATAAGCTTTACACACAAAAGATATACATATTTATGTCTGTGCATTTATATTTTGTGTTTAAAGCATTTAGATAGATGATAGATACACAGATAAAAAGAGCTTGTGTATGTGCATGCAATAACACAGATGCAAAGGTTTCTAGGTGGATTCATTGAACTAATTATAGTCATCATGCTTAAGTTTGTCATATACGGCCTTCCCCAGTGGCTGACTGAAGAATCTGACTGAACTGCAGGAGCTGCAGGAGACGTGGGTTGATCCCTGGATTGGGAAGATATCTTGGAGAAGGGCATGGCAACCCATTCCAGTATTCTTGCCAGGAAAATCCCACAGATAGAGGGGCCTGGCTATGTACAGTACATAGGGTGGCACAACCAGACACAACTGAAGTGACTTAGCATGCACACACAAGATTGTTATTTATTTATTTATATATTTTTGTTGTTGTTGTTGTTGTTGCTATTCAGTCGCTCAGTTGTGCCCGACTTTTTGTGAGTCTACAGACTGCAGCACGCCAGGTTTCCCTGTCTTTCACCGTCTCCTGGAGCTTGTTCAAACTCATGTCCATAGAATCGGTGATGCCATCCAACCATCTCATCCTCTGTCGTACCCTTGTCGCCCTGCCTTCAATCTTTCCCAGCATCGGCTCTTCGCATCAGGTGGCCAAAGTATTGGAGCTTTAGCTTCAGCATCAGTCCCTCCAATGAATATTCAGGACTGATTTCCTTTAGGATTGACTGGTTTGATCTTCTTGCAGTCCAAGGGACTCTCAAGAGTCTTCTCCAACACCCCAGTTTAAAAGCATCAATTCTTTGGCACTCAGCCTTCCTTATAAAATGTGTCTTTGAGGGTCATTATTCTGTGACAGCCAACATACTTGACAAAACAGAGAATCAATTAATAACTGCCTCATATATTGGATTTCCATACTGAAAGTATATGTAAACATTAGCAAACCACTGAATATTTAGAAGAAATGGAGTAGCCATCATAGTCAACAAAAGAGTCCGAAATCCAGTACTTGGATGCAATCTCAAAAATGACAGAATGATCTCTGTTCATTTCCAAGGCAAACCATTCAATATCATGGTAATCCAAGTCTATGCCCTGAACAATAATGCCGAAGAAGCTGAATTTGAACGGTTCTAAGAAGAACTACAAGACCTTCTAGAACTAACACCCAAAAAAGATGCCCTTTTCATTATGCAGGACTGGAATGCAAAAGTAGGAAGTCAAGAAACACCTGGAGTAACAGGCAAATTTGGCCTTGGAGTACAGAATGAAGCAAGGCAAAGGCTAATAGAGTTTTGCCAAGAGAATGCACTGGTCATAGCCAACACCCTCTTCCAACAACACAGGAGAAAACTCTACATATGGACATCACCAGATGGTCAACACTGAAATCAGATTGATTATATTCTTTGCAGCCAAAGATGGAGAAGCTCTATACAGTCAGCAAAAACAAGACTGGGAGATGACTGTGGCTCAGATCATGAGCTCCTTATTGCCAAATTCAGACTTAAACTGAAGAAAGTAGGGAAAACCACTAGACCATTCAGGTATGACCTAAATCAAATCCCTTATGACTATACAGTGGAAGTGAGAAATAGATTTAAGGGACTAGATCTGACAGAGTGCCTGATGAACTACGGATGGAGGTTCGTGACATTGTACAGGAGACAGGAATCAAGACCATCCCCAAGAAAAAGAAATGCAAAAAAGCAAAATGGCTGTCTGGGGAGACCTTACAAATAGCTGTGAAAAGAAGAGAAGTGAAAAGCAAAGGAGAAATGGAAAGATATACCCATTTGAATGCAGAATTCCAAAGAATAGCAAGGAGAGATAAGAATGGGGAACACGTGTACACCCATGTCAGATTCATGCTGATGTATGGCAAAACCAACACAATACTGTAAAGTAATTAGCCTCCAATTAAAATAAATTTAAATTAAAACTAAAGGAAGACTTCCTCAGTGATCAATGCAAAGAAATAGAGGAAAACAATAGAATGGGAAAGACTAGAGATCTCTTCAAGAAAATTAGAGATATATTTTCTTAAAAATATATTTAATATTAATGAAGAATACACTTCACTACACTTTCACAGGTCTTATTAGTAATAGGTTTTGTTTCTTTAGGGAACTGGAAAAATAAGAGGACATGAAATCCTGTTTATACATAAGGAAACAAATTCAAAAAGTGAAATAATGGTACTTCAGATTGAATCATTCCCACAGATGAGATATGAAGAGATGGAAGCAGAAGACAGCACATGCACAGTCATACAATTTGTTCTCCTGGGGTCTTCTGACCTTCCAAACCTCCAAGGGTTACCCCTTGGAGTGTTCTCCATAATTTACATCACTATTTTAGCTGGAAATAGTCTCTTAATAATAACTTGGCTTGACCCAGTTCTGCAGAAACCCATGTATTTTTTTCTTGGCAAATTTTTCCTCCCTGGAAATGTGTTACATGTCTGTCCCCCTTCCTAGGATTCTGGTGAACCTTTGGACTCAGGACAGAAGCATTTCTATGCTGGCCTGTCTGCCCAAATGTGCTTCTTCCTTAGCCTCAGAACCACTGAGTGCCTCCTCCTGGCGGTGATGGCCTATGACCGCTGTGTGGCCATCTGTGACCCTCTGCACTATCCCCTGGTCATGACCCCAAAGACGTGCCTCCAGCTGGCTGTGGGCTCCTGGGTCAGTGGAATCCCAGTGCAGATAGGGCAAACGTGCTGGATTTTCACTCTGCATTTCTGTCGTTCGAGCCAGATTAACCACTTCTGTGACGCACCCCGCATTGTGAAGCTGGCCTGCGGAGACACTTTTGCACACGAGCTGTCAGTCTAGGCAGTGGTTCTGCTGGTTGCTATGGTGCCTTTCATGTTAATACTTGCCTCTTGCAGTAGCATCATCTGCACTATTCTGAGGCTGCCAACAGCCACAAGAGCCAAAGCCTTCTCCACACGCTCTTATCACTTGTTTGTTGTGCTTTCTTCTGTCTGTGCCACTACCTGCTTAAGGCCCAAATCCAGTCACTCTGCAGGAACTGACCGACGCTCTCCTTGTTCTACACCATAGTGACTCCGGTGTTATAAATAAATATATGTGACTTTAATGTGAAGAAAATGTTAGCAGTTTCAGAATTACACAAAGCTTTCACAGTTGCATCTACATTAGTGTGCATTGCCTCATCCTCTATATTTTTAGCCTTCTCTAAGTGGTGTAATTTTTAAACCCTTGAACTGATATTCATCAGGAAAATGAGCATCTGTCAATAGAATCATTAACAGGTATCCTCCCAATTCCATTCAGATGTTGCAGTAGTAAAAAATCTGCCTGCCAAAGCAGGAGACGCAAGAGACATGAGTTCGATCCCTGGGTTAGGAAGTTCCCCTGGAATAGGAAAGAGCAACTCACTCCAGTCTTCTTGCTTATAGAATTCCATGAACAGAGGAGCTTAGAAGGCTACAGTCTAGAGTGTCACAAAGAGTCAGATACAGCTGAGCACACACACGCACATGAGCACAATCAGCAACTCATTTGGAGAATACGTCCGCTGGCAATTCTTTCGACAATTATGCTCTGTTGTTGTTTTAGTTATAATTGTACACACGTATAAGGCGATGATAGCTCCTGTTTTGAAGCTAGTTATGCTTCACTTCTCAGTCCATTTGCTTCCTTTACCATCTAGGTAGTAAATATGATCTACTCAGTTTAGTTACTTATGCATTTTATCATAGTGTCTATATGTATACATTCCTTCTAATTAAATGTTTAGTATGTTTATTCACTTTTATGTATAGTCTGTAATGTAATCTAAGACGATGATTATAATAGAGATGACAAAGATGACAATCTAGATGGAGAAAGTAGTAGTTTTGTTTTTGAAATTTAAGAAAGCAGGAATCACAGCACCATGGAAATAGTGATGTCCCCTAAGTTCACATTTCATGTGTAAAATAAGTGATTCAATTATACAAATACATGTACCTTTTCTGTTTCAGACAATTCCCCATTTACATTGTTGCATAACATTGAGCAGCACTCCCTCTGCAACAGGCAGGTCCTTCTTGGACACCCATTTGAAATACCGCAGTGTGCACATCTCACTTTTTTTTTTTCAGATTCTGCAAGTAAATGATATAATATGATATTTCTCTTTCTATGTCTGACCACACTCAGTATGACAATATCTAGGTCCATCCATGTTCTTGCAAATGGAATCATTTCACTCTTTTTAACAGCTGAATAATAAACTGGGGAAAATTCTGAAAGAGATGGGAATACCAGACCACCTAACCTGCCTCTTGAGAACTCTGTATGCAGGTCAGGAAGCAACAGTTAGGACTGGACATGGAACCACAGACTGGTTCCAAATAGGAAAAGGAGTACGTCAAGGCTGTATATTGTCACCCTGCTTTTTTAACTTATATGCAGAGTTCATCATGAGAAACGCTGGGCTGGAAGAAACACAAGCTGGAATCAAGATTGCCAGGAGAAATATCAATAACCTCAGATATGCAGATGACACCACCCTTATGGCAGAAAGTGAAGAGGAACTCAAAGGCCTCTTGATGAAAGTGAAAGAGGAGAGTGAAAAAGTCGGCTTAAAGCTCAGCACTCAGAAGAAACGAAGATCATGGCATCTGGTCTCATCACTTCATGGCAAATAGATGGGGAAACAGTGGAAACAGTGTCAGACTTTATTTTTCTGGGCTCTGAAATCACTGCAGATGTTGATTGCAGCCGTGAAATTAAAAGATGCTTACTCCTTGGAAGAAAAGTTATGAGCAACCTAGATAGCATATTCAAAAGCAGAGACATTACTTTGCCAACAAAGGTCCATCTCGTCAAAGCTATGGTTTTTCCTGTGGTCATGTATGGATGTGAGAGTTGGACTGTGAAGAAAGCTGAACACCGAAGAATTGATGCTTTTGAACTGTGGTGTTGGAGAAGACTCTTGAGAGTCCCTTGGACTGCAAGGAGATCCAACCAGTCCATTCTGAAGGAGATCAGTCCTGGGATTTCTTTGGAAGGAATGATGCTAAAGGTGAAGCTCCAGTACTTTGGCCACCTCATGCAAAGAGTTGACTCATTGGAAAAGACTCTGATGCTGGGAGGAACGAGGGGCAGGAAGAGAAGGGGATGACAGAGGATGAGATGGCTGGGTGGCATCACGGACTCGATGGATGTGAGTTTGAGTGAACTCCAGGAGTTGGTGATGGACAGGGAGGCCTGGTGTGCTGCAATTCATGGAGTCGCAAAGAGTAGGACATGACTGAGCCACTGAACTGAACTGATGGTTAATTTTTTCATTCAAATATTATTTCTATTGCATTAAGATTTATTGTATATTTACTGAGAGACCTTTGACTATTTAGATCCCTTATATTATATGATACACATTACCTTTTCTATATTAATGAGTATAAGCTAGAGCTAATAGCAAGCATTAATTAACTGCACAGTCAAGTAACTCATAAGAAGCCTCAAAATGACTCTGAAATAAAAATTTAGGACTATAAATCCAGCGGAGGCAAGACTATCAAAAGAGAAAAGGCAGTCTCTTCAATAAGTGGTGCTGGGAAAAGTGTACAGCCCATGTAAATGAACAAAAGTAGAATATTCTCTAACACTGTACACAAAAATAAATGCAAAGTGGATTAAAGACATAAATATAAGGTGAGGTAATACCAAACTCTTAGAGGAAAACATAGGCATAACAGTCTTTGACATTCATTGCAGCAGTATTTTTTATTTGTATCCACCTCCTAAGGCAACAGAAATAAAAACAAAAATAAACCAATGGACCTAATTAAACTAAAACAACAGCAAAAACTTCTGTACAACAAAGGATACCATAAACACAATGACAGAACAACCCATAGAATGGGAGACAATATTTGTAAACGATGTGAGCAACTAGGCATTAATTCCAAAATGTATAAACAGCTCATGTAGTTCAGTATACAAAACAAACAACCCAAACAAAAACTTCCACAGAAGATTTGAATAGACATTTCTCCAAACAAAACATATAGGTGGCCAAGAGGCACAAGAAAAGATTCTCAACATATGAATCATTAAAGAAAAGCAAACTAAAACCACAAAGGGATATTATTTCACACTGGTTAAAATGGCCATCATCAAAAAGCCTACAAACAATAAATGCTGGAGGTGTGTCAGTTCAGTTCAGTTCATTTCATTCGGTCAGTCATGTCTGACTCTTTGTGACCCCATGGA
Organism: Ovis canadensis; assembly: GCF_042477335.2. Lineage (NCBI taxonomy): Eukaryota > Metazoa > Chordata > Mammalia > Artiodactyla > Bovidae > Ovis > Ovis canadensis. Next base: position 85,950,836 of record NC_091259.1, read on the forward strand.
CTACAGCACGCCAGGCATCCCTGTCTATCCCCAATTCCCGGAGCTTTCTCAAACTCATGTCCATTGAGTCTGTGATGCCATCCAACCATCTTATCCTCTGTTGTCCCCTTCTCCTCCTGCCCGCAATCCCTCCCAGCATCAGGGTCTTGTCAAATGAGTTGGCTCTTCGCATCAGGTGGCCAAAGTATTGGAGTTTCAGCTTCAACATCGTCCTTCCAATGAATATTCAGGACTCATTTCCTTTAGGATGGACTGGTTGGATATCCTTGCAGTCTAAGGGACTCTCAAGATTGTTCTCTAATACCATAGTTCAAAAGCATAAATTCTTCAGTGCTCAGCTTTCTTTCTAGTCCAACTCTAAATCCATACATGACTATTGGAAAAACCATAGCCTTGCCTAGATGGACCTTTGCTGGCAAAGTAATGTCTCTGCTTTTCAATATGCTATCAAGGTTGCTCATAACTTTTCTTCCAAGGAGTAAGCGTCTTTTAATTTCACAGCTGCAGTCACCATCTGCAGTGATTTTGGAGCCTAAAAAAATAAAGTTTGCCACTGTTTCCACTGTATCCCCATCTATTTCCCATGAAGTGATGGGACCGGATACCATGATCTTTGTTTCCTGAATGTTGAGCTTTAAGCCAACTTTTTCACTCTCCTCTTTCACTTTCCTCAACAAGCTTTTTAGTTCTTCTTCCCTTTCTGCCATAAGTGTGGTGTCATCTACATATCTGAGGTTATTGTTATTTTTCCCGTCAATCTTGATTCCAACTTATGCTTCATCCAGCCTAGCATTTTGCATGATGTATTCTGCATTTAAGTTAATTAAGCAGGGTGACAATATACAGCCTTGGCGTGCTCTTTTCCTATTTGTAACCCGTCTGTTGTTCCATGTCCAGTTCTAACTGTTGCTTCCTGACCCGCATACAGATCTCTCAAGAGGCAGGTCAGGAGAGGGTGTGGAGAATAGAAAAACCTCCTACACTGTTGGGGGGAATGTACATTGGCACAGCCACTATGGGGAACAATACGAAGGCCCTTTAAAAACTTGAAAATGGAGCTAGCACATGACCCAACCATCCCAAGCCAGGGCATATATTCTGAGAAAACTGTAGTTTGAAAAGATATGTGTACCCCAATGTTCACTGAAGGGCTGTTTACAATAGCCAAGACATAGAAGTAACCTAAATGTCTGTTAACAGATGAATGGATAAAGAAGATGCAGTACATATTTATAATGAAGGATTTGTTGTTGTTAAGTCACTTAGTCGTGTCCAACCCTTTGTGACCCCATGGACTGGCCTCCCTATCCTTCATCATCTCCCAGAGCTTGCTCAAACTCATGTCCAGTGGGACGCCATCCAACCATCTCATCCTCTGTCATCCCCTTCTCATCCTGCATTCAACCTTTCCTGGCATCAGGGTCTTTTCTAAAAAGTTAGTTCTTTGCATCAGGTGACCAAAGTATTGGAGTTTCAACTTCAGCATCAGCCCTTTCAATGAATATTCAGGACTGATTTCCTTTAGGATTGACTGCTTTGCTCTCATTGCAGTCCAAGAAACTTCATACTCAAAGTTTGCTCTAACATCTTCGTATCTGGTATAATTGGGCTACTTCCAAAGATACCAGGACTATGACTCATTGGAAAATGAGTGTCCAATTACTATGATTGTCATTGGAAAAGACCCTGATGCTGGGAATGACTGAAAGCCAGAGGAGAAGGGGATGACAGAGAATGAGATGGTTGGATGGCATCACCAAATCAGTTCAATTCAGTTCAGATGCTTAGTCATGTCCAACTCTTTGCAAACCCATGGACTGTAGGATGCCAGGCTTCCCTGCCCATCACAAACTCCCAGAGCTTATTCAAACTCATGTCCATTGAGTAGATGATGTCATCTGGTCCCATCACTTCATGGCAAATAGATGGAGAATCAATGGAAACAGTGACATACTTTATTTTCTTGGGCACCAAAGTCACTGACTCAATGGACATGAGTTTGAGCAAGCTCCCAGAGTTGGTGATGGACAGGGAAGTCTGGCATGCTGCAGTCCATGGGGTAGCATAGAGTCAGACATGACTGAGCCACTGAACTGACTGACTGAAACAGTTCCATTACTGTCTAGAAGGGAGAATTTGGGGGGATGTAATATTGAGACTCAATGGATGTGAGTCTGAGTGAACTCCAGGAGTTGGTGATGGACAGGGAGGCCTGGCGTGCTGCGATTCATGAGGTCCCAAAGAGCCGGACATGACTGAGCGACTGAACTGAACTGAATATTGAGACTTCTGTCTCATATAATGAATGTGGATAGTAGCAAATAAATAACTATTTTCTTAAGTCATATATGCTTCCATTTCCTTTTGTAAAATATAAGAGTGCTTGTTTTGAAACTGATGTTTTATTTAGTGGTCAAAATTAATGTACCAATATGTTAACACAATGTCTTCCATGCAATAAATGTGATATCCATGAAAAAAAAATGAACTCTGTTTATTCAGAAAAATCATTTGTGTAAAAATTTTTAAATGAGTCATCTTTGCATATATGAGCTTTATCAGCAGAAAATTCTGAACACAGTTACATTCTTACTTTTTGTTCCTCAGCCTCCACTTTAATAGACAGAAATATTAGTACTATAGTTAGTAGTAAATAAATATTTAGATAGTATTACTTTTCAAATTATTGCACTAAAAATTTTAGGAAATAAATAAAAAAAAGAATTATTTATTTTATTCCTGAAGTCTTAAATGTAATATAAATATTCTTGTATACATGAAATGCAATTAAGAAAGAAAAGAAGGCTGAGCGCCGAAGAATTGATGCTTTTGAACTGTGGTGTTGGAGAAGACTCTTGAGGGTCCCTTGGACTGCAAGGAGTTCCAACCAGTCCATTCTGTAAGAGATCAACCCTGGTATTTCTTTGGAAGGAATGATGCTAAAGCTGAAGCTCCAGTATTTTGGCCACCTCATGCGAAGGGTTGACTCATTGGTAAAGACTCTGATGCTGGGAGGGATTGGGGGCAGGAGAAGAAGGGGACGACCGAGGATGACATGGCTGGATGGCATCATGGACTCGACGGACGTGAGTCTGAGTGAACTCCGGGAGATGGTGATGGACAGGGAGACCTGGCGTGCTGCGATTCATGGGGTTGCAAAGAGTCGGACACGACTGAGCGACTGAACTGAACTGAACTGAACTGAAGAAAGAAAAAAGTACATTATTTAGGAAATGTGAGGAAGTCATAAAGTCAATGAAATGCCTGTAAGAAATGCGGTAGGATGAGAATAAGACAATGCGTGGTGATGAAAGCTGTCTTGAAAGTCAGCATTGTTACTAATGTTATTGCATCATTATTCATAATAGATAAAAAGTAGAAAAAACCTGATAGTCATTTAACTGAAGAGTGGATCTAGAAAGTGTACTGTATCTTTAAGATGAAATATTATTGTCCCAAAATGAGGAACCAAAATACTGATAAGCAGAGCAACATGGATGCAACTCGAAAACATTATCTTCAAGGAAAGAAGCCTGATAAGAAAATAAAATAAACCAATGAACAAAGCATATTAGAAAAGGAAAAAAAAAAGGTATCACATGATTCTGTTTGTATGAGAAGAGATCTCTAGTCTTTCCCATTCTGTTGTTTTCCTCTATTTCTTTGCACTGATTGCTGAAGAAGGCTTTCTTATCTCTTCTTGCTATTCTTTGGAACCCTGCATTCAGATGCTTATATCTTTCCTTTTCTCCTTTGCTTTTCACCTCTCTTCTTTTCACAGCTATTTGAAAGGCCTCCCCAGACAGCCATTTTGCTTTTTTGCATTTCTTCCACTGTAAGGAGTTCATGATCTGAGCCACAGTCAGCTCCTGGTCTTGTTTTTGTTGACTGTATAGAGCTTCTCCTTATTGCCAAATTCAGATTTAAATTGAAGAAAGTAGGGAAAACCGCTAGACCATTCAGGTATGACCTAAATCAAATCCCTTATGAATATACAGTGGAAGTGAGAAATAGATTTAAGGGTCTAGATCTGATAGATAGAGTGCCTGATGAACTATGGAATGAGGTTCGTGACATTGTACAGGAGACAGGGCTCAAGACCATCCCCATGGAAAAGAAATCAGGTTTTTTCTACTTTTAATAATAATAATTAAATTAATTAAATAAAAATAATTAAATTAATATTAATAGTGTCGCTGACTCAATGGACATGAATCTGAGCAAATTCCAAGACATAGTGGAGGACTGAGGAGCCTGACATGCTATATGGTCCATGAAGTCACAAAGAGTCGGACATGAATTACCAACTGAACAACAACAAATCAAATAAGCAGTGAATTTTTCCTGACAGAGACTAGTCCTTTAAATATGAGATCAGCAAAAAAATTTATTTCTTATAAATACAAACACTAGGGAGATAATCCTGATATCAGAAAGTCAAGCATAAAATGGCAGGATCACGAGGACAATCAATTTATACTAATGCAGGAAGCAAAATTCCATATAATGTCTGATTAAGACAACAGCAGAACTAAGTAGGGGAGAAGATCACTAGCTCAAAGCAGTGGCTAAGACTTTAAACATTAAGGCAGTCATTTTCTCAAGGCTGCTGTGACAGCCTTATTCCTGAGTATATATAATGGGATTAAACATCAGGGTAACATGGTTTAGAAAGAAGAGAGGAAAAACCTTTCCTGTAAAAATATTTGGAATCATGTCATGAATATGTAACGGTTCTGGGTTCACAAATAAAGGCACAACTATGGGGCTTCCCAGGTGGCGCTAATGGTAAAGAACCTACCTGCCAAGGCAGGAGACATAAGAGACTCAGGTTCGACCCCTGCGTAGGGAAGATCCCCGGGAGAAGGGCACAGCAACCCATTCCAGGGTTCTTGCCTGGAGTATCCCATGGACAGAGGAGCCTGGTGGGCTACGGTCTACAAAGTTGCAGACAGTCAGACAATACCAAAGCAACTTAGCACACACGTATGTTGTGAGGTGAACAGGTGGAGAAAACGTTGGCTCATTCCGTTGCTGATGGCAAACATGGGATGGAGAAGTGATTTTATTGTAGGAGCCAGGTATCAGCTGAAGAGGGATCATGACCAACAGTATCCTAATGGCACAACCATAGAGAGTGACACCTCATTCAGAAAGGCATCGCCACAGCCCAGCTGGTAGGGCGATCCAAAACAGGACAGAGGGAAAAGCTGGCAAGTCTGCCTTATCCTGACGGCAACACCACTGATTCAAGAGCCAAGAGTCACTAGTGGAATCCAGAGCTCCTGGTTTATAACTAGAGGAAGTTGTGAAAGTTATAGTTGGCCACATGGCAGTCACGGGTCATAACTGTCAAGACCAAGCATTCTATGTGGCCAGGAACAGAAATAAAAGATAACTTTGTAGTGCATGCTGTATATATGCATATACATATACATTCTGATTGAAGGTTTATGGATATTCTAGAAAGAGAGACATACATAACAGATTTCCAGGAAGGAAAAGTTAACTGAGGAAAATACACATGGGAATTTGAGAGCCTGGTCAACTCTGATTATGGGAATATTGATGTTGCTTCTCACCAGGATAATCACATAAAAAAGAAAATGTCACAAAAAGAAACATTCAGACACTGGGAATACAGAAAAATCCACAGACGACTAATGCTATCGCTGAAGTGAGATACACTTCTGGGTTGTGTGTGTGTTTCCTGTTCTCTCTGTGCAGAGCGTGAAATCAGTCATTTTTCTACTTTTGCATCAGTTCAGTTCAGTTCAGTTGCTCAGTCGTGTCTGACTCTTTGCGACCCCATGAATCGCAGCACGCCAGGCCTCCCTGTCCATCACCAGCTCCCGGAGTTCACTCAGACTCACGTCCATCGAGTCGGTGATGCCATCCAGCCATTTCATCCTCGGTCGTCCCCTTCTCCTCCTGCCCCCAATCCCTCCCAGCATCAGAGTCTTTTCCAGCGGGTCAACTCTTCACATGAGGTGGCCAAAGTACTGGAGCTTCAGCTTTAGCATCATTCCTTCCAAAGAAATCCTGGGGTTGATCTCAAGCTTTATCTAAATATGTATTTGTTGTGGTTGCTCAGTCTTCCAGCTGTGTCCAGCTCTTCACATCCCTGTGGACTGCATCACTCCAGGCCACCCTGTCTCTCACCATCTTCTGGAGTTCGCCTAAGTTTATGTCCACTGAATCCATGATGCCATCCAGCCATCTCATCTTCTGATGCCCTCTTCTCCTTCTACTTGCAATCTTTCCAAACATCAGGGTCTTTTCTAATGAGTTGGTTGTTTGAATCAGGTGGCCAAAGTATTGGAACTTCAGCTTCAGCTGAAGCTCAGTCCTTCCAATGAATATTGAAATATATACATTTATATAATATAAAAAATATATTATACATATTAAAAAGTGCCTATGTACATATATATCCATTTCATAATCTTAAATTTATCTCTATTTGTAACTATTAGTTATCTTAGTCCTTTTTTTAAAAGAAATGATCAAATATTGTATATTCTGATTCTGTTTAGTTCACAAAAAATGTGTTATTTATTTCAAATATCAAAGATTATTTGGCTGATATTAAAGTTACCCTGTTAGATACTAAATATTCTGTAAAATGTTAGGAGGCAATAAGAAAAGCAGATATGCAGTGATTTACTTCCATATGCATTTTTTTCTGAATAAAATTTATGATTTTTGTGATGTGCACATTATTCTCTTTGTAATAAAACCATACTCCAAAAAGTATAAATATATAAGTCAGACATTATCTGAATTCCCTTCACTGTGAAGAAGCCCATTCTCTCTTCTAATACACATCCAGATACTGCTGACATGTATACACACCTACTACAAAGATGCCCATGTGAAATGTTATATGAATACATGGATGCTATCTCCCTTTGTTTTACAAAAATAGAGTTATGTTTTATACATGTATTCATGTACTTACATGCTTGAAAAGCTTGGGATAAACATTGTCTTGAGAGACTGCAGCATCACATCGGGACGGGCGCCTGTGTCTACTGTGTTCCAAGTGAGATCAGCTTCCTTTTGCTTTGCTAGTGTTCTCTTTTGCAGTACTGAAAAAGCTTTTAACAAACATCTTGGAAAAGCACAGGTAGCCATCATTCTTGGGCAAATATTGTTAGGAGGTTTCATTGATATAGTTTTTAAAGTTAAAAGTAATCCTACTTAAAAAAAAATCACTGTTCTTAAGTGATACAGAATTCATTCCAGATGATTAGAACAAAAACACCTTAATAAAATGACTGCTTCCACAGTGCACTTGCACACAGATCGTTTGCAGATCTATTGAACAAATTATCACAAATTGGGTGGTTTAAGTAACAAAAGTTGACTTTCTCACATCTTTAAGAGCCAGTGTCCCAAATCACAGCGCTGGCAAGGTTTCCCTCCACAGGCTCTGAAGGGACAGTCACTCCTCTGAAGGGACAGTCCTCCTTCCAGCTTCCGGTGGTCCCCGACCTCCTTTGCTTCCTGGCTTTGTCATGTGCCGCTCCCGGCTGCTTCCTCCATCTTCACGTGATATTCTTCTAGGTGTTGCTGCATCTCTAGTCTTCACTTAATCTTTCTTCCCTGCTTATAAAAACTAAGAACACTGATCATAGGATATAGTGTCCTTCCCTTAAATTAAGATAATCTTATTTGAAAGTCTTTAACTGAATTACATCTGCAAAGGCTTTTATTTTCCTAATAAGTTCAGGTTTGCAGGTTATAATCTGACACATATTTACAGGGATCAACATTCAACCCAATGCCATTTATAGTTTAAATTCCCAATATTCCTAATACTAAGGAGACACCACAAAAGCAAAACATGAAGCTACCAGCAGGAGGAAATGGGGTCACCAGAGAAGAGTCAGCATTGAGGCAACAAAGGATCCTTTCAGGGTTTGTACTCTGAAAGGGATATGGCCAGTTGCAAAACAGAGAAAGAAGGGAAAAAATGCCAGAAAATACTAAGATTCCGCTACTCCCACCAACTTGGTTGTGGTTGTTGTTTGCTCATCGTCTAAATCCAATCCTAAGTACAGAAAAGGACAGGGAATATTTCTGAAGGAATGGGAAGTTTCAAGCAAATTTCTTACAGGGCATGACCCTGATCATTAGTTATATAGCAGTTAACTATCATTTTATTGCTCAGGAAATCTCTCAACTCACCCTTTCCTAGTGAAAGGAAAGATAGGTCTTCAGAATAGATCATTGCCATGGAGATAATGCATACTTTGATAGCCCAGAAACCCTTAACTCTTTGACACTAAGGTCCTTTCACATAATGTGAGATGGCAGCGATGATATTAACTATCAGCTCAGAGGTTAAAGCATCTACCTGCAATGCGGGAGACCTGGGTTCAATCCCTGGGTCAGGATGATCCCCTGGAGAAGTAAATGGCAACCCTCTCCAGTACTCTTGCCTGGAGAATCCCATGGACAGAGAGGAGCTTGGTGGGCTACAGTCCACGGGGTCACAAAGAGTTGGACATGACTGAGAGACTTCACTTCTTCATAGGAAGATATAAGTAATACTAGATGACATTTTCTGATGTATTTACATGAGGAACAGAAACAAATTGCTTCCATAATTTCCAGCCTTCGAGTCAAGTTGATAACTTACTTAGCAGTTTTCTCAGTGCTACGGTGACATCTTTGGGATTCAACGCTGGGATCAAAACTGTGTAGAAAAGCGAGACCAGCTTCCCAGTTTCTTCAGATTGATTTGGTTTGGGCTGTAAATAGGTGGTAGAGGCTGTGCCGTAGAATAAGACCACCACTGTGAGGTGAGACGAGCAAGTGGAGAAGGCCTTAGCCCTCCCTCTGGCAGATCGCGATTGCAGAATGTTGGAGATGATTTGCCACAGGAGACAACAATCAACAGAAATGGGACCATGATGAACACAACTGCAACTACATAGACTGCTATCTCGTTCACAAATGTGTCCCCACAAGCAAGCTTGAACACTGGGGGGAGGTCACAGAAAAATGATTAATTGTGGTAGACCCACAAAAGGGCAGAGAGAAAACCTGCCGTGTTTGCCCAATTACAACAGGAACTCCACTGACCCAGGAGGCAGTGACCCTCTGGACACAGACCTGGGGGCTCATGATCAGACAACAGTGAAGAGGGTTACAAATGGCCACGTAGCGGTCCTAGGCCATCACGGCCAGGAGGAGACACTCTAAACCTCCAAACAGAAGGACCAAACACATTTGTGTAGCACAGGCAATGAAAGAAATGTGTCCTTTCTGGTTCAGGAGGTCCGTGAGCATTCTTGGGATAGTGACAGTTACATAACATTTCTAAAATGGAAAAGTGGTTGAGGAAAAAGTACATGGGGGTCTGGAGAGTAGGGTCAATTCTTGTTATCAGTACAATGACACTATTGCACAACAGGATGGTCAGGTAGAGGACTAAAAATATCCCAAAAAGAATCCACTGGAAATTGGGACTATCAGAAAACCCCAAGAGGATAAATTCCATCATTGTAGTGATGTTTGATTTTTCTGTTCTTAATTTGTGCTCCATCTGTAGATATGGTAAATTCAAGATGGTTAATTCATTAATGCTTTTGACCAACATTTCCCTTCTGTTAACTGAATTAGTTTCATGAACTTATTTACATAATCCCTTCAATTACTGCTGCCTTTGCCTTACTCAGTTTCTAAGAAATGAGATTTGAAACCTCAGCAATGAACTGATGTGCAGTTAAAATCAATTAGAGAAATAAAATCTTCATCTTTTATACTTGGATGTAGTGATACCAGAGGGCTTCCCTGGTATTTCAGCAGTAAAAGAATTTGCCTGAAATACAGGGGATACAGGAGATATGGGCTTGATCCATGGGTAAGGAAGATCCCTTGGAGGAGGGCATGGCAACCCACTCCAACATTCTTGCCTAGAGAATTCCATGGACAGAGAAGCCTGGTCGACTATGGCCCATGGGATTACAAAGAGTCAGACATGACGGAAGTGACTGGGCAGCAGCAGTAATGATACCAGAAACAATAAGATATACTCATTTTTATTTAGAGCTTATTGTGCAGCAATAGTATTAAATTATTTCACCCCTTTTAAGGGTGAAATTATATATGACACAGGCTTGAAATTGTTTTCCTTTGGGTTCATCAATATCTTTTTCTGTACCTATTGACTTATTCCATCTCCTTTCAATTCAAAGATTTTCACTTAAAAATTTGCCTAATTCTTACTCAAAACATTTTAAGCCTTCCCATTTCTACTTCAACGAGAGCTGACTTTCTTAAACGTATCCCTTGTTACTGGGGGAACAAATATGTGTAACTGTATTGTTCTCTTCTGTGTACCTCATCCATCAGTTATGCTACACATGGAAAGCATTAGTTACATCATGGGGTCCAATAACGTTCCCTGTTAACACCCATTGTACATTGCATTGCAAATATCAATTAATCTTTAACTCAGTCCATAAATATGACCCATTCCTCATGATATTTGGGGTTCCCCATTAGCTCAGTTGGTAAAGAATCTACTTGCAATGCAGGAGACCCTGGTTTGATTCCCGGGTCAGGAAGATCCACTGGAGAAGGGATAAGCTGCCCACTCCAGTGTTCCAGGGCTTCTCTTGTGACTCAGCTGGTAAAGAATCTGCCTGCAAAGTGGGAGACCTGGGTTTGATCCCCAGGTTGGGAAGATCACCTGGAGAAGGGAAAGGCTACCCACTCCAGTATTCTAGCCTGAAGAATTCTATGGACTGTATAGGCCATGGGGTCACAAAGAGTTGGACACGACTGAGTGACTTTCATTTTCATGATATTTTAATATAGTTTCTTCTTAACATATGTGATTCTCTGATCCATTGTCATCTACTTCTCTTACAAGTGCATAAAATATGTCCTATATAATTCCATTGTAATTTTATCAAATAAATGTAACTTTCTCTTAAACCCTATGATTATTTACTTTAGGAATTCAAGTAGCAAAAGCATATGAATGGGACTAACACACACACACACACAGAGGCCCATTATCTTGCTTCATTTCTGGTTCATGTAATCACATATCAGGCACTCAACACTTTGACAATTCTCATAACAGTTCATTAATGTTTGTTCCCTAACTGTGTTTTCATATTTCAATAAATCTACTATATCTGTTCCCATCTTCCAGCCCCACAAACTATTGTTTTTTTGCATTAATAGTTTGATAAATAAAACTGAGTCAACAAATATTCTCTCATATTTCTCTATTTCCACTAGAATTAAGTTTCAAAATTACCTTAAGTGAAAATTTTATTATAAATATTATTATTATTGTTATTTCACTTATATCTACTTTTATTTTATCATTAAAAAATTAAGAAATTCATTGGTTAATATATTAACTAATTTTCAGATAAAGGTCTCAGAATTTCATATTTTTCTGTTTTATCCTTTGTATCTTAAACTTCAAATTCAGAACTATTTTAAATAAAACCATCTATCATCTTACCTCATGGATTTACATGAAGTTATCTATGAGAATATAGATGTTTTTACCCTGTAAACTTTGATAAATCTTTAGAGTCAGGAAGTCATTGTCATTCTGGAGTAGTCTTCAAAGATCAGCTGCTCTGAAATAGGAAGTAGTCATGCTCACCCTGGGGGACATTTTCTCTTGCGTATCAGTTTATTTTTTTATTATTTTTTTTTTGAATAGCTAAATAATATTCCATTTTCTTTTTTTTTCTTTTTTTTTCTTTTTTTATTTTTAGTTTTTTATTTTTTACATTTTAAAATCTTTAATTCTTACATGCATTCCCAAACATGAACCCCCCTCCCACCTCCCTCCCCATAACATCTTTCTGGGTCATCCCCATGCACCAGCCCCAAGCATGCTGCATCCTGCGTCAGACATAGACTGGCGATTCAATTCACATGATAGTATACATGTTAGAATGTCATTCTCCCAAATCATCCCACCCTCTCCCTCTCCCTCTGAGTCCAAAAGTCCAGGACATGGAAACAACCTAGATGTCCATCAGCAGATGAATGGATAAGAAAGCTGTGGTACATATACACAATGGAGTATTACTCAGCGGTTAAAAAGAATTCATTTGAATCAGTTCTGATGAGATGGATGAAACTGGAGCCGATTATACAGAGTGAAGTAAGCCAGAAAGAAAAACACCAATACAGTATACTAACACATATATATGGAATTTAGGAAGATGGCAATGACGACCCTGTATGCAAGACAGGGAAAGAGACACAGATGTGTATAACGGACTTTTGGACTCATATCAGTTTAATTTTTAGAAGACTGCTCCTGTTTGCTGATCATCTGGGTTTATGTTTTAAAACTACTTTTTCTGTATATGACTTGTCTTTTGCAGCTCCTTCTTGGCTTAAAGGTTCCCCTCTGTGGGGGTAGAAACTTAGCAGAGAAATGACACTTAATTTAAAACTTTCAATTTATTGCATTTCAGACCATTAGTAATGGCTGTAAATTTGCCTTCATTAATTTCATTCCCATAATTCATCCAGATCTCATCTTTCACATCTTTAGAAAAATGTGTCACTTACTAATACACAAATGTGGTGTGTTTGTTCCTTCCAATCCACTGCAGGGAAGGTTAGATCCCTTTTCAGAAGTGGAACACTCTGTTCCTAGATTAACTTTGGTGAAATTAAAGTACTTTGTATCTGCTGACAAAAATCTAGGTAGGTTTATTCATGTTAGGATAGCTAGTCGGTCATCAGCATAGGTATCTAGCAGATTCAAAATGAAAGGCACCTTAAAAATAGCCTAGAGCCTGTTATGCAGAGTGAAGTAAGTCAGAAAGAGAAAGACAAATATCATATATTAACACACACACACACACACACACACATGTGCTGGAGAAAACTGATACAGAAAAACCTATTTGCAAGGCAGGAATATAGATGCAGACAGGGAGAACAGACCTGTGGAGACAGCGAGGGAAGGAGAGGGTGGGGTGAACTGAGAGATTAACATTGAGACATAAACTGCCACATGTAAAACAGATAGCTAGTGGGAAGTCGCTACATATATAAATCACAGGGAGCTCAGCCTGATGCTCTGTGACAACCTGCAGGGGGTGGGGAGGGGGAGGGAGGCTAGACAGACGGGATACATGTAGGCTTATGACTGATTTACTTTGTTGTACGGCAGCACCAACACAATCCTGTAAAGCAATTACCCTCCAATTATTAAATTAAAAAAAATAAACATTTAAACACAATTTTTTAAGACAGGAAGACAAAAAGAAACCTCTCCTGTCAAAATGTTTTTTCTATTTCAGCTGCTTCCAGGCAGGTATGTAGGTAAAATTGTCAGGAATGAGGTTACAAGGCCAATATCCACTTCCGCTTATAAGCACATTTTTTTCTTTCTGTTTAGAGATTCTTTGACAATTTGAAAACACTATCAGTGTTTCTAAAATTGCATTTCATTTTTGTATTTTAAATTTGCTTATCTTTATTACAGCATGTTCCTCATAAATTGGGCCTAGGTACTCTTTTTTAGGATTGACATGGTATCCATGTCATTTAATGTCATGCTTATTTACAAATGAGAATTGCACTCATGATTTATTTCAACTAAGTTTTACTTACAGAATGGAACAAATTGAATGCCCATCCCCAGTGTGAGTAAACTGATCTAATCCCTAATTCTATCATTAGGATAGTGACATGAATATTTCTCTGTTCAATTTAATATCACCATCACCTGAAAACAAATCTACAGTTTGAGACAATATCTCAAATATATCAGTGTAACAAAATAAAGAAACATCTTGCAATCATATTACAGCACACGTTTGCAGTCAGTGTTGAAGAAACCCTGGTTGTTTCCATCTAGGAGTCCCGCTGTTCCTACCTCTGCTCTGTAGTTTCCTACTGGATCTTCAGCACGCAGAAACCTGAGACGCCAAGACAGACAGAACAGAAGGAAACAAATACACTATTCAGAGCCTCCATGCATAATAAACACATCACTTCTACCCATATGCCATTGTAGAAACTAATCGCCTGATCCAATGTAGTTCTGAGAAGGTTAGGGAATGATGTTCACTGTATGTCAATAAAACAGATGTATTTGAAGAGCATAAAGCCAGACTCTGCCACAGTCCTCACTTTTGGTCACCAAAAAACAGGGGCATTATAGCATGCTGCAACATGTATACCTTTAGACTGAAGACTTAGCATGACACATAATGGGATAAGTATTTATGGTACATAGTTATGCATATTAATTTGTTTTATAGATATATTTGAGCCTAACAACACAATGTTATTATTATTTCCATTAGGCTTTGATGCTTAAATTAGCAATAGTATTGAGGCATAATCTGCATAACCCAAAGCAAGACCTTTAAAATTCAAAGTGATTATTTGAGATATACTTGACTTATAGCATTATATCAACTTCTGCTGTTCAACATAAATATATTTTAAATAATCATCACAATGTCTAGTTAATATCCACCACCACCCAAATTTATGCATTTTTTTTTCTTGTGATGTGAATTTTTAAAAATTTCTCTTAGCAGCTTTCAAACATACAAAATTATTTAACTATAGTCACCAAGCTCTATTATATTTTCTTGGGCACCAACGTCGATGTGGATGGTGAGCAGCCATGAAATTAAAACTGTTTGTCCCTTGGAAGAAAAGCTATGACTAACCTAGAGAATGTATTAAAAATCAGAGACATCAGGTTGCTGACAAAGCTATGGTTTTTCCAGTAGTCAAGTATGGGTATGAGAGTTAGAAAATAAAGAAGGCTGAGCACCAAAGAATTGATGCTTTCAAACTGTGGTGTTGGAGAAGACTTTTGAGGGTTCCCTATACTTCAAGGAGGTCAAACTGGTTAATCCTAAAAGAAATCAACCCTGAATATTCATTGGAAAGATTGGTCCTAAAGCTGAATTCCAATAAATTGGTCACCTCACGCATCACTGGGACATGAGTCTGAGTAAGCTAGGGAGTTGGTGTTGGACAGGTAAGCCTGACATGCTGCAGTCCATGGGGTTGCAAAGAGTCAGACATTACTGAGCAACTGAACTGAACTGAACCATTTTTTTTAATCCAATGCTCCTTATTAACTTTTAGCTGTAACTGTAGAGTTTGCAAAATAAATATCTGCCTAATATAGTCTATCATTAAATAAATTATATACTTTATATGAAAAATGTTAAGATCCCGAAGAGGAAATATTCCTATTTGTACAATCTTGTATTTTGTTTTGTATTATTGCCTTCAGTTCAGTTCAGTTCAGTCCCTCAGTCATGTCCAACTCTTTGCGACCCCATGAATCGCAGTGCACCAGACCTCCCTGTCCATCACCATCTCCCGGAGTGCTCTCAGATTCACATCCATCGAGTCCATGATTCCATCCAGCCATCTCATCCTGGGTCGTCCCCTTCTCCTCCTGCCCCCAATCCCTCTGAGCATCAGAGTCTTTTCCAATGAGTCAACTCTTCGCATGAGGTAGCCAAAGTACTGGAGCTTCAGATTTAGCATTATTCCTTCCAAAGAAATCCCAGGGTTAATCTTCTTCAGAATGGACTGGTTGGATCTTCTTGCAGTACAAGGACTCTCAAGAGTCTTCGCCAACACCACGGTTCAAAACCATCAATTCTTCGGCACTCAGCCTTCTTCACAGTCCAACTCTCACATCCATACATGACCACAGAAAACCCATAGCCTAGACTAGACGGACCTTAGTTGGCAAAGTAATGTCTCTGCTTTTGAATATACTGTCTAGATTGGTCATAACTTTCTTCCAAGGAGTAAGCGTCTTTTAATTTCATGGCTGCAGTCACCATCTGCAGTGATTTTGGAGCCCCCAAAAATATAGTCTGACACTGTTTCTAAGTTTCCCCATCTATTTCCCATGAAGTGATGGGACCAGATGCCATGATCTTCGTTTTCACTCTCCACTTTCACTTTCATCAAGAGGCTTTTTAGCTCCTCTTCACTTTCTGCCATAAGGGTGGTGTCATCTGCATATCTGAGGTGATTGATATTTCTCCCGGCAATCTTGATTCCAGCTTGTGCTTCTTCCAGCCCAGCGTTTCTCATGATGTACTCTGCATAGAAGTTAAATAAGCAGGGTGACAATATACAGTCTTGACGTACTCCTTTCCCTATTTGGAATCAGTCTGTTGTTCCATGTCCAGTTCTAACTGTTGCTTCCTGACCTGCATACAGATTTCTCAAGAGGCAGGTTAGGTGGTTAGGTGGTCTGGTATTTCCATCTCTTTCAGAATTTTCCACAGTTTATTGTGATCTGCACAGTCAAAGCCTTTGGCATAGTCAATAAAGCAGAAATAGATGTTTTTCTGGAACTCTCTTGCTTTTTCCATGATCCAGAGGATGTTGGCAATTTGATCTCTGGTTCCTCTGCCTTTTCTAAAACCAGCTTGAACATAAGGGAGTTCACAGTTCACATATTGCTGAAGCCTGGCTTAGAGACTTTTGAGCATTACTTTACTAGCATGTGAGATGAGTGCAATTGTGCGGTAGTTTGAGCATTCTTTGGCATTGCCTTTCTTTGGAATTGGAATGAAAACTGACCTTTTCCAGTCCTGTGGCCACTCCTGAGTTTACCAAATTTGCTGGCATATTGAGTGCAGCACTTTCACAGAATCATCTTTCAGGATTTGAAACAGCTCCACTGGAATGCCATCACCTCCACTAGCTTTGTTCATAATGATGCTTTCTAAGGCCCACTTGACTTCACATTCCAAGATGTCTGGCTCTAGATTAGTGATTACATCATCGTGATTATCTTTTCGTGAAGATCTTTTTTGTACAGTTCTTCCATGTATTCTTGCCACCTCTTCTTAATATCTTCTGCTTCTGTTAGGTCCATACCATTTCTGTTCTTTATCGAGCCCATCTTTGCATGAAATATTCCCTTGGTATCTCTAATTTTCTTGAAGAGATCTCTAGTCTTTCCCATTCTGTTGTTTTCCTCTATTTCTTTACATTGATCACTGAAGAAGGCATTCTTATCTCTTCTTGCTATTCTTTGGAACTCTGCATTCAGATGCTTATATCTTTCCTTTTCTCCTTTGCTTTTCTCCTCTCTTCTTTTCACGGCTATTTGTAAGGCCTCCCCAGACAGCCATTTTGCTTTTTTGCATTTCTTTTCCATGGCGATGGTCTTGATCCCTGTCTCCTGTACAATGTCACGAACCTCATTCCATAGGTCATCAGGCACTCTATCTATGATATCTAGGCCCTTAAATCTATTTCTTGCTTCCACTGTATAATCGTAAGGGATTTGATTTAGGTCATACCTGAATGGTCTAGCGGTTTTCCCTACTTTCTTCAATTCAAAAGTCTGAATTTGGCAATAAGGAGTTCATGATCTGAGCCACAGTCAGCTCCTGGTCTTGTTTTTGTTGACTGCATAGAGCTGCTCCATCTTTGGCTGCAAAGAATATAATCAATCTGATTTTGGTGTTGACCATCTGGTGATGTCCATATGTAGAGTCTTCTCTTGTGTTGTTGGAAGAGGGTGTTTGCTAGGACCAGTGCATTTTCTTGGCAAAACTCTATTAGTGTTTGCCTTACTTCTTTCCACATTCCAAGGCCAAATTTGCCTGTTAATGCAGGTGTTTCTTGACTTCCTACTTTTGCATTCCAGTCCCCTATAATGAAAAGGACATCTTTTGGGGGTGTTACTTCAAAAGATCTTGTAGGTCTTCATAAAACCGTCCAATTTCAGCTTCTTCAGCATTACTGGATAGGGCATAGACTTGGATAACTGTGATATTGAATGATTTGCCTTGGAGATGAACAGAGATCATTCTGTCATTTTTGAGATGGCATCCAAGTACTGCATTTCGGACTCTTTTGTTGACCATGATGGCTACTCCATTTCTTCTGAGGGATTCCTGCCTGCAGTAGTAGATATAATGGTCATCTGAGTTAAATTCACCCATTCCAGTCCATTTTAGTTCGCTGACTCCTAGTATGTCGACGTTCACCCTTGCCATCTCTTGTTCGACCACTTCCAATATGCCTTGATTCATGGACTTGACATTCCAGGTTCCTATGCAATATTGCTCTTTACAGCATCGGATCTTCCTTCTATCACCAGTCACATCCACAGCTAGGTACTATTTTTGCTTTGGCTCCATCCCTTCATTCTTTCTGTAGTTACTTCTCCACTGATCTACAGTAGCATATTGGGCACCTAATGACCTGGGGAGTTCCTCTTTTGGTATCCTATCATATTGACTTTTCATACTGTTCATGGGGTTCTCAAGGCAAGACTACTGAAGTGGCTTGCCATTCCCTTCTCCAGTGGACCACATTCTATCAGACCTCTCCACCATGACCCGCCCGTCTTGGGTTGCCCCACGGGCATGGCTTGATTTCATTGAGTTAGACAAGGTTGTGGTCCTAGTGTGATTAGATTGACTAGTTTTCTATGAGTATGGTTTCAGTGTGTCTGCCCTCTGATACCCTCTTGCAACACCTACCATCTTACTTGGGTTTCTCTTACCTTGGGCATGGGGTATCTCTTCACAGCTGCTCCAGCAAAGCACAGCTGCTGCTCCTTACCTTGGATGAGGGGTATCTCCTTACCGCCACCGTTCCTGACCTTCAATGTGGGATAGCTCCTCTAGGCCCTCCTGTGCCTGCGCAGCCAACACTCCTTGGGTTGCTCCTCCCAGCTGCCGGCCCTGGCCCCAGGCTCGAGGTGGCTCCTCAAGGTCACCGCCCCTGGCCTCGGGCGCAAGGTGACTTCTCCCGGACGCCCCTGACCTAGGACGCGGGGTGTCTCCTCCTGGCCGCCGCCCCTGACCTCGGACTCGGCGTAGCTCCTCCCAGCAGCTCAGTAAGCACACTTACTCTTTTTAAATTAATTTTTATTGGAATACAGTTGATTCACAATGTTATTTAGCTTCCACCGTACAGCGAAGTGAATCAGTGATACATATACACACTTCGACTCTTTTTAAGATTGTATTTCCATATGGATTATTGCAGAGTTCTGAGTAGAGTTCCTGTGCTATACAGTAGGTTCTTACTAGCTATCTATTTAAACAGGTTAGTATGTGTATTTCAATCCCAATCTCTCAGTTTACCCCTCCCCTTCCACCTTTCCCTCTTGGTAACCTTAAGTTTGTTTGCAACATGTGTGATTCTGTTTCTGCTTTGTAAAGAGATTTATTTGTACCAGTTTCATAGATCCCATGTATACATGATATGTATGAGGCTAGCTTCCCTCATAGCTCAGTTGGTAAAGAATCTGCCTGCAATGCAGGAGACCTGGCTTCGATTTCTGGGTCGGAAAGCCCCTGGAGAAGGAACTGGCAACCCACTCCAGTATTCTTGCCTAGAGAATCCCAATGGACAGAGGAGGCTGGCAGGCTACAGTCCACCAGGTTGCAAGAGTTGGACACGACTTAGCGACTAAACCACCACCACACATGATGTGATATGACACTTTTTTTCTCTGTCACTTCACTCAGTTTAACAATCTCTAGGTCCATCCATGTCACTGCAAACGGCATTATTTCTTTGTTATGACCAAGTATTATTCATATATATATACATATAAGTAGCACATTTATTCTTTAATTTATAAACACCATGATACTTGTTTGTTTTCAACTGCTATTTATTATTTGATGGACATTTTAAAATTGAAAAATGTTAATATTGGCCATCTTATTTTCCGTTTTATGATCCGTTCATTCTTTTGTGTTGATCCAAATTATTTTAATCTGCATTATTTTCTTCCACTTGAAGAGCTTCCTTTTACATTCTCATATGCAAATATGCTTGTGATATTTTTTTCCCTTTAGTTTGTATGTTGATGTTTTTATTCTTAAAGTTCACTTTCTGTTTTGTGGGATAATTTTGTTAGAAAAATCATTCTAGTTTGACACTTGTTTTATCCAGTTCTTTAAAGATGTAATCTGTCCTTCTATCCAGTTTCCAAATTGAAATCTGCATCAATCAAATCTGTCCCATTGCTATGATATGTATTTAACTCTGGTTATGTTGCCTCACCAAAAGATGAAAGGTTGTTGTTGAATCACGACACCGGGATTCTTGGCCCCCGGAGGAGAAAAATTCAATCCGGGGCCAGAGACAAGGCTTGATCACTCAGAGCTTTTGTGTAATAAGTTTTATTAAAGTATAAAGGAGATAGAGAAAGCTTCTGACATAAGCATCAGAAGGGGGCAGAAAGAGTGCCGCCCTGCTAGTCTTCAGCTGGATGTTGAGTCAGTAGCAGTCTGTTAATGAAAGAAAAGAATGTCTTAAAACTCAGAATGGCACCAGGCCTCTCACCCATAAGATGCATTTTGTAATAATCTTGGCACCAAATGGTTCATTTTGGGCCATAAAATGATTAACTTGAATCTTGAAGAAGGGCAGATCACCATACAAATAGTTTCATTTACATAGACTAAAGGAACAATATCTGAGTATTCAGTTCAGTTCAGTTCAGTTCAGTTCAGTCGCTCAGTCATGGCCGGCTCTTTGCGACCCCATGAATTGCAGTGTGCCAGGCCTCCCTGTCCATCACCATCTCCCGGAGTTCACTCAGATTCATGTCCATTGAGTCCGTGATGCCATCCAGCCATCTCATACTGGGTCGCCCCCTTCTCCTCTTGCCCCCAATCCCTCCCAGCATCAGAGTCTTTTCCAATGAGTCAACTCTTTGCATGAGGTGGCCAAAGAACTGGAGCTTCAGCTTTAGCATCCTTCCTTCCAAAGAAATCCCAGGGCTGATCTCCTTCAGAATGGACTGGTTGGATCTCCTTGCAGTCCAAGGGACTCTCACATACTGGTTTGTCAAGTAGGTTCTGAGCCAAAAGGCAGAAGGGACTTGAAGACAGAGTTTGGGGTAAATGCATAGTACATTAGCATAGCTTAAGATAAACATTTCCATAAGAAAAAGGCATTGGTTGACTCTAGGTTTGAGAATAGTTAACTTCAGGTGAAACCAGGTGTCATTATGGCAACACAGTATTTTAAGAGAAACCTCCTTTTAAATTTGTATAGAGAAGGAAAAAATATTGCTAGTTTGTTTCCTCCTGCCACTTAAGAGAGATAAAATGTCTGACACTTGCAGGCTATTTCCTCTGTTTGGAGACCCCTGGCCTTCCTGCCTGTTACCCTCTCAGTTACTTCTATCTTTATCTTTTTTTTTTTTTTAGATGTGTGTGCGTGAAGGAGATATTTGTTGGGCTCTCTATCACATATCACTGATGTCTTTATCAATCACTGTGTGAATTCTACACTGTTTTGAAAAGGCATGCTGTCCAGTAAAGGAAACCCTCTCACTTTACTGCTCTTCTGGAGTGCCTTGGCAATAATTGCTTGTCTTTATATACACAATTTAGAATCAGCCGAGTCACACACACATTCCCCATATACCACCTCACTCACCCATACACCAAAGGAATTTTACCCTACTTTATGGAATTTCTGTATCATTGAATTGAATTATATCAGGGAAAATTGACATCTTTTAAACATTGAGTTTTCCAGTACATAAAAATGTTATAGCAATACATTTAGTTCCTTATCTGAAATTTCTCTCAAATTATTTTCTAGTTTACTAAATAAACTTCCTGCAGGTTTTTCATTTCCATTACTTAAAAATTTTCATATCTTTGTTCCTATTTGAATATTATTTTCAATGTCTACTTAATTTTTGCTTTGCAATGTGGAAATAAGGGCTTCCTAGGTGGTACTAGTGGTAAAGAACCTGTCTGCCAATGCAGGAGACATAAGAGATGCGGGTTTGATCCCTAGATCAGGAGGATTCCTTGGAGGAGGGCATGACAACCAACCCCAGTATTATTGCCTGTAGAATTCCATGGACCAAGGAGTCAGGCAGGGCACAGTCCATAGGGTCGCAGAGAGTCAAACACGACTGAAGCAACTTAGCATGCACGCACATATGGAAATAATTTGACTTGTGTTTGTTGATTCTGTATCCAGTACACATGTTAAATTCATTTATTATGTCTAATAATCTCATTGTAGGTTATTCAATATTTTCCACATATTCATATATAACATCTTCCAACTATTAGGTTAATAAAACCCTGGAGCCTCAGATGGTAAAGAATCTGCCTGCAATGTGGGAGACCCAGGCTTGATCCCTGGGTTTGGAAGATCCTCTGGAGGAGGAAATGGCTACCCACTCCAGTATTCTTGCCTGGAGAATTCCATGGACAGAGGAGCCTGGCAGGCTACAGTCCACTGCGTCGCAAAGAGTCGGACATGACTGAGTGACTAACACTTTACAACGCTCACATATACATTTTATTCTCTTTCCCTCTCTCTCTTTTTTTTTCACTGTATAGGCTAGTATCTCTAGTAAAATGTTGGGGAAAAAATGTAAGAGAAAAAAATCCCTTTCCTTGGTTCAAATTACAGAAAGACATGTTTCAATACTTTTTAGTTTAATTGTGTTTGTTAGCCCTATTGTTGAGATTAAAAAAAAAATTACTTTAGTGTCATCCTTTACTGAAAGCATTCAACTTTTTATCTCCCAAATTTAAGCACCATTCTAATATTACAAGTTCAATGTGGATGATTTTACTGTATCATTTATATTATGCTTTTATGCTAAATTACTTTATTATTTATCTAGTAACAGTTTGTTCCCCTAGAGTATGAAATTTAAGTGAAAACTGAATTTTTCTTCTCTGTAATGCATCATTGTAACTGCATGATATAGCTATGTGAAGCTTTTTTAGATATGAAAACCTAATCAGTCACCAGATGAATTCTCTTTAGTGATGACAGTCAATGCTATATGGAAGAGAACAACCATGCAGCTGATCCCTGCCTCAGTACTGGACAATGTACGGGATACAATCAAATGATATTATTCTAAATTGTAAATTCTGGACATAATTTGCTGTGCAGTAACACAGTATTGAAACAGAGGACTTTAAAATGGCTACAAAACCAACTTTCAAATTTTACTTCCTTCATTCCTTTCAATGGGTAAGATGTAACACCCACAGTAGTCATCTGTGACTGCCATCTGCACATTGTCTCCTCTGAAATGATGCTGTCATTTTTGTGTGCTTTTTAGATGTCTTTTTGGATGACATGATACCTACTCAAAGGAGAGAACTAGCTGATGGATGAATTATGGTCTTATGAAAAATAATTTAAACACATAGTATAATAAGAGAAAGACAGATTTAAAAAGAAAATATAAAAGAAAAAACCTTCCTCAGATTGCAACATTTCCCAATTATTTTCACTGAAAATGTTCCAGCGTACTGTCTGTTGTTCAACTCTTTCCATTTGAAGAAACACAAGATTTTTTTAAATTTTTAATTTTATTTTTAAAATATAAATTTATTTATTTTAATTGGAGGTTAATTACTTTATAGATTTTTTTTGGTTTAATATAATGATTCTGTGTTATCAAGTACCATCCTTTACAACCAGGAAAACTTGGGAATATAATATAACAAATGTTTACGTACTTTTATTTTAATTTCAGTTTATACTTCACCAAAAGAATTAAAAAAAAAAAGAGTTCTTAGAGAGTGGATAACATTATATGGACACAAAATGGCTGAATCCTGTACATCTTATATCTCTGAACAGCAAACATGCATTAATATGTTTTTTGCATTAGTAAAAATTAAGGTAACAAATTATCGAGATGCTAGTAGCATGCTTTGGCTACATAAACAAAGCATATCTACAAAGAAATATTCAGAGAGAAGCAGAAGGTAAAAATTTAGTGCCACACTACAAAATTCAAGGGTCATTATGCAGAGTTTTGTTTTTAATGTTCCAGAAGGATCAAATTGAAGTCATTGAAAGGTAAAATGTCTAAAGTTAAAAACACATAGCTATTTAACAATTGTTCTCCAAACTTTTGCCATCTGTACCATCTAAAAACATCATGAAAAGAAAAAGAAGTGCATGATAGTTATATGAACAGGAAAGTACAATAATATCTATGGTTTTAGGGGAAAAGGTAGGTAAGTGATACTACATTTTCTCATAATATTGCAAATCACCAGTAAATTTGTGGACTGAATATAAGATTGCCTAAATACATAGTTTCTTATCAGCAACACACCGTAATGTAATTCTGATACTAGAAAATCCAGCATAAAACAATAAGGCCAGGAATGAATAACATAATAAATCTATTAATCATGTGGAAAAAGCAAACTATTGCTGATTTTACAATGACAAAATTTAATAGGAAAACAGAAAATGAATTTGAATCAAGCCTCTAATGCTCTATGTGAGGGTATCAGTTTTCTCAAGGCTGTCAAGACATCCTTATTTCTCAGAGTGTATATCAGGGGGTTAAGCATCGGGGTGACAACAGTATAGAAAAGTGAGAGAAATTTGTCTGTTCTGGAAGAATTTTTGGATTTGGGTCGTAAATATGTAACGATTGCAGATCCAAAGAATAAAGTCACAACCATGACATGAGATGAGCAGGTGGAGAAAGCCTTTGCTCTTCCCGTTGCCGATGGCAGCTTGAGGATGGTGGAGGTGATTCTACTGTAGGAGCCAAGTATCAGCAGAAAAGGGACCATGACAAAAAGCACAGCAACTGTAAAGACCAGCGTCTCGTTCAGAAACGTGTCCCCACAGGCCAGCTTCAGCACTGGGGGGATGTCACAGAAGTAGTGATTAATTTGTTTGGATCTACAAAAGGGCAGAGAGAAAATCTGGCTTGTCTGCCCTATCTCAATTGGAACTCCAGTGACCCAGCAGGCAGCCACCAGCTGGACACAGATCTTGTGGTTCATGACCAGAGGATAGTGCAGGGGGCTACAGATGGCCACGTAGCGGTCATAGGCCATCACTGTAAGAAGCAGGCACTCTATGTTTCCAAATATTAGGACAAAACTCATCTGTGTTGCACAAGCAAACAAAGAAATATGTCTTTTCTGGGTCCAAAGGTTTATGAGCATTCTAGGAAGAGTGGCAGACACATAACAGATTTCCAAGAAGGAAAGATTACCGAGGAAAAAGTACATGGGAGTCTGGAGAGTCTGGTCTGTCCCAGTTATGAGAATAATGATACCATTTCCCATCAGAGTTATCACATAGGTAAACAGAAAAATCACAAAAAGAAACATTTGGAGATTGGGAATGTCAGAAAATCCCAAAAGAACAAATTCCATCATTGAAGTGAGATTCACATTCACTAGATTTTTTTGAGGTTCCATCTGTGAAAATAGCACAATTAGACATTTATCTTTTTTGTTTTGTAATTTATATAAATTAAAGGGATTTAGGGGAATCATTAATAGTACATAAGGTTTCTATTCTCTATCAATGTCTAGTATTTTACATCCTGGACTCAACATAACTGAAGGTTAATGGAGAATATGTATGCTAAACTCTAAATATAAAAGCATAAGTTACAATTCAAGGTTTCACTTTAAATAAAAGTGATATGTTTAAGAATTTGCACTTTCATTTTGAATCTGTTTGTGTGCAGAGCAAAATCTATCCATTTTACTTTTATTAAAAGGGCAAAATTCTGAAGCAGAAATATTTGCATCCCACTTTCTCAGTGGTAGCGCATCACCAAATTCTGTAATGCATTTTTCAGGAATTTCCCAACTCTTCCATTAGAACTTTTTCAAGAATAAAGCATGTTTTTCCTTCCATATTCTGCAATGATAGCTATTACTTATTGTGTGTGCACCTTATTTGAGACCATTCTGACTGCCTTTATCTAATAAGCAACATAGCCATCAGGCACTATAAAGCAGGAACATTTATTTATCTTTTACAAGGATACAGCTTATGTTTGACAGTATTCTTATCAGTTATTTAATTAATAATGACAATCTTGAAGGAATTACATTGATGATATGATTTCTGAAACTTTGCCTGGTAAGTCTATTCTAAAATCTCTTACGATGTGCCAGAGGTCACTTTTATCTAAAAATTATCATGCTAATAATATATATATGAGATGCAGCATACAAAAATTAAAACTGAAAACTATGAATTATTTAAAATATGGCTACTACACAGTTGTCAAAAATATCAAAAGCAAAGAATATATATTTTACCTAGTAGTATAGTATGGTTTAGTGAGTAATCGATGGACAGGGAGGCCTGGCGTGCTGCGATACATGGGGTCGCAAAGAGTCAGACACGACTGAGCGACTGAACTGAACTGAACAGACACTCAAAGTTCTCCTATATTGAGATATACTTGGAAAATGTAAGAATTTTAAAAGAAAGGTGATTAGTAAACTGTAGCTTTAAATAATATCTAGGAAATTGGAAAACACAAATTACCTTGTCCTACTTTTGTGTTAGTAAGCTACTTGCTGTAACATATTATTAAAGTGTGCTAATGTCATGCTATATTGATATTATAGATGAAGAAACTAGGTCTCAAAGGTTTTCATGATTAAACTAAGATTAAAAAAAAAAAAAAGATGCTGTCTTTGACTTCCAGGATTCATGAGCATTGTGAGAAGGGTAACAGATCCATAGCTATTTCCAGAAGGAAACAATTGCCAGGGAAAGAATACACAGAAATGTAGGGGTCAAGACCTACTTTTGTTATTAGAATTATGGTTCTATTGCCCATCAAAATAATGATATACCTAACTAAAAACAACCCAAATAGAAGCTACTGGAGATGGTGAACATTAGCAAAGACCCAGAGAAGAAATTCCTTCAGTTTAGTTAGATTTTATTCTGGAATATTTCCTTTCTTTTCTTTTTTTTTTTTGTTTTTCCTTGCTGTTCTTTTTTTGTTCTCTTCTCTTTTTTTGTGTTTTCTCTATAGAAGAAGATTTAGCATTTGCTTCAACTACTTCATCCCCAACATTTCTTGTTCTTCAGTGCTAAATAAATTATAATTTCTAATTGTACAAGTCCAGCATTTTTGTAGTTAAATTTTCAGCATATGCCATGAACAAGATTCATGGTAAGACAAAATTTTTGCATGTTATTCTCAATAGTGAGCAATTTAGAAAAAAACTATGACTCTGTGTGCTGTCTCTAAATTATCTACACTATACCTCTTTCTTGTAAATGTTTAAGTGTTTATTATTAAGGCAAGTAGATATTAATGCTCTAATACTGCTATTTTGGAACTCAAGTCTCCATTACTTTGAAAAATTCAAATTATTAAGAAGATGTATGATGGTATTCCATATCAGTTTGCTATTGGTCATATCACCATCTCTACCCTATCTACTTCCGTTAGGTCTGTATATTTAATATTAATTAGCAGGTTAAATCATGTAAGTAATTTAAACACGGTATTGAGCTCAAAATTATTTCATTATATTAATTTAAAAGCATTTATTTTTTTCTTAAAATAGATGTTCCTTGAATTCCCCAGAACTTGCACCTGTATGAATTAGATTGTTCTATATTCGTTTCAGTTCAGTCACTTAGTTGTGTCCAACTTTTTGCGACTCCATGGACAGCAGCACCCCAGGGTTCCCTGTTCATCATCAATTTCTGGAGCTTGCTCAAATTCATGTCCATTGAGTCAGTGATGCCATCCAACCACCTCATCCTCTGTGCTCCCCTTCTCCTCCTGCCTTCAATCTTTCCCAGCATCGGGGTCTTTTTTAAAAAATATAAATATATTTATTTTAATTGGAGGTTAATTACTTTACAATATTGTATTGGTTTTGCCATACGTCAAGTCAGTTCTTCACATCTGGTGGCCAAAGTATACGAGCTTCAGCTTCAGCATCAGTCTTTGTTTTACATTAAATCTCTTCTTAAAATATCATCAGGATTCTAATTAATTTAAAAATGTCCATTAAAATATATTGGCTCAAAATAAAGTTTATCTCTCCACGTTACATAAAATATATCAGTTATTTAAGTCTTTATCATTTCAAATAATTTAATATTATTATTAAATATTTTTTAACTGTAAACTATATTTGACCTAGTCAGAAATACATGGAAGTTCCTTTAACATATCACTCTTGCTACTATAAAGTAAGCATTAAATTTTAAAATAAAAGTTATAAACTAAAGCTTACAAGAATATAAACTAGTTCATATTTGTCATTCTTATATAAGATGATACTGATTTTATCTCTCTGTAGAGGATATAAATAATTATATTAGTTCATATGAAATCACAATTTAATTAGACATTCAACTTACCTTTAAAATATTCCATTCTTTCCAAAATAAAGGGCTCTTTAATAAAGTTTCTCTACCCCATGAGATCTCTTTGACCAATCATGTTACATTTCCAGTTAAAAGCATCCTTTGGCACACTATGATCTCTTTTATTTTTCCCAGGTAGTTCTCACTCCACCCAGAATACTTTCTGCTCAGCCTCTCCATGGACCAGAGTGCACGGCAGATTTTTTATTTCTTAAAGATGAATAAGGTGCTGAGCAGTATAACTGGAGACCATCTAAAACTGACACACACCCAGTTCAAAGGCTGTCACGAACACTATTGTGAGCCTCTTTCTATTAACACTGAGCTTGCAGCACAGTTTCCCGAACATGTTTTTCTTATATCCTCCCATATTATATTCTTAATTGATATTTAGGGTCCTGCACATTTAATTGGCCAGATGATAAATACTATTTTAATCTTATATGTTACTGATTCTTCCCCAGGCACCAGGGGGACCAAAGAGATAGATGCTGTATTATTATTCCTCAGTTCAGTTCAGTCCAGTCACTCAGTCGTGTCCAACTCTTTAGGACCCCATGAATCGCAGCATGCCAGGCCTCCCTGTCCATCACCAAATCCTGGAGTTCACTCAGACTCACATCCATCGAGTCAGTGATCCCATCCAGCCATCTTGTCCTGTGTCGTCCCCTTTTCCTCCTGCCCATAATGCCTCCCAGCATCAAAGTCATTTCCAATGAGTCAACTCTTCGCATGAGGTGGCCAAAGTATTGGAGTTTCAGCTTTAGCATCATTGCTTCCAAAGAAATCCCAGGACTGATCTCCTTCAGAATGGACTGGGTGGATCTCCTTGCAGTCCAAGGGACTCTCAAGAGTCTTCTCCAACACCACAGTTCAAAAACATCAATTCTTTGGCACTCAGCCTTCTTCACAGTCCAACTCTCACATCCATACATGACTACTGGAAAAACCATAGCCTTGACTAGACAGACCTTAGTTGGCAAAGTAATGTTTCTGCTTTTGAATATGCTATCTAGGTTGGTCATAAATTTTCTTCCAAGGAGTAAGCTTCTTTTAATGTCATGGCTGCAGTCACCATCTGCAGTGATTTTGGAGCCCCCCAAAATAAAGTCTGATACTGATTCTACTGTTTCCCCATCTATTTCCCATGAACTGATGGGACCAGATGCCATGATCTTGGTTTTCTGAATGTTGAGCTTTAAGGCAAAATTTTCCCTCTCCTCTTTCACTTTCATCAAGAGGCTTTTTAGTTCCTCTTCACTTTCTGTCATAAGGGTGGTGTCATCTGCATATCTGAGCTTATTGATATTTCTCCCGGCAATCTTGATTTCAGCTTGTGTTTCTTCCAGTTCAGCGTTTCTCATGATGTACTCTGCACATAAGTTAAATAAGCAAGGTGACAATATACAGCCTCGATGTACTCCTTTTCCTATTTGGAACCAGTCTGTTGTTCCATGTCCAGTTCTAACTGTTGCTTCCTGACCTGCACACAGATTTCTCAAGAGGCAGGTTAGGTGGTCTAGTATTCCTATCTCTCTCAGAATTTCCCACAGTTTATTGTGATCCACACAGTCAAAGGCTTTGGCATAGTCAATAAAGCAGAAATAGATATTTTTCTGGAACTCTCTTGCTTTTTCCATGATCCAGCAGATGTTGGCAATTTGATCTCTGGTTCCTCTGCCTTTTCTAAAACCAGCTTGAACATCAGGGAGTTCACGGTTCACGTATTGCTGAAGCCTGGCTTGGAGAATTTTGAGTATTACTTTACTAGCATGTGAGATGAGTGCAATTGTGTGGTAGTTTGAGCATTCTTTGGCATTGCCTTTCTTTGGAATTGGAATGAAAACTGACTTTTCCAGTCCTGTGGCCACTGCTGAGTTTTCCAAATTTGCTGTCATATTGAGTGCAACACTTTCACAGCATCATCTTTCAGGATTTGAAATAGCTCCACTGGAATTTCATCAATTCCACTAGCTTTGTTCATAGTGATGCTTTCTAAGGCTCACTTGACTTCACATTCCAGGATGTCTGGCTCTAGATGAGTGATCACACCATCGTGATTATTCAGGTCATGAAGATCTTTTTTGTACAGTTCATCTCTGTATTCTTGCCACCTCCTTTTAATATCTTCTGCTTCTGTTAAGTCCATACCATTTCTGTCCTTTATCGAACCCATCTTTGCATGAGATGTTCCCTTGGTATCTCTAATTTTCTTGAAGAGATCTCTAGTCTTTCCC
Source organism: Ovis canadensis (assembly GCF_042477335.2). Lineage (NCBI taxonomy): Eukaryota > Metazoa > Chordata > Mammalia > Artiodactyla > Bovidae > Ovis > Ovis canadensis. The sequence continues at coordinate 85,981,240 of NC_091259.1, forward strand.
ATTCTGTTGTTTTCCTCTATTTCTTTGCATTGATCGCCGAAGAAGGCTTTCTTATCTCTTCTTGCTATTCTTTGGAACTCTGCATTCAGATGCTTATATTTTTCCTTTGCTCCTTTGCTTTTCACCTTTCTTCTTTTCACAGCTCTTTGTAAGGCCTCCCCAGACAGCCATTTTGCTTTTTTGCATTTCTTTTCCATGGGGATGGTCTTGATCCCTGTCTCCTGTACAATGTCACGAACCTCATTCCATACTTCATCAGGCACTCTATCTATCAGATCTAGGCCCTTAAATCTATCTCTCACTTCCACTGTATAATCATAAGGGATTTGATTTAGGTCCTACCTGAATGTTCTAGCGGTTTTCCCTACTTTCTTCAATTTAAGTCTGAATTTGGCAATAAGGGGTTCATGATCTGAGCCGCAGTCAGTTCCTGGTCTTGTTTTTGTTGACTGTTATAGAGCTTCTCCATCTTTGGCTGCATAGAATATAATCAATCTGATTTTGGTGTTGACCATTTGGTGATGTCCATGTGTAGAGTCTTCTCTTGTGTTGTTGGAAGAAGGTGTTTGCTATGACCAGTGCATTTTCTTGGCAAAACTCTATTAGTGTCTGCCTTGCTTCATTCCACATTCCAAGGCCAAATTTGCCTGTTACTCCAGCTGTTTCTTGACTTCCTACCTTTGCATTCCAGTCACCTAAAATGAAAAGGAGATCATAGTTCTGAACAGGTCTTGTAGGTCTTCATAGAACCATTCTATTTCAGCTTCTTCAGCCTTACTGGCTGGGGCATAGACTTGGATTACTGTGATATTGAATCATTTGCCTTGCAAATGAACAGAGACCATTATGTCATTTTTGAGATCGCATCCAAATACTGCATTTCGGACTCCTTTGTTGACCATGATGGCTACTCCATTTCTTCTGAGGTATTCCTGCCCACAGTAGTAGATATAATGGTCATCTGAGTTAAATTCACCCATTCCAGTCCATTTTAGTTTGCTGATTCCTAGAATGTCATGGTTCACTCTTGCCATCTCTTGATTGACCACTTCCAATTTGCCTTGATTCATGGACCTGACATTCCAGGTTCGTATGCAGTATTGCTCTTTATAGCGTTGGACCTTGCTTCTATCACCAGTCACATCCACTGCTGGGTATTGTTTTTGCTTTGGCTCCATCCCTTCATTCTTTCTAGAGTTAATTCTCCACTGATCATCAGTAGCATATTGGACAAGTACTGACCTGGGGAGTTCCTCTTTCAGTATCCTATCATTTTGCCTTTTCATACTGTTCATAGGGTTCTCAATGCAAGAATACTGACGTGGTTAGCCATTCCCTTCGTAGAAAAACATTTAGAACCACTGATAGTAGAGGTTTTATTTTCTCAGTTTCAAATTCCTAGTGTGAATGCAGTTGTAAGAGAAAATAATTACAAAACTTTGTAGAGGATAAAATAACTTGAATTCTCCAACTGAGATAGTGTGGAAAAGATACGACCTGTGTCTTCTGGACCTCAGTTCTGGGAAAGAACAGTTATTCCCAACACCTATATTGTTTTAATAATGTTGATTTGTTCCCAGTCATGTTACTTTTTAGTAAACAGTGGCTTCTAAGGATTTATGCTTACAAAAATAAAATATTTCCCTGAGAGTGAGCTCTGATGGTAGTGTTATCACAGAGTGAATATGAAGGTAATAACACAGACAGTATCAGGGATCAGGTGGAAGACATCACGGAAGGTGACTGAGGAGTGGGTGATGTGAGAAGCCAGCCAGGTCTGAGCTACTGCAGGTGCATAACCAGAAGCAACTGTGCTGGAAGGAGTTCTAAAGTCTCATAATTAGCACAGTGCAGTATTATGCATGGATAGAGGAAATTTCTAATGCCATAGAAAATAAAATTCAGAAAAAGACACAAATTTATTGTCCAATACCAAAATACCATAACGTATTTGCAAAATATAGACTTTTAAATTAACTTTATTGGAAGAGCATGGTAGCTTTAAAATAGGATAGCTTTACATGATGCATAGGTTTAAAATAGTGTAGAAAGTAAGTGAAACAATGAAAGCATTCTAAATTAAAATTTGTATAATCTTGAGGTAAGAAAACTTTGACTTTGGCTCCAAATTAGAATTCAGGATACAAAGCATGAAAAAAGTTAACTACATAAAAGTAGGTAATTCTACCTGATGGAAATGAGCATGCACCAGAAGTAAAGTTAAGCTAGTATGGGTAAGGTTTTGGAAAAAATATGTCATATTTCAGATAGATTTTTATTTTCCATTACAAAATGATATGTTTCAGTTATCAAGGAAAAGTCTAAAATGAAATTAGGAAATGATACTAATAGTTTAAGGAACACTTCACAGAAAACTGAGGGAAACAATTGTTTAAAAATGGGAAGATACTCAACTTGTTAATGAACAAGGAGTAAAATTTAACTGTACAGAGATTTAGTTGTTAAAAATAATCTGATATTTTTCTATGTAGTTTTCTGGGAAAACACATTAATACACTAAGTATATTGAGAAAAACTCTGATAGAAATTAAAATTTATCCTATAATAAAAATAGCATTCTAAATTGGCAAAATAAGAGTATTAAAAAAAAAACCTGCTATTGGACTACTGAGAAAACTTTGAGAAAGAAATATGGATTTTTATTAATACAGTATAATAGAGTAGGAAAATCTTCTAAGGGTTTACACATTTATATATTTTGAAAGTGAAATAAAGAAAGAGTTATAGTACATGTTTCTATACTTTTAAAGCAAAGAAAGTTTTTCTCGATTGACTCAGAATTAGAACGCAGAACACAAAACCCGAAAAATCTACACAAAAATAAACAATTCTACTTGGTACAACCTTACACTAAGAGTAAAATTTAAAATGTTTTGATAAAGATAACAAAACATAATACCTCACCTAAAGTGCTATTTGCTTTTATTAATAACCTCCACTTAAATATCAGGAAGTCAAAATTTTAAAAAAAGTAGAAAAATGAACCAACTAGTTGAAGTAACAGTTCACAGAAAAAGGAGGAAAATCATCATTTAGAAATAGAGACGAAATCTCAATTGCACTCAAGAAAAAGGAATGAAAAACGTATGTTGTGTAGATTTAGTACATAAAACAGTCTAAGACATTTCCCCAATCAATCTCTTGGGAAAATATACTTTTTACACTCATGAGAACGCCAATGCCCAAACCTGTGGAGAAGAACTGGGCACCTTCAATTACTCTTTGAATCAATAAACATGCATAAGTATGATTTATGCCCTTCCGCATTTTTCAGCATTGTTTGTAAAAGATGATCATTCACTCAATTGAAAATGATCAGGTGGACTGTCTCTCTTTGACTTAATGAGCCTTCATTTTGATATTGTCATTGATTTTACTTTTTTCCATAGCTATCTGTTTCCTTCAAAATAGGAGTTTTGTAATTTTTTATCCAAATTTGTCTAGTGTTTTCAGTAGGAAGAATGTCTTGCTGTGACCCTATACATCACAACCAGAAATGAAAGTTACATCTTCATTGTTTAAATGTTCCTAATTATATTCAACTTGATATTACTACATAAAATATTGTTTTTGTGTACTTTATAATCCCTCCTTCAATAATCTTATTCATTTATTAATATATCTCCTCTATAAACTGCCAGTGGACTTTATGTTGGGGGTAGCACTTTAAAATTTAACTATCTACAATAATCTTTATTTAATGATAATGAAGTCTATTATAGGTATTTTCATATCATTTCATTATGTAAACATTTACAAAATTTTGAGAGTAGGAGCAAGTTATGTTCTCAAGTAGAGGAAATTGGATTTCAGAGTAATAAAATCATCTACCCAACGGCATAGCTGTTAAACATCAGAGCTTGTTGCATGTCCTACATCATTAGACGCCATTCCAGTTCTGTGCATATTCTTCTTCCACTGAGAGATCATTTTACACCAGAGGCCAGAGTGCATTGACATAATCATTTAACTTTGCTGTTCATTGCTCCAGAATCAAGCTTTTTTTTTTATCACTAAGAAGAGGAAAAAAAAAATCTTGTTACTTTTCTATCCCAGAAGAGAATTAGTGATTTTGTCCCTGAGATATCCCTAAAGATTTCAAGAGCCAGAGAGTCTGGTATGAGAGTTCAGATGCTCAACACTCACAGCATCTGTTAACTGAGCGCGCAGTTCATTTTCATAGGTCATATGAAAGGATTTTCATTGACTACAATATATTTTAGAAGTGATAACCTTAAATCTTGTACTAGATTCTATGCCTTAATATTTTACTCTTAGATAAATTTTTCTTCTAGTTGATTCAGAACTGAATTAAGGATTGAGTGAGGAAATTTATGAGAACATAGTAGGGGAAATAAGAAAGACTCCCGAATTTTTAGCCCAAAGTAGCTATAAATTAGAGAATTGTTTTAATTTCCTAGATGGAAGACAGCAGTCAGAATTAGGATATAAATAAATGGCCATATTTTTTCAGAATGATGATATTTTGTCGATAATCTGGGATCCATCTTCCTAGACTCTTTCTCTCAAAGTGAAATCAGCTAGATGCAAAAAGAATTAGTTCTAATTTCCTTAATTAGTGGACAGAATCGCCTGTTTGAAGAGAACCCTGGATGAAGTAAATGACCCCATACTTTTTGTCTTTGTGTGCTCAGTCATGTCTGACTCTGCCACTCCGTGGACTGGCCCACTAGGCTCCTCTGACCATGGAATTTTCCAGGCAAGAGTACTGGATTAGATTGCCATTTCCCTCTCCAGGGTATCTTCGTGATCCAGGGATCAAACCCACATCTCCTGCATTGGCAGATGGATTCTTTACTACTGGCACCACCTGGGAAACTCGTTTCGTCTATCATTCCTAATTTTTCTACAATGGATAGGTAACTGCTGTAATGAAGCATGATTAAGAATAACATATGGCTTCACTCATAATCCACCTTTTGTACCTATGGCTGATTCATGTTGAAGTTTGATAGAAAACAACAAAATCTGCAAAGCAATTATCCTTCAATTAAAGAACAAATAAATTTTGAAAAGAAAAGAAAAAAAAATGGAGTGCAAAAAAAATAGATCAGAGATATAAAGGTTTATGAGAAAGATGTAAAGGACAAAATTATCGGGATATTTAAGTAAACATACTATTATTTTATTGATATGCCCCCCGCATCAGAATACAATGAAAGAAAAATTTTAAGGTGATTGATAGGATTAAATACTGGAATTCAGTTAGTTTAATTTCATGAGAATGATATTTTAAATTTACATTAAATGTCATGTAACACATAAGCTTAACTGAAAGAAGAGCTACTTAGATTTTGGAGTCCGTTTATGATCCAATGCTTTGACAAAAATTTGATTTCCTAGCTCCCTATTTATTTATAACTGCCCATCAAGTTAAAAATTTGAAGCAAATTATAGTCATATTTAATATGTATGCATCCTTCACATATCAATGACACTTTAATAAAACATTTTAATGCATTTCATAAATAAGAAATCTATCATACCATGTTCATGTAGTCAAACAAAATATGCACCAACATTTTGATCAATTTTATTCTTTCATTTGAAGGCTCAAGTTACTTTGGCTAAATCACATTAGGCGCTAAACCTGAGATTAATAGTAAGGTTCTAGAGTTAAATACAATATTTTTTATCGTCCACAATTGTGCTGTCTCAAACACATCAGTTAAATTAAATTTAGAATCAAAATAAAGTTAAAGTTTCCCTTGTGAAGGTTAGTGAACATGTATTTTAAGAATTTCTTTATTAGACAATTGATGTATTTTTCAAAGTTTGCCTGCATATTTTTTTATCTTTACTGTATTTCTGATCTGTTTAATTCCTATTTTGAAACTTATTCTTGTCAATCAATATTTTTGTGTGTAATATATGGATTCTTGAAGGAGAAAGATTGATAATAAAGAATTTTATAAACGACTATATTGTCGATACTCAATACATTAAGCACACTTAATACCTTTAATGTTAATAACCTTGATGGTTTTATAAGATATTTTATTAATATAACCATTCAAACTAAACTGGAATTTTTATAATACATTCGTGTGTATATATGTGCTTTCAAGAGTAATATGTGAGTTCTTTGAATTAACAAAGAGATAAACATTTGATTAAATTATATATTATATTTGTACCATATATATTTCTCTAAGGATTAAGTAAGATTTTCCTTTTTGATTTGACAACTCCGTAGGTGAAAAATTATTTATTATATGAATTAAGAAAAATTTTCACGTGAATGGTGGAACTATCTGGGAAAATGAAGACACAAGACTTTGTTTTACTTCTAAAAGTGGTTTTAAGATGATTTGCTCATTCTCTATTTGATGTATGCATGTCTCATTATAACAAAGATAGAGTACATTTCATGTTAGTAATATAAGCTATTGGTAGGTCACTGAATTCAGCTCGTTCCCACCCACAGCAGATTTTTCATTCTTTTAAATACATGTTGATCTGTATAGCACACTGAAGAAAAACAAGAGTCATGATACTGAAATCTTGGTCCTAAATACAGTAAATGAAATATCTAATTGCTTCAATACTGCAGACTTTAGGTACAGATACTGATGACCTTTTAGCGTTTTGCTTGTTTGTTATGCACTTTGCTTTCTTCATACTCCACTGAATAAGCAACAGTCTGACATCATGGGGAAGTATGAGCCATAATACCACACTACATTGTGGTTTATACAGTCATGTGCTTCTTTTAGCAATACCCTTTCTAAAGAGTTATTATCTGTCATCAGGAGATATTTACAATTAGTGCCATTTATATCCAAGCGTTCTACTTTCCCTGGATTCAATCAACTGTAGATCCAAAGTGCTGTGAAAATAATGATGTGCAGATCATTATTACTTCCAAAAGTAAAACAAACTTGCGGCACATAACAACTATTTTAAAAGCGTTTAAATGGTATTTACAGCCTTTTAGACAACATGCACATTGTATTAGGTTTTATAAGTAATCTATAGATGGGTTCAAGTATGTGAGAAGAGGTGTGTTGCTCACACTGTAAATATCTCCTCATTTTATATAAAGAACTTGTGCATCTTTCATTTTGGTATGGGGGAGGGCAATTCTGGAACTACATGGCCCCACCTAGGGATGACTGTATCTTATAGTAATTATAGAAAATTCAGGTACCAGAATGTCCAAGTAGTTAAGGCACTGGACTTAAGATCCAATGGATTTAGATCCTTGTGGGTTCGAATCTCACTTCTGGTACAAGTGGATCTGCTTGGACTTCCCTGGTGACTCAGATTATAAAGAGTCTGCCTGCAATGCAGGAAACCCAGGTTCGACCACTGGGTCAGGAAGATTCCCTGAAGGGAATGTCTACTACACACTCCAGTCTCCTTGCCTAGACTGAGGAGCCTGGTGGGCTGCAGTCCATGGGGTTGCAAAGAGTTGGACATGACTACGTGATATCACAATAATAGTAATAATAATAATCCTATTTCCTAGTAATCTGGGGACATGATAAAGTTAAGTAATTTTCACATCAGTTTTAACATTTAAATTTAACACTATCTTATGATGTTAATGTATTTGTTCACATTTTACAAATTGTAAACTTCATGCATGCGGTAGAAAATCTGGGATTAGCACTTAGATGTGTATTTTCTACCATAATAATTTTGGGATTAAAAACTCCTATGTTCATTTGTATTTGTGGATTTTAAGATGACATAATATGAAAGTGAGCAGTCACAAATTTAACAGAAAATAAATTGGAACTTAAAACATGTAAACTGGCATTATTTGTAACATGAAAATGTAATCAACAGCAGTTAATTTATTTTTACAGAGTAATGCATCCACTTGGACTCAACTTTTAATCACTGGACTGTTCCCTCACTGAAAAGGATTTCTGAGAAACAGACGTGAGGATATAATTGGTGGACTCCATTTTTGCCATATATTGCTTTTGGAACTTAAAAATGAAAACTGAGATGTCAGGGTTACCATCAGGTTTAGACTTATACAGGATTCAGATAAAAAATAGGACTGAGGTCACCATGTTTATACTGATGGGCTTTACAGATGATTCGGAGGTGCAAATCTTTCTCTTTTTACTATTTCTAGCAATCTCTCTTTTTACAATGATAGGAAATTTGGGGTTGGTTTTCTTGGTCATTATGGATTCCCGGCTCCACAACCCCATGTACTATTTTCTGACAGCATTACCATTCTTGGATGCTTGCTATTCTTCTGTTATCACCCCCCAAATGCTGATCAATTTCCTATCAGAGAATAAAACCATTTCCTTTCTTGGATATGCCACACAGATGTTTCTCTTTCTTACTTGTGGGACCACGAGTGCTTCATCTTGGCCGCAATGGCCTATGACCGCTATGTAGCCATCTGCAATCCTCTCCTGTATTTAGTTACAATGTCACCCAGAGTCTATGTGCCACTTATAATTTCCTGCTATGTTGTTGGTATCTTGCATGCTACTTTACACACAGTGGCTACTTTTACCCTATCCTTCTGTGCCTCCAATGAAATCAGACATGTCTTCTGTGACATCCCTCCCCTCCTTGCTATTTCTTGCTTTGATACTCGCATGAACCAGCTTCTAGTTTTCTATTTTGCAGGCTCTATTGAGATATCCACCATATTGATTGTCCTGATCTCCTATGGCTTCATCCTGCTGGCCATTCTGAGGATGCGTTCTGCTGAAGGGAGAAGGAAGGTCTTTTCTACCTGTGGCTCTCACCTAACTGGAGGGTCCATTTTTCATGGTACAGTTCTCTTCATGTACGTGAGACCCAGTTCCAGCTATGCCTTGGATCATGACATGATCGTGCCTGTATTTTACACCATCATAATTCCCATGCTGAATCCCATCATCTATAGTTTGAGGAACAAAGATGTCAAAGAGGCGATGAAGAAAGTGTTTGGGAAAAATTGGTTTATCAACAAAGTATACTTTTCACACTAAACATTAAAAGTGAAATAAATTAAGGATGATGTTTATTGTTTTCAAAAAAACAATTTTTTGTTTTCAATTGTTTGTTTTTGAAAAGTTATAATTAAAATATTTCCTATTATTTTATTTGTGTCTACCTGTTATTCTTAGATGTTTAAAATAAAGATTACAGTCAACCTACCACATATGCAGTTTTTGCACATGCAGGAAACTGTGACACCTATGTACAACTTTCTCCACATAACATGGGCATGCAATATGTATTTTGTTATCATATTCATATGAAGACTGTATACATATACCTAAACATATATGTATCTACAGATAAACACATACACATGTATACACACACACATATGCATGTATACACACTGGTTGTTTTTCTGGAATTCTTTTGCTTTTTCTATGATCCAGCGGATGTTGGCAATTTGATCTATGGTTCCTCTGCCTTTTCTAAAACCAGCTTGAACGTCTGGAAGTTCACGGCTCATGCATTGCTGAAGCCTGGCTTGGAGAATTTTGAGCATTACTTTACTAGCGTGTGAGATGAGTGCAATTGTGCGGTAGTTTGAGCATTTTTGTCATTGCCTTTCTTTGGGATTGGAATGAAAACTGACTTTTTTCCAGTCCTGTGGCCACTGCTGAGTTTTCCAAATTTGCTGGCATATTGAGTGCAGCACCTTCACAGCATCATCATTCAGGATTTGTAACAGCTCAACTGGAATTCCATCACGTCCACTAACTTCGTTCATAATGATGCTTCCTAAGGTCCACTTGACTTCATATTCCAGGATGTCTGGCTCTAGAATAGTGATCACACCATCGTGATTATCTTGGTCATGAAGTCTTTTTTGTACAGTTCTTCTTTGTATTCTTGCCACCTCTTCTTAATATCTTCTGCTTCTGTTAGATCCAGACCATTTCTGTCCTTTATCGAGCCCATCTTTGCATTTAGTATTCCCTTGGTATCTCTAATTTTCTTGAAGAGATCTCTAGTCTTTTCCATTCTATTCTTTTCCTCTATTTCTTTGCATTTATTGCTGAGGAAGGCTTTCTTATCTCTCCTTGCTATTGTTTGGAACTCTGCATTCAAATGGTATACCTTTCCTTTTCTCTTTTGCTTTTTGCTTCCCTTCTTTTCACAATAAAACCTCTATTTCTGCTTTATTGACTATGCCAAAGCCTTTGACTGTATGGATCACAATAAACTGTGGAAAATTCTGAAAGAGATGGGAATACCAGACCACTTGACCTGCCTCTTGAGAAACCTGTATGCAGATCAGGAAGCAACAGTTAGAACTGGACATGGAAAAACAGACTAGTTCCAAATAGGAAAAGGAGTACGTCAAGGCTGTATATTGTTACCCTGCCTATTTAACTTATATGTAGAGTACATCATGAGAAACGATGGGTTGGAGGAAGCACAAGCTGGAATCAAGATTGCTGGGAGAAATATCAATAACCTCAGATACGTAGATGACACCACCCTTATGGCAGAAAGTGAAGAAGAACTAAAGAGCCTCTTGATGAAAGTGAAAGAGGAGAGTGAAAAAGTCGGCTTAATCAACATTCAGAAAACGAAGATCATGGCATCTGGTCCCATCACTTCATGGCAAAAAGAGGGGGAAACAGTGGAAACAGTGGCTGACTTTATTTTGGGGGGCTCCAAAATCACTGTGGATGGTGATTGCAGCCATGAAATTAAAAGACACTTCTTGGAAGGAAAGTTATGATCAACCTACGCAGCATATTGAAAAACAGAGACATTACTTTGTCAACAAAGATCCATCTAGTCAAGGCTATAGTTTTTCCAATGGTCATGTATGGATGTGAGAGTTGGACTATAAGGAAAACTGAGTGCAGAAGAATTGATGCTTTTGAACTGTGGTGTTGAAGAAGACTCTTGAGGGTCCCTTGGACTGCAAGGAGATCCAACCAGTTCTTCCTAAAGGAGGCCAGTCCTGCGTGTTCATTGGAAGGACTGATGTTGAAGCTGAAACTCCAATACTTTGACCAGCTGATGCAAAGCCCTGACTTATTGCAAAAGACCCTGATTCTGGGAAAGGTTGAAGGCAGGAGGAGAAGGGGACAACAGTGGGTGAGACGGTTGGATGGCGTCACTGGCTTGATGGACATGAGTTTGGGTAGTCTCCAGGAGTTGGTGATGGGCAGTGAGGCCTGGCATGCTGAATTCATGGGGTCGCAAAGAGTCAGACACGACTGAGCAACTGAACTGAACTGACCTGAATTGCAAATGGTGTTGAACATTTTTTTTTAAATGTGCTAAATTGCCATCTGTGTATATTTTGCGATAAAATATCTGCACTGTATGTCCATGTTTTACTGCTAATCTTTCATTTTCATATTGTTAAGATTTAGTATTTTTTTAAGCTGTTATCCATATTTAGAAAAAGGGCTATCCTTCTGCTCTATATTTTCCTTAACGGCTTTGTCAAAAATCAGTAGACTATACTGTGTAAGTTTACTTCTGAAAAGTCTATTTTGTTGCAGACTTAGATGTCTGTCCTATAACCAGTGCCACAATATCTTGGTTATTTTAGGTTTGTGTTAAATCTTGAAATTATGTGAGGCCTCCAACACTTTCAAAAGTGTTTTGAATGCCTTAGCTCCTTCACATTTTCATAAAAAATTATATTTTATTACCTTGTCTTTTCTGTAAAAATGCTTGTGTAAATGCTGACTATAAAGATCTCTTGTGATTGCATTTAATCAGTAGAGCCTTTGTTTACAGTTGGGCTGTTTACAAAATTCCTTCCTTCTTCCTTCCTTCCTTTCCTCTTTTCTTCCCTCCTTTTTTTTCTTCCTGTTTCTTTTCATTCTTTTCTCTTCTTTTTTCTCTCTTTGGTTTAGTACTCAGACTCTATCACCAGCGCTTCCTAATTACTGATTTAGAATCTCTGGATGTAGACTGGAAGCATGTATGTGTTGTTTTACAATTGTTTGAAAACAGTTTAAATGCATTGCTAGGTACTAATTTATGGAGTGGTATATGGCACACTCCAAAATACAAGTCTCCATGCAACTGAAAAGCTTGGAATTTATCTGCCAAATCTCTAATTTAAAAGGTGCTACCACACAGAATATTAAAGTTACCTGTATACTGTACCATGTCTCCTATCAAACTATCTGTTCATGTACTTATGTCATGCCTCTTCCATTAAACTACTCACTAAAATTTAATATATTTAAACTGTTTATTTAAACTATTTGTCTTCCATAATACTCAGATATCTAGCAATTTTAAGTAACTGTAATAATCATCACTAAATGATTATGAATTATCTCACAGCTTATGCTTTCACATAATTTCATTATGTGTATGTATAAAGAATTTTGAGAGAAGTAATACTACATATTTCTGAGAGATAACAAGTCATATTTCCTGGTACATAGGTATTTAGCGTCAGAATGAGGACTATGTCCTATATCAGATTTAATTTCCAATTCTATGAATATCCTTTTTCCACTAAAGATCATTTTATTTAGAGGCCTACTGTACTTATTCAATTTTATTTATAATAAGAGTTCATTGCTCCAGAACCAGCTACTCATTTACTATGGGGGAAAAAATGAAATCAGGTTGTTACTTTCTGTCCCAGAAGAGAATTAGTGTGTTTATTCCTTGGAGCTTCCCTGTAGATTTCAAGAAAAGCTCGGCAATCTGGTATAAGACTCCTAATGCCTAATATTCGTATACACCTTAATTGAGCAATTAATTTCCACAGGTAAGAGGAAAGGTTTTTCATCACTTATAAAACATTTTAGAAGCTTTAAGAACTCTAGGGAACATGGTAGAGAACTAGAACCTACTCTTACTATACTTAGGTATATGGAATTATAGATTAGAAGATTAATTTCCTCAATGGAAGATAACAGAAAGAGGATGGTAGAAATAAAAAGTTGATTTAAACAAGAAAAAATATTAAAGGGAGAGATAGTTAACTATCAATCAGCAACTGGGTAAGTGCCATTTGGTGATTAAGATGTTTTTCTCATGGAGGGATATAAATAAGTTTGAAATCTATTTTACTAGTCAGTTAATTGCTCTAGAAGGTACTTCTGGGTTTTGTTTTGTTTTGCTTTAATATCCTGATACTTAACCTAAGAGTTGTATCAGTTCAGTTCAGCTGATTCGCTCAGTTGTGTCCGACTCTTTGCAACCCCATGAATTGCAGCACGCCAGGCCTCCCTGTCCATCACCATCTCCCGGAGTTCACTCAGACTCACGTCCATTGAGTCCGTGATGCCATTCAGCCACCTCATCCTCTGTCATCCCCTTCTCCTCCTGCCCCCAATCCCTCCCAGCATCAGAGTCTTTTCCAATGAGTCAGCTCTTTGCATGAGGTGGCCAAAGTACTGGAGTTTCAGCTTGAGCATCATTCCTTCCAAAGAAATTCCAAGACTGATCTCCTTTAGGATGGACTGGTTGGATCTCCTTGCAGTCCAAGGGACTGTCAAGAGTCTTCTCCAACACCACAGTTCAAAAGCATCAATTCTTCAGCACTCAGCCTTCTTCACAGTCCACCTCTCACATCCATACATGACCACTGAATAAATGAATTCAAATACATGAAGATATTATTTGGCATTATTTCTAAGGTATGCCATTTCCAGAACTATGACATAGCACGAAGAGTCTGCAATATGGTCAAGGGGAAATAGCTTAACATGCGGGAACAAAAAATCCTGAATTTGAATCCTGACTCTGCTAGTAACTTATTATGTAAGCTTGGTTAACTTATGTGTCTAGCTAGTCCTTAGGTTTCTCATGTATAAAATGCTGGATTACTTAACTGCAGGTTGCTATGTAGATCACTTAAGATGAAGTACACACATTTTCTAAACCTTAATAACACATGGTAACTGCTACCACGTCTTTCCTTCTTTTCAAGGCTGGTGTTTGTAGTATTTTTTTCACAGATATTAAGTTCTGCATGTTTTCTTACTGTATGAGAGTTGAGGAACTGATTTGGTTTTAGTTTTCCAGAATGTGGCTATTTTGTTAAAAACTTGGAATCCATATTTTTGGTTTTCTATGCTCTATCTCTTAAAGTAATATTTGCTGGATATAATCAGTTCTAATTTCCTGAAATATTAGTTGATAGAAGTGCCTGTGCTGGAGCACCTTGGATGCAGGAGATAAAGTCCTTACATTTTATGGCATATGATATTACAGTCATATTCATAATACAGTTACTGAAAACATTGTTACATTAAAAAATACCTATAATGATCAGGCAATACACAGGTTTCTCCATTTAAATAAGAGAAGCATTCTGTAAAGTCAAGTAATTTCTCGAAAGTAAAATTGTAAAATAGTGAGAAAACTAACAGATTATTAATTTTATATTAATGCGTATATGAAGATAGACTGGTATCTGTATATGTTTCATGCATTCATGACATATCTAAATAATCTTTCATTTTAAAAATATTTTTAGGCTACATAGTTCTATAAATTTTTTCAAATTGTTGCAAATCTCCAATTTTTTTTCAAAATATTTATTGAAAAACACCATGTGTAAGTGTATCTACACAGTTCAACTCATGTTGGGCAAGGGTTGGTAGAGGAACTATTGGTACATTTTTCAAATTTTGCTTGCATAGTTTTTTTTTTTTTCTTTACACTGTGTGTTTTCTGATTTGCCTAATTCCTGTTTTGTATCTGGCATGCTCTGGTAAACACTTTTGTACACTATACCTCTTTTCTTGAAAGAGAGAAAAGAGAGAGAGAAGAGCAAGAGACAGAAATAGATGAGGGTGAAAGAAAATGAGAAAATTTTAAAACATAAATATATTTTTTGTGATAATCTATACATTATTTAATATTATTATTGTGGTTTTATAAGTTATTTTATTAATGTATCTTTCAAACTAAACTAGTTTATCCTAATACTTTTGTGTATTATGCTGTTGTCGGGGCTTCCCAGGAGACACCCGTGGTAAAGAACCCACCTAACGATACTGCAGACGTAAGAGCCGTGGGTTCCTGCAGTGATCAGGATAGAACAGCCTGGGTCAGGAAGAGTCCCTGAAGGAGGGCATGGTGACACACTCCAGTATTTTTGCCTGGAAAATCTACAGACAGAGGAGCCTGGCAGACTATGGTCCATAGGGTTGCAAAGTTGGAGAAGACTGAAATGACTCAGCACATACATTGTGCTATTATTATTATTATTATTATTATTACTTGTTATGTGTGTTAGAAGGAAGTTTCTCAGAAAGCAAAGACATACAACTTTTGTTTTTTCGTGTTTTTTTTTTTTTTTCTTCTAACAATCATTTGCTTCTCCTCTTGGTATAAGGAAGTCTAAACAAAAAAAAATATAATGTTTCATGTTAAGAATAGAAATCATTTTTAAATCATTGAATTCAACCCAGTCCTCTGCACTACAGATTTTGCACACCCTTAATGCATATTGGTCTATGGAATGCTGAGGAAGAACAAAAGTTAACAGGCTGAAATCTTGCTCCTATAATATAGATGCAATACTTATGTTTCAAAGATGGAAGCTGTAGGACCAGGTACTGGTGACTCATCAACATTTTGATTATGTATGGTACATTTTCCTTGTTTTCATATTCCTTTGAATGAGCAACACTGCCAGCATAGGGAAATATAGCAGTGATAAAACATTACATTGTGATTTATTCAGGATATTATACTTTTAGCAATGCGTTAGAGAAAGAACTTTATTATGTATCATCAGGTGACATTTGGTTTACAGTATTTATAGAAACTCCATATGCAACTATAATATATGGAATGAACGTCCCATAGTTTATTTTTGCTCAGAATATGTCTCAGACACACATGCAAGAACTTTGCAGAGATACAACGTTTGTATAGAAAATTTCAGTTGGTAGTCAAGAAAACATTATAATAGATTGTGGGGGAGAAAATGAGCACACTGAATGTTGTTTTTCAAAGAATGAACGCTGAAAGGCAAAACCACAAAAACAGCAACCACTTGCTGCTCTTGTTCATACTGCATTTACCCGCAGAATAATGTTCTGTTCACCACTGTTCCAGCAGTGCTACGCAGGGAAAGTAGTCAGAAAAGAGGACATAAAATGATTTGGCTTGGAAAAGCTGCCTCGTGCGCTAGTTGAAAAGAAAGTCTAACTTATCCCATTTAGTCATCTGGACATTCTTTAAAGCTTAATAATTTCCACATTGGTTTTTATCATTTAAATTCAACACAATCTTATGATGTGTGTTGCTCCCATTTATACGTTGCAAAATGAAAGAAAGGTATAATCACTGATGAAAATCTAGGATTAGCACTCAGATGTGTACTTTCCATTATTTGTTAATTTAAAACTTCCTATATTTATTTGCATTTGTGATTTTTAAAATGATGTAATGTTAACACAGTAAGCACTAAGTTTAACAGAAAATAAACTAAACTGGCAAAAATTTTAATGGAACAAATTTAACTGACAATAATTAATTTATTTATTTTTACAGGGTGATACATCCACTTGAACTCAATGTTTAATCCCTGCTTATTCCCTCATTGCAAATAATTTTAGGATTCAATATACCCTTCTAAGAAACAGATAGGAGGGTATAATTGTGTGGACTTTATATTCACTATATACTGCCTTTAGAACAAAAACAATAAAAGCTGAAATGTCAGGGCCACTATCAGATTTAGATTTATACAGGGTTCAGGTAAAAAATGTGACTGAAATTACCATGTTTATATTGATGGGGTTTACAGATGATTTTGACGTTCAAATTTTTCTATTCTTACTATTTCTAGCAACCTATCTTTTTACACTGATAGGGAATTTGGGATTGGTTTCCTTGGTCATTGTGGATTCCAGGCTCCACAATCCTATGTACTATTTTCTGAGTGTGTTATCATTCTTGGATGCCTGCTGTTCTTCAGTTGTCACTCCAAAAATGATAGTCAATTTCCTGGTGGAAAATAAAACTATTTCATATCCTGAGTGTGTAACACAGACACTTCTTTTAGTTACTTTTGGGACCACAGAGTGCTTTCTTCTGGCTGCAATGGCCTATGATCGCTATGTGGCCATCTACGACCCCCTCCTGTATTCAGTCAGCATGGCACCCAGAGTCTACGTGCCACTCATCATTGCTTCCTATGTGGGTGGCATCTTGCATGCTACTGTACACACAGTGGCCACTTTCAGCCTCTCCTTCTGTGCCTCCAGTGAAATCAGACATGTCTTCTGTGACATCCCTCCCCTCCTCGCTATTTCTTGCTCTGACACTCACACGAACCAGCTTCTGCTCTTTTGCCTTGTGGGCTCTATTGAGATGGTCACTGTCCTGATTGTCCTCATCTCCTATGGCTTCATTCTGCTGGCCATTCTGAGGATGCGTTCCGCTGAAGGCAGAAGGAAAGTCTTTTCTACATGTGGCTCTCACCTAACGGGAGTGTCCATTTACCATGGGACCATCCTCTTCATGTACTTGAGACCAAGTTCCAGCTATGCTTTAGACCATGACATGATTGTGTCAATATTTTATAGCATTGTGATTCCCATGCTAAATCCTGTCATCTACAGTTTAAGGAACAAAGATGTCAAAGAGGCAATCAGAAGAGTGTTTGGGAAAAAATCAGTTTGTTCATAAAGTACATTTTCACACTAAACACTGAGGTGAAGAAATTAAGACTTATGTTATTGTCTCCATATAAAAAGGTTACAACATTTCAGGATACAAGATTTCAGGATATTTGTATCTTCAGGATACAAGATTTTTATTTTTTATTTTATGCCTTTTATTTCTTCTTGGATATTTCATAAAAAAAGATTATGGTCAACAAGCAACTGTGTAGTTTTTGCAGATGAGGATAGTGATCATCCATCGGTTTCTTAATGAGTTTATAAACATATGCACACCCCAAAATATACATATACACTAACATATATACATATATATGCTGATAACTGGTGATATACTTTTGCCAAAGCTGCCATAACAAACCTCATAACACTGTGTGGCTGAACAGCACAAATGTATTTTCTCACCGTCCTGGATGCTTTGTGTTTGAAATCAAGGTGTATCCAGGGTTTTTTCCTTCTGAGGCTTCTCTCATCAACATACACAATCATTTTGAATTAAGGCCCCACCCTACACTTGCCCCCTCAAAGACCCTATTTCTAAATTCAGTGACAGACTGAGGTAAGGAGTTTAGGACTTCAACAGGCAAATATTGGATTTACTTATACCCACACATAGAAGCATGTATAAACCATCATTTTCTCACAAAATACAGAGTCTTGGTGTTAGCATTTATCAATAATGTTCATGAACTAAAGAATTAAAGAAAAGCACAACTCAAGAATAACATACAAGTACCTGCTAAACAGTTCCCTTACCCCACTAAGCTGCAGAACATCTATATGGGTTTCTCTCCATTCCTGGTCCCAACTCAGCTTTGGCTCAGTTTTCCCTTGACACCCCTACCTTCTACTAATAAAGGATTCAAATTCCCAACTTGAGTGCTATATACACGACTTCAAATTTTCTTTTTTAAAAAATTTTTTTCTTTTTTAAATATAAATTTATTTACTTTAATTGGAGGTTAATTACTTACTGAGACTTCAAATTTTCTGTGTCTGCCCTTATCTCCTATACCTACAGAGATGAGTTTGCTAAAAACACAACTAATATCAGCTGGCCTTGTATAGTACCTACTGTTTAAAGAGAGGGAATTGACTGGGGAAAATTTAAAACAAGGGACCTAAAAATTAAAACAGTAAATCTGTATGGCCAAGAGGAGTGGTGTTGCGCTCTGATCTTCCCACTGGAGATGACCACGCAGACAAGGCAGATAAGCCAGCATTGCCTGAGGGGAGGGTTACGGCCTCTTCTGAGGCTGCCATTGTCTGCTTCACTGCACATGTTCTTCAGGACCCACCCCAACTGCCTCTCTTTGCTTCTAGACCTGTATACATGTGTCCCAGGAGTCCCCAGAAGGTGAGACCCCAGTGGAGTGACCCATGAACTGTGCCCATGTGTAGGTATGCCACGCTCTGTCAGTGCTGAGTCTCTGATTTTCAAAGAGCATCATATGGGGACCATGTATGGTTATTAATAGTAAGGAGTCATGGTGGAAGGAATGTAATGTTAGATTAGGCCAAACATTGGTATGGACCAAATTAGCAGAGATTCTTATTTTAGGCCACAGTTTTGGAAGTTAAAAAGGACTGCAACATGTTTCATTGGTGAGTGCCGGGGTCCAGCCCCGGTGGATCCAGGGCAATTCGAATGGGAGATGGAGTTGGCATTCTAGGAAAAAGCTATTTAATTAGAAATATAAAGAGAGGTTAGAAAATAATAGTGTAGTAGGAAAATTAGTAGAGAAAAAGAGGCTGAATAACTTGGTTTACGTGGAACACCAATAAAACTCCAAGACAAGGAATTTGCATCATCTACGTAGGCCACCGGCACTCACTTGAATAGCAGAGGGTGCCCCACCCTGGGCTCCCTCTGGCTTGGGTCTTAGAAGCCAGGGCAAGTAAGTAGACATGGCGAGCACCCACGCTCCAGATGGGAATTCAGCCAGAAGGGGAAAGAAAGAATGACACAGGGGAATCCGTCTTTCCAGAAACTGATCAGTTTTCTTTATTTTCAGATTTGCTTATATACTTTTTGTTATACATAGGGATGAATACAGAGTCACGCGGGGTCAGCAGACCTGACCCTTGTCAAAATCAGGTGCTTCATATAAAATTATACAAAGGTCTTAGGGGTTTTACATCATCTTCTGGCCATGAGGCCTGCTGACATTTTCTGGCCCTTTCTGATAATGGTCAGTCAACCACAAAACTTATTTTTTCCAGGGGTGATTTTTTCTTAAACTAGGCACCACCCTCCAAAGGCACCAGATAAAGTTGCATTCCTATAGGGTGAGGGTACAGGGAGTTATAATCAAGCACAGAATTTACTTAGCCTAAGGTTTAACATGATTATTCTTAAAGGTTAATACTTATTTCTCCTATATGATAGTTATATATTTATATAAGGGAAAGGAATATGGAGACTTAGCAGCAAATATTGGCCCAACAAATGAAAACCCTTCACCGGTATAATTTCTGACCAACCCATTATACTATACTAATAATTTTCTAACTTCTCAAGAGTCTCTATTTAGAGAGTTTAAAGTATCTCATGCCTCTCACAGTTGGGAGGCTGTAAAATATCACAGCCTGGCCAGATGAACCTGCTCAGGCAGGCTAGAGAACTTTCAGAGGAGTCTGTAAGTTGAAACACTCTTGTCATGCCCAGGAATTTTCATTGACTGGAGCTGCAAGTTAACTCCTTCTCTGAGAGATGTGGTGGGGCAACAGCCCCCCGTAAAGTCAGACGTGTAGGTGAGGGCATAAAACTGTAAAGTAGGCAGACTCTGGTTTCAGGGGTAGACGCTCGGGAACAGGGTCTCCTGAGGCTCTATCCCACCTTTGCTTTATGCTGAGCCTCCTTCCTCATGACCTTTGCCATGGGCAGAGTTCCTCATGCTGGCTCCCAGCAGGTGAGTTGGCTAAAACATGGAGAAAAAGGTGGCCAACAGTGAGATATATGGTAATGGACAATCTACTTTGTTTAATGTAGGGAAAGCGACTCACAGTCTTAGGGAGGCATTGGAGAATTAAAGTGGATTAGTTCACATTTGGACTGTGCAAAAGGCATCCTTTTCACCAACAAAATGAGAAATATATTTGTGAAGGGAGCTCTAGCTCTTGAAGATCTCCATATGTGGTTTTCTCTAAGACCAAATATTACAAAGGGAACTACAGCCACTAAATTGAAAAAATGCAGTGATATTTAATGGATCCCAGGGTGGCAGGTGCCAACTGGCAGCAATCAATCACCAAAGATCCAGTGGTCCTAGTTACTGTAACGGACAGCAGCATTGGAATCCACATGGACCTGTGGCATTGGCTAGGTAATCGTGGTTTCCCTAGAAGTAAAATAGATGCTTATTAAATTCCTACTTGATCTCTGTAAGCAGAAAAGATTTAATTCAAGGGAAACAAAATCTAACTAGAATTATTAAAATAGATAGCCATGGGTCTTCAGTAATTCCCAGAATTGAGCCACTTTACAGCCCCAAGAACCATTCAATGAAAGGAAGTCTGAGTCCTCTAAAGAAGGACTTGTTACAATAGCCAGAGTTTTTATTTTTAATATTTATCCCACCCTCCCCAAAGGGACTCAAAGATTTTTTCAAGGTAAATGCACTGGGGAAAAGGAAATACTCATAGTTTTCTGTAACTACTGGACACTTTATTTTGGGGGGTCCAAAATCACTGCAGATGGTAACTGAAGCCATGAAATTAAAAGATGCTTGCTTCTTGGAAGAACATATATGACCAACCTAGACAGCATGTTAAAAAGCAAAGACATTACTTTGCCAAAAAAGGTCCATCTAGTCAAGGCTATGGTTTTTCCAGTAGTCCTGTATGGATGTGAGAATTGGACTATAAAGAAAGCTGAGCACCAGAGAATTGATGCTTTTGAACTGTGGTGTTGGAGAAGGCTCTTGAGAGTCCCTTGGACTACAAGGAGATCAAACAAGTCCATCCTAAAGGAGATCAGTCCTGAATATTCATCGGAAGGACTGATGCTGAAGCTGAAACTCAAATACTTTGAACACCTGATAAGAACTGACTCATTTGAAAAGACCCTGATTCTGGGAAAGATTGAGGGTGGGAAGAGAAGGGATTGACAGAGGATGAGATGGCAGATGGCATGACTGACTCAATGGAAATGAGTTTGTGTAAATTCCAGGAATTGGTCATGGACAGGGAAGCCTGGCATGCTGCAGTCCATGGGGCAGCAAGGAGTCGGACACGACTGAGTGACTGCACTGAACTGAACTGAAGCTCTCCATCCTTCTGTCATAATTTAGTTTGTAGAGCTCTTCATCATCTTTCTCTTCCAAAGTACAGAACACTGGTCCTAACACTGATGGAATGATGCTGACTGGACCGAGGGAACAAGAAGCAGCAAATGCTCTGGCTTGTTGGTAAAGTACTTTCCTATCACTGGGTAAGAAATAAACACGACTAAATTTCAAGGGTCTTCTGACTCAATGAAATTTCTAGGGGGCCAGTGAAGTGGAGCATGCTGAGATGGCTCTTCTCAGACGAATAGTCATTGTTGCATCTGTTGTCTCCTAGAGTAAAGAAAGAAGGATCAGATTTACTGGGCCTTTTTAGATTTGGGAGGCAACATATTCCTTTTTAAGTATGTTCCTATGGCCCATTTCCCAAGTGACCCAAAAAGATGCTAGTTTTGAATGAAGCCTGGAACAATAGAAGGCTCTACAATAGGTCCAAGCTATTATCTAAGCCTCTCTATCACTTGGTCCATATGTTTCAGCAGATCCAATGGTGTTTGAAGGGTCCATGGCAGATAGGAATGTTGCTTGAAGCCTTTGACAGGTCTCCAAAAGTGAATTATAGCTCAAGCCTTTAGGATTTTTGAGTAAGACTCTTTCATTCTCTTCAAAGTACTCTTCTTTTTAATATTGAGCTCTTGACTTGCTACTGGGCATTAGTAGAAACTGAACACTTGATCATTACCTACCAAATTACTGTAAGACCTATGATACCTTTTATGAACTAGTGTTATATAATTATAATGTTAAAATGCTTGTTTTAAAAACACATGTATTGAAAATATAATAGAAACATATGTGATGTTATTCTTGTGTTTAACATATTTTTTAATTATTATTTTTTTTACTTTACAATATTGTATTGGTTCTGCCACACATCAACATGAATCCACCATGGGCATACCCGTGTTTCCCATCCCGAACTCCCCTCCCACCTCCCTCCCCATACCATCCCTCCGGGTCATCCCAGTGTTTATTTCTGATATGAAATTACCAACAGTTCATGTTACTACAGGCTAAATATTTGACATTGTTGATAGATCAAGACTGATAGTAACAATTCCTCTTTGCTTTCTTTTTTTTGCATTTATTGTTTTTAAAATTTTGTAAATATAAATTTATTTATTTCAATTGGATATTAATTGCTTTACAATATTGTATTGATTTTGCCTACTGAAAGTTTCTACTTTTAATTCCAATCTTTCAAAACTTTCTTTTTACATTTTGCTAATGTGTGAAAATGAAAGTCTCTCAGTTATGTCCGACTCTTTGGGACCCTACGGACCATACAGTCAATGGAATTCTCCAGGCCAGAATAATGGAATGGATAGCCATTCCCTTCTCCAGGGGATCTTCCCAACCTAGGGATCAAACTCAGGTCTCCCAATTTCAGGCGGATTCTTTACCAGCTGAGCCACCACGGAAGCCCAAGAGTACTGAAGTGGAGCCTGTCCCTTTTCCAGTGGATCTTCCCAACCCAGAAATCGAACTGGGGTCTTCTGTATTGCAGGTGGATTTTTTTTTTACCAGCTGAGCTGCCTGGGAAGCCCTAATGCATGAAGTGTAATAAACAGTGAATATTGAAAACTTATAATTAGGCATACTTTGCATGTGTGTACACCAGTGAAACCACCATCTCAGCCAAGATGAAGAACATGTCTATCATACGCAGAAATATTCTCATGCTCCCTCCCTTCATCATTCCCCACCACTCACAAAATATCATTTAAATTTAATTCCACTGTGCCCACAGAACATATGAACATAATCTGACTTGTTCGTTTGTTTGGGTTTTGTTTGTTAGTTTAGTTTTACACTTTTTGGTCTTTTTTGGGAAGTTTTTTCCTTAAAAAAAGTAAAGATTCATGCACCATTGTGTTGAGAACTGTAGACTTAAAAGAATTAGGTCGTGAAATTTTTATCCTCACTCCCAATATCTAACAGTGTGTGTGCCTTATTCCTTTGTAGTAAAACTGAAGGTCATTCAAATTTTGACCTACAGTACTCAGCAGAGAGACTTTTATTTTAGACTAAAGATACTAACTTTGTGAAGTAAATTTTCACACATGAAAGTACTTAGAAAAATTTACCATATATAAGTATTCCAAAACAACAATTAAAATGCACATTTTAGTATAGAAAGAGATTGAGAAATTTTTAACATCAATGAATAATATATGCTTTAAAGAAGATGTAAAGAATGTTGTGTAATTAATTCAGGAACCCTTAAAGTAGAAGATTGCAAGTCTGTTGAAATTGATTCCATCTTTATATCATTTATACATGAGCTGTAGGTTCTTTCTGTGTGCTCTTTAATGTTCCAGGAGTCTAGACTGAGCTTTTTAACACAGTGATGAAAAGATTTCCATTGTTAGAGAGGACAAATTATAATGTCAAAGTGCTATTCATATTTACTAAAGTTTCCTTGCCAAAGGTAATCATATAGCTAAACAAAGGGTCAGTCTAGGAAGGAATGGCAAAAAAAAAAACATGGATACTAGAATAAATGATTTACTGGGGGCCCTTACCATATAGATGTAACGTGTTTTATTAATGACTCCATATTTGTCTACTTATGCACAATATTTGTTAAAACCTTTCTCAGTATGAACATTCATTTTCCTTTTTTTTTTTTTTTTTTGCTTAGAGAAATAGTGCTGCAATAAACATCGCACTACACATTATTGTTTTTATAAGTACTTCTCATACTTATACCCTTACATATTTAGGCTTGTTTTTTCCCTATGCGGAAATCACTTAGTAATGATTCTGTAGCACCTGAGGGTGTTTTATTTATTTAACCGATAATATAAAAGGAGAAGGCAATGGCACCCCACTCCAGTACTCTTGCCTGGAAAATCCATGGATGGAGGAGTCTGGTAGGCTGCAGTCCATGGAGTCGCTAGGAGTCAGACACAACTAAGTGACTTCACTTTCACTGTTTACTTTCATGCACTGGAGAAGGAAATGGCAACCCACTCCAGTGTTCTTGGCTGGAGAATCCCAGGGACAGGGAAGCTTGGTGGGCTGCCATCTATGGGGTCGCACAGAGTTGAACATGACTGAAGCAACTTAGCAGGAGCAGCAGCATAAAAGTAGAGTATCAGTTCAGTCCAGTTCAGTCTCTCAGTCATGTCCGACTCTTTCTGACCCCATGAATCGCAGCACGCCAGGCCTCCCTGTCCATCACCAACTCCCGGAGTTTACCCAAACTCATGTCCATTGAGTCAGTGATGTGATCCAGCCATCTCATCCTCTGTCGTCCCCTTCTTCTCCTGCCCCCAATCCCTCCCAGCATCAGGGTCTTTTCAAATAAGTCAGCTCTTTGCATGAGGTGGCCAAAGTATTGGAGTTTCAGCTTCAACATCAGTCCTTCCAATGAACACTCAGGACTGATCTCCTTTAGGATGGACTGGTTGGATCTCCTTGCTGTCCAAGGGACATCAAGAGTCTTCTCTAACACCACAGTTCAAAAGCATCGATTCTTTGCTGCTCAGCTTTCTTCACAGTCCAACTCTTGTATCCATACATGACTACTGGAAAAACCATAGCCTTGACTAGATGGACTTTGTTGGCAAAGTAGTGTCTCTGCTTTTGAATATGCTATCTAGGTTGGCCATAAGTTTCCTTCCAAGAAGTAAGCGTCTTAATTTCATGGCTGAAATCACCATCTGCATTGATTTTAGAGCCCCCCAAAATAAAGTCTGACACTGTTTCCACTGTTTCCCCATCTATTTCCCATGAAGTGATGGCGTATAGAAAGGCATAAAAAAAGGGAAAATGTCATTCTTTCAGTTATAGCACATCCTGAATATCACACCTTACGCTTTACCATCTGAGCTACCAGGGAATCCCCTTAGACGTTTCTACTTACTATTTTACAGTAAGGAGAAAACTGATCTTTAAAAGTAAAACATTGCTAAGTAAATGAACACCATTGCCATAACCTTGAAGACATAACTCTCTACTAAAAGGAAATTACAGCATGAGCTATATTTAAAAATTTAGGACAATATTGAACAGCAAATTTCAATCAAGTCTGTGAACAAATTACATACAGAAATGCACCATAATTTCTGTATTATTTCAAATGTCTCATAATCCTGACAATTAAGGAAGAAATTTTCCAATTGCCTTTCTAACGTCTTTGTTCCGCAGACTATATATGATAGGATTGAACATTGGAGTCAAAATGGTGTAGAAAAGAGATATCAGTTTGTCTATACCTTCATGCTGATTCGATTTAGGCTTTAAGTAGGTGACGGTGGCTGATCCATAGAATAAAAGTACAACAGTGATGTGGGAAGAGCAAGTGGAGAGAGCTTTGGTCCGTCCTGTGTTTGCTGGCAACTTAAGGATGGTGGAGATAATTCTGATATAGAATCCAAGTATCAGCAAAAAGGGAACAGTGACAAACATTATACCAAATATATAGACCACCATCTCATTCACAAAGATGTCTCCGCAAGCCAGTTTTAATAATGGTGGAATGTCACAGAAGAAATGATTGATTGTGTTGGAGCCACAGAAAGGCAGAGAGAAAATCTGGCATGTTTGGCCTATCTGGACTGGAACACCACCGATCCAGGAGGCAACCACCAGCCCGATGCAGACCTCGGGGCACATGACCAGGGGATAGTGCAGAGGGTCACAGATGGCCACACAGCGGTCGTAGGCCATCACGGCCAGGAGGAAGCACTCAGTGGCTCCCAGCATAAGGAAGAAGCACATTTGTGTAGCACAAGTTAAAAAAGAAATGGTTCCTTTCTGGGTGCAAAGGTCCATGAGCATCCTGGGAAGAGTGATGGATACATAACAGATTTCTAGGAAGGAAAAATTGCCAAGGAAAAAATACATGGGCGTCTGAAGAGTGGCATCTACTCTGGTTATTAGAATTATGGTGCCATTCCCCAACAGGATAATCACATAGATGACTAAGAATATCCCAAGAAGAAACCACTGAAATTGGGGAATATCAGTGAAACCCAAGAGGACAAAGTCCATCATGATAGTGAGATTTGTTTCTGTAATTTTAAAATGGTCTTCTCTCTCTAAATTTACATTTCTTGACTGCATTTTCTTTTTGTACAATTGGCTAGGACATGGGCTTTAGTTCTAATAAGTTCTCAGTTACTTTCTGACACACTTGTGTTCTGTGATTTGGGGAGATTTGATTTGAAATCAGGAGCTATAAACTCATCTGCAGGAAAAAAAATCTTAAATGATTTATAATGTTACATCTACATTCTAATAAAATCTATATGTCTCATTATTTTAATTTAAATTATGGCATGAGAATGGAGAAAGCAGATAAACTACTTCTTACAGTCAAAACATCAATTAATTGTCTAACTTCCATGATTTTTAGTCCCCAATCAATCTTGTTTATAATATACTATCTGGTCTAAAACATCTAACACAATGTTCTATTGATTATTTATATATACTTTTTACCCTTAACATTATATCTAATAACTCATTTTATAAAGATATGGCATAAAGCTCTGCCCTAATTTACTGCTTCATAAATGCTTCTAAATTAACTTAAAAGTAGAAATTATAATTAGAAGTGATTTTCTAAGGAGTGAGAAAGTTAAAACTGTAAGAATGCAAGAGACAAAGCTTTTATTTTGAAAATCATAAGGTTCCACCGATCAGAATTCCAAATTACTGAATTAAAATACATCTCATGGCTTGAAAACACAACTGTTTGACATTTAACTGTTTTTAATCCTATAATTTTGGTGGAGAAAGAAATAGCAACCCACTCCAGTATTCTTGCCTGGAGAATCCCAAGGACGGAGGAGCCTGATGGGCTGCCGTGTATGGGGTCGCACAGAGTCGAACAAGATGGAGGCGACTTAGCAGCAGCAGCAGCAGTAATTTTGGACATTTGAATACTTTTCTGCCAAAATGAAATGTTCCTAAGTAAAAGAAAGATCAATACATATAAAAGTTTCACAAATGTAGTCAGATATTGTGTTCAATTCCTTCCCTGTTTGTGGTCTGTTTTGATTGGGTAACATACACAATAATAAAAATCAACCAAAAAGGTTAAGTTAAATATTCTTTTTCAGGAAATTATAATTAGGGTGTAAAAAATGCTTCATGTATTCCCCTATAGAAGGAAGTGCTCAGATGTTCAGTCACGTCCAACTCTTTGTGACCCTGTAGCCTGCCAGGCTCCTCTGTTCATGGGATTCTCCAGGCAAGAATACTGGGGTGGGTTGCCATACCCTCATCCAAAGGATCTTCCTGACCCAGGGATCGAACCCGTGTCTCTTATGTCTCCTGCACTGGCAGGCAGATTCTTTACCACTAGTGCCACTCAGGACGCTCTATAGAAGGAAATTCATTAATAAAATGTGATTCTTTCTCATTGAAATTATTTTAGGTGTAATGGCAACATTTACTTTATTGTCAGTTTATCAAAAGATGTTTGATTAATTTGAATGCAATATAACATTCTTTGATTACAGTTTTAATAGATTATTTCTAGAAATGAATAATATTAATGTTAGTATCATGTTAGCAATAGATACATTAAAAGCATATATTTCAAATGCTTCAAACACATTAACTTTTTAATGCAGAAAGTAAGATATCTAACTTAAACAAGGATATCTTAAAGAATAAATAGGTGTTCAACCCCTATATACTCATGATTTTAGTTGTTGGACATGTGTCTTAGTCGTTCAGTCATGCCGGACTCTTTGTGACACCATGGAGAGTAGCCTACCTACCCTGTGAAATTTTCCGGGGAAGAATACTGAAGTGGGTAGTCATTCCCTTTTCCAGGGAATCTTCTCAATCAAGGGGTCAAATCTGGTTCTCCTGCATTGCAGACAGATTCTTTACTATCTGAGCCACAAGAGAAAGCCCATAGTTGTTTGATATTATTTATTAAATCTTGATCCTGAAATTTAGAAACTGTCTTGAATTAAAATAGAATATTAATATATAATAGTTTATATTTACCTTTTTCAAAATTTTCTGGTTACTTTATTCCTGCTGATGAATTTTTTTAATATATCTTAAAATGTTACCTTGTTTAAGATCTGTAAGATTTTTAAACAGGAGCTTAACTTGCTTTCATAAAGCAAGGCTCTTTATAGAGGAATTCCTCACTTCTTCCTCAAGGGAATATTTCTTTTCCCTCTATACATCTAAATTGCTAGTTAAATGCTCCTGTTGGCAATTAAGTTGGTGTGTTTTTGCAAACAATTCTTCCATAGTAGACCAGACTTTCCTTCAGGCCTTCCACATAATATACTTTCATGCCTTCTCCATTTCCTAAATGCAGTCAGCGGGCAAAGATATCCTAGAGGAAGAAACACTTTGAATGGTCCAACAGTACCTGCAGGAAAATGTTCAAATTCTTTATCAACTGATCTCTTACCTGTGTTATTTTATTCTCTATAATTTCTCTGAACAGTTTTTTTTTAAAACCATGCATTGTTATCATCTGATCATGCTCTACTTATTCTCTCACCTTTAAGCAAAACTGATTATTTTATTTAAAGTATGATTATCTCTCAGACACACGGGGAATCCCTGAATAGACACATACCGCTCATTAATGAAATCTGTAAACAAAGATTAAGAACAACTATATTATTTGAAGTTTTTTAAGTGGATCGTTTTTAAAGTCTTTATTAAATTTGTTTCAATATTGCTTCTGTTTCATGTTTTTTGGTTTTTTGACCAGGGATGGACCCTACATCTCTTGAACTTGAAGGTGAAGTCTTAACCACTGGTCTGCCAGGGAAGTCCCAAGAACAACCATTATTATAAAATTTTCTAAATTAAAAACTCCTCTTTCTTGTTGAAAGATTTAGTAATTTACATTTCTCAGTTTCAACCCACATGCATATATTTTGTGGAGAGCAGCACTTCAAGCATGAATCTAATATTTACAGACTAAGTTTTGCTATTGTTCCTGTAACAGAGTCATTTTCCAGGCCTGGATTTCTGCTCATCTCCACTGTATTAGGAGACTATTTCTTCAAATTTTGAGCCTCAGTGTTTTTCCTTAGTCAGGAGGTTATACTCCCTTGCAATTATTTTGGCACAATTCTATTGGGGATGTTAGGTAATTTCAAATAGTAGCTAACACTGATCTCTATGGGCTGGATCCCACTTTCACTGCCAAAAAGGTAGAAATTGACTCTAAGTAAAAGAATAAAGTCTATGTTTTCTGACTCTGAATCATGTGGCCCTACCATCCCCACAGATTTTAGGGCAAACACTTATCACGCAGCATGTGCCAGCAGGAACCTTATGACTGTGTTATACACAAAATTTTGACCAGGTACCCTGTGACTCAAACCACGCTATTCCTAGGGAAAGGATCCCTAAATGCCCAGTGTACACAAAGTGAGAATTTGAGGATCATGACTAGGCTCTAACACAAGCTCCGCGTAGCCGGAGAAGAGAAGATGCGTCTTACATCCCGCCTCCCTCGCCCCGTGTACACACACACAACACTCATCGCCAGGGGGAATTCTTACAAAAATCTCTTCCTGAAGCTGGAAAATATTCTTACTACCAACAAAAGCTGGATGGTTCGGGAGAATGGCATTGAAACATGTATATTATCACATGTGAAACCAATCGCCAGTCCAGGTTCCACATGAGACAGAAAGCTCGGGGCTGGTGCACTGGGATGACCCAGAGCGATGGGATGGGGAGGGAGGAGGGAGGGGGGTTCAGGATGGGGAACACATGTACACCCATGGCTGTTCTTGTCAATGTATGGCAAAACCAATACAATATTTTAAGTAATTAGCCTCCAAAAAATAAATAAAAAATAAATGTAATCCGCAAAAAAAAAAAAAAAAAAAGCTGCATTTGTTTATGGAAGATTATGGATGAAGCAGGGAAACAAGATAAAATACATAGAGAACAAGCAAATGTCTGATTCGTTTTTTCCCATCTTACTGCTGCTTAACAAATGCTTTCCTATTTCAAAAGTGTTCTTTGAGAGCTGTCTTTGCTTCTGATTTTGACAGATTTGCTTTATACTCAGAACACACTGAAGGGGGCGCTAGTGCTAAAGACGCCCACCTGCCGGTGCAGGAGCCACGAGACACAGGGTTCAATCCCTGGGTTGGGAAGATGCCCTGGGGGAGGACATGGAAACCCACTCCAGTTTTCTTGCCTGAGAAATCTCGGACGTAGGAATCTGGAGAGCTATAATCCATAGGGCTGACAATAATCCGACGTGACTGAAGCAATTTAGCGCGCACGGGCGCGCGCGCGCGCACACACACACACACACACACACACACACACACACCCCATACTGAACATATTTGCACAATAACGTATATATATACACGTTTTTCTTAATCCTTGCTTCCCTGGTGGCTCAGACGGTAAAGCGTTTGCCTGCAATGCGGGACACCTGGGTTCGCTCCCTGGGTGGGGAAGATCCCTTGGAGGAGGAAATGGCAACCCACTCCAGTACCCTTGCCTGGAAAATTCCACGGACTGAGGAGCCTGGTGGGCTACAGTCCATGAGATTGCAAAGATCTCACTTTCTTTCTTCTTTATATCTTATCTCATTCTTTTTTTCTCTCCATTTTGGCACATTCAAAAATATTAACAATTTATTATATGGAAATTATCTCACTCTTTCATTTCTTTTACTTTCAATCACTTTTAATCTGTTTATTCAAAATGCAGTTGAAGGTGGCTGATATTGAACATACAGCTTTTTAAAATCTTAATGTTTACCTTTCACTTGAACTGCTTAGTCCGTATTTGTTTAACATTTTCTTTTCTTTTTTTTTTTTTACTATAAATTACTATTTGTTTCCATTTATTCTTTTGTTTTGCTGCTCTTCTGCCAATTTTGGAATGAATTGTTTTATATTTTACATTTGATATCTTACTCTGACTTTTTATTATTATTTCAGTGATTGCTTCAGGGCTTACAGTTTAAAATGTGCACGAGATCAATGTTTGCCTACAGTTAAAATTGTTCCACTTAGATCTTTGTTTACAGCTTTCCACATTCCACTTCATGTCTCACATCAAACACGTCACACCTGACATTTCGCAAACGTCATAATCTTGTAACAGTGTTCTGCCAGGTCCTCAGATGCATTCTTTGTGTTATTGATGTCATATATTATACTTGTATGTATATTATAATCCCAACTTATCTGTCAATATTTTAGCTTTAAGTAGTCATTTGTCTAACAGATCAGGACTCCTATTGCACCTCCCTGAAATCCTGTGTCTAGCTCCTCTGTGAAGTACCCAGATAATAGTAGTTCACACGTATTTCCTGGGTTTTTCAGATGCTGAAGAAGTCAGGTGTTAGTTGTTCTCATGTCCTACTCTTTGGGATTGTAGCCCACGAGGCTCCTCTGTCCATGGGATTTTCCAGGCAAGAACAGTGGGGTGAGTTTCCATTCCCTTCTCCAGGGGATCTCCCCAACCCAAGGATCAAACCCTGGTCTCCTGCTGTACAGGCAGATTCTTTACCAGCTGAGCCACCAGGGAAGTCCTCAAATGCTATTAACCACTGCCAAGTGGAAGAAATTAGCTGCTTGATTTCCAGACCTACTGGCACCTAATGATTGATAATGTTAGCTGCTCTGCTACCTCAGAATCAACCAAATACCTAATTGTACATGAGCTGACCATGTACACTGGGACCTCTCCCTCATCTGGTCTTTAAATATGTTTTGTTAAAACAGTTGTCAGAGTTCCAAATGTTTTTGGAGTATGAGGAACCTGTTCTTGCATGGCCCTGAAGTCAAGCTTTCTCTGCTCCAAACTGGGATGTTTCAGCTGTGTCTCGCTTCACTGTGCATCAGGGACACAATCTTGCATTCTGTAACAGTCTCACTGTGGTGTGATAGATTTTATTCTTATTCATTCTAAAGGGGCTCACTGTAGTACATATATTCATGATTTCCAAGAAATTTGAAAATTATTCTGTCACTATAGTTAGTGCTTTACACTTGGCCTTCAGTTATTCACATTTTAGACAATTTTACGCAATCCTCCTGTTCCTGAGGCTGTGACTTTTTTATATCATTTTTAAAGTACTCCTTATGGTTTAGTGAGCACCCTGGTGGCTCAGAGATTAGAGCGTCTGCCTGCAATGCGGGAGACCTGGGTTCGATCCCTGGATCGGAAAGATCCCCTGGAGAAGGAAATGGCAACCCACTCCAGTATTCTTGCCTGGAGAATCCCATGGATGGAGGAGCCTGGTGGGCTACAGTCCACAGGGTCGCAAAGAGTCGGACACGACTGAGCGACTTCACTTTCTTTCACTTTATGGGTTTTATTCTTTCCAGAATTTGAATTCAAGTTCACTGACATTTATTTGACCATGTCCAAATTACTGTAAATCTAATCCTATTAATTTTTCATTTCACTTACTTTTAATTATATTTCATTTCCTTTCTTCTTACCTTTCACTCTAGAAATTTCAGTGCATTTTTTACAGGTTTTATGTATTTGTTGAAAGTCTCTGTGTGTGAAAGTAAAAGTCACGCAGTTGTGTCTGACTCTTTGTTACCCCGTGGACTGTAGAATGCCAGGCTCCTCTGTCCATGGAACTCTCCAGACCAGAGTAATGGAAAGGGTAGCCATTCCCTTCACCAGGGAATCTTCCCAAGATAGGGATCAAACCCAGGTCTTCCTCTGCAGGATGATTCTTTACCATCTGAACCACCAGGGAAGCCCTG
Source organism: Ovis canadensis (assembly GCF_042477335.2). Classification (NCBI taxonomy): domain Eukaryota; kingdom Metazoa; phylum Chordata; class Mammalia; order Artiodactyla; family Bovidae; genus Ovis; species Ovis canadensis. Next base: position 86,014,837 of record NC_091259.1, read on the forward strand.
AAACTCTGTATTTAACTCAAACTTTGTTTAGCTATATTTTATTTCAAGGCCTTGGCTATTATTAAGAGATTATGGGAGGCATTGCTAAATTCATCACTTGAGACATCTTGCAGTCATTTTCAATTGATTCTTTTTTTTTCCTTTGGACAGTCGGTTAGTCTTCCTGAGCTTTCCATATTATAGGTAATTTAATGAGCAATTGAACTGAACTGAACTGATGGTGCATGGGAAGAAAACCAAGTGTCCTAGCCACAAGACGACCAGGAGCTAGAATTAAAGCATCTCTGACTCTTGCCCTAGCTGAAAGCAAGAATGTTTCAAGAAGAGAAAAACTGTAAAAACAGGTACAAATTTTACTATTAGAGATATTGCTCAATGCATGGGAGATCACACAGGAAAACAGTTTGTTTATCCAACTCAGAAGCAGGGCAGAGATGCACCACCAGAAAGAAAGAGTATGGACATTGTCTCTAATGAGGAGGAGTGCAGTACATCAGAAACCAGGCAGAGATACACACCCTGAGAGGAAGGGGTGTGTCCTGGGTGAGGAGGAGTGCACTGTGGAGGTGTGTAAATCACACACATAGGACCGTCCTTCCAGGGCTTCGTTTACCTTTGGCCGATTGTCTTGTTTCTTCCTTCAACCCGACTGGTCCCTGGATCCTCCTCAAGAGGAGTGCACATTTTTTTTCTAAGATGGATCCCACCACAGAGGTGTATGGATGCATGTCTGCTTATTACAGGGTGGGGCCCCCTCTCTTTTCAACCCCTAAGAACTTCCTGCACATGTGCAGACAGGGAAGTCTTCCTTGACCTCAGGAGTGAGCACCTACCTGTCTCTTGGCTTTAGCAGGGCTCAGCTTTTATCACTGGCTTTGTCCTTGGAGTATTGGAGTGAGAAGAAAGGCTCAATTCTACTCCACTTGACAGCACCAGGTGTCTGGCCCAGAGGCCCACTGCTGCCCACCTCACAAATATACCCAGATGTTGACTGTTCTGGTTGGGAGGCAACTCCTATAACTCTGACCTATGGTTTATCTCTAGTATCTCCATTTCTTCCGCAACCATATGGTAGCCATTTTCCTAGAAGCCTCCTGCAACTTTCTCTGGGATATGCATATCCCATCGTTCTCCCAGAGACTCTTAGGAAAATTTAATACAGGTCTATCAATTTGGCCGGTCCCCAGCCCCAGCCACCAACACACCTCCCTTACGTTTTGTGCCTCAGGACAGACCTTAGGATCTTTTGTCGAGTTCTGATCTCTGCCCCATCAGTTCAGTGAGACATCTGTGCTATTCTTTCAGTTCTATTTATCCGTACTTCAATCAGGAACTTGTCTCCAGGAATAAAACCAGCATGGCTAGGAGATTAACACTGTGAGTTTCCTTCCATGATGGACAGACTCAAGGTGCGGTCTGTCCTCCTGGTAGCCATGCTTTTGGTCAATACCTTCCAATTGCGTGTAGTTGGTCATGTATGCTGCTACTAGTGCAGGCAGGGAAATACGATAGGATGCCTATGATTATGTAAGTAAGAATCCTCGAATAGCCAAAGCAATCTTGAGAAAGAAGAATGGAACGGGAGGAATATACCTGCCTGACTTCAGGCTCTACTACAAAGCCACAGTCATCAAGACAGTATGGTACTGGTACAGACAGAAATATAGATCAGTGGAACAAAATCGAAAGCCCAGAGATAAACCCATGCACCTATGGACACCTTATTTTTGACAAAGGAGGCAAGAAGATACAATGGAGAAAAGACAATCTCTTTAACAAGTGGTGCTGAGAAAACTGGTCAACCACTTGTAAAAAAATGAAGCTAAAACACTTTCTAACACCATACACAAAAATAAACTCAAAATGGATTAAAGATCTAAATGTAAGACCAGAAACTATAAAACTCTTAGAGGAGAACATAGGCAAAACACTCTTCGACATAAATCACAGCAGGATCCTCTATGACCCACCACCCAGAATATTGGAAATAAAAGCAAAAATAAACAAATGGGATCTAATTACAATTAAAAGCTTCTGTACAACAAAAGAAATGATAAGCAAGGTGAAAAGATAGCTTTCAGAAAATAATAGCAAATGAAGCAACTGACAAACAACTAATTTCAAAAATATACAAGCAACCCCTGCAGCTCAATTCCAGAAAAATCAATGACCCAATCAAAAAATGGGCCAAAGAACTAAATAGACATTTCTCCAAAGAAGACATACAGATGGCTAACAAACACATGAAAAGATGCTCAACATCACTCATCATCAGAGAAATGCAAATCAAGACCACAATGAGGTACCATTTCACTCCAGTTAGAATGGCTGTGATCCAAAAGTCTATAAGCAATAAATGCTGGAGAGGGTGTGGAGAAAAGGGAACCCTCTTCCACTGTTGGTGAGAATGCAAACTAGTACAGCCACTAAGGAGAAGAGTGTGGAGATTCCTTAAAAAACTGGAACTAGAACTGCCTATGACCCAGCAATCCCACCGCTGGGCATACACACAGAGGAAACCAGAACTGAAAGAGACACATGTACCCCAATGTTCGTTGCAGCACTGTTTATAATAGCCAGGACATGGGAGCAACCTAGATGTCCATCAGCAGATGAATGGATAAGAAAGCTGTGATACATATACACAATGGAGTATTACTCAGCCATTAAAAAGAATACATTTGAATCAGTTCTAATGAGGTGGATGAAACTGAAGCTGATTATACAGAGTGAAGTAAGCCAGAAAGAAAAACACTAATATAGTATACTAACGCATATATATGGAATTTAGAAAGATGGTAACGATAACCCTGTATGAGAGACAGCAAAAGAGACACAGAGGTATGGAACAGTCTTTTGGACTCTGTGGGAGAGGGAGAGGGTGGGACGATTTGGGAGAATGGCGTTGAAACATGTATAATATCATATATGAAATGAATTGTCCAGGTTTGATGCAGGATACAGGATGCTTGAGGCTGGTGCACTTGGATGACCCAGAGGGATGGTACGGGGAGGTAGGAGGGAGGGGGGTTCAGGATTGGGAACATGTGTACAGCCATGGTGGATTCATGTTGATGTATTGCAAAACCAATACAATATTGTAAAGTAATTAACTTCCAATTAAAATAAATACATTTAAATTGAAAAGAATCCATTACAGAAGCCTGTAACATCCATCTCGGTAGGAGGCTCTATTGCCCACGCTGCCTTAAAGAAGCAATCTGTCATATTAGTTGTTGCTTGTAATGAGGACCACGCAGAAAGGAACAGAGAGCCTGCAGCCAGTATCTAGCCAGAAGTGACGCCTTCAGTCTAACAACTGCAAACAATTGAATTATGCCAACACAACTGGGTCTTTCTCCAGTTAATCCTCAGCTTGCCCTACAACCCTGGATAATACCCTGATTGCAACCTTGTGAGACCCTACACAGAATATGCAACTCAGTGATAAGACTCCTGGTCCACAGAACTTGGAAATAATTACTGTGTGTCTTTGTATATGTATCTGTGTGTGTGTGTGTTTAAACTAAAATTTTGATAATGTCTTACACAACAATAAAAAATTAATGTACATTTCAAGCTATCACAATCTTTGAACTCTGAAGTCTAATTCCCGAGTATAGTAATAGCTAACATTTTTCTCTTTTATCTTTACTGTTGTGTAATAAGACCCTCAAAATTAAACCTGTGTGATGAGTGATTCTGTTTCCCATCCCCCCTCACCATGTTCTCCTGCCATTGCTGAGAAATGAAATTTGCATTCTTCGTTAATATGCATTCTTTGTTGCTGATTCATGTGCATGGTATTCACATTGCTTCTCTTAGGGAAACACACTGACTGAAACTCCCCACCCTGACTAGACATCTTAGTACATATTTGCATGGATTATTTTACCAGAGGAAGTCCAGGTAAGGAACTAACAAGACACCATCAACAATCTGGGAAAGGTCAGATTTTCCACAATCTGGGAAAAGTCAAATGGAGACTCCATGTGTCCTACCAGGTCCCAGAAGCCTTCTTGTTGACATCCACCATGGCTGAGCAATGCTTGCACCACAAGGAAGGACCCTGAGTCAGAATGATCAGCCAAAGACAGCCTGGAAATCAATTCCATCAACGTAAAACCCTAGCTTGTGAGTCACGGGGCAGAGCAGTCCTTCTGGGCTCCCTCACCGCCCTGGCCTCTGCCCGGGCACTCCTTCCCAATAAAGTCTCTTGCTTTGTCACCAAGTGTGCCTCCTTGGACAATTCATCTCTGAGCGTTAGACGAGGGTCCCCTTTTGAGCTCTGGAAGGTGTTCCCCTTCCTGCAACTTTCCTGCTCCTTCCTCCTGACTTGACCGCAGAAACCCAAGGCCATAAAGTCAGCAAAGCAAGAATTATCAAAGGAGGAGAATTTTGGCTAGGGCCAGGGGGCCAAAATAAATGGCTGAAGAAAATGTCATGGAAACAGCTGGCCTCGAGAGAACAATCAACCATATGTGACAGTTATTGTTCGGTCGCGGTCACGTCTGACTCTTTGGGACCCCATGGACTGCAGTACATCAGGCGTCCCTGTCCTTCTCTGTTTCCCTGAGTTCACTCAAACTCATGACAATTGAGTGATGCCATCCAACCATCTCATCCTCTGTCACCCCTCCTCTTCCTGCCCTCAGTCTTTCCCAGCATCAAGGTCGTTTAAGAATGAGTCGGCTCTTCACATCAGGCTGAGTATTTGAGCTTCAGCTTCAGCATCAGTCCTCCCAGTGAATATTCAGGGTCAGCTGCTTTCTGAATAAAGTCCTTTTCCTTGCCTCAACACCTTGTCTCTCAGATTCATTCACTGGCCTGTCTTGTGGAGAACAGAGCAAACTTGGACTCAGTAACAAGAGGACATCTCCTAGAATTCCACTCCTTATTTTGGCTGCAAAGCCGCAAAATGACACCAGAAGCCATGGGAGTCATCAGTGGAAAATACCAAAGCCACCTGTCCCTGAATGATTGTTTATGGCTCAGAGGTTAAAGTGTCTGCCTGCAATGCGTGAGACCCGGGTTCAATCCCTGGGTCTGATCCCTGGGTCAGGAAGAGCCCCTGGAGAAGGAAATGGCAACCCACTCCAGTATTCTTGCCTGGAGAATTCCATGGACAGAGGAGTCTGGCGGGCTACAGTCTATGGGGTCGCAAAGAGTCGGACACGACTGAGCGACTTCACTTCACCTTCAGCTTCCCCCTAAATTAGGACGTGTGTGTGTCTGTCACTCAGTAGCACCCGACTCTTTGCAATACTGTGCTTTAGCACACTCAGATCTTAAAAATGCAGGAGTTTCCTATCTTTATCAGAGTTTAACCAAGTTAGCACAGATGCACTGCTTTTTTCTCTCTACTCTCCTTCTGCCTAAATTATCTAAGAGCATTCTTCACACTCATCTCCCACATTCCACATAGCCATTGAACGAACATGTAAAAGCACTCACCTGGCCACAAGTGATTGAGTCCACAGTGCCTGTTATACGAAGATGGTTCAACCAAACTATTTACTGCAGCTGTTTAAATAAGAACCAAGAGAAAGTGTTTATCTCTTTACTTGTGTAGTTGTATTTATTTATTTATTTTTTTAGACTGGGAATTGTTTTCCATATCTTCCTCAGTATTGACTGGAGAAAATTTAAAGTCAAACATCAGGGAGATAGAGGATAATCAAACAGATATATAAAAAGTACGTATCCATTCTTCATCTTTCTGTTCTCCTTTACCCATCAGTTAATGACTGACACAAAGTGCAACCATGACTAATAAATTATGTTTTTACATCTTATTTATTTTATAACAAAGGGAAACACAATAATACAATTTCAGGAGTTTTAACGCTTTGAGCCCAATTCACAAATTCAGTTTTAGACATAGCAATGTGTCCACAGAAGGGCTAGTATCAAGAGTTTAAAGAGAACGCTAACATAAGTACACATCAATTTCCCATCCAAGGCAGTAAATTATATCTCAGTTTAGCAAAAAATGACCACATTTCTGTTTTCTGGTGCCGCACTTTCATTTGACATACATCCCATATAGTTTCAATAAAGCTATTTGTTTTAAAATTATTTCTATAAGGCTACAGATTGTCAACAAAGCTATCTAGTTGCAATAAGTTATATATTTGCAACCTACTCCAGTATTCTTGCCTGGAGACTCTCTTGGGTAGAGGAGCCTGGCGGGCTACAGTGCGTGGGGTGGCAAAGAATCGGATGCAACCAAACCACTACCACTGCCACTACCACTACGCATTTGCAGTGAAGTTATGTGCACGTTAACCTCTACAGCCTACGTATTTTCACATAATTCAGCTTCTTTACATTGGAGTTTTTATTCCTCTACACTTAGCCATTTGCATTTTACCTTCTTGACGGTATACTGTTTATTTTCCTTTGAAACATGATTAGCTGAGTATGTATGTGTCTGTGTTTAGGTACTAATATCATCTGGGACAGAGTAAGTGAGAGAATGGTAAGGAACTTTTGAGAAGAAAACAAAGAATAGAAGAAAAACTAGCATAAATTTGTGCATTCAAAGTCAGACAGCAGTTTTTTAAATAGCACTCTTTTACACCAATTCATATTTTTTCATTAACAGATATGTGTGTTTTTCCAGGGATAAAGGAAATGATAGTTGGCATGTTTACTGTTGCTATTAAAAGGATAATCCTGAATTTAGACTTAAGCAACTCTGCAGGAAATAATTCCATAAATAAAAGTGGAATCTATTTTAAAGTTTAAAAAGTTTGATATATGTTGGATATGACACTCTCTCACGAACTATAAATTGTGAAAAAACATTCACAAGGAAAAAATAAATTGACAGTTGCAAATACTCTACATGGCTGGTTTCATGTGATATTGTCGATTTTGACTCTAAATACTGAATTGCTTATTTTCATAGTCCAAATTTCTTTACAAGTTATCCCTATTTCTAAGAACCCAAAATAAATATAGAATGATTAGATGACACTTCCCCAGTTTTACATATAACTTTGGTAACTTTGCTTATATCTAATTGGATACATGTATGTGAATATGAATGGATTTGATTAATTCGAAAATATTCTAATGAAAAACTAACTTGAGTCTAGCTTTTCAAATTTCAATGTACTCTATTTAATGCAGAAAATTCACCAAACAATCCCAGAAGTGAAGGGACCATTTTCCTAGTAATTACATTCCATAAAGCCATCTTTACTTATTCCTGAGGCTGTAGATCAGAGGGTTCAACATGGGAATGACCACTGTGTAGAACACGAAGCCACTTTGCCCTGAGTCAGGGAGTAGCTGGAGGAAGGTCTGAGATAAGCGTAGATGGAGGTGGAATAGAACAGCATGATGGCTGTCAGGTGAGACGCACACGTAGAGAAGGCTTTGAGCCTCCCCTCCCCTGCATGCATGCGGAAGATGGAGAAGAGAATGTAGCAGTAGGAGGTGAGGATCACAAGCAGAGCTCCAACCATATTCACACCAGCGAATGTGGACAAGATGCTTTCATGCAGGCGTGTGTCAGAACATGAGAGCTTAAAAAGTGGGGGACTGTCACAGAAGAAGTGATGGATGATATTGGAACTGCAGAATGGCAAGCTGCTTACACAACTGGTGTTCACCACAGAGTTCAACAGTCCTGCTGTAAAAGCCCCTGCTGCCATTTTCAGGCAGACGGTCCTGGACATGATCAAGGAGTAAAGGAGAGGGTTGCATATGGCCACATAGCGGTCATGGGCCATTAACCCAAAAAGGATGCATTCAGTTGTGGCCAAGGCTATAAAGAAGTACATCTGCAGAAAGCAGCCAGCAAAGGAGATGGACTTCTTCTCTGATAATAGATCTACCAGCATCTTTGGGGTGATAGTGGATGAATACCAAACATCCACAAAGGACAGGTTAGCCAGGAGGAAGTGCATGGGTGTGTGAAGTCTGGAATCCACTCTGATTAAGAGGATCATCCCAACATTCCCCACAATTGTCACTGTGTAAATCACAGAAAAAAAGCAAAAGAGGAAAACCTGCTGCTCCCGTGTGTCTGCTAAGCCCAACAGGATGAACTCAGTCAGCAGAGTATAATTTTTTCTGGCCATTTGTCACAGGTACAGTATGCTTAAATTTACATTAGGTGTCGCAGGTATAATATGCTTAAGTTTGCATTAGGCACAAAGTTTGCAGAAAATAGTACAAATATGAATGATTTTTAGTGGTTGGCATATAGAAAACATAACACCTAGGATCATAGAGCATAATAAATACTGAAACTGACATAACAGTTAAGTTAGTAGAACAAAATTAATAACTCTTGGAATTTATTAAGCAGTTGTATCACATTTGGGTTGAGGGATTAAAAAATGACTGGACAAGGCCAACGTATTTCATTTCAGATTAATTCTTTTTTTTTTTTTTGGCAAATCCAGTTGCTGCTGCTAAGTCGTTTCAGTCGTGTCCGACTCTGTGTGACCCCATAGATGGCAGCCTATGAGGCTCCCCCATCCCTGGGATTCTCCAGGCAAGAACACTGGAGTGGGTTGCCATTTCTTTCTCAAATGCATGAAACTGAAGAGTGAAACCGAAGCTGCTCAGTCGTGCCAGACCCTCAGCGACCCCATGGACTGCAGCCTTCCAGACTCCTCCGTCCATGGGATTTTCCAGGCAAGAGGACTGGAGTGGGGTGCCAGTATCTATGTTGTATTCTTTCTCATTTAGCCCACATACAAAATATAAAATAGAGACGTGTTCTTGCTGAAGTCTCTCCCATATCTTCTGAACAGACACTTAATTTTAACTCAAATACATTTTTTTTTTCTTCTCCTCAAGATCACTCTATATGTTCTTCAACTCAATAATTCATGCATCACCACCTGGAAATTGCTTTTGTGTTCTCCAAGCAGCAAAAGCAGCCCATTTCAAATAACCAAAATTTGGGCATGTATTATATTGTTTAGAAGAGGAGGGCAAGGCAACCTGCTCCAGTATGCGTGCCTGGAGAATTCCATGGACAGAGGAGCCTGGTGGGCTACAGTTCATGGGGTCGCAAAGAGTCAGACACGACTGAGTGACTAAGCACAGCACAGCATATTGTTAAGAATGATTCTGTAGTAAACCAGTAACCATCCTCATCACAAACCACACTGTCCAATGAATGCCATATATTAACAGACACTATACCTGTCCACGGCAGTGAATGACAGTACCAAGTTCTTATTGCATTCTTCTCAGTACTAACTTTTTAGTTAAGTATTTTCTTTTTCATCAAAATCCCTAATAAATCAGTTGAGGCACAAAAATAAAATGAAGACAGTTTTCATGTTTTAAATGAAATAAAAATCAGTAAAAATATGAATCAGCTCTTTGTAAAAATGTGAGGCATCTTCTGAGTATATACACATTGCTGCCCCTTTATTTTGTTCTTAAACAGGGTTGGGTGCACCTGGGGACTGATTTATGGATTTTGATTGTGAAATCAATCCTCTAAAGGCAGAAGCGGAAGTCTCAAAAGTAATTAAAATGTGATCACACCCAGAGAGATGGAATCAAACACTAGTGTGATCTTCATCATAACACGGCTCCTGATCTCTGTCTTTTTAAAGTCTTTGCTTTATTTAAAAATGGCTCCAGGTCCTGGCTGTTATAACAGTGCTGCGATGAACATTGCTTTATTTAAAAATGGCTCCAGGTCCTGGCTGTTGTAACAGTGCTGCGATGAACATAACTTTATTTAAAAATGGTTCCATGTCCTGGCTATTATAAACAGTGCTGCGATGAACATTGGGGTACACGTGTCTCTTTCAATTCTGGTTTCCTCGGTGTGTATGCCCAGCAGTGGGATTGCTGGGTCATAAGGAAGTTCTATTTCCAGTTTTTTAAGGAATCTCCACACTGTTCTCCATAGTGGCTGTACTAGTTTGCATTCCCACCAACAGTGGAAGAGGGTTCCCTTTTCTCCACGCCCTCTCCAGCATTTATTGCTTATAGACTTGCACTGGGATGACCCAGAGAGATGGTATGGGGAGGGAGGTGGGAGCAGGGTTCAGGATGGGGAACACGTGTACACCCGTGACGGATGCATGTTGATGTATGGCAAAACCAATACAGTATTGTAAAGTAAAATAAAGTAAAATTAAAAAAAAAAAAAAAGATGCTGGGTGACAATAAAAAATAAATAAATAAAAATGGTTATTTAATTGTCTCTTTCTTTGTGGTGTTAGCAGCTTAGTCCAAACGGGTATATAACCTACTACCATACTACTGTCCTTCCCTGTGTGGGTTTCTGTGTATCCCTCCCCTTAGCAGAGTAATTTTAACTTTTATTCCACATTTGTTCTTGAGTGGAATTAATCAGAAGGAGAAAATAACTACTAACCTCGTGCCTACATGAATATTTATTGACTGAGATGAACCGCATGGACCACAGATGGTTGCGGCGGATGACAACTTCATGAGAGAGCATGTAGGAGTAGAAGGTGAGGGTCACCAGCAGAGTTCCGACCATATTCACCAGTAAACGTGGAAAAGATGCTTTCATGCAGGCATGTGTCAGAAAGGAGAGCTTAAAAAGTGTGTGTGTGGGGGGGTGTTGTCACAGAAGAAGTGATGTATGACATTGGAACTGCAGAATGGTAAGCTGCTTACATAACTGGTGTTTACCGTGGAGTTCAACAGTCCTGCTGTAAAAGCCCCCACTGCCATTTCTATGCAGACCATCCTGGACATGATCAAGGAGTAAAGGAGAGGGTTGCTTATGGCCACATAGAGTCATAGGCCATTAACGCCAAAAGGATGCATTCGGTGTGGCAAAGTGTATAAAGAAGTACATCTGCAAAAAGCAGCCAACAAAAGAGATTGTCTTCTTCCCGGATAATAAATCTACCAACATCTTTGGAGTGATGGTGGAGGAATAAAAAACATCCACAAAGGACAGGTCAGCCAGGAAGAAATACATGGGTGTATGAGGTTTGAAATCAGTCCTGATTAAGAGGATCATCCCAACATTTCCCACAACGGTAAGCATGTAAATCACCAAGAAAAGGCAAAAGGGGATTACCTGTAGCTCCAATATATCTGTTAATCCCAACAGGATGAACTCTGCCAGGAGCCAGCGTTAGGAATTCCACCCGTGACAAGGTCATGCGGCAAGAACTCTGATGGCAAGGCTAATCAGACCTCAGGTTTTCCCCCTGGAATTTCCTGAGCATCCACCCCCTCAAAAATAAGAATCTGCCAGCTTTTGTGCTCTGCTTTTCCACTTTTCTAATATTCTCTGGAAAAAGTCAACTCAGGGCTTTAGTCTTCCGCATTTGAAAGGGATGGTTCAGTTAACCCCCTCTGATTGCTCTCTAGCTTGCCTAACAGTTTCCCCAGACCTCTTACAGCCTGTGAATTGCTTACAGCCTCCCAACCGCGAGAGGCACAAAGCTTGAAAGCATCTTAAAGATACAGAGCCTTTTCTAAAGAGTTAAAAATTATATTGGTAGAGGGTTTTCACTGTTGACTCAATGACTGCTGCCAGACCTCCATATTCTTTATCTTTTGGACACCTGGAAGGATGTTACTCAATGTAAGCAGGATGTAGAAAAAGATACATGGTAGTTTTGATGTTAGCAACACTAGACTTTTGAGTTAATTGCTTCTCTTTTGCTGTAAATCACTGTACTCCCTCTACTTGTTATAAGTTGCTGTATCTTTGCTGTGTAAGAATGTAACTTTATTTAGTGCTTTCTGAGAGTGGCACCAGACCTTGGGAAGATCAACACAAATAAGTCTTCTGGTTGACAAACCCTTATCAGAAAAAAAGGCTGTAAAATGTTAATTGGCCCTTTTGGCTGGAAGATGATGTAAATTACCTAAGACTTGTGTATACAATTAGGTATGCAGAGAGAAAAGCCTGGTTTTGATAAGAGTCTGGACTGCTAACACTGCATAACTTTGTGTTACCCATTGATCTCATGTTTTATCAAAAGTATAAAAGGCCTTCTGAACAATAGGGGCCAGAGCAAGTTGCTGGACTGGTTTCCCCCGTGTCTCTCTCTTTTTCTCCCTTTCCCTCCCTTTCCTCTTTACTTTAATTTCAGGCTGAATTTCCATCTGGGGCACGGAGGCTAGCCAAGTCTACTTACTTGCCCTGGCTGTTAAAAGGGAGCCTAAGGCGAGGCACCCTTAGATATTCAAGTGAGCGCCAGTGGCCCAACGTAGATGGTGCAAATTCCTTGTCTGGAATTTTATTGGTCTTCCGCGTAAATCAAGCTATTCAGCCCTCTTCCTCCACTTAATCTTTCTACTACACTATTTCTTCCTAATCTAATCTTACATTAATAAATAAATAAGTATTCCTCACCAACTCCGTCCACCCTTCGAATTCCCTGGATCCACCAGGGCTGGACCCCGGCAGAACTCTGTGGGTGAAGTGCAATTTTTTCTGCCCATTGATTACAGATACAGTATGCTGAAACTTAAACTGGGTGTGCATATTTCCCATTGCACAATCTACCAGAAATAGAAATATTGATAAAGTAAAACATATATGGAAAAGAAACCTAGGACAACAGAGCATGGTAAACAGAGTCAGAGGAGAATTAGTAGACAAATGAATAAGCATTGAATTTTATTAAGTAATTGGCTCTATTAATTCTGGACTGAGGGATCCACAAATGACTCATCTAAATACAGATACATCACCTAAGGTTCTTTTTCGAATGCAGCATCTATGTCCTATTCTTTCCCTTTCATATCCAAATGCAAAGTACAGAATTATTCTTGCTGAAGTTTTTTTTTTTCCATTCTCTGAGCAGGCATTTGAATTTAACTGAAATCATTTTTTTTTTCTCCTCAAGTCTGCTCTCTATATTCTTCAACTCCAAAATGTATGCATGGTCACTTGGAAATCACTTGTGTCTTCTCCAGGCAGCAAGACATAGCCCAGTTCGATAACTGATATTTTGGCATCTATCATATTCTTAATGGTGATATTGTAGTGTATTAAGGCACACAAATAAGTATTCTTCTTTCAAAGCACACTATCAGATTAATGCCGTGTGGTAGCACACATTATAACTATTTATGGCAGTGAATGACAGAGACTGCACCAAATACTGAACAGCATTTTTCTCAGTACTAACTTGTCTAATCTATTACTGTTTTTACTAGAATCCCTAATAACTCAGGTGAGGTACACGCACAAAAAAAACCAAAAACATAAAAATGCAATTTTCATGGTTTAAATGAAATGTAAAGCAGTGAAATTTTGAATTACCACTTTGTAAAAAATTGAGACACATTCTGAGTATATGCATTTTGCTATCCTTTTATTTTGTTCTCCTTAAAGAAGGTTGGGTAACCATGGGGACTGGATTATAGGTTTTAATTGTGTCGTGAATCCTCTAAAGGCAGAAATTGCAGTCTCAGAAGTATTTAAATATGATCATGTGCAAGTAGATGTGATTAAATGCTGTATGGAACTTGCTGATTTCTCTGCTATTTCAAAGTTTTTTATTTGCCAAATTAAAAAAAAAGAGATCTATTTAATTTATTCTTTCTTTGAAGTTTTAGCTTATTCCAATGGTTACATAATCCTCTACCAAATCCTGATTCTTCCCTTTGTGTGTGTGTGTGTGTACCCCTACACTTGTCTGGCTGAATTTAACCTTCAGTCTAGCTCTGTTCTTGAAAGTATGTTAGTCACTCAGTTGTGTCTGACTCTTTGGGACTCCCTGGTCTGTAGCCCGCTGAACTCCTTTGTCCATGGAGTTCTCCAGGCAAGAATACTGGAATGGGTTGCCATTTCCTTCTCCAGGGACCTTCCCAAACCAGGGATTGAACCCAGGTCTCCTGCATTGCAGGAAAATTCTTTACCAACTGAGCCAACATGGAAGCTCTGTTTTTAAGTGAAATAAATTAGAAGGAGATACTAACTTCTAACTACATGCCTACATGAATATTCATCAGACCCTGCTGGACTATATGGACAGCAGAGGGCACTGGATGGTGTGACAGGTCATGGGATCTGCTTTGTTATATCCCGGATGACTTCAATATTGCAACTTCTATCAGGAGCAATTTCAGTAGCAAGGGCAAAGGAAGAGCCACAGGGAATATCCCTCCAAAAGTTCTAAGTGTGGTTAGCATCTTAGCAAGCCCTGAACCCCACTAAATTTCCTCCAGAATTCTACTATGCCACTCCATTCCATCTATATATTATTGCTTACCTTTAATATAATATACAGATTAACTTTAATGGATTTCGTTGGTGACTGGTAGAATATTTCCATAATTAGGGAATCCCTGAGACTGTTTTTAGGATATGAGTCTGCTTTATCCTTCAAAGATAAGTCTACACACTTTGAACTATACATTGATTAAACTCTGCTGTAGCTGACTGTGATTGCATGTGGCTTTGTGTATAATATGTGGATCAGTCTGGGAGATGAAATGTGAGAGAACAGGAAACTTTTGAGAAGAAAAGATGGGAAGAGAAGAAAAGCTGTTGCAGTTGGTGCCTTCTAACCAGACAGCAGTTTTCTAAACAAAATACATTTAAACAAATTCCTATATATTCTTAACGAATAAGTATGTGTTTATGGGGATAAAGGAAATGAAAGTCCACATGTTTACTATAGCAGTTAAATGATATTCCTGTTTTTTGATTTAAGCATTACCTCCCTAATTTAATAAAATGGAAATCTACTTTGAAAACATTTTGGCACATGTGATATATACAATCCTTTACAGATCATAAATGTTGAAAAAATACATTTAAAAAGCTGACAATTACAAATATAATACACAACTAGATTCATGTGACATTGCAAAAGTTATCTCCATATACTTAACCTTTTATTTCCGTAATCAAGACAGCTTTATGAATAAATCACATTTTAGAAATCTATAGGAACACATACAATGATTAGAAAAAAGTTTCATGATCTTACATAAGTTTGATAAGTTATATTTAACAGGACTCGTGTCCATGAACATTACCAGAACATGATTATACAGATTAAGTTTTAATGAAGATAAGCTTGATCCAGTTTCTGAAAGTTAAATTGCATATTCTATTTAGTTCAGAAAATTAATCAATCACAGAAATGAAGGAATCCGTTTCATAGTAGTCACATTCCATAAAGCCTTCTTCACTTCCCTGTTCCTGAGGCTGTAGATCAGAGGGTTCAACACGGGGATGACCACTGTGTAG
Source organism: Ovis canadensis (assembly GCF_042477335.2). NCBI lineage: Eukaryota > Metazoa > Chordata > Mammalia > Artiodactyla > Bovidae > Ovis > Ovis canadensis. The sequence continues at coordinate 86,030,027 of NC_091259.1, forward strand.
AACACGGAAGCCACTTTGTCCTGAGTCAGGGAGTAGCTGGAGGAAGGTCTGAGATAAGTGTAGATGGAGGTGGAATAGAACAGCCTGATGGCTGTCAGGTGAGACGCACACGTGGAGAAGGCTTTGCGCCTCCCCTCCCCTGCATGCATGCGGAAGATGGAGAAGAGAATGTAGCAGTAGGAGGTGAGGATCACCAGCAGACTTCCAACGATATTCACACCAGCGAAAGTAGACACAATACTTTCATGCAGGTGTGTGTCAGAACATGAGAGCTTAAAAAGTGGGGGACTGTCACAGAAGAAGTGATGGATGATATTGGAACTACAGAAAGGAAAGCTGCTTATACAACTTGTGAGAATCATGGAGTTCAACAGTCCTGCTGTAAAAGCCCCTGCTGCCATTTTCAGGCAGACGGTCCTGGACATGATCAAGGAGTAACGGAGAGGGTTGCATATGGCCACATAGCGGTCATGGGCCATTAACCCAAAAAGGATGCATTCAGTCGTGGCCAAGGCTATAAAGAAGTACATCTGCAGAAAGCAGCCAGCAAAGGAGATGGACTTCTTCTCTGATAATAGATCTACCAGCATCTTTGGGGTGATGGTGGATGAGTAACAAACATCCACAAAGGACAGGTTAGCCAGGAAGAAGTACATGGTGTGTGAAGTCGGGAATCCACTCTGATTAAGAGGATCATCCCAACATTCCCCACAACTGTCACTGTGTAAATCACAGAAAAAAAGAAAAAGAGGAAAACCTGTTGCTCCCGTGTGTCTGCTAAGCCCAACAGGATGAACTCAGTGAGCACAGTATAATTTTTTCTGGCCATTTATTACAGAAATTTTATGCTTAAAGTTTAATTCATTCTTAATATTTTCCTCTCAAAAGTTTACAGGAAGTGGTAGGTTTAATAAGATTAATCACACATGAAAAAAAATCTAGGATAACAGAGCATAATATACAGAACAAGTGGAGCAAGAGGAAAACTAGTGGACAAATGAATACGCATCGTGCTTAGTTGCTCAGTCATGTCCGACTCTTTGCGACACCACAGACTGTAGCTCACCAGGCTCCTCTGCCCATGGGATTTTTGCAAGCAAGAATACTGGAGTGGGTTGCCATTTCCTTCTCCAAGAATAAGCATTGGCATTTATTAAGCAATTCTCTGTGTTAAAATACACCTGGGTTGAAGGATTCTCAAATTATTGGGCTAAGTACACATATTTCACTTCAGTTTCTGCAAATGCAATATATATATATATATACACATCTATTCTATACTTTCTCTTCTAGCCTACATCCAAAATGCAAAGAACCAAACTATTCTAGCTGAAGGCCCTCCCATGGTCTGAATAGGTACGTGAGTTTAACTCAATGCAATTTTTTCTCCTCAGGACCACTCTTCATATTCTGCAACTGTAAAATCTATGTAAAGTAATTAGCCTCCAATTAAAATAAATAAATTTAAAAAATAAAATAAAATCTATGTATCAACTCTTGAAAATTGCTTCTGTATTTCCCATGCAGTAAAAAATTCCATTTCAAATAATCATCATTTTGACATATACCATATTTAAAACATGATTTTGTCATGTTTTAAATTAAGCCAAATGACTCTTTCAATACAAAGCACACTATCAAATTAATGCCATGTATTGATATTAGCACACACTGTACCTGTCCACATTAATCAATGGCAGCACCAAGTACTTAACAGCATCCTTCCCATTACTAACTTTTCTAGTTTATTGTTTTCTTTTTTATTAGAAAGCCAAATAACTCAGTTGCACAAAAATGAAAAGAAGATTTTCATTTTCTAAAGGAAATGAATTTAAATTGCCTTTTGGTAAGAATCTGAGACACGTTCTAAACGTATACACACGGCTGCCTTTTATTTGGTTTTTCTTGAGGAGGGTTGCATAAGCTTGAGGACGGGATTACAGGTTTTGGTTGTGGCATCAGTCTTCTAAAGGCATAAACTCTAATCTCAGAGGCAGTTAAAATAAGATCGCATGCAGCTAGGTGCAGTCAAACGGGATGTGGATCCTGCATCCCCATGTGACTATTGATCTCTTTGTTACTTTAATGTTTCCCCAATGTTTATAAGATGTTAATTTTAATTGGCTGTTTAATTGCTTCTTTGTAGCTTTAGCATATTCCAAAAGGGTGCATTTCCCAATACCAAGTTTTTATTTTTCCTTTTCTGTTTGAGTTTGTGTGTGTTCGTGTGTGTGTTCACCCGTCTCCTTGTCTCAGTGAATTTAACCTTTATTCCAGCTCAGTAATTGAGTGAAATAAATAAGAAAATGACACTCACTTCAATCCTTTAAAAAAACCCTTTTAAATACTCTACTCTGATTAAATAAGATAATATATTTAAATAAAACATATTTTTAAGATTCTGTAATTACATTTGTTTGTTGAAACTGCCTGTGATTCTGATCTTACAAAGAATTTAAACTACAAATATTCCATAGCAAAAACACAAATCACAAAGAGAAATGAATCACACTGTGTGTCCATAAGAAAAGAGAGTCTATTTGCATAGAGAAATAAATAAATCATGGCAACATATTCTTAGTTCAATCTCTAAGGTAATAGAACTAAAAATCAAAATAAATAAATAGAATCTAATGAAACATAAAAGTTTTTGCCAGCATAAGAAAGCATAAGCAAAATGAAAAAACAACCTAGGTCTGGGTAAAAATTTTTGCAAACCATGCAAATGACAAGGGCTTAATTTCCAAAAAATACAAACAGCCCATATAACTCAATCACAACAACACACCAAAATAGCAAACGATCCAAGAAAAAAAAATTGCCAGAAGACTTGATTAGACATTTTTACAAAGAAAACATACAGATGGCCAACAGGCACATGAAAAGATGCTCAACAACAATAGTTGTTCGTGAAAGGTAAATCAAAGCTACAACGAAGTATCACCTCACACCAATCAAAATAGCCATCATTAAAAAAAAACTACTACTAATAAATGCTAGCTTAGCAGCAGCAGCAGCAGCAGAGAGCTTATGGAGAAAAGGGGATCCTAGCACATTGTTGGTGGGAATGCAAACTGGTGCAGCCACTGTGGAAAACTTACTGACCTTCCTTAAAAATCTAAAATAGAATTGCCATATGATCCAGCAATCACAACCCTCGGCATATATCTGAATAAAACTATAATTCGAAAAGATATATGCTCCCTTATGGTCCTAGTAGTATTATTTACAATAGCTAAGGCATGAAAGCAATCTTAATGTCTGTTGACAGATGAATGGATAAAAATATGGTACATATATACAATGGAATATTAGCCATAAAAAAGAATAAAATAATACCATTCACAGCAACATGGATTGACCTAGAGATTATCATATTAAATGAAGCAACTCATAAAGAGAGAGACAAATATCCAAATATGGAATGATATCATTTATATGTGGAATCTATAAAAATGATACAAATGAACTTATTTACAAAACAAAGAGACTCACAAACATAGAAAACAAATTGATCGTTACCAAAGGAGGAAAAGGGTATGGGGGGCAAATTTGGAGTTTAGGATTAGCAGATACAAAGTATTATTTACAAAATAGATGACCAGCAAGGTCCTAGCATGTGTGTGTGTATGTGTATGTGTGCATGCGTGTGTGCACACGTGCATGTGTATACACACACAAGGATCTATATTTAATATCCTATGTCGTTGCTGTTCATCCACTCAGCTATGACTGACTCTGCGACCCATGGACTGCAGCATGCCAGGCTTCCCCATCCTTTACTATCTCCCAGAGTTTGTTTAAACTCATGTATGTTGAGTCTGTGATGCCATCCACCATGTCATTCTCTGTTGCCCCCTTCTCCTCCTAAACTCGATCATTCCCAGCATCAGGGTTTTTTCCAATGAGTCTCTTCCTATTAAGTGGCCAAAGTATTGTAGCTTCAGCTTCATCATCAGTTCTTCTAATGAATATTCAGCATTGACTTCCTTTAGAATTGACCAGTTTGCTCTTTTTGCAGGCCAAAGGACTCTCAAGAGTCTCCTTGAGCACAACAATTAGAAGGCATCAACTCTTCAGCACCTAGCCTTCTTTATGGTCTAACTCTCACATCCATACATGACTGCTGGAAAAACCATAGCTTTGACTATATGTACCTTTATCAGCAGAGTGATGTCTTTGCTTTTTAATATTTTGTCTAGGTTTGTCATAGCTTTCTTTCCAAGGAGCAAACATCGTTTAATTTCATGACTTCAGTCACCATCCTCAGTGAGGAAAATAAGGATATCTCAAAGGAAATAATAATAGACAGAATGTTAAAAGGCATATTCAGAGCAAGTCACCCAGTTAAAAGCAAGATTTCTGAGCCTGAATAAGTGGTCAAACCCAGAGAATCAAACTTGGGAAGGCTTTCTTTTCATATTAGCTGAAGGAAATGTTTACAGAAGTGATCTTGTATCGAAGAGGTCGACGAGCTCAGCCATTTTCCATGGCTGGAAAATCTCTCTTTTCTACCCTTTATCAATCAGAATAATGGTTCTTCTAGAAAGCTATATTCTTCTCATGCAGGTAGTATGTTCTGACATGAAAGTTATATTCAGAAACCAATATCTGAAGACGCCCTACCAGCATATATGGAAAATTTTGGAAAACCTTTCTCAGAATTAAATGCAACACATGATCTTTGCTTCTTCCTATTGTTCTGTGCAGTCAGCAGAGGTACAACTGCCAATGAGTTAACATTAAATGTCTCCAATATGATTTCATAATTTTTGCTCAAACATGCATCTTTTCATGAGACTATCAATACCAGGCCTGCTATATCATGCTTTGTCTTTTAATCTAATAAAGTTAATTTGATGTCTATTAGTTTTCAGGCTATACATTGGGACTAGAGAAAGAAAGCTGAATAATTTCATTGGAAAGAGAAACATAGGCAATATTCTGCAAAATTAAAAAGCAACAACAGTAACAAGACCCATTAATAAATGCCATGTGTTATATCAGAGATATCAATATCCTGAATAGAGTTTGGGATTAATTTTCTATTTAAAATAACATCACTTTCTAACACCATATACAAAAATAAACTCAAAATGGATTAAAGATCTAAACGTTAAGACCAGAAACTATAAAATTCCTAGAGGAGAACATAGGCAAAACACTCTCTGACATAAATCACAGCAGGATCCTCTATGACCCACCTCCCAGAATACTAGAAATAAAAGCAAAAATGAACAAATGGGAACTAATCAAAATTAAAAACTTCTGTACAACAAATGAAACTATAAGCAAGGTGAAAAAACAGCCTTCAGAATGGGAGAAAATAATGGCGTATGAAGCAACTGACAAACAACTAATCTCAAAAATATACAAGCAACTCCTGCAGCTCAACTCCAGAAAAATAAACGACCCAATCAAAAAACGGGCCAAATAACTAAATAGACATTGTTCCAAAGAAGACATACAGATGGCTAACAAACACATGAAAAGATGCTCAACATCACTCATCATCAGAGAAATGCAAATCAAAACCACAATGAGGTACCATTTCACGTCAGTCAGAATGGCTGTGATCCAAAAGTCTATAAGCAATAAATGCTGGAGAGGGTGTGGAGAAAAGGGAACCCTCTTCCACTGTTGGTGGGAATGCAAACTCGTACAGCCACTATGGAGAACAGTGTGGAGATTCCTTAAAAAACTGGAACTAGAACTGCCTTATGACCCAGCAATCCCACTGCTGGGCATACACACCGAGGAAATCAGAATTGAAGAGACACGTGTACCCCAATGTTCATCACAGCATTGTTTATAATAGTCAGGACATGGAAGCAACCTAGATGGCCATCAGCAGATGAATGGATAAGAAAGCAGTGGTACATATACACAATGGAGTATTACTCAGCCATTAAAAAGAATACATTTAAATCACTTCTAATGAGGTGGATGAAACTGGAGCCTATTATACAGAGTGAAGCAAGGCAGAAAGAAAAACACCAATACAGTATACTAACGCATATATATAGAATTTAGAAAGAGGGTAACGATAACCCTATATGTGAGACAGCAAAAGAGACACAGATGTATAGAACAGTCTTTTGGACTCTGTGGGAGAGGGAAACGGTGGAGTGATTTTGGAGAATGGCATTGAAACGTGTATAATATCATATAAAATACAAATTGGTCACAGAGTCCAAGTGTTTGCATGTCCCATGAGACAGCATGCCGTTGTCATAAGGTGTTGTTGGCAGTATATTTGTCTTCTCTAGGCTATGTTGTTATGAAGTGAGATGCTTCTGGATATGTAGGAAGTGAAACTCATTTTTTACTTTCCAATTGCCTTACTTCTTTATGAAGTGAGCTTTTTTGTCAAAAACACAGAGATATATAGATATTCAGAAAGTCCATAAATGACATTGCTGGGAGATGCATGGTGGGTAGGGAAAGCAAATCCAAACCCAAAGTAAGTATCTCTGTAGGTTCATCAGTTGTACTAAGGGTACCACTCTGGGGAGGGAAACTGTTCAAGATGCAATATGTACAAAATTATTTACTTCAGCATTATTTATGATTACAAATATCAGAAACAGTTAAAATGCAAAAGTACAGGCCATACAATATAGTTTTATACAGGTTAAAAAATAATAATGATAGTCTATGAAGCAATATACAGTGGTTTTTAGTGTATGGAGTTAAAGTAAAAAAAAAAGAAAAATGCAGAAGAGTTCACACTGTATGTTACTTTTTGTGTAAAAAAGGAAATTTAAATGCACAAATAAAAGTCCAGAGATAAAATTGTGGAGTAGAAAAAAAAATTATATTTAAAAAACTATATAATAAAGTTAACATCTTAACAAGAGCTGACCCCCTCTCAATTTCCTTCTGAGTTCTATTAAGTCACTCCCATTCCACTTTCATATTAAGGCTTACTTTTAATAGTCAGATTAACTTTAAAGGATTTTTTTGGTAGTTTGCAGAAGATTACAATAAGCAGAAAATCCATGAGTCTATTATACAGAACATGTCAGTTTCACCCATTAAACACTGATATGCCTGTTTTGGAACTATGCCCTGATTAAACATAACTGAGTGCCTGCTCATGTGGCTTTGTGTGTATGTTTCACTCTGGAGGAGAGACTCATAGAAAAATAGGAAATGTTTGAGAAGAAAAGAAAGGAATAGAAAAAAACTGGTCTAATTGTGCTTTTTAACCAAACAGCTGTTTTCTATACAGAACACTGCCACACAATTCATATTTATACTTTAATGAATATGTATGCATTTGTGGAAATAAAGGAAAAAAAGGTGAAGAGCTTACTATTACATTTAAAATAACATTCTCGAATTGTATTTAAGCATATCCCCAGGAAATGATTCAGCAAAATAAAATGGAAATATATTATGAATTTAAAATATTTTGCCACCGGTGATATATATATCACTTACAAATCATAAATGGTGAAAACAAATGCATCAAAAAAAGGGAAAATTCAGTAAATGGTTCATTTCATGTGACCTTGTTACTTTTGTCTCTATATACTTAGTCCTTTATTTCCCTAATCTAAATTTCTTTATAAATGAGCCCTATTTTAGGGATCTAGTGAAATATGCAATGATTAGAAGAAAGCTCTATGCTCTTACCTAATGAGGATGAATATAATTTCATCAAATAAATACTGTATAATATTAACATATGCAGAATATGTCATGAGAAATGCTGGAATGGATGAAGCATAAGCTGGAATCAAGGTTGCGGGGAGAAATATCAATAACCTCAGATATGCAGATGACACCACCCTAATGGCAGAAAGTGAAGAACTAAAGAGCTTCTTGATGAAAGTGAAAGAGGAGAGTGAAAAAGTTGGCTTAAAACTCAACATTCAGAAAACTAAGATCATGGCATCTGGTCCCATCACTTCATCGGAAATAAATGGGAAAACAGTAACAAACTCTTTTGGGGGTCTCCAAGATCACTGCAGATGCTGACTGCAGCCATAAAATTAAAAGATGTTTGCTCCTTGGAAGAAAAGTTATGAGCAATCTAGACAGCCTATTAAAAAGCAGAGACATTACTTTTCCAACAAAGGACAGTCTAGTCAAAGCTATGGTTTTTCCAGTGGTCATATATGGATGTGAGTTGAACTATAAATAAAGCTGAATGCTGAAGAATTGATGCTTTTGAACTGTGGTGTTGGAGAAAAGTTTTGAAAGTCCCTCGGACTGCAAGAACATCCAACCAGTCTGTGCTAAAGGAAATCAGTCCTGAATATCCATTGAAGGAATAGTGCTGAAGCTGATACTCCAATCCTTTGGCCACCTGAGGTGAAGAACTGACTCATTTGAAAGGACCCTGGTGCTGGGAAATATTAAAGGTGGGAGGAGAAGTGGACGACAGAGGATGAGATGATTGGATGGCATCACTGACTCAATGGACATGAGTTTGAGTTAAGTCCGGGAGTTGGTGATGAACAGGGAAGCTTGGCATGCTGCAGTCCATGGGGTCACAAATAGTCAGACACGACTGAGCAACCTAACTGAACTAAACTGAGTATTAACAGAACATGATTACATAGACAATGCTCTAATGAAAATAAGTTGGACCAGTATTTCAAATTTCAAGACGTAGTCTACTTAGGCCTGAACCACTCACAAAATAAAGGAACCCTTTTCCTAGTAATTATGTTTCATAAAGCCTTTTTTACATCCTTATCTCTGAGGCTATAGATCAGAGGATTCAACATGGGGATCACTACTGTGTAAAACACAGAAGCCAATTAATCCTGAGTCAGGGAGTAGCTGGAAGTAGGTCTCAGATAAGTGTAGATGGAGGTGGAATAAATCAGAATAACATCAGTCAAGTGAGAGGCACATGTGCAGAACTCTTTGCACTTTTCCTCCCTGGATGCATACAAAAGGTGGAGAAGGGAATGTAGGAGTCGGAAGTGAGGCTCACCAGTGGACTTCTGACTGTATCCACACCAGGCACTACAGACAAGATGATTTCATACAGATACACGTCTGAACATGAGAGCTTAATAATTGAAGGGAAGTCACAGAAGTGATGGATAACATTAGAACTGCAGAATGCGAAGCTGCTTCTTCAACTTGTCTGAAACTTGGAGTTGAGCAGTCCTACAGTGAAAGCACCTGTTGCCATTTTCAGGCAGACCATCCTGGACATGATCAAGGAGTAAAGGAGAGGGCTGCATATGGCCACATAACAGTCATGGGCCATTTACCCTAAAAGGATGCACTCATTCGTGGCCAAGGCTAAAAAGAAGTTCATCTGCAGAAGTTCAGTCACTCAGTCGTGTCCGACTCTTTGCAACCCCATGAATCGCAGCACGCCAGGCCTCCCTGTCCATCACCAACTCCCGGAGTTCACTCGGACTCATGTCCATCGAGTCAGTGATGCCATTCAGCCATCTCATCCTCTGTCGTCCCCTTCTCCTCCTGACCCCAATCCCTCCAAGCATCAAAGTTTTTTCCAATGAGTCAACTCTTCGCATGAGGTGGCCAAAGTACTGGAGCTTCACCTTTAGCATCATTCCTTCCAAAGAAATCCCAGGACTGATCTCCTTCAGAATGGACTGGTAGGATCTCCTTGCTCTCCAAGGGACTCTCAAGAGTCTTATCCAACACCACACTTCAAAACCATCAATTCTTCGGCACTCAGCCTTCTTCACAGTCCAACTCTTACATCCATACATGACCACAGGAAAAACCATAGCCTTGACTAGACGGACCTTAGTCAGCAAAGTAATGTCTCTGCTTCTGAATATGCTATCTAGGTTGGTCATAACTTGTCTTCCAAGGAGTAACTCTCTTTTAATTTCATGGCTGCAGTCACCATCTGCGGTGATTTTGGAGCCCAAAAAATAAAGTCTGACACTGTTTCCACTGTTTCCCCATCTATTTGCCATGAAGTGATAGGACTGGATGCCATGATCTTCGTTTTCTGAGTGTTGAGCTTTAGGCCAACTTTTCACTCTCCTCTTTCACTTTCATCAGGAGGCTTTTTAGTTCTTCTTCACTTTCTGCCATAAGGGTGGTGTCATGTGCATATCTGAGGTGATTGATATTTCTCCCGGCAATCTTGATTCCGGGAGCTTGTGTTTCTTCCAGTCCAGCGTTTCTCATGATGTACTTTCCATACAAGTTAAATAAGCAGGGTGACAATATACTGCCTTGACGTACTCCTTTTCCTATTTGGAACCAGTCTGTTGTTCCATGTCCAGTTCTAACTGCTGCTTCTTGACCTGTATACAGATTTCTTAGGAGGCAGGTTAGGTGGTCTAGTATTCCCATCTCTTTCAGAATTTTCCAGTTTATTGTGATCCACACAGTCAAAGGTTTTGGCATAGTCAATAAAGCAGAAATAGAAGTTTTTCTGGAACTCTCTTGCCTTTTCCATGATACAGTGGATGTTGGAAATTTGATCTCTGGTTCCTCTGCCTTTTCTAAAACCAGCTTGAACTTCAGGAAGTTCATGGTTCATGTATTGCTGAAGTCTGGCTTGGAGAATTTTGAGCATTACTTTACTAGCATGTGAGATGAGTGCAATTGTACGGTTGTTTGAGCATTCTTTGGCATTGCCTTTATTTGAAATTGATGTGAAAATTGACCTTTTCCAATCCTGTGGCCACTGCTGAGTTTTCCAAACTTGCTGCCATAGTGAGTGCAGCACTTTCACAGCATCATCCTTCAGGATTTGAAACAGCTCAACTGGAATGCCATCACCTCCACTAGCTTTGTTCATAGCGATGCTTTCCAAGGCCCACTTGACTTCACATTCCAGGATGTCTGGCTCTAGATTAGTGATCACACCATCATGATTATCTGGGTCATGAAGATCTTTTTTGTACCATTCTTCTCTGTATTCTTGCCACCTCTTCTTAATATCTTCTGCTTCTGTTAGGTCCATACCATTTTGTCCTTTATCGAGCCCATCTTGGCATGAAATGTTCCCTTGGTATCTCTAACTTTCATGAAGAGATCTCTAGTCTTTCCTATTCTGTTGTTTTCCTCTATTTTTTGCATTGATCACTGAAAAAGGCTTTCTTATCTCTCCTTGCTAGTCTTTGGGACTCTGCATTCAGATGCTTATATCTTTCCTTTTCTCCTTTGCTTTTCGCCTCTCTTCTTTTCACAGCTATTTGTAAGGCCTCCCCAGACAGCCATTTCACTTTTTTGCATTTCTTTTCCATGGGGATGGTCTTGAGACCTGTCTCCTGTACAATGTCACGAACCTCATTCCATAGTTCATCAGGCACTCTATCTATCAGATCTAGGCCCTTAAATCTATTTCTCACTTCCACTGTATCATCATAAGGGATTTGATTGAGGTCATACCTGAATGGTCTAGTGTGTTTCCCTACTTTCTTCAATTTGAGTCTGAATTTGGTAATAAGGAGTTCATGATCTGAGCCACAGTCAGCTCCTGGTCTTGTTTTTGCTGACTGTATAGAGCTTCTCCATCTTTGGCTGCATAGAATATAATCAATCTGATTTTGATATTGACCATCTGGTGATGTCCATGTGTAGAATCTTCTCTTGTGTTGTTGGAAGAGGGTGCTTGCTATGACCAGTGCATGTTCTTGGCAAAACTCTAGTAGTCTTTGCCCTGCTTCATTCCACATTCCAAGGCCAAATTTGCCTGTTGCTCCAGGTGTTTCTTGATGTCCTACTTTTACATTCCAGTCCCCTATAATGAAAAGGACATCTTTTTTGGGTGTTAGTTCTAAAAGGTCTTATAAGGCCTTCATAAAACCATTTAATCTGCAGAAAGCAGCCAGCAAAGGAGATGGTCTTCTCTGATATAAATCTACCTGCCTCTTTGTAGTGATGATGGATGAATAACAAGCACTCACAAAGGACAGGTTAGCCAGGAAAAAGTACATGGTGTGTGAAGTCAGAAATCAGTCCTAATTAAGAGGATCATCCTAACATTCCCAACTGTAAGTGTGTAAATCACAGAAAAGAGCAAAAAGCGGATAACCTGCTGCTCCAGTGTGTCTGCTAATCCTGAAAAGATGAAATCAGTCAGTGAAATATATTTTTTCTGGCCATTTATTATAAATAAATTAGTGTGTGTGCTGCCAGTAATTAAGTTGTGTCCGACTCTTTGTGACCCCATATGCACTGTAGCATGTCAGGCTTCCCTGTCCTTCACAATCTCCTGGAGTTTGCTTAAATACATGTCTATTGAGTCAATGATACTATCTAACCATCTCATCTTCCACCACCCTCCTCCTTTTGCCTTTAATCTTTCCCAGCATCAGGGTATTTTTTTTCCAGTGAATTGGCTTTCCCATCAGGTGGCTGAAGTATTGCAGCTTCAGCATCAATCTTCCCAGTAAATATTCAGGGTTGATTTCCTTTGGAATTGGCTGGTTAGATCTACTTAGAATTGACTGGTTTGATCTCCTTGCAGTCTAAGGGACTCTCAAGAGTCTCCCCCAGCACCACAATTCAAAAGCATCAATTCTATAGCGGTTAGCCTTCTTTATGGTCCAGCTCTCACATCCATGCATGACTACTGGAGAAACCATAGCTTTGACTATACAGACCCTTGTCAGCAAAGTGATGTCTCTGCTTTCTAATGCACTGTCTAAGGTTAATCACAGTTTTCCTTCCAACAGTAACATCTTTTCATTTCTACTTAAACTTACATTGGGAGTAAAAAGTTTGCTGGACATAGTATAAATAGTAATAAATAATAGTAATAGATTATTAATAAATATTAACAAATAAGTCAAATATGAATAAAAACTAAGGAAAACAGAGCATACTAAACAAAGTAACCAAAGAAAGAAGAAAATTAATGTACAAGTGAATAAGCATTGACATGTATTAAGCAGTTTACTGTGTTGTATCTTGGTTGTATGACTCTCAAATAATTGATCTAAATCTACGTTTCACTTTTGCTTTTTGCAAATGCAACACCTATGTTCTATTCTTTCTCTCTTAGCCCACATCCTAAGTACAGAACTATCTTTGCTGAAATATTCACAGGTATTTGAAGTAACTCAAATGGATTTTTTTTCTCATAAAGATATCTCTCTATATTTTTCAACGCCAAATTCATGCATCATCACTCTGAAATCACTTTTGTGTTCTCCAAATAGCAAAAATAATCCATTTTAAATAACCGCTATTTTGACATTTTTCATGTTCTTAAGAATATTTCTGTAGTTCAGTTCAGTTCAGTAGCTCAGTCATGTCCGACTCTTTGCGACCCTGTGAACTGCAGCATGCCAGGCCTTCCTATCCATCACCAACTGCTGGAGTCTACCCAAATCCATGTCCATTGAGTTGGTGATGCCATCCAACCATCTCATCCTCTGTCCTCCCCTTCTCCTCCCACCTTCAATCTTTCCCAGCATCAGGGTCTTTTCAAATGAGTCAGCTCTTCGCATCATGTGGCCAAAGTATTGGAGCTTCAGCTTCAACATCAGTCCTTCCAATGAGCACCCAGGACTGATCTCCCTTAGGATGGACTGGTTGGATCTCCTTGCAGTCCAAGGGACTCTTAAGAGTCTTCTCCAACACCACAGTTCAAAAGCATCAATTCTTCAGTGCTCAGCTTTCTCTATAGTCCAATTCTCACATCCATACATGACCACTGGAAAAACCATAGCCTTGACTAGATGGACCTTTGTTGGTAAAGTAATGTCTCTGCTTTTTAATATGCTGTCTAGGTTGGTCATAACTTTCCTTCCAAGGAGTAAGCGTCTTTTAATTTCTGTAGTAGTTTAAATCAAAAGACTGTTCTCTTTACACAGCTCACTAAAGAATTAATGCCATATATCTGTCCACAGTAGTAAAAGACAGAGACAGCACCACACACTTAATAGCATCTGTCTTAGTACTAACTTATCTAGTCTATTGTTTCCTTTTGTATTATAATCACTATTAACTCAGCTAAGGCACAAAAATAGGCAATTTGTCACTTCAAATAAAATGATAAGCAGAGAAAATTTGAATTATATCTTTGTAAAAATTTGAGACAACTTTGAATACATGCTCATTGCTGCCTTTTTATACCGTTTTTTCTTGAAGAAGGTAGGGTAACCATGGAGACTAGATAATAGGATTTAATTATAGAATCAATCCTCTAAAGTGGAAACTCCATTATCAAAAGTAATTACATAAGATCACATGCAGGTGGATGCAATAAAACACTATGTGGACTTGACTCATGATGTGGTTACAGATCTCTTTGTTACTTTAATGTTTCTTGCAGAAGTTTAAGAATTATTAATTTTGATTGATTACTTAATATACTTTTTCTCCGTAGTTTTAGCTTATTCCAAAATGGTGCACATCCTCAATCAAGTTATTATACTTTCCTTCAGTTCAGTTCAGTTCAGTGGCTCAGTCATGTCTGACTCTTTGCGACCCCATGAATCGCAGCACACCAGGCCTCCCTGTTCATCACCAACTCCCGGAGTTCACTCAGACTCGAGTCCATCAAGTCAGTGATGCCATCCTACCATCTCATCCTCTGTCGACCCCTTCTCCTCCTGCCCCTAATCCCTCCCAGCATCAGAGTCTTTTCCAATGAGTCAGCTCTAAGCATGAGGTGAGCAAAGTACTGGAGCTTCAGCTTTACCATCATTCCTTCCAAGAACACCCAGGGCTGATCTCCTTTAGAATGAACTGGTTGGATCTCCTTGAAGTCCAAGGGACTTTCAAGAGTCTTCTCCAACACCACAGTTCAAAAGCATCAATTCTTCGACACTCAGCTTTCTTCACAGTCCAACTCTCACATCCATACATGACCACAGGAAAAACCATAGCCTTGACTAGACGGACCTTTGTTGGCAAAGTAATGTCTCTGCTCTTCAACCTTAGGGCAAGGAATTTATCCCATTCCTGTGTTGATCCAGCTCATTTCCTGAGTGAAATAAATGAGAAGGGGACACTAACTACATCCACTTATTGAAGAAACACTCTACCTGAGCAAGTAAGGAAATAACGTGAAAATATAAATTTTTTCTTGGTTTTAGAATTGCATTTGTTGTTTCTTTTTTTAAAATCTATTGATTTTTTTTTTTTAAATGAAGGATAATTGCTTTACAGAATTGTGTTGGTTTCTGCCAAATGTCAACATGAATCAGCCACAGGTATACATGGAAACTAATATTACCATATGTAACATAGAGAGCCAATGGGAATTACTATATGCCTCAGAGCACGTATGCATTTGTTTTTTTGAAATTGTCTGTGATTCTTAACTTACATGGGGATTAACTACAGATTTTCCATATCAAATACACAAGTCACAGGTGAAATAAATTACATTGGGTGTCCATATGAAAGGAGAGAATATTTACAGAAATAAATAAATTATAGGAACATTTTCTTTTGTCATTCTTTCAAAGCAATAGAAATAAAAGCAAAAATAAGCCAATGGGACCTAATGAAACTTAAAAGCTTTTCCACAGAAAAGGAAAGTATAAAGAAGATGAAAAGACAATCTTCCAGTTGGGTCAAAATGTTTACAAACAATGCAACCAACAAGCACTTAACTTCCAAAATAAACAAACAGCTCATATAGCTCAATAACAATACCACCAACAGATAGCCCAATCCAAAAATGGACAGGTGGCCTAAATAGACATTTCTACAAGCAAGACATACAGATGGCTAACAGGCACATGAAAAAGTCTCAACTTTCTTAATTATTAGAGAAATGCAAATCAAGACTACAATTCAGTGGCACCTCGTATAAGTCGGAATGGCCACATTAAAAAGTCTAAGTAAGTAAGTGAAAGTCACTCAGTCGTGCCTGACTCTTCATGACACCGTGGGCTATATAATCTATGGAATTCTCTAGGCCAGAATACTGGAGTGGGCAGCCGTTCCCTTCTGCAGGAGATCTTCCCAACCCAGGGGTCAAACCCAGGTCTCCCATATTGCAGGCAGATTCTTTACCAACTGAGCAACAACAGAAGCCCATTAAATAGTCTACAAATAGTAATTGCTGGAGGTGTGTAGAAAAGGGAACCCTCCTATATTGTAGGTGGGAATGCAAATTGATATAGCTACTATAGCAAACAGTATGCAGGTTCCTTTATAAACTGAAAATAGAGTTGTCATATGATCCAGCAATTTACTTCTGGGCATATATCCAAACAAAATTATAGTTGGAAAAGATATATGCACCCCTATGTTCATAGTGGTACTTCACTTCTAAACAATCTGCCCTATATTTTATCTACTTATTAAAAGCTCTGAATTCCTTTGTTAACTATTAGTCTTTGTAAAACTTTTTGTCCTCATTTGTAAAGGAATTTCATTCTAATATTCATAATATTTTCATGTAAGCTTATTTTTAAAAGCATCATTGAAATTTTCCCTCTCATATCAGAGGAAAACAGACCTGTTCACATGCCAGTATTGACCTGAATTTTTGAGGAAGGATAAGGATATCCCAGGGGCTTCCCCAGTGACTCAACTGGTAAAGAGACTGCTGCAGTGCAGGAGACAACAGTTAGATCCCTGGGTTGGAAAGACCCCCTGGAGTAGGAAATAGCTACCCAGTTCAGTATTCTTGCCTGGAGAATTCCACTGAGAGAGGAGTCTGGTGGGATACAGTTCATGGGATTGCAAAGAGTCAGACATGACTGAGTGACTAACACTAGGAAGCATGTTGCAAAGCAAACAATAATACATAGCGTGCTAAAAGGCATATTCAGAGAGAAATGCCCAGTTTAAAATAAGATTTAAGTGGTCAAAACCATGGAACCAGTTTGGGAAGGTTTTCTATGCATGTGATCCAGATGATAAAGAATCGGCAATGTGGGAAACCTGGGTTTGATCCCTGGGTTGGGAAGATACTCTGCAGAAAGGAAAGGCTACCCACTCCAGTATTCTTGCCTGGAGAATTCCATGGAGAGAGGAGCCAGGTGGGCTATCGTCCATGGGGTCGCAAAGAGTTGGACGCAGCTGAGGGACTTTCACTCAATGGGACTCAATGAACTCTATGCATGTTATGATATAGAAGTGATCTTTTACCCAGGAGATCAATGAGTTGGCCATTGCAGAAAATCTCTCTTTGGCACCAACACTGACCCCCAGAATGGTTCTTTTCCTATAAAATAAGACAGTCTTTTCATACCCTCAAGCAGGTAGTGTGTTCTGAGATGAATACTATATTCAGAAGCGGTACCTGGGGATGCCCTACCAGCGTATATGGAGGCATCCCCAGATTCTTCCCTCTCTAATTCTTGTAGAAACAGGGGTGTGTGTAGGAGCATCTACATTGATTCTCATCCTATAGGACTCACAGCTTTCTATACACACTGAGTGACTGATGATCATACAGGCACCAGCCTTTTGCATCACTCTGGTCACATCTGTACTGCAGCTTTAGAGGCTATCTCCCAGCACTGTCTAGCTTCCTCACTCTAGAAACTGGTTTCCAGTGTTATCTTCATGAGAGGTGTTTTGCAGTGAAAAAAAAAAAAAGAAAATTTCCTGACCTGCCTTGCCACATTTCACAAGGAAAATCTGGAAAAAACTTTCTGAACTCAAATGCAACAAGTTATTACTACTTCTTCCCATCATTCTGCGAAGTCATCAGAGGTATATCTACCCTAAGTTAACATTTTATTTATGTCTTAAAAAATGATGTCATATTTTCAGTTCAAGTGCTCATCTTCAAATGGGACAAAAAGTACTAGGCCTGCTACACTTTGTTGTAAGTCATTATTTTAGTATATTATTTTTTAGACAACATGTTGGCACTGGGGATATAAGCTTGAATATTCTTGTTTAATCAGAATATGTAGGCAGTGGGACTTCCCAGGTGGTTGGACATGGGTTGGATCCCCGGGTCAGGAAAATCCCATGGAGGAGGAAATGGCAACTCACTCCAGTGTTCTTGTCTGGGAAATCCCATGGACAGAGGAGCTTGGGGGCTGCAGACAATGGGGCTGCAAAGGGTTAGACAGGACCGAGCAACAGAGCATGCATGCGGGCAGAGAGGCAATGTTCTTGAATGTTAAAAAGCAACAACACTAACAAAAACCATTAATAACTGCTATGAGATCTTCCCTCGTAGCTCAGTTGGTAGAGACTGCCTGCAATGCAGCAGACCCGGGTTCGATACCTGGGATGGGAAGATACCCTGGAGAAGGAAATGGAAACCCACTCCACTGTTCTTGCCTGGAGAATCCCATGGACAAAGCAGCCTGGCCACGAGAGGCGGACAAGACTTAGCCACTGAACCAACACCACCATGCGTTATTTCAGGGATTTCAATACCTCAGACTGAGTTTGGGATGAATTTGTTATTTAAAAATAGCAGGAGGCTTTGTTTAATCTAGACATATGATACCACTTATCTATAATAGTTAAGATTCATAGAAAACTTGGAAAAGAACAGAGATTAGTGCATAATAAATAAGAAACAAATTTTATGAAGTGATGGCTTTGAGTCATATTACAGTTCATTTCAGTAAAAATTTTTCTCAGTGCCACCATAACCTCTTTATTTCTCAGACAATATATCATGGGGTTAAACATTGGTGTGACAATGGTATAAAAAAGAGAGAGAAATTTGTCCATTCCTATAGAATGACTGGACTTTGGTCTTAAATATGTAATGAGTCCTGATCCAAAGAATAAAGCCACAACCATGAGATGGGAAGAGCAGGTGGAGAAGGCCTTGGCTCGCCCAGTGGCTGAAGGCAGCTTCAAGATGGTCTCAATTATTCTCACATAAGATCCAAGAATCAACATAAAAGGAACAGTGACAACTAGAACAGCAACTACATAAACTAATGTCTCAGTTAGAAGGGTGTCCCCACAGGCAAGCTTAAGCACTGGAGGTACATCACAGAAGAAGTGATTCAACTGGTTAGAGCCACAGAAGGGTAGAGAGAAGATCTGGAAGGTTAATACTACATGCACTGGAACTCCACTGACCCAACAGCCAGCGGCCAGTTGGACACACAGCTTGCTGTTCATGAGGAGAGGGTACAGCAGTGGGTTGCAAATGGCGACATACCTGTCATAAGCCATTGAAGTCAGAAGAAGGCACTCAGTGGCTCCAAACACCAGAAAGAAATACATTTGAGCAGCACAGGCCAGAAAGGGTATATTTCTGTTTTGACTGCAAAGATCTATTAATAACCTGGGGACAGTGACTGATACATAGCATATTTCCAAGGAAGAAAAATTCCCTAGGAAAAAGTACATGGGAGTCTGGAGGGAAGGATCCATCTTGGTTATTATAATAATGAGACTGTTTCCCATCAGAATAATCGTATACATGATCAAAAACACCCCGAAAAGAAATCCCTGTAGGTCAGGAATATCGGAGAAGCCAAGCCAGATGAAATCCACCAATGTAGTCTGGTTCCACTGTGGGGGATTTTGTCCTCTGGATCTCATCTGCAAACAAAAGGGTTAGAAGTCACTACAATTCACTGGACCCAGCAGTGAAATGGGTTAAAATAAATTGATGATTTCAACTTCACTGACAGAATATAGAGAACCTGTCTGCCAATGCAGGAGATGCAAGAGACACAAGTCCAATCCCTGGGTTGGGAAGATCCCCTGGAGGAGGGCATGGCAACCCACTCCAGTATTCTTGCCTGGAGAATCCCATGGCTAGAGAAGCGTGGGGATTCATGGAGTCGCAAAGACTCAGACATGACTGAAGGGAATTAATGCATGCTCACACACAATATAATATATTTATCCATTTAAAATTTTATTTGTTTTGTGTTTAAGATATATCAAATCCAATATCCTCAAATTCCACAATGTAAAAACAAAATAATCTTGAATTCTTTTGTCCTTTGGAGTTCTTTTGTTCTTTTGACTCATGTGAGAGATTTTGAATATATGAATAACACAGAAAGACAGACAACAGTAAAATAAGAGCAAACATGAAAAGTAGCCTATTCTCAGGATAAGAACAGCTCTAGTTAACTTGGGAAATTCCCTAAAGAAATATATTTCCCTTTCCTCGTCTCCACTTGCTTTTTAGCTGAATATGTTCTGCCTAGCACCTTCTAATTTGCAATTAGTTTATGAGTCTTTCATATCTGATTTGAAGTGAGCTCCATCTCAGATAACCAAACGGCATGGTCATCATAATACTCAACTGCAAGATGGAGCTCAGGACAGCCTGGGTCACTCACTCACTGGGAAAGAGGCTTAGATCCCAGATAGAAAAAATAAATAAATAAAACTCTCCACTTGCCTCCATCATAGAGGACAATATTCCACTTAATGTATCATAGAAATTAATATTAGAAATAAAACATCATAGCAGGTCAGACGTTCACTTGAAGTTTAGAACATGACATAAAGGCAATAAGAATTGTTGGAATATGTCCTCACCCTGACCATAGCCCCTCAACAATCTTAATGACCGATAAACCTGCTTACCAAATTTTAGACCTTTAGAAGTAAGATTATGGAGGCTTCCCAGGCGGTTCAGGGCACGCTGTCTAAAAGAGTCAGATATGACTTAGTGACTAAACAACAAAAACTAAAAGATTATAGCCTTCACAAGGTAACTAAATATGAGAAAGGGAAAATAAAATGTCTAAGAGAATTCAATCTCAGAGTTCATGCCAGACAAAATGTAAGAGGTCCATTTGTATGTGTTATTATCTTTAAATATGACTTTCTTAATATATGCATTTTATTATATCTATGTATAATGTATTGTGAACGAGTAATATATATTCTAAATATCTGAATCTGAATAACTATCAAATACACAGTGCTAAATGCAGTGTAGCATTTCTCTAATCAACTCCTTTTAATACTTAAGCATTTTCACCAAACACATTTAGTCTCTCCATCACCAGACTGCTTTCTAGAAATCATTTTTTTGTGATTTCCAGCCAACCTTCATTAATGCTAAACTGTGACTTTTTTCACAGATTGCTGCAATTTCCTAGATCCACACTATCATGTATTCTTTCTAACTTTTACCTTCATTTCCCTAATTTGCCTTTGCTTCCCTTAGAGCACAACTACCCTCTCTTCTTTTAAGGATCTCTCCAGTTTCCCGCTGTTGACACAAAACCCAGACAACTCAAATATTTACCATTTCTACTTTAACTTCTTAGCTCTCATTAATTTAAAGTTTTCCCCTTCTTATTGTAGTGAATTATCCTTGTCAGTGATTACTTCTTCAGAGTGAATTCTAAAGGCAGAGGTTCCCTCCTTTTTCATCTCTGTCTATAGCTCGAAAGTGTCAAGAGAAGGGAACAAGGGCCTGAAAAGTTCTAGTTCAAATATTAGTGACATGTTACTCAAACTCAGACTTTGTGTGGTTCTCTGAATCTTCTCTTGCCATCTATATCTTTACATTTTCTGATCTCTTTACTCTTTATTTCCTCTTCTTTTCACTTTTAGGTAGCTACTTTTGCATGTTATATCATCTCACACTTTCAAGATTTTATACCTCTATGTATGTATATATGTTTTATTTTTCTTCAGAAATAATAGCATTTGAAAACCAGCTGAGGAAAGGGGGGATTAAATTTTCAGTGACACAGATGTTTGTATAACTGTGTCTGTGGGTCTTCATTCGCTGAGTCATGTCTGACCCCTTGTGACCCCATGAGGCTCCTCTGTCTATGGGATTTTCCAGGCAAGAATACTGGATGGGTTGCCATTTCCAGCTCCAGGGAAACTTCCTGACCCAGGGATCAAATCCACGTCTCCTCCCTGTGACTCTTGCATTGACAGGTGGATTCTTTACCACTGAGCCCCTGGGAAACTCTTGTTTGAATGTATAAGGCAGTAAATCAATATGTATTTTGTCATACATATTATAGTTTATTGAGGATAGCTGTTAATACAAAGCATGTGCTAAATAAAAAGTGTGTTATATACTATGGACACTAAGCATAAATAATATGAATTTAGTTTCTGTCATTAGAAACTCAGAAACTAGTGTGGCTTCAGATAGATGAGTCAGACAGAAACCTAGGATGTGTAGAGTCTATGCAGTGAGAATTACAAGGCATTATGGGAGGTCCAGAAAATAACTTGAGGAAGACTGTCATATCTTAGGGTATCACAGGATTATTCTTTTATTTTTACTTTAAGAAAACACAATAAAATATTCTCCAGGAAAAAAAATGCACTCATATACTTACTCAGGTTCATATTCCAAAACTGGTTAAACATTTACATAGGTGAGTAGCTTATATATAAGGATTTCTTGACAGGTGACTGCATGCATGTCGATTTTCTACTCATCTCAGCAATCATGGTCCATTTAAACAGATTTAAGTACTCAGTGACCAAAGATTCTGACATTGAATAACTTAAAAATGAAACTTAGATATATTCTTGTAATATATCATCTTTACTTAAATTACCAGAGCTTGTTTTTTCTTAGTTGAAAATACATACAGTAATAATAAGATGCAACTCAGTTGTTTTGAGGGGCAAGTAGCATCAACTATGTTAACTACTTGATTTGAATGGATGCTTGTAGTCCCATATGGATTTCCCTGGTGGCTCAGACAGTAAAGCGTCTGTCTACAATGTGGGAGACCTGGGTTCCATCCCTGGATTGGGAAGATCTGCTGGAGAAGGAAATGGAAATCCACTCCAGTACTATTGCCTAGAAAATCCCATGGACAGAGGAGCCTGGTAGGCTACAGTCCATGGGGTCGCAAAGAGTCACGACTGAGTGACTTCACTTGTAGTCCTATAGGGCATTCTTTCTTATGATCATCATCATACTTATTGTATTTATCATTATTACTTTAAAACTAACTTTTGACTCTTTCGGAAATTAGCTACTTTGTATCTGGCCCTGGAGTGGAATTTTTCTCAACCTGGGAGAGAAAAGAATGTATAAGGCAGTGTTTTGTCAGGAATACTGAGTTAAAATTAGTACATTATGCTGGGTAGGTACAGACCAAAAACAGTATCTTGGGAAAAAACATTCTAACTTTCAGGACTTTTAATGTATTTTTTCTCTTATCTATGCCAATTCTTACAGTTGTACTAAGAAAACACAAGACAAGAAAACTATGTTATAGAAAGCAAAATTAAATTAAAAATCTAACTCAAATCCTATTTAAAATCTGAAACATCCCCATAAATAACTTTCTTTGATTATTCTCTTTCCAGAAGTTGAGCTATTCTCTCCATTAACAATTAATCGTTGCTGGCAATTCCAACATGGGAACTTCAGTCCTTCTGTTACCATTTTTTTCCATTTTAGCAGAAACAAGTATAGCAATGGACTTCCCTGTTGGCTCAGTGGTAAAGAATTCACCTGCCAAGGCAGGAGCCATAGGTTCAATCCCTGGGTTGGGAAGGATTTCCAGTAAAGGAAATGGAAACCACTCCAGTATTCCTGCTTGGGAAATCCCGTGGACAGTGGAGGTGGCAGGCTATATTCCATGAGATCCGAATGAGCAGGAAATAACTTAGTGACTAAATAGTAACAACAATCATAGGAATGGAAAGGAGAGAGGTGTGATTATCTGAAAGAAATGTTTTATTGCTAACAACATTTAAACAGATTATGTGCTAACCTTGTTTATCTTTGTTATCTCATTTATTGCAATATAAATGAAATAGGTACTCTAATGATTCACATTTTCATAAAAAGCCAGAGGCAAGGAAAGGTTAAGTAACTTGTGCAATGTCTAGAAGCAAGCGTGTGATTTAGGTGATGCCAAATTCAGCAATGTAACGCCAGAGTCCATTTTGTTAATCAAAATTCAGTGGGCTTAACAGTTCATTCCATGGTAATTATTTTGAATTTAATATTCTGAACAATATCAATAAATAAAATAAAATTCTTCACAGCAACAATTTGATATAATATCCATTTAATATTCCACTTATCATTTTAAAAATAAATGACCTTAATCAATTAGAGTCTGTATATCTCAAGTTCAGAAGATTTATCTCATAAATGAATCTTTTTTGGAAAAAAAATTGTATTTCTTTTGATTGTTGAATTAAAAATATGCTATAATAAACTAACTAGGGTAAAATTATAGCTGCTTACCTTTGTTTTAAACATCACCACATGTTGCTCTTTTACAGAAAATATGGTCTTTTTAATATAAATGTCTGATTTGATGTTTTCAAGTAACAAATTCATCCATTCTTAACTTTCCTTGAAGTTCATAATGTGCTTAAATCAGTACAACTTAGGTATAAAAAGTACCCTCTGATTTGTTGAAGAGAATCTTCTCTTCATGACATGCTGTATTTTTAAACTCAATAAACTGTTTATCAAGTGGTAACTTAAATAACCATGATAGCCTCTGGGTCAATTAGCGCAGCCTTGAAGTTTCTCTCTCTGTGGAATATGGTCTGAGGAGCTCTAGCCACCAGGCCACTCCCCTTTCCCTATCTCCCCATCCTCTACATCTCAGGAAAGTAGAGCAATTCTCCTGCTGGGAAAGGCTGCATAAGACATTCAGAATCTCAAATTTGATCTATACCTGTATGAATTCGTTGGATACTAAGTTTCCAACTATTAATGCACCATTCCTTAACTTCACAGGCTATATCTTGCAAAAGATGGCAATGACGACCCTGTATGCAAGACAGGGAAAGAGACACAGATGTGTATAACGGACTTTTGGACTCAGAGGGAGAGGGAGAGGGTGGGATGATTTGGGAGAATGACATTCTAACATGTATACTATCATGTAAGAATTGAATCGCCAGTCTATGTCTGACGCAGGATGCAGCATGCTTGGGGCTGGTGCATGGGGATGACCCAGAGAGATGTTATGGGGAGGGAGGTGGGAGGGGGGTTCATGTTTGGGAACGCATGTAAGAATTAAAGATTTTAAAATTTAAAAAATAAAAAACTGAAAAAAAATTATCCAGTGTTCATGTATTATCTTATTTGTTTATGAGTTATGGCCCTCTGTTCATGCCATGTATAGGATTTTTCTTTAATTGTAAGTATATACATAAGAAAAAATAAGCTTTAACAAGAGGCTATAATACACAGAGTTTCAACTTTGCTATTGAAGTTGATCAAGTTGGAAAATGACACAAGGGCTTTAAACTTAATAAGAGAAAAAGGATGGATTGAATTTTTACTGTTGCTCTGAATCTTTGGTAGGCTGTGTCAGTTCAGTTCAATTCAGTTGCTCAGTCGTATCCACCTCTTTGCAATGCCACGGACTGTAACCCCCAGACTCCTCTGTTCATGGAATTCTCTAAGCAAGAATACTGGAGTGGCTAGCCATTTGCTTTTCCAAGGAATTTATAGACCCAGGTATTGAACCCGGGTCTCCTGCTTTGCAGGACGATTCCTTACCATCAAGTATTCAGCCTTTACCTATTTATTTATTTACTGTTGTTGTTGTCTAGTTGTTAAGTTGTGTCTGACTCTTTGGGGACCCCATGAACTGTAGCTTGCTAGGCTCCTCTGTGCAGGAGATTTCTCAGACAAGACTCCTGGAATGGGTTGCCACTTCCTTCTCCAGGGGATCTTCCTGACCTAAGGCTCCATCTTGCATCTCTTGCGTTGGTGGCATATTCTTTACCTCTGAGCCTCCAAGGAAGCACTTTATTTATTGTCCAGTTCAGTTCAGATCAGTTGCTCAGTCGTGTCCGACTCTTTGTGACCCCATGAATTGTAGCACGCCAGGCCTCCCTGTCCATCACCAACTCCTGGAGTTCACCCAAACTCACGTGCATCAAGTCGATGATGCCATCCAATCTTCTCATCCTTGGTCGTCCCCTTCTCCTCCTGCCCCCAATCCCTCCCAGCATCAGGGTCTTTTGCAATGAGTCAACTCTTCACATTTATTGTAGTGTTCAAAAAATATCTAGCTATATCAGGTGTTGTGCTACACTCTTCAAGAGACATAGCCAACTTTACAGCCTGTAAATTGGTGACAGGCTCTGACTGCCAATCACCCGCTCATCTTTGAGGTAGAGCTGATATGTCACATTCTATGACAAGTAACCCATTATTCTAGCAGGTAAAGGTAAACATTTCTATTGTAGTGCTCTTTATTTAATAGCTAGTTTGACCTTTATTATATTCTGTTTTAAAATTTGTTCCATGTTCTGACTTTCTCTCTTGTCATAATTCCTTGATTGCAGGGCATTTGTTTTATTTGCTGCACATTCAACTCCAAGTATGGCACCATCTAGCTAGAGAACTGTGGGGCTTTTGAAGGACTCAATAATTTATACCTTCATCATTGAGTCTTTCCAAATTAGCAATCACATCTGTCATGTTCTCTTTTATTTTTGATCCGATGGGAAGAAAGGTAGTTCAGTAATCTTGACAAGTGTGCCTTAAATTTGTATTATTGGAATATATGATGTTTCTATATGACTATTTTGTGACAAAATTTTAAAAATATTGATCTGTCATTTTTTATGGAAAAAAGACAAATTTTTGCCCTTGAAGAAGTGAAAACGTGAATATGGCCACTGCCTCATGGACTGTAGGTCATGTCTAGCTCTACTTTATACTGCTTTCCCGTGAAATGTAAAGTCTCCTGGAGCCAATCA
The DNA here is from genome assembly GCF_042477335.2 of Ovis canadensis. Lineage (NCBI taxonomy): Eukaryota > Metazoa > Chordata > Mammalia > Artiodactyla > Bovidae > Ovis > Ovis canadensis. The sequence continues at coordinate 86,056,532 of NC_091259.1, forward strand.
CAAAGATACTAAATCTGATTGCTGGGCCCTGATGGCATTTCTATTCAAGGGTAAATGGCAGGAACATTCAAAACTAGAGATGAAATATGTAAAGGATACCACAAATTACATTCACTTTTGATTTTCTTGGGGAGACAGAAAAACAAAATAATTCTGGTAAGTTTTCCTTGTTCAATCAAGTTTTTCATATAATTTGAAGTTTTTAGAGTTATGGTAGGAATTAAGGAGTGGTATTTAAACATTAATATAATGGTTTTGTTTTGTTTCCAGCTTTATTAAAGTATGATTGGCAAAACTGTAATGTAAATGTATTAAAAATTATAACTTTGTAACATATTTAAAGTACGCAAGGTGATTATTTAATGTATCTATAAATTGTGAAATAGTTACCAAAATAAAATTAGCACATCTATCACCTCATCTATTTTTTCTCTTAGCAGATTTTGTTGACAGTATTACTCTCTACAGTCATCGTGAAGTACACGAGATTCATAGAACTTGTGTGCCATGTGCCAAGTTGCTTCATTTGTGTCTGACTGCGACCCATGGGCTGTAGCCTGCCAGGCTCCTCTGTCCATGGGATTCTCCAGGTGAAAGTACTGGAATGGGTTGCCATTTCTTACTCTAGAGGATCCTCCTAACCCAGGGACTGAACTCACGTCTCTTGCATCTCCTGCATTGGCAGGCGGATTCTTTACACCAGCACCACCTGGAAAGCCTCCCTTGGAACTTATTTTATAGCAGAAAGAGTGTATCCTTTGCACAACACCTCCCCCTTTCCCTCACCCTGGCAACCAGTGTTTCTACTCTCCATTCCTGAGTTCTATTTTCTTAATATATATTACACATATAAGCACTATATGCAGCATATGTCTTTTGTGTCTGGCCTATTTCACTTAGCATTATGTCCTCCAGGTTTATCCATGTTATCATTCATGCCAGGATTTCTTTATGTTTTAACACTGAATAATAACGCATTGCATATAATACTACACCACTTTTATTCATTTATCTGTTGACAAAAACATTGTTCTATTGGCTATAGTGAATAATTTTGTATTAAACAAGGGAGTTCAGATGTCTCTTTGAGACATTTTATTGCTTTTGAATATTTACTCAGAAATGGATTGCTGTGTCATATAGTAATTATTGTATATTTTTATTTTTGAAACACATTTATATTGTTTTCTGTAGTGAGTCTACCAATTTACATTCACACCAGCAGTGTATGACGATTCTCTTATAACCACATTTGCCAACTTTGTTATCTCTTTTCGTTTTGATAGCAGATAACCTACTGGACATGGTTAGTTTCATTCCACTCCCAGAGAAAGGTAACATCAAAGAATATACAAACTACCACTCAATTCCAATCATCTCATATGCTAGCAATGTAATGTGCTAAATTTTCCAAGCTAGGTTTCAACAGCATGTGAACCAAGAACATCTAAATGTTGAAGCTGGATTTAGAAAAGGTAGAGGAACTAGAAATCAAATTACCAACATCTATTGGATCATACAAAAAGCAAGGGATTCCAGAAAAACACCTGCTTCTGCTTCACTGACCTTGTTAAAGTCTTTGAATGTGTGGATCATAGCAAATCAGAAAATTTTTCAAGAGATGGTAATACCAGACTAGCTGACCTGCTTCCTGAGAAATCTGTATGCATGTCAAGAAGCAACAGTTAGAACCAGATATAGAAAAACAAACTGGTTCAAAATTGGAAAAAGAGTACATGAAGACTGTATATTGTCACCCTGCTTATTTAATTTATATGCAGAGTATATCATGTGAAATGCCAGGCTGGGTGAAACACAAGCTGGAATTAAGATTCCTGGAAGAGATATCAATAACTTCAGATATACAGATAACACCACCCTTACGGCAGAAATTGAAGATCTAAAGAGCCTCTTGATGAAGGTGAAAGCGGAGAGTGAAAAAACTGGCTTAAAACTCAATGTTTAAAAAACTAAGATGACGGTATCCAGTTCCATCACTCTGTGGCAAATAGGTGGGGAAAGAGTGGAAACAGTGACATAGGATTTTATTTTGGGCTCCAAAATCACTGCAGACAGTGACTGCAGCCATGAGATTAAAAGAGCTTGCTCCTTGGAAGAAAAGTTGACAGACGTAGACAGCATATTAAAAAGCAGAGATATAACATTGTCAACAAAGTCTGTCTAGTCAAAGCTATGGTTTTTCCAGTAGTCATGTGTGAATGTGAGAGTTGAACCATAAAGAAAGCTGAGCACTGCAGAATTGATGCTTTTGAACTGTGTTGTTGGAAAAGACTCTTGAGAGTCCCTTGGACTGCAAGATCAAACCAGTCAATCTTAAGCAACAAAAGCACAGATAAACAAGTGGAACTGCATGAAACTAAAAATCTCCTGCACAGCAAGAGGAAGCATCAACAAAATAAAAAGGCTATCTTGAAATGGAAAATATATATTTCCAAGCCATGTATTCTATAAGAGGTTAATATCTAAAAGACATAAGAAATTCATGCAGCTCAATAGCAATAATAATAATAATAATAATAATAATAAAAGATTAAAACTTGGCAAATGATTTAAAGACATTTTTTCAAAGAATATGTATAAATGGTCAACAAGTATATTAAAAGATGCTCAGCATCACTAATAAGCAGGGCCTTGCCAATAAAAACCACAAAAGAGCTATCAGCTCATACCTGGTAGGTTCAGTTCAGTTCAGTTAGGATGCTCAGTCGTGTCCAACTCTTTGTGACCCCATGGGCTGTAGCACTCCAGACTTCCTTGTCCATCATCAAGTCTCAGATCTTGCTCAGACTCACAATCATCAAGTCAGTGATGCCACCCAACCCTCTCATCCTCTGTCATCCCCTTCTCCTCCTGTCTTCAATCTTTCCCAGCATCAGGGTCTTTACCAGTGAGTCAGTGCTTCACATCAGGTGGCCAAAGTATTGGAGTTTCAGCTTCAGCATCAGTCCTTCCAGTGAATATTCAGGACCAATTTTCTTTAGGATTGACTGGGTGGATCTCCTTTCAGTTCAAGTGATTCTCAAGAGTCTTCTCCAACACCACAGTTCAAAGGCATAAATTCCATTAATGCTAAAATCTGAGTCACTGAGTTCAGATTCTGTCCAAGAGACTGTTTCCTGAATACATCCCACAAATATCTTGTCATCAGTCTCTTCTTCCCTTTCACTTTCTCTTATTAAATGTGTATTCTGTGATTCCATTCTCTTCACCTTCTTTGTCATAACGTGATTGCTCATGTCAGGTCTGTTTATAGCACGACTAAGTCCACTGCTTGCTGATGGACTGATCAGCAAATCAAACTGATTAAATTCAAACTGATTTTAAAGTTTCATGGAAGGATTTGTAAATGGAAAAAAAAAAGTACCAGAAAGAGCAACAATTCATTTCACATTGCAGCTTACTTTGAGAGGTGTAATTTGCTAAAGTATTTAGAAAGAAATTGCTCATTAATTACCACCCAACTACATTAAGTTTCCTTACACACTGAGCAATGTAAAAGTTCATTGCAGCTAAGGAATTTTGAGCAAGAGCAAATCTGGAGTGTTCACACTTCCAGACTTCAAATGATATTTGAAAGTTATAGTTGTTGAACTAGTATGGTATTCACATTAAAAAAAAAAAAGGATCAGAATTGAGAGACCATGAAGAAACATATATAGATATCAGTTCAGTTCAATCACTCAGTTGTGTGCAACTCTTTGCGACTCCATGGACTGCAGCATGCCAGGCATCCCTGTCCATCAGCAACTCCCGGAGTTTTCTCAAACTCATGTTCATTGAGTCAGTGATGCCATCCAGCCATCTCATCCTCTGCCTTTACCTTCTCTTCCTGCCTTCAATCATTCCCAGCATCAGGGTCTTATCAACTGAGTCAGTTCTTCATATCAGGTGGCCAGAATTGGAGTTTCAGCTTCAACATCAGTCCTTCCAATGAATATTCAGGAGTGATCTCCTTTAGGATGGATTGGTTGGATCTCCTTGAAGTCCAAGGGACTCTCAAGAGTCTTCTCTAACACCACAGTTCAAAAGCATCAATTCTTTAGCGCTCAGCTTCCTTTATAGTCTAACTCTCACATCCATACATGACTACTGGAAAAATCATAGCCTTGACTAGACAGACCTTTGCTGGCAGAATAATGTCACTCTTTTTTAATATGTTGTCTAGGTTGGTCATAACTTTCCCTCCAAGGAGCAAGAGTCTTTTATTTTCATGGCTGAAATCACCATCTGCAGTGATTTTGGAGCCCCCAAAATAAAGTCTGTTACTCTTTCCACTGTTTCCCATCTACTTGCAAGGAAGTGATGGGACCAGGTGCCATGATCTTAGTTTTCTGAATGTTAAACTTTAAGCCATTTTTTTTTTCCACTCCTCTTCCAATTTCATCAAGAAACCCTTTAGATCTTCTTCATTGTCTGCCATAGGGTGGTGTCATCTGCATATCTGAGGTTATTGATATTTTTCCTGGCTATCTTATTTCCATCTTGTGTTTCATCCAGCCCAGCATTTCTCATGATGAACTCTGCATGATGTACTACTTTTCCTATTTGGAATCAGTGTTGTTCCATGTCCAGTTCTAACTGTTGCTTCCTGACCTACAGACTTCTCAAGAGGCAGGTCAGGTGGTCTGATATTCCCATCTCTTTAAGAATTTTCCAAAGTTTGTCATGATCCACATAGTCAAAGGCTTTGGGATAATCAATAAAGCAGAAATACATGCTTTTCTGGAATTCTTGCTTTTTCAGTGATCCAGCAGATGTTGGTAATTTGATCTCTGATCCCTCTGCCTTTTCTAAACCAGTTTGAACATCTGGAAGTTCTCTTGAAGCCTGGCTTGGAGAATTTTGAGCATTACTTTACTAACATGTGAGATGAGTGCAACTGTGCAGTAGTTTGAGCATTCTTTGGCATTGCCTTTCTTTGGGATTGGAATGAAAACTGACATTTTCTAGTCTTGTGGCCACTGCTGAGTTTTCCAAATTTGCTGGCATATTGAGTGTAGCACTTTCACAGCATCATCTTTCAGGATTTGAAATAGCTCCACTGGAATTCCATCACCTCCACTAGTTTTGTTCATAGTGATACTTCCTAAGGCCCACTTGGCTTCTCATTCCAGGATGTCTGGCTCTAGGGAGTGATCACACCATCGTGAGTATCTGGGTCATGAAATACTTTCTTGTAGAGTTCTTCTGTGTATTTTTGCCACCTCTTCTTAATATTTTCTGCTTCTATTAGGTCCCTAAGACTTCTGTCCTTTATTGAGCCTATCTTTGCATGAAATGTTCCCTTAGTATCTCTAATTTTCTTAAAGAGATCTCTAGTGTTTCCCATTCTATTGTTTTCCTTTATTTCTTTGCACTGATCACTGAGGAAGACTTTCTTATCTCTCCTTGCTATTTTTGGAACTCTCCATTCAAATGGGTATAGCTTTTCTTTTCTCCTTTGCTTTTCACTTCTCTTCTTTTCACAGCTATTTGTAAGGCCTCCTCAGACAGCCATTTTGCTTTTTTGCATTTCTTTTTTTAGTGATGATGTTGATCCCTGCCTCCTGTACAATGTCATGAACATTGTCCATAGTTCATCACGCACTCTGTCTCTCAGATATAATCCCTTGAATCTATTTCTCAGTTCCACTGTCTAATGAAAGGGATTTAATTTAGGTCACGCCTGAATTGTCTAGTAGTTTTCCCTGCTTTCTTCAATTTAAGTCTGAATTTGGCAATAAGGAGTTCATGATCTGAGCAACAGTCAGCTCCTGGTCTGTTTTTGCTGACTGTATAGAGCTTCTCCATCTTTGGCTGCAAAGAATATAATCAATCTGATTTTTGTATTGACCGTCTGGTAATGTTCATATGTAGAGTCTTCTCTTGTCCTATTGGAAGAGGGTGTTTGCTATGACCAGTGTGTTGTCTTGACAAAACTCTGTTAGCCTTTGCCCTGTTTCATACTGTATTCCAAGGCTGAATTTACCTGTTACTCCAAGTGTTTCTTGACTTTTGCATTCCAGTCCCCTACAATGAAAAGGACAGCTTTTTTTGGGGGTGTGAGTTCTAGAAGTTCTTGTATTTTTCATAGAACCGTTCGACTTCCGCTTCTTCAGCATTGCTGATGGGGCATAGACTCGGATTACCCTGAGATTCAGTGGTGTGTCTTGGTAAGGAACAGAGTTCATTCTGTTGTTATTGAGATTGTATCCAAGAACTGGGTTTTGGACTCTTTTGTTGACTATAATGGTTACTCCATTTCTTCTAAGGGATTCTTGCCCACAGTAGTAGATATAATGGTCATCTGAGTTAAATTCAACCATTCCAGTCCATTTTAGTTCCCTGATCCCTAAAATGTTGACGTTCACTCTTGCCATTTCCTGTTTGACCGCTTCCAGTTTGTGTTGATTCATGTTCCTAACATTCCAGTTTTCTATGCAATATTGCTCTTTACGACATCGGACCTTGCTTCCATCACCAGTCACATCCACACCTGGATGTTGTTTTGCTTTGGCTCTATCTCTTCATTCTTTCTGGACTTATTTCTCCACTGATCTTGAGTAGCATATTGGGCACGTACAGACCTGGGGAGGTCATGTATCAGTATCCTATCTTTTGGTCTTTTCACCCTGTTCAGGGGTTCTAAAGGCAAGAATACTGAAGTGGTTTGCCTTTCCCTTCTCCAGTGGACTGCATTTTGTCATAACTCTCCACCATGACCTATCTGTCTTGGTTGCCCCTACATGGCATGGCTCATAGTTTCATTGAGTTAGACAAGGCTGTGGTTCATGTGATCAGAGCGGTTAGTTTTTCACTTAGCATAATGCCTTCAAGGTTGGTCCATGTTGTCACAAATCACAAGGTTTCCTTTTTTATGGCTAAAAATTCCATTTTGTGTGTGTGCATGTACATGCACATATAACACTTTCTTTACCTCTTCATCCAGTAATGGGCAGTCAGGATGCTTCCATGTCTTCACTATTGCAAATAATACTCCTGTTCCTTATAGGCCTAAAATGGTATCTCTTGGACCCCTCGTGAGCATTAAGACCAAGGCTTTTAGGGACTTCCCTGGTGGTCCAGTGGTCCAGACTCCATGCTTCCACTATAGGGGGCTTGGGTTCGATCTGTGGTTGGGGGACTAAGATCCTGCATGCTACACAGCACGGCTGTGTATAGTCAACTAACATTTGTGTATAGTCAACTAGTATTTGACAAGGGAGCCAAGAACACTCAGTGGGAAAAGAACCAATTCTCCAATGAATAATACTGAGAAAATTGTATAGCCACCTGTGAAAGAATGAAATTGGACACCTATCTTACAGCATGAACAAAAATAAACTCAAATTGATTAAAGATAAATATAAGCCCTGAAACCATAAAACATCCAAAAGGAAATGTAGGGAAAATCTGCTCAGAATTATGCATCTTGGCAACGATTTTTTTTTTTGATACTAAAGCAAGAGTCAGTGTTGCATTTAGATAAACTTTGTATCTCCATATACTCACCAAGTCTGTATGTTCTTTCCATCTTTCTGCCTTCTCTTACCAGTGTGCTAATGAATCTGAAACAGACTTAAAAAAACATGGATAATGAATGATATCTTATAGGTTTATTTGTTTTACAACACAAGGTTACAATGATCATACAGTTTCAGGAAGTTGAGGACTTGGAGCCCAATTCAGAAACCAAGTTTTTTACATAGCTCTTCAACCAGTTGATCTCTTGTTTGCAAAACCTTCAAATTCCTTGGTCAAGATTCATCCTTCTTTAGTAACAACTCTAGGGTAATGATTTTTATTAAGCGACTAAAACATCCCACAGACTATTTTTAGACTTAAGGATGGAGTGTAGGTATATGTAGTGTCTTCACAGTAGGATTAAAATCACAAAATTAAAAGATAAAAGGATGATACATACCAATTTCCCAGCCAAAGAAGTAAATTGTACCTAAGTTTAACAACAAATGACCACATTTCTGCTTTCTGATGACATGTTTTCTATTTGAGATATATTCCATACAGTTTATTTATTTTTCTTTTTAGATTTTTATATATATTTTTTATTTTTTTAACCAGAATTGACAGAGACATGTGTACCCCAATGTCCATTAAGTTTCTAAAAGACTATTCGTTTTAAAATTTCTTCTATAAATTTACATATTTTCAATAAAGTTCATTGTGCTTTCTTTTACTACAGATTGTATCTTTTTAAATCTATTCAACAAGTTTATATTTCACTTTTTTCCATACATGTGACCATTAATTTTTGTCCTCTTGACATAATATCACTTATCTTTGTCTTTTAAAGCATAATTATAAGTTAATACACTACATTTTAATTTAATTGAGTTGTGTGAAGTTAAACAGGCTTATTGCTTCACTTAACCTCACCACTACCCTTTACCTAATAGTTATTTACAAAATGTAAGACTTCCCATTTTTAAATGAACCAATGAAAATTATTTTTGTGTATGTTAGCTTATATTTAACTAATGTAAATAAAGCATTATTTTGATATATTAATACCTGCTGTCTCTGCACATTTCTTCTTCCTAAATGCAGGACTCCAGTAATTTCACCTTTTTGGAAGGTTGTATATTTGAATCTTTGTGATTATTTCATCCTTTCCAGTATGTTTGCTTAATTTTCCAACTTTATGACATTTACAGGTTTTGTAAGTTAGTCTCTGATTTCCCAGAATTGCTGATGAATATTGACTGGACAAAGCATAAAGGCATAGGTTTCAAAATTCATTAACTTTAGTAAATAAAATACACAAAACCCTTGAATAAGGCAATATGTGGTTGATAAGTGGTAGGTGGTAATGTTAAATGTTTAAGTGAAATAAAAGACAGGGATATTAGAGAAACAGAATGAAATGCAAATAGCAAAAGGCACAAAAGAATGCCACATTCGTAAGGGAGGGTTTAATAAATATTGTCTTCTAAAGACGAGAAGGATAAAATCAAACCCAAAATTAGAGGTCTCAATGTTTTTACAATCTAAATTTCTTTTGAGTCAAAGAAAATTAAAAAAATATTTGGAATAAATTTTACATAAATTCTTTGAATGAGCAAGAAAATATGATTTAAAAATAATTTTCACAAGCAATTAAAGGCTAAATAATCTTGAGTTACATAAGCAGTACATATTGAGTTAATTAAAATTGACAGGTATAATTAAGTGGTAATAGTTCCCAAAGTTGGAAATGTCTGAAGACTTTGCAAATGAAAGTAACTAAATATAAGAGACTAGACTTAGAGATTGGAGAACAAGGTTCAGAATATGATATGGATAAATCCTAAAACTCAGAATTTGGTGTTTAGTCGCTCAGTCGTGTCCAACTCTTTGCGATCCCATGGACTCTAGCCCACCAGGCTCCTCTGTTCATGGGCTTCCCCAGGCAAGAATACTGGAGTGGGTTGCCATTTCCTTCTTTAGGGGATCCCTCTGACCCAGGGATCAAACCTGTGTTTCCTGCATTAGCCGGCAGGTTCTTTACTGCTGAGCTTCCGGGGAAGCCCTAAATCACAGAATAAATGGATTTACTCTTCCAAACATTGTTTCTATTTCTAAATTATACTAGAAATTAAAGCATTTGATGCAAGGAATATAATATTGATATTTATTAATGAAATATCTTGACCATGTATATGATTTCATTGAATAATCAGGACAGGGAAAGCAGAAAGATACAGCCAATGAGCAGCCAGCTGGTGCAGAAAAATGCGGATGAGTCACTCAATGAAGGCGTGAACCATCTCTGAGAACAGTCTGATTAGTCTGCTGCATGGCCTCTAGGACCAGATACCATTTGGACCTGTGGGGTAAGAGCGTGGTCCAGGGATGAACCAACACCATTGATGACTTCATGAATATCCCTTTGGTGAAGATCAACTATGTGGACCATAGGGCGATGGATGTTAGGACGGACTGACCTTTTATGCCCGGTCATAAAGTTAGCTTGACAGCATCTCAGGGCTTGTCTCCTTAGCAAGTCCAGGCTCCTACTCAGTTTCCTCCAGAGTCCTACTAAGCCAGCTTCTTACCTAACTCCATATAATGCTTAACTTTAACATTAAGACACATCTTAACTCATTTTTATTGCTAACTTGATAACAGATTCTCATATGCAGGAAATCCATGAACTTGTTATAAAGAATATGTGTCACATTCATTCACTGAGCATTGACCTACCCGCTTTGGAGCCATGTGCTGTTTAAAAATTGCCATCGTTGAATGTGTGTGCTTGTGGTTTGTGTATATGTCTCAGTCTTGGAGAGAGAAAGTGAGAAAAACATTGGAAAATCTATGGAGAATGGAAGGAATCCAAAGAGTGCTACTTTAATTGGTGCATTCTAGTCAGTCAGCAATTTTCTTGCTAGCATATGTTTGTATAAACTCATACTTATTATTTAATGAACATATATATGCATGAGGGGAAGAAGGGAAATAAAAGGTCTTCTGCTACAATTAAAAGTTGAATATTGAAATATGACTTAAGCATCTCCTGGGGAAATAATTCAAAAACTTAAAATGGAAATCAATTTTAAGCATTTTTGACATATGTAATATATCAATATCTCTTATTAATACTAATGATGAATTCTGACAAAGAAAGACAAAGTAAAAGCTAAATGGACCTTAAAAATACTCTACATGATTCAGTTCAGTTCAGTCGCTCAGTCGTGTCTGACTCTTTGCGACCCCATGAATCACAGCACGCCAGGCCTCCCTGTCCATCAGCAACTCCCAGAGTTCACTCAAACTCACGTCCATTGAGTCAGTGATGCCTTCGAACCATCTCATCCTCTGTCGTCCCCTTCTCCTCCTGCCCCCAATCCCTCCCAGCATCAGAGTCTATTCCAATGAGTCAACTCTTCACATGAGGTGGCCAAAGTTCTGGAGTTTCAGCTTTAGCATCATTCTTTCCAAAGGACACCCAGGACTGATCTCCTTCAGAATGGACTGGTTGGATCTCCTTGCAGTCCAAGGGATTCTCAAGAGTCTTCTCCAACATCACAGTTCAAAAGCATCAATTCTTCATCGCTCAGCTTTCTTCACAGTCCAACTCTTACATCCATACATGACTACTGGAAAAACCATAGTTTGACTAGACAGACCTTTGTTGATTAGATCATATGATATTGTAACTTTTGTCTCTAAATGATCAGGCCAGTCCTTTCCTTCTCTGCTACCCTATGGCAGACTGCAGCTCACCAAGCTCCTCTGACCATGGAATTTTCCAGGTAAAAATGCTGGAGTGGGTTGTCATTTCCTTCTCCTGGGGGTCCTTCTGACCCAGGGGTTGAACTCATGTCCCCTGAATTTCTGTCACTGGTAGGCAGATTCTTTACCACTGTGCCACTTGGGAAGCCCAATAATTAGTCTTTTCATTCTCTAACCAAAGTTTCATTAAAACACATCATACTTTTGAGAACTCAGTGGAAATACAGAACAATTAGATGAAAGTTTTAGACTTTCATATAAATTTAGTAATTTAGCTTATTCTATTGGATATGAGGGTTAGTTGCTAAGTCATTTCCAATTCTTTGCAGCCCCATGGACAGAGAAAACCTCTAGACTTCTCTGTTCATGGGATTTCCCAAGCAAGAATACTGGAGTGGGTTGCAATTTCCTTCTCCAGTCAGATTCATATATTTGGATATAAATACAACATGATTACTTAGAAAACATTGTAATGAAAAATGTTGATCCAGCATTTTAAAGTTCAGTATGTACTCTACTAAGCTAAGAAAATGAAGCCCGCAATCATAGTAAGCTTCAACCACTATTTACAATTCATTATATATTCCATTTAGTTCAGAAAATTAACCCAACAACCCCAGAAATGAAGGGACCCTTTTCCTAGTAATTACATTCCATAAAGCCTTCTTCACTTCCCTGTTCCTGAGGCTGTAGATCAGAGGATTCAACATGGGAATGACCACTGTGTAGAATATGGAAGCCACTTTGTCCTGAGTCAAGGAGTAGCTGGAGGAAGGTCTGAGATAAGTGTAGATGGAGGTGGAATAGAACAGCATGATGGCTGTCAGGTGAGATGCACACGTGGAGAAGGCTTTGCGTCTCCCCTCCCCTGCATGCATGTAGGAGATGGAGAAGAGAATGTAGCAGTAGGAGGTGAGGATCACCAGCAGACTTCCAATGATATTCACACCAGCAAATGTGGACAAGATGCTTTCATGCAGGCGTGTGTCAGAACATGAGAGCTTAAAAAGTGGAGGACTGTCACAGAAGAAGTGATGGATGATATTGGAACTACAGAATGACAAGCTGCTCACATAACCTGTGTGAATCACAGAGTTCAACAGTCCTGCTGTAAAAGCCCCTGCTGCCATTTTTAGGCAGACCGTCCTGGACATGATCAAGGAGTAATGGAGAGGGTTGCATATGGCCACATAGCGGTCATGGGCCATTAACCCAAAAAGGATGCATTCAGTTGTGGCAAACGCTATAAAGAAGTACATCTGCAGGAAGCAGCCAGCAAAGGAGATGGTTTTCTTCTCTGATAAAAAGTCTACCAGCATCTTTGGAGTGATAGTGGATGAATAACTAACATCTGCAAAAGATAGCATTGCCAGGAAGAAATACATGGGCGTGTGGAGTCGAGAATCAGTCCTGATTAAAAGGATCATCCCAATATTTCCCACAACTGTAAGTGTGTAAATCATGAAAAAAAGAGAAAAAAGGATAGCTTGTAGCTCCAGTGTGTCTGCTAATCCCAACAGGATGAACTCCGTCAGCAAAGTACAATTATTTCTGGCCATTTATTAAAGATGTTGTAGGCTTAAACTTCTATTCCTTGTAAATATGTCCTTGTCCAAATTTCACAAAAAATAGTAGAAATGTTAATGAAGTTGCTAACACACGGAGAAAATAAAATCCTGGGATAATAGAGTAGAGTAAGCAGGGTGACTATCAGCTCAGTTCAGTCCAGTCACTCAGTCGTGTCCGACTCTTTGAGACTGCGTGGACTGCAGCACACCAGGCCTCCCTGCCATCACCAACTCCCGGAGTGACTGTAGTAAAGGGGAAATTCGTGGACAAATGAACAAGCATTGGCATTCAATGAGCAATTGTCTGTATTGAATCTGGGTTGTGGAACTTCCTGTTCGCTGGTCAAAGTCCGTTTAGGTTTCTGAAAATGCAGCATATACATTCTATCCTTTCTCTTCTAGCCCATTCACACCCAAAATGCAAAGTATAGAGCTATTCTTTCTGAGTTCTCTCTCGTCCTCTGCACAAGCGTGTATGGTTAACTCAAATGCCTTCTTTTCTCATCAAGACTACTCTGTACACTCTTCAACAGCAAAATTCATGCATCACCATCCAGAAATCACTCTTGTGTTCTTCAAGCAGCAGAAACAGTGCCTACTGCAAATAACCAATATTTTGACATCTATGACATTCTTAAGAATGCTTTTGCAGTGTTTTGCAAGTGGACCAAAGCAACTGCACTCTTTACAAAGCATGCTATCAAATTAATTCCATGTAGTTGCATATACTGTACCTGTCCACAACAGGGAATGGCAGCAACAGGTATTTATAGCTTCCTTCTTAGAGTCTTAGTTATGCTGTCCATTATTTTCCTTTTTACTAGAATTCTTAATACGCTTAGGTGAAATTTAAAATAAAAAGATTTACATTTTTTTAATGAAATGAAAAGTCATAAAACTTTGAATTCAGTTCAGTTCAGTTACCTCTTTGCAAAAAATTCAAGCCACCTTCTGAGCATGTACACATGATTGCCCTTTTATTTTGCTTTTCTTAAAGAGGGTTGGATAACCATGGGGACTAGATTATAGGCTTTAATTGTGAGTCAGTCCTCTTAAGACAGAAGCTTCAGTCTCAAAGCAATTAAAATATGATCATATGCAGATAACTGAATAAAATATTATGTGGCACGGATCATATGAAAATAAATGAAATAAAGCATGTGGCACTTTGATCATAAAGTGGTTTCTTATCTCTATGTTACTTTAAAATTTTTTGTCCAGGTAAAATATAATAATTTTAATTGGATATTTAATTGCCTCTTTATTTATAAGTTAATCTTAATCAAAAAGGTACATAAGCTGCAACAAAATTATTATACGTCCCTTTGTGTGCATGTGTGTGTATTACTCCTTTGGTCTGGGTCAGTTTAAATTCTAACTCTTCTCTTGAGTGAAATGCAAAGGGGACACTGAATACATCATTTGCTTAAAAGAATACTATACCATGAGCATTAAGACAATGGATTAAGAACATTTGCCTTTTCAATTCTGGGTATACTTGATTTACAATATTGTACTAGCTTCAAGTGAACAGCATAGTGATTATTTTGGCAGATTATACTCTATTCAAAGAGCTAGAGGGGTAGGGGAGGGGAGGGAGAGGGAAGCTCAAGAGGGAAGGGGATATATATATATATATATATATACATACCCTGATTTTATTAGATATAATTATCCTATGTATTGTATCTATGTATAAATATATGCATAATTATAAATTATATACATAAGTAATTATATATATAATTATAATGGATTTGTGTTATATAGCAGAAACCAAGAAAAATTTTCCACCAATTAAAAATAAAATTAAAAAAATTACAAGATAGTGGCTATAATTTCTTATGCTATAAATACATCCCTATATTGCTAAGTCACTTCCTATAGGCACAGCCCTATAGGCCATCTATTTTACACACTGTAGCTTGTCCGTCTTAATTGTATACCCCTAAGCTTCCTCTTAGGCTGCGACATGCTGGAGTGGTGAGTGGCTGAGAGGACATACCCCATGTTCAAGATCAGAGAAATCACAGTAAGATGGTAGGAACAGGCAGAAGGCATCAGAGGGCATACAGACAGAAACTGCAATCACAGAAAGCTAACCAATCTAATCACATGGGCCACAGCCTTATCTAACTCAGTGAAACTATGAGCCATGCCATGTAGGGCCAACCAAGAGTCAGGTCACGGTGGAGAGTTGTGACAAAATGTGCTCCACTGAAGAAGGGAATGGCAAACTGCCTGAGTATTATGGCCTTGAGAACCCCATGAACAGTATAGAAAGGCAAAAAGATAGGACACTGAAAGATGAACTCCCCAGGTCAGTAGGTGCCCAATATGCTACTGGAGATCAGTGGAGAAATAACTCCAGAAACCTGGAATGTTAGGTCCAGGAGTCATGGAAAATTGGAAGTGGTCAAACAGGAGATGTCATGGGTGAACATCACTACTTTAGGAATCAGGGAACTAAAATGGACTGGAATGGGTGAATTTAACTCAGATGACCATTATATCTACTACTGTGGGCAAGAATCCCTTAGAAGAAATAGAGTAGCCATCATAGTCAACAAAAGAGTCTGAAATGCAGTACTTGGATGCAATCTCAAAAATGAAAGAATGATCTCCATTTGTTTCCAAGGCAAACCATTCAATATCATGGTAATCCAAGTCTATGCCCTGACCAGTAATGCTGAAGAAGCTGAAGTTGACTGGTTCTATGAAGACCTACATGACCTCTTAGATCAAAAACCCCAAAAAAGATGTCCTTTTCACTATAGGGGGATGGAATGCAAAAGTAGAAAGTCAAGAAATACCTGGAGTAACAGGCAAATTTGGCCTTGGAGTACAGAACGAAGTAGGTGAAAGGCTCATAGAGTTTTGCCAACAGAACGCATTGGTCATAGCAAACACCGTCTTCCAACAACACAAGAGAAGACTCTACACATGCACATCACCAAACTGTCAACACTGAAATCAGATTGATTATATTCTTTGTAGCCAAAGATGGAAAAGCTCTATACAGTCAGCAAAAATAAGACCAGGAGCTGAGTGTGGCTAAGATCATGAACTCCTTATTGCCAAATTCAGACTTAAATTGAAGAATTGAATAATCACTAGACTATTCAAGTATGATGTAAATTAAATCCCTTATGAATATACAGTGAAAGTGGGAAATAGATTTAAGGGATTAGATCTGATAGACAAAGTGCCTGATGAATTATGGACAGAGGTTCATGACATTTACACAGGAGACAGAAATCAAGATCATCCCCAAGAAAAAAGAATGCAAAAAAAGCAAAATGGCTGTCTGAGGAGGCCTTTCAAATAGCTGTGAAAAGAAGAGAAGCAAAAAAAAAAACAAAGGAAAAGGGGAAAGATATACCCATTTGAATGCAGAATTTCAAAGAATAGCAAGGAGAGATGAAAAAAAAAAAGCCTTCTTCAATGATCAGTGCAAAGAAATAGAGGAAAACAATGGAATGGGAAAGACTAGAGATCTCTTCAAGAAAATTAGAGATACCAAGGGAACATTTCATGCAAAGATGGGCTCAATAAAGGACAGAAATAGTATGAATGTAACAGAAGTAGAAGATATTAAGAAGAAGTGGCAAGAATACACAGAAGAACTGTACAGAAAAAGATTTTCATGACCCAGATAATCACTATGGTGTGTTCACTCACACTCACCTAGAGCCAAACATTCTTAGGAAGCATGACTCTGAGCAAAGCTTGTGGAGCTGATGTAATTCTAGTAGAGCTATATTAAATCCTAAAAGATGATAGTGTGAAAGTGCTGCACTCAATATGTCAGCAAATTTGGAAAACTCAACAGTGGCCACAGGACTGGAAAAGGTCAGTTTTCATTTCAATTCCAAAGAAAGGCAATGCCAAAGAATGTTCAAGCTACTGCACAATTTCACTCATCTCACATGCTAGTAAAGTAATGCTCAAAATTCTCCAAACAAGGCTTCAACAATACGTGAACTATGAATTTCCAGATGTTCAAGCTGGATTTAGAAAAGGCAGAGGAACCAGAGATGAAATTGCCAACATCTGCTGGATCATCAAAAAAGCAAGAGAGTTCCAGAAAAGCATCTATTTCTACTTTATTGACTATGCCAAAGTCTTTGACTGTGTGGATCACAACAAATTTTGGAAAATTGTGGAAGAGATTGGGATACTAGACCACCTGACCTGCCTCTTGAGAAATCTGTATACCGGTCAGGAAGCAACAGTTAGAACTGGACCTGAAACTACAGACTGGTTCTAAATAGGAAAAGGAGTACATCAGGGTATATATTGTCATCTTGTTTATTTACCTTACATGCAGAGTACATCATGAGAAATGCTGGGCTGGATGAAGCACAAGCTGGAATCAAGATTGCCAAGAGAAATATCAATAACCTCACATATGCAGATGATTCCACTCCTATGGCAGAAATTGAAGAACTAAGGAGCATCTTGTTGAAAGTGAAAGAGGTGAGTGAAAAAGTTGGCTTAAAGCTCAACATTCTGAAAATTAAGATCATGGCATCTGGTCCTATCACTTCATAGCAAGTAGATGTGGGAACAGTGGAAACAGTGGAAACAGTGGCTGACTTTAATTTTGGGGGCTCCAAAATCACTGCAGATGGTGACTCCAGCCATGAAACTAAAAGACATTTACTCCTTGGAAGGAAAGTTATGACCAACCTAGACAGCATATTAAAAAACAGAGATATTACTTTGCTAGCAAAGGTTTGTCTCATCAAGGCTATGGTTTTACCAGTAGTCATGTATGGATATGACTGTTGGACTATTAAGAAAGCTGTGTACCAAAGAATTGGTGCTTTTGAACTTTGGTGTTGGAGAAAATTTTTGAAAGTCCCTTGGACTGCAAGGAGATCCAACCAGTCCATCCTAAAGGAAATCAGTCCTGAATATTCATTGGAAGGAATGAGACTGAAGCTGGAACTCCAATACTTTGGTCACCTGAAGCGAAGAGCTGACTCATTTGAAAAGACCTTGATGTTGGGAAAGATCGAAGGTTGGAGGAGAAGGGGATGACAGAGATGAGATGGTTGAATGGCATCACCGATGCAATGGACATGAGTTTGGGTAAACTCCAGGAGTTGTCGATGGACATGGAGGCCTGATGTGCTGCAGTCCATGGGGTTGAAAAAAGTCAGGCACGACTGAGCGACTGAACTGAACTGAATCTTCCTTTCCCTCTTTGTCTTATTGCTTTTTCCTTCAGAGACAGATCCCAAATATATTGCTGTGACTTACGTCAAAGTGTGTTTGGCCTCTGTTCTCTTCTAGGGAGTTTATGGTTTCTAGTCTTACATTTAGGTCTTTATGCATTTTGTATTCATTTTTGTAAGGTAGTGTTCTAATCTAACTCTTATATATAGCTTTCCAATTTTTCCATCACCGCTTATTGAACAGACTGTCTTTTCTCCGTTGTATATTTTTCCCTCCTTTGCCAAATAGCTAAAAAAAAAAAGAAAAAGAAAAAGAAAAAAAAAAAAGAAAAGAAAAAGGAAATTAAAATTGAAAAAATTGATCCTAGTTGCAGGAGGTTATTTCTGTGCTCTGTATTCTATAGAGTTGCTCCCAGTTCCCAGCTAAACTTTCAAGCCTAAGTCACCATATGTTCACAAGGGGTATCTAGGCTCTTACTGTGATAATGAAATTCTGTTAAGTAACATCTGTACAAGTAATACCAGATATGAACAAACTCCTTTTTATAAACATATTATGTATTTGTGTATTTTGGCTCTGCCAGGTCTTCGCTGCTGTGCACATAACTTTCTGTAGCCACGGAGAGCAGGGCTACCCTCTAGTCACCGTGCGTGGACTTCCCTTTGTGGTAGCTTCTCTGCTGCAGAGCATGCTCTCTACTCCTGGGCTCCAGTAGTTGTGATCCTTGGGCTTAGCTGCCCCATGGCATGCTGAATCCTCCTGTCCCAGGGCCCGAATCTGTGTCCCCTATTTTGGCAGGCAGATTCCTAACCGCTGGACCACCACAGAAGTCCCCCAATCTGCTTTTGAATACACACTCAAACCTAGGAATACAGTCATTATTTTCTTAAACCTTTTAACATGTTTACATCTTACCCTAGATATATGACTGTACCAACATATAATGTTTGCCTACCAGTGAGGTGACATTATATGTAACTAGAAAACATAAGGTGAAGTTTGACTCAATCTTCTTGTACCCAAATCTGGATTGCCATTATATACATAATTAATCATCTTCTGTTTTCTAAAAAAATTAAATAACGACAATTTTATTTAAGACATGTAAGTGCATAATATTTGACCCTGATGGAACAGTAGGATCTGTAGGTATACTTCTAAACAAATGATAAAGGCTTGTGAGATTGATGGCAATCTTAAAACTAGTAAATTAAATTTTCACTAAAATTTAAAGACTGAATTTAATAGAAGCATTATTTCATATTATCTAGATCACTAACATCTTAAAATATCTATAAAAGCCATCAGTAGGTAGGGCCGACAGAGTCGGACACGACTGAAGCAACTTAGCAGCAGCAGCAGCAGAGGCTCTAGGAGTCATTTCAAAGTTTGCCTGGAATCAAGTGGCTTTTTATTCTATCGACATTTCTCTCCACCAGATGACTGAATCTTTCTGTGGGTTACAAGATCTTCAGATTCTGTGTAACAGTCATTTCTTAGCACTCTCCTAAACAGCAGACCAATATCCAGAATTAGGCATCTGAGCTCATAATAGCCATCCTTCAATGACAAGGCCTTATGCACAAACTGATCCAATTTATTTTTTTTTATTGTAATGAAATTATTTATTTATTTTTTTTAAATTTTAAAATCTTTAATTTTTACATGCGTTCCCAAACATGTACCCCCCTCCCCCCTCCCTCCCCATAACATCTCTCTGGGTCATCCCCCTGCACCCGCCCCAAGCATGCTGTATCCTGCGTCAGACATAGACTGGCGATTCAATTCTTACATGATAGTATACATGTTAGAATGCCATTCTCCCAAATCATCCCACCCTCTCCCTCTCCCTCTGAGTCCAAAAGTCCATTATACACAGCTGTGTCTTTTTTCCTGTCTTGCATACAGGGTCGTCATTGCCATCTTCCTAAATTCCATATATATGTGTTAGTATACTGTATTGGTGTTTTTCTTTCTGGCTTACTTCACTCTGTATAATCGGCTCCAGTTTCATCCATCTCATCAGAACTGATTCAAATGAATTCTTTTTAATGGCTGAGTAATACTCCATTGTGTATATGTACCACTGCTTTCTTATCCATTCATCTGCTGATGGACATCTAGGTTGTTTCCATGTCCTGGCTATTATAAACAGTGCTGCGATGAACATTGGGGTACATGTGTCTCTTTCAATTCTGGTTTCCTCGGTGTGTATGCCCAGAAGTAGGATTGCTGGGTCATACGGTAGTTCTATTTGCAATTTTTTAAGGAATCTCCACACTGTTCTCCATAGTGGCTGTACTAGTTTGCATTCCCACCAACAGTGTAGGAGGGTTCCCTTTTCTCCACACCCTCTCCAGCATTTATTGCTTGCAGATTTTTGGATCGCAGCCATTCTGACTGGTGTGAAGTGGTACCTCATTGTGGTTTTGATTTGCATTTCTCTAATAATGAGTGATGTTGAGCATCTTTTCATGTGTTTGTTAGCCATCCGTATGTCTTCTTTGGAGAAATGTCTATTTAGTTCTTTGGCCCATTTTTGATTGGGTCGTTTATTTTTCTGGAATTGAGCTGCATAAGTTGCTTGTATATTTTTGAGATTAGTTGTTTGTCAGTTGCTTCGTTTGCTATTATTTTCTCCCATTCAGAAGGCTGTCTTTTCACCTTGCTTATATTTTCCTTTGTTGTGCAGAAGCTTTTAATTTTAATTAGATCCCATTTGTTTATTTTTGCTTTTATTTCCAGCATTCTGGGAGGTGGATCATAGAGGATCCTGCTGTGATTTATGTCTGAGAGTGTTTTGCCTATGTTCTCCTCTAGGAGTTTTATAGTTTCTGATCTTACATTTAGATCTTTAATCCATTTTGAGTTTGTTTTTGTGTGTGGTGTTAGAAAGTGATCTAGTTTCATTCTTTTACAAGTGGTTGACCAGTTTTACATAATGATCAAAGGAACAATCCAAGAAGAAGATATAACAATTATAAATATATATGCACCCAATATAGGAGCACCACAATATGTAAGACAAATGCTAACAAGTATGAAAGGGGAAATCAACAATAACACAATAATAGTGGGAGACTTTAATACCCCACTCACACCTATGGACAGATCAACTAAGCAGAAAATTAACAAAGAAATGCAAACTTTAAATGATACATTAGATCAGATAGACCTAATTGATATCTATAGGACATTTCACCCCAAAACAATGAATTTCTCCTTTTTTTTCAAGAGCTCATGGAACCTTCTCCAGGATAGATCACATCCTGGGCCATAAATCGAAACTTGATAAATTCAAAAAAATCGAAATCATTCCAAGCATCTTTTCTGACCGTAATGCATTAAGATTAGATCTCAATTACAGGAGAAAAACTATTAAAAATGCCAACATATGGAGGTTGAACAACACACTTCTGAATAACCAACAAATCACAGAAGAAATCAAAAAAGAAATCAAAATATGCATAGAAACGAATGAAAATGAAAACACAACAACCCAAAACCTGTGGGACAGTATAAAAGCAGTGCTAAGAGGAAAGTTCATAGCAATACAGGCATACCTCAAGAAACAAGAAAAAAGTCAAATGAATAACCTAACTCTACAACTAAAGCAACTAGAAAAGGAAGAATTGGAGAACCCCAGAGTTAGTAGAAGGAAAGAAATCTTAATAATTAGGGCAGAAATAAATGCAAAAGAAACAAAAGAGACCATAGCAAAAATCAACAAAGCCAAAAGCTGGCTCTTTGAAAGGATAAATAAAATTGACAAACCATTAGCCAGACTCATCAAGAAGCAAAGAGAGAAAAATCAAATCAATAAAATTAGAAATGAAAATGGAGAGATCACAAGAGACAACACAGAAATACAAAGGATCATAAGAGACTACTATCAGCAGTTGTATGCCAATAAAATGGACAACGTGGAAGAAATGGACCAATTCTTAGAAAAGTACAATTTTCCAAAACTGAACCAGGAAGAAATAGAAAATCTTAATAGACCCATCACAAGCACGGAAATTGAAACTGTAATCAGAAATCTTCCAGCAAACAAAAGCCCAGGTCCAGACGGCTTCACAGCTGAATTCTACCAAAAATTTCGAGAAGAGCTAACACCTATCCTCCTCAAACTCTTCCAGAAAATTGCAGAGGAAGGTAAACTTCCAAACTCATTCTATGAGGCCACCATCCCCCTAATACCAAAACCTGACAAAGATGTCACAAAAAAAGAACACTACAGGCCAATATCACTGATGAACATAGATGCAAAAATCCTCAACAAAATTCTAGCAATCAGGATCCAACAACACATTAAAAAGATCATACACCATGACCAAGTGGGCTTTATCCCAGGGATGCAAGGATTCTTCAATATCTGCAAATCAATCAATGTAATTCACCACATTAACAAATTGAAAAATAAAAACCATATGATTATCTCAATAGATGCAGAGAAGGCCTTTGACAAAATTCAACATCCATTTATGATAAAAACTCTCCAGAAAGCAGGAATAGAAGGAACATACCTCAACATAATAAAAGCTATCTATGACAAACCCACAGCAAACATTATCCTCAATGGTGAAAAATTGAAAGCATTTCCCCTAAAGTCAGGAACAAGACAAGGGTGTCCACTTTCACCGCTACTATTCAACATAGTTCTGGAAGTTTTGGCCACAGCAATCAGAGCAGAAAAAGAAATAAAAGGAATCCAAATTGGAAAAGAAGAAGTAAAACTCTCACTGTTTGCAGATGACATGATCCTCTACGTGGAAAACCCTAAAGACTCCACCAGAAAATTACTAGAGCTCATCAATGAATATAGTAAAGTTGCAAGATATAAAATCAACACACAGAAATCCCTTGCATTCCTATACACGAATAATGAGAAAGTAGAAAAACAAATTAAGGAAACAATTCCATTCACCATTGCAACGAAAAGAATAAAATACTTAGGAATATATCTACCTAAAGAAACTAAAGACCTATACATAGAAAACTATAAAACACTGATGAAAGAAATCAAAGAGGACACTAATAGATGGAGAAATATACCATGTTCATGGATCAGGAGAATCAATATAGTGAAAATGAGTATACTACCCAAAGCAATTTACAAATTCAATGCAATCCCTATCAAGCTACCAGCCATATTTTTCACAGAACTAGAACAAATAATTTCAAGATTTGTATGGAAATACAAAAAACCTCGAATTGCCAAAGCAATGTTGAGAAATAAGAATGGAACTGGAGGAATCAACTTGCCTGACTTCAGGCTCTACTACAAAGCCACAGTCATCAAGACAGTATGGTACTGGCACAAAGACAGACATATAGATCAATGGAACAAAATAGAAAGCCCAGAGATAGATCCACACACATATGGACACCTTATCTTTGACAAAGGAGGCAAGAATATACAATGGAGTAAAGACAATCTGTCTTTTTTTTTTTTTAAGGTAAGTAGTAGACATAGGGTTGTCTTCTGGAATGCAAACTTATTACATTCCTGCACTTTTCCCATGTCTCCATAGAGTAAAGAGGAGATTGTTGTTTGGTCACTGAGTTGGATCTGACTCTTTGTGACCACATGGACTGTAACCTGCCAGGCTTCTCTGTCCACAGAATTTTCTGGGCAAGAATACTAGAGTGGCTGCCATTTCCGACTCCAGGGGAACTTCCCAACCCAAGGATTGAACTCACATCTCCTGCTTGGCAGTCAGATTCTTTTCTGTTGAGCCACCGGGGAAACCCACTTAAAAATATATATATATATTAAATAATGAACACTTTTTATTAATTTTTAAATTTAAATTTATTTATTTTAATTGGAGGCTAATTACTTTACAATATTGTATTGGTTTTGCCATACATCGACATGAATCTGCCACGGACGTACACGTGTTCCACATCCTGAAGCCCCCTCCCACCTCTCTCCCCATACCATCCCTCTGGGTCATCCTAGTGCACCAGCCCCAAGCATCCTGTATCAAGCATCGAACCTGGACTGGCGGTTCATTTCTTATATGATATTATTCATTTATAAAAATATTTCTGCAGGCTTAAAGTCTAGCTGGAAAACTTACCTTGACAGTAACTGATGCTCTTGCTATTTATTTTATAATGCATTCATTAGCATTATATATAAATAAATATTTCAAGGGATACATTTTGAGCTCATTAGAATTGTTTTTCACAAAAAAGTGGAACCATGAAATACATGTTGGTGTTCAGGCATAACAGCATTACATTCTGCACAGTGTCTTTCCCATGGAAAGCTTTCTCTTCAATGCCATCACTGACTTGCTTTTTGCTAAGTATAGTAGATTTATTTTATTTTTAACTTAATATCTTTTAAGAATTTTATACATCTCTGGAAACTTCTTTTTGAACAAGTATATATTTTTTGTTTCTGATTATCTTGTGAGGAATTAAAGAAATTATGTAATAATTTGCATCAGAGATAGACTTTTGCATTTCAATAATTATCTTTTGATTAGGTGTAAATTGAGTATTCATCAAAGGGACATTGCAGTTTATGTGATAAAGGATAAGATCTGTATCACCACATGTCACTTAACTCAAATATGACCAAAGGAAACTCTACAAAAGGATAATTTTAAATGAGATAGCTATTTTTGTTAATTATCATTATCTCATAAAGATAATACTCAATTTTTGTCAATTCATTTTTCCACACATAGTGATTTTATTAGATAAAATTATCATATACTCTTTAATTAAACATTTTTAAAGGCCTCAACATCAAAGATAGAATGAAATCCTTAATTGCAAAGATCTATTAAATTGTATTAAAATACTTATTAATAACAGCATTGTTTTCAATTACTTGTTTATATTTTTCTTGTTTTTACTCTCTAATACATTTTTTGGAGCACAAAACTTTATAATGATTGGTCAGGCCAGCAGAACAGTTTCTGTTACATAGTGCTGCTGCTGCTAAGTCACTTCAGTCATGTCCAACTCCGTGTAAGTCATTAAATATTTGTGGATAGATGAGCAAATAAATTAAGATACTTGATTATACTTTAAAATGTAAATTTAAAAATAAGTCAATTTTATAAATGAATAGGTTAATGATTAGATTGATAATAAAAATAATTATTTTTTAGATTGTGAACATTTTACTGCAAGTCATCTGTATAAGGATTAATCTCAGTGTGCCAATATGTTACTCTAATAAGTTTATTTGAAATAATAAAGCAAATACATGTAGTAAACTGTAATTTAAAAATCTAGGAAAAACAGGGCCTTTATTTGCCCACTTCTTTTACTAAGATCTATCTGCAGTTTTTTTTTTTTAATATTGGACAATGAAAAATATACTCATTCATTAAATAGCTATAATGTCTATTGATTTCTCTTGAGATTCAATAAGAAACAACATAATTAGACATTTTTCAAAGGGATTTCATCACACTAAAAAAAAAAAAAGCAAGAAAGAGTTCTCAATCCTTTAAAATTTATTCAACAGGTATCTCTCAGGATAATCATTGCTTATGGTACTTATCCTTTCAGCAATAATTGCACTGTATACTGTTTAAATTTAAGATTAAAAAAATGCACCAAAGATTATTGTTAATGAGACACATTGGGCATTCACTTTGCATCGTTAGGTCTGTCTCAAAAGATGGCAGCTTTAGCAGCAAATTTGTGGATTAAAAAGATGAAATGAAAATTCTTTCCAGAATACTGGACAGTTACCTTGAATGTTACATCTTCTTTCACAATTTAATGGTTAAAAGTTTACAATTTATTTGCTTGATTTTTTCCCAAAAGATTTACTATTTCAAATAAGGTTTTCCTCCATCTTCCTTATGTCAAAAATGATGCATGGAAAGCTGGAGAAATTGCATTTGGAGGTTCAGACATACAGTTAATTAGGACTTAAAACTGAATTGACATCTTTTGATCAAAATTAATGAACAGAAGTTCACAGTTATTCACTTTAAAATTATGTAAAGGAAAATGATGCCCAACGTTACCAACTCTGGGCAATAATTCACTAGAGGGTGATGCTAGCAGAGGAAGATACCCAAAAACAATAAATTACAGATTTTTAAGATATATAAAGAAGAGAGTCATGTAAAAGGGTAAAATGAAAACTATGGGTGTTAATAAAATAGTCTGTGGGGATTGTTAACTGCAGAGTCAATATTCGATCTGAAAATTAGTTGTATTTTCTCATCACTGCAGAAAATATTTAGATCATAATTTTTAAACAATTGATTTTTATTATATAAGGTCTTTATGGAAACATATCTTATCAATCAAAACTTTTATGTCTATGATAAAACATAACTAAAAGGTTTTAAAGAAATAGAATAAATAGTGACAACATGTTTATGAGAATGACTCAATATTTGAAAGACATAAGTTTTACAGAATTGGTCTGTAAAGGAAATTCAATCCAAAATTTAAAAAAACAATATTCTAAGAGTGACAAGCCTTTTTTAAAGTTTTGGTGAAATAGCTCAGAACAAAAAGATTAAGTCTTTCTTGCAAAATTATCTAGCAGTGTCTGCCATTACATAAAGGAAAACTTATCAATAGACTGATGATCAGAAAACAAGGTCCAGAAATGGATCCACAGATGAACGAAGATTTGATACATCATTGGGTATCACTAACAATAAATAGAGAACACATGTTTAAAAAAAAAAAGATCAGTAGGGAAAACATGCTATCTGAATTCAAAAAAGAGAACATTCTAACATAATACAATGGAAAAAATATATATTTCCAGATGTGTTAAAGATTTAAGTATCTGAGAGGTGGTACAGTGGTAAAAAAAAAAATTACCTGTTAATTCAGGACATGCAGGAGATGCAAGTTTGATCCCTGGGTCAGGAAGATTCCCTGGATTAGGAAATGCAACCTATCCCAGTATTCTTGCCTGAAGAATTCCATGGAGAGGGGAGCCTGGTGGGCTATAGTTTATGGGTTTGCAAAGAGTCAGACATGGCTACACACACACACACAAACACACACGCACCTCCATAATGATGGTAAAATATGTTAAATGTCTGACTATAACAGGTATCAGCAAGGATGTAGAAGCTAAGGTCAGATGTGCTGCTCTTGAGGATATAAATATGAAACATAAATTAGTAAAATTCTTGTTATACTTTAAAGCTGAGCATAAGTATATCCTGTATTCAATCAATGTCATATCTAGGGATGGACCTAGACAAACTCCTGTAGGAGTGCGTTGAATGACCTGTAACGTAACATTCTCATCAGCACTGATCATGATAGAAGGAAAGTTTCCATTTAATAGACACATTAAAGAAAAATAATACTATACATTTTTGAAATTAAGAGTACTGGGATACACATGAGCTTTTCATGAGTAACATTTTCATGTGTAGCAGCTTTTCATGATAACATTTTGATGGGAAAATGTTAAGTTCAGTTCAGTTGCTCAGTCGTGTCCGACTCTCTGTGACCCCATGAACTGCAGCACGCCAGGCCTCCCTGTCCATCACCAACTCCCGGAGGTCACTCAGACTCACGTCCATCGAGTCTGTGATGCCATCCAGCCATCTCATCCTGGGTAGTCCCCTTCTCCTCCTGCCCCCAGTACCTCCAAGCATCAAAGCCTTCTCCAGTGAGTCAACTCTTCGCATGAGGTGGCCAAAGTATTGGAGTTTCAGCTTTAGCATCATTCCTTCCAAAGAAATCCCAGGGCTGATCTCCTTCAGAATGGACTGGTTGGATCTCCTTGCAGTCCAAGGGACTCTCAAGAGTCTTCTCCAACACCACAATTCAAAAGCATCAATTCTTTGTCACTCAGCTTTCTTCACAGTCCAACTCTCACATCCATACATGACCACTGGAAAAACCATAGCCTTGGCTAGACGGACCTTAGTCGGCAAAGTAATGTCTCTTCTTCTGAATATGCTATCTAGGTTGCTCATAACTTTTCTTCTAAGGAGTAAGCATCTTTTAATTTAATGGCTGCAATCACCATCTGCAGTGACTTTGGAGCCCAAAAAATAAAGTCTGACACTGTTTCCAATGTTTCTCCATCTATTTCCCATGAAGTGATGGGACCGGATGCCATGATCTTTGTTTTCTGAATGTTGAGCTTTAAGCCAACGTTTCACTCTCCTCTTTCACTTTCATCAAGAGGCTTTTTAGTTCCTCTTCACTTTCTGTCATAAGGGTGGTGTCATCTGCATATCTGAGGTTATTGATATTTCTCCCGGCAATCTTGATTCCAGCTTGTGTTTCTTCTAGTCCAGCATTTCTCATGATGTACTCTGCATAGAAGTTAAATAAGCAGGGTGACAATATACAGCCTTGACATACTCCTTTCCTATTTGGAATCAGTCAGTTGTTCCATGTCCAGTTTTAACTGTTGCTTCCTGACCTGCATACAGATTTCTCAAGAGGCAGGTCAGGTGGTCTGATATTCCCATCTCTTTCAGAATTTTCCACAGTTTATTGTGATCCACATAGTCAAAGGCTTTGGCATAGTCAATAAAGCAGAAATAGATGTTTTTCTGGAAGTCTCTTGCTTTTTCCATGATCCAGCAGATGTTGTCAATTTGATCTCTGGTTCCTCTGCCTTTTCCAAAACCAGCTTGAACTTCAGGGAGTTCATGGTTCACGTATTGCTGAAGCCTGTCTTGGAGAATTTTGAGCATTTCTTTACTAGCATGTGAGATGAGTGCAATTGTGCAGTAGTTTGAGCATTCTTTGGCATTGCCTTTCTTTGGGACTGGAATGAAAACTGATCTTTTCCAGTTCTGTGGCCACTGCTGAGTTTTCCAAATTTGCTGGCATATTAAGTGCAGCACGTTCACAGCATCATATTTCAGGATTTGAAATAGCTCAACTGGAATTCCATCACTTCCACTAGCTTTGTTCGTAGTGATGCTTTCTAAGGCCCACTTGACTTCACATTCCAAGATGTCTGGCTCTAGATGAGTGATCACACCATCGTGATTATCCAGGTCTTGAAGATCCTTTTTGTACAGGGAAAATGTTAGAAACTAATATTGAAGAAAATCACAAGCAAAGTAGAAGACAAACTGTATGACATTACATTTATAATGTGATTCAAACAGATTTATTAAACACATAGTTTAGCACATGGATGAATTTATTTTTAAAATTGAAAGCTAGGGATGGTATGGGGAGGGAGGTGAGAGGGGGATTCAGGATGGGGAACACGTGTACACCTGTGGGGGATTCATGTTGATGTGTGACAGAACCAGTACAATATTGTAAAGTAATTAACCTCCAATTAAAATAAATAAATTTAAATTTAAAAAAGAAAGCTAGAGAATAAGAAAAAACAGAAGATTATTTTATTTATATTTAACTGATGTACATTTGATTTACAATTTTGTATTAGTTTCAAAGGTACAACATAGTGATTCAGGTTTGTTAGCATTCAATGCCATTTTGAGTTATTATAAAATATTGAATATATTCTCTGTGCTGTACAATATATCCCTGTAGGTTATTTAGTTGGTATTAGTCTGTAGTTTTAAAAATATTTTTTGATGTGGACCATTTTCTTTTGTCTTTATTGAAACTGTTAGAATGTTGCCTCTGCTTTTTATTTTGGTGTTTTGACTGTGAGGCATATGGAACCTTAGCTCCCTCCCCAGGGACTGAACTGGAGCCTCCTGCATAGGAAGGTGAAGCCTTAGTCACCTGGGCGTCAGCAGAGCCCCTCGTTTGTACCTTTTAATGCTCTGCCTCTTGCCCTCTTCCCGCCTCCTTCTCTCGTCCCATTGGCCACCACTGGTTTGTTTTCTATCGGCCCGTTTCTGTGTTCTTATATTTTTTTAATGTGTTTTAGTTTTTTAGATTCCACATCAATACGGTAACACACAGCATTTGCCTTTTTCTATCTGACTTATTTCACTGAGCGTAATACCCTTCAGGTCCATCCACGCTACTGCAGATAGCAAAATTTCATTCTTTTCTAGAACTAGCTAATATTCAACTCTGTATGCATTCCACAGCTTCTTTATCGATTTATCTGTTGATGGACTCTTAAGTGGCTTCCGTATCTTGGCTACAGTAAATGATGATATAAACACTGGGGTATGCATATCTCTTTGAATCAATGTTTTTGTTTCCTTCAGAAATATACCCAAGAACGAAATTGTGGAGCCATATGATATTTTCAGCTTTTTTGGAAATCTTCCTACAGTTTACAACAGTGGCTGCACCAATTTACATTTGCAGCAACAGTGTACAAGGATTGCCTTTTCTCCACTTCCTTGCCATTTAGCTATTTGTGGTCTTCTTGATGATAGCCATTTTGACGCGTCTCAGATGATGTCTTATGGTGGTTGTAATTTTCAAGGAAGTAGGATAACAGAGGTGATCACAGAGAACTTCTGATTTCAGCAATACTCAGTTTTGTTGATTCTTTTTTTATTTAACTCAGGAGGTAACTTTACATGTATTCACTTATTTTGTTTCGTAATTTGCGTATTTAATTTCTTAGAATAATATTTTGTATTTTATGTAATATAAATGCAAGAAAGTTGAAAATCTTAAAAAACAAAGAAAAATGCTTGAGAAACTTTTTCAAATTTAGGGCTTGTGTCAGGGGTGCCTAACACTACTATCAGATTCTGTGATTTAGTAGAAGAAAGGTCTCACAAAACTCTGAAAAACTATTGTGATAATGTTTTACTACAGCCAAAGATACAGATTGAAAGTGGCAATAGAAAAAAGTGAATAAACTGTGTCATGGAGAACCAGCCACGAGCTTCCGCTGACCTCTCCTGATGCAGTCACACAGGCAACTTTATTTTCCCAGCAATGTTGTCTGACGACTCTTAGGAATTATTGTCAACCAGAAACGCTTAGCCAAGTCTTAGTGTCCAGGGTTTTATTAAGGGTCAGTTCATAGGCATGGAGAATCCCACAAACTGTGCTTAGGTACTTCGTCTGGAATTTCACCACCTTGGGGTTAAAACTGACTATATCACAGCCTAGTTCTAAGCCTCAGGCATACTAACAATCAGGCATTAACTGTGAACCATGACAGCATAAACTGATGTGGACCCCAGGATACAAAACTGCTCTTATCAGACAGAATATTCCAAGGTTTTAGATGTTATCTCCCAGGAGCCAGTCAAGTCTTGAAGACCTCTGAAATAAACAGGATGGGCAGCCCAGGATGGCTGAGTCGACCTTTTAGTACACTATAAATGACTGCTATAAATGACATGGTGACAGTGAGTCATGAGTGATTGCAATTGACTTTCTAGTTTTGCCAATACAGAAAATGACTGAACCTTCCAAATAGGAGCTAGTTCTTCTTTGTGAATTTGATCATAAAGTCCCTCTGTTCATAACCACATTTCCAAGCATGGTTCTCCTAAGGTGCAGCCAGTAGTGAACCTCTGCTGTTGCCCTTTAGCTGCTCGGTCGTGTCCGACTCTTTACGACCTCTTGGGCTGTAGCCTGCCAGGCTCCTTTGTCCATGGGATTCTTCAGGCAAAAATACTGGAGTGGGTTGCCATATCCTTCTCCAGGGGATCTTGTGATCCAGGGATTGAACCCATGTCTCCTGCATCTTCTGCTTGGCAGGTGGACTCTTTACCACTGAGCATATAGGAAGCCGCAGTAAAACTTCATGTAGCTTGTTGTAATGTGTGCAAATGTGCTTCCTCAACTTCCCTACCCCACAAGTTAAAAACAAACCTCCCGAATTATTTTCCTTTTTCTTAGCAAGGCTATCAAAGAACTGTCTGTATTTTGTCTCTAAACGTGTATATATAAGGCTCTAGGAAAAAAACAAAATTAACAAATTTTCCTCTCACTATGTCACAAAGTACACATATATCCACAATATTGAAAATAGACTATAAAGTGAACAACTGGAAATGTCCAGGATCTAGGTTCGCTGCTTCTGAGTCTAGTCACATAGAACATGTTGGCATATCCTCTGGAAGAGAAAACATGCTTTTCTAAACTTTGTTTCCTCCTACATAAAAGATAGAAGGTGTTAATAAACTGCTTTCAGTTTTGGAAGCTGCATCTTCTGTATAAATAAGGGCATTTGTGACCACACTGTAGATCTTTTTAAAGAATGACACTTCATGTAGGATGTATCACTATATTCAGAAAGACTATATTCAGAAATATTCTATATTTCTATAGCTGTCCCAAAATTGAGACTCAGCCCATCAAGAAGCTATATGTACTAGCAGAAGAATTTAGATATTTTAAATAGATAGTTGGTTTTAATTTTTTATTTATTTATTTATTTTTGCCTCAGCAATTTACCTTTCTAACTTTGAAGAATAAGCATTATCCTGTTAGTGGAATCTAGTTGAGGTAGAATACCTCGCCATGCAACATCAGATATCAGGTTATCATGGGTCCTAAATTCTCTATTATAAACATAGAGAAATAAGGTCTCTTTCATGATAAATCAGGCAATCCATCAAGAACTTTTAACAATTTCATGGAATTTGCATAAGAGGAGCTGGACCTGAGCAAAATCTAAAAGTCAAAATAATTTTCAGGAGAATTTTTCTTACTTTCCCAGGACAGTGTGAGGACCTCTCTGTGACTAATTAAGGAGTGAGTAACATGAAAACTTACAACACCATATGTAAAATAAATAGCCAATGGGAATTTGCTGTATGACTCAGGGAGCTTAAACAGGCTCTGCAACCATCTAGCAGGGTGGGATGGGGGGGAGATGGGAGGGGTGTTCAGGAGGGAGGGGGCATGGGTGTCACTACGACTGATTATTGTTAATGTCTGACAGAAAACAACAAAATTCTGTAAAGCAATTATCCTTCAATTAAAAAAATCAATTAATTCAAAAATAAAAACAAGAAAGCTCTAAGAAATAATAACAAAAGATAAAAAACACAAAATACTAAGCCCCATGATAGTAGATTTCTTATGCTATAGTGGTTACAACAGACAATGTATTGCTGCAGTATCATTACCCCAGGATGAAAGTGAAAGTGAAAGTCACTCAGTCGTGTCCGACTCTTTGCAACCCCATGGACTCTACAGTCCATGGAATTCTCCAGGCCAGAATACTGGAGTGGGTAGCCTTTCCCTTCTCCAGGGGATCTTCCCAACCCGGGGATCAAATTCAAGTCTCCCGCATTGTGGACAGATTATTTACCAGTTGAGCCACAAGCTTCCCTGATAGCTCAGGTGGTAAAGAATCTGCCTGCAGTGTGGGAGACCTGGGTTTGATCCCTGGGTTGAGAAGGTCACCTGGTGTAGAGAAAGGCTACCCACTCCAGTATTCTGGCCTGGAGAATTCCATGGACTGTAGTCCATGGAGTTGCAAACAGTCGTGCATGACTGAGTGACTTTCACTTCACCCCAGAATAGAGATTCCATATATATATATATATATATATATATATATATATATATATATATATATATATAATTATAGGAGAATGTAATCAATAAACAGAGCTTCCATAAATAAACATTTTTGTCTGCGTTACTTGGTAAGAGAGATTTATTTGATTTGACAGGTAAGCAAGGGGAAGTTCATTTAGGGTGTGTGTAGATGGTCTCCCTGTTATGGTTCAGTGTTTCATATATGACATACTCATAAAAATGTTGCTACCTTACTCTGTGACTCTTGGCTTAGTCACTTTAGAGACAACTGTATGCAGGAGATAATTTCCTTTAAGGTAGCACTGGGCATTCCACGGAACTGGGTGGTGTCACAGAACTTTTGTAGGAGCCTTGACTGAGCACTGAAGATGAGGAAACATTTCTCTTTCAGCTCCCAGAAGCTAAAGCTCAGGTGTTTGCATTTTCCCTCTTTCTCCTGTGCATGTATGCTTGGTCATGTCTGACTTTGCAAACCCATGGACTGTAGCTTCCCAGGCTCCTCTGTCCGTGGGATTCCCCAGGCAAGAATACCAGAGTGGGTTGCCATTTCCTTCTCCAGGGCATCTGCAAGACCCAGGGATACAACCTGGCTCTCCTGCATTGGCAGATGGATTTTTTTTTTTTTTTTTACCACTGAACTATGGGGGAAGTCCTGTTAATAATTTTTAAAAAAATTAAAATATAGAAGTTCTTTTTAAATTATGAAGAAATACTGTTACAAATACTGCTATAATTACAAAAGAAAGTGTGCAGTCTGTTGAAGAAGGGACTAACTCTTTACATGCATTATCCCAATTTTCATAAGAATTTGGTGAGGTGGACAATTAGTGCTTATCATTTTATAATTAATAACAATAACATTTAAGAAGTGACTCAAAGTCTCACAGTTGTGAAATGGCAAATCTCACTTTCAAATCCAGGTTCCCTGAGTTGTAAGCTCTTACATCTCATCATACAAGACATATTTCCTTCTAGTCACCAGGAAAATTGAAAGAAGCAAACTAAAATGTGAGTACCTGGGATTGTTCTCAATAGCATTGGACTTGCACTTTCGGATCCTCTCATATAACTAAAGGCTGTAAAGTATCTTTTAATATCTGGTAGAAATCATAGGATTTATATAAGCTTTTGCTTGTTTTCTATCACCTGGCAGAACTGAGAGGATTTTTGCTGTTGTTTAATCTGGGATTTCTTTGGAAGGAATGATGCTAAAGCTGAAACTCCAGTACTTTGGCCACCTCATGCGAAGAGTTGACTCTTTGGAAAAGACTCTGATGCTGGGAGGGATTGGGGGCAGCATCAGGGAGAAGGGGACGACAGAGGATAAGATGGCTGGATGGCATCAGCCAGATGGATGTGACTCTGAGTGAACTCCGGGAGTTGGTGATGGACAGGGAGGCCTGGCGTGCTGCGATTCATGGGGTCGCAAAGAGTCGGACACGACTGAGTGACTGAACTGAATCTTAGATTTGTCAGTTAAGGACTACATTGTAATTGGCTACATAGTAGTTGATTATATTGCTGCTCTCCCTTTTTCTCTTTGAAAATCATTCAAGCCACACCACTAGGAAAAAGGTCATTGCCAATCTAAAATCCACCTGGAGTTGGGAATTATCTTGGGATAATATCCCACTTGTCTCAAATGAGAATATAA
Source organism: Ovis canadensis (assembly GCF_042477335.2). Classification (NCBI taxonomy): domain Eukaryota; kingdom Metazoa; phylum Chordata; class Mammalia; order Artiodactyla; family Bovidae; genus Ovis; species Ovis canadensis. The sequence goes on from NC_091259.1 coordinate 86,091,557, forward strand.
ATATTTATCCCTCATAAGATCCATGTGTAAGAATCTGATATCAGCCTCTTCACAAAATAAATATTAGAATTCAAACTTCTAGATGGTGCCAAGGTAGGTGACAGATTCCCTGAAGCATTAGTGTGGTGTGGATGTGGCAAAGATACAGTTGCCTTCCCTGACTCTGCAGGGTTTTCTGAGTTTGTGTATGTATGTGGGCTAGAGGAGTGGACAGGGGGAAGGTGGAGTATAATCTGACCTGACCTTCCCCATGGCACCTTCCAAAAGCCACTGACTGATTCATTGTGCTCCTATTTCCATGATGAGGAATATGAGTATGGCTCTTTTGGAAATCTTGAGAAATCCAATAATCTAATTAATCGAGTTAGCTAAATTAGGTGTGTGTGCTCAGTCATATCCAACTCTGCGACCCCATGGGCTGTAACTTGCCAGGCTCTGCTGTCCATTGAGTTTTCCAGGCAGGAATATTGGAATGGGTTGCCATTTCCTACTCCATAGCTAAATTAAATAAGCCAAATTTTATCAATAAGACAAACCTCAGCATCTATGAGAATATACACATATTAACATATAGTGTAACTCTTTTATGCTTGTCCCTGTAATTGCCAACTGAAGTCAGATATTGAATGATTAAGTAATCACAATAGTATTTATACTAATAATAATGCATTTATTATTTCATGCATCTATAATATAACAAGCCTGTAAAGTGTCATAAGTTTTCCAATTTAATCCTGATTTCAGTTTTAAGGTATAAGATAGTTGGGTTCAATCCCTGGGTCAGGAAGATCCCCTGGAGGAGGAAATAGCAAACTACTTCAGTATTCTTGCCCAGAGAGTCCCATGGATAGAGGAACCTGGTGGGCTATATAGTCCACAGGGTTGCGCAGAGTCAGACAACTGAAGTGACTTAGCAAGCACACATGTATTATGCTAATTAAATGAAATAAAGAAATTTAGGCGTAGAGAAGTTCAATGACTTATAGAACATCCAATGTCACATCTGAGGTTAAACTAAATATTACCTAACTCCATATCCTGTGTGTGTTTATTTTTTTTATTTTTTATTTATTTATTTATTTATTTTTTTTTTCTCTTTACATTTCTATCTCTTTAATGATAATAATAAACAGAGGGTATCTTCAGATTCAGGATATGGTTTTTTTTTTTTATGGTGTAGATTTCCATTCACTTTATTTTATTTTATTTTTTTTTTTTAAATTTTAAAATCTTTAATTCTTACATGCATTCCCAAACATGAACCCCCCTCCCACCTCCCTCCCCAGAACATCTTTCTGGGTCATCCCCATGCACCAGCCCCAAGCATGCTGCATCCTGCGTCAGACATAGACTGGCGATTCAATTCACATGATAGTATACATGTTAGAATGTCATTCTCCCAAATCATCCCACCCTCTCCCTCTCCCTCTGAGTCCAAAAGTCCGTTATACACATCTGTGTCTCTTTCCCTGTCTTGCATACAGGGTCATCATTGCCATCTTCCTAAATTCCATATATATGTGTTAGTATACTGTATTGGTGTTTTTCTTTCTGGCTTACTTCACTCTGTATAATCGGCTCCAGTTTCATCCATCTCATCAGAACTGATTCAAATGAATTCTTTTTAATGGCTGAGTAATACTCCATTGTGTATATGTACCACTGCTTTCTTATCCATTCATCTGCTGATGGACATCTAGGTTGTTTCCATGTCCTGGCTATTATAAACAGTGCTGCGATGAACATTGGGGTACATGTGTCTCTTTCAATTCTGGTTTCCTCGGTGTGTATGCCCAGAAGTAGGATTGCTGGGTCATAAGGTAGTTCTATTTGCAATTTTTTAAGGAATCTCCACACTGTTCTCCATAGTGGCTGTACTAGTTTGCATTCCCACCAACAGTGTAGGAGGGTTCCCTTTTCTCCACACCCTCTCCAGCATTTATTGCTTGCAGATTTTTGGATCGCAGCCATTCTGACTGGTGTGAAGTGGTACCTCATTGTGGTTTTGATTTGCATTTCTCTAATAATGAGTGATGTTGAGCATCTTTTCATGTGTTTGTTAGCCATCCGTATGTCTTCTTTGGAGAAATGTCTATTTAGTTCTTTGGCCCATTTTTTGATTGGGTCGTTTATTTTTCTGGAGTTGAGCTGCATAAGTTGCTTGTATATTTTTGAGATTAGTTGTTTGTCAGTTGCTTCATTTGCTATTATTTTCTCCCATTCAGATGGCTGTCTTTTCACCTTGCTTATATTTTCCTTTGTTGTGCAGAAGCTTTTAATTTTAATTAGATCCCATTTGTTTATTTTTGCTTTTATTTCCAGAATTCTGGAAGGTGGATCATAGAGGATCCTGCTGTGATTTATGTCTGAGAGTGTTTTGCCTATGTTCTCCTCTAGGAGTTTTATAGTTTCTGATCTTACATTTAGATCTTTAATCCATTTTGAGTTTATTTTTGTGTGCGGTGTTAGAAAGTGATCTAGTTTCATTCTTTTACAAGTGGTTGACCAGTTTTCCCAGCACCACTTGTTAAAGAGATTGTCTTTACTCCATTGTATATTCTTGCCACATGGAAAACCCTAAAGACTCCACCAGAAAATTACTAGAGCTCATCAATGAATATAGTAAAGTTGCAGGATATAAAATCAACTCACAGAAATCCCTTGCATTCCTATACACGAATAATGAGAAAGTAGAAAAAGAAATTAAGGAAACAATTCCATTCACCATTGCAATGAAAAGAATAAAATACTTAGGAATATATCTACCTAAAGAAACTAAAGACCTATATATAGAAAACTATAAAACACTGATGAAAGAAATCAAAGAGGACACTAATAGATGGAGAAATATACCATATTCATGGATTGGAAGAATCAATATAGTGAAAATGAGTATACTACCCAAAGCAATTTACAAATTCAATGCAATCCCTATCAAGCTACCAGCCACATTTTTCACAGAACTAGAACAAATAATTTCAAGCTTTGTATGGAAATACAAAAAACCTCGAATAGCCAAAGCAATCTTGAGAAAGAAGAATGGAGCTGGAGGAATCAACTTGCCTGACTTCAGGCTCTACTACAAAGCCACAGTCATCAAGACAGTATGGTACTGGCACAAAGACAGACATATAGATCAATGGAACAAAATAGAAAGCCCAGAGATAAATCCACACACATATGGACACCTTATCTTTGACAACGGGCAGTTTTTAGAAGTAGCTTTGTCACATAAGATCTCCTTGGGAATCAGTGGGGCTTAGCTTATGTTAGATTAATCAAGATCTCAGTTCAAAGTAGTATGAGATGAATCCTTCAAAGGAAGTGAAATTGTTGTGGGATGCTCAGTCTCCCATTCAAAAACTGACTACAGAAACTGTCTAGACAGTTGTTCAATTTTCATGGGGACTTAGGGAAGAAAAATCAGACTTTGATCTCATAACCTGTTTTTTTGATATGATACACTCATTGAAGTCACTAGCAGACATGCCACATGTTGAATGCATCTGAAATATAAGAACCTCAGATGATGGCTGAGGTTCTTTACCACACTGATATTCTATATTCAAATGATATATCATAAAATTCCTACAGCAGTAGAAAATATTTCAACATCAGATCCACCATAGTACTTTAAGAAGTGAGAATAGGATTCTGTCAATATATACTCTGAAAATTTAATCACATTTCTATGCTTCAGCTTTATCACTTGTAAAGATAGAAAAATATCTATCCATAGAATAACATGAGGTTTCAATGAAATGACGTGTGCCAAATGATTGGAAAATGTATTGATAAATTTAACTATTGTTGATTGCTTTCACCACCATCAGTATCATCTTTAATGCAAATAACTAGGTATCACAGTGAATATATCAAGACTCCAGTTCATAGTAAACCTGAATTAAAACTGTTCAAGAAAACCAGTTATAGTTTGCCTTGGTTGTTTCATTGGTAGTGGCAGTTATACTCCATTTATGTTTGGTGAGAGTTTACAACATTTTTATTGCTGCATGTCTGTTCATTTGTTGTTTCCTGTTTTAACAAACTTGCCTGATTCAGCAGTTCCTACTAATAATCTGTAAACAAGTATAAAAGTTTATTAAGCTATTATGAAGTTCTTGAATATATATATATATATTGCTTTAGATGACAAGCATAAAAATAAATACAGTAGGTCTGATTTTATAAATGAAGATATGATGACATGAAGAACAATAAGATAATTTAAAGTAGTAGAACCAGGATTAGAGTCCAGGTCTTCAGACACTTGCTTTTTCCTCTTTATTTTGGGGGCCTCTTTTGTCCCAGTGATATCAAATCAAACAGGACACAGGAAGTTGGAGAGTCACACACACATGCACAGACGAGCAAATTCAAGAAAGTCCTTTTCGTGATTATTGAATTGATTCATTAAAAAAAGGAAGCCAAAGAGTTAAGGGTAAGAATCTGAATATTATAAGCATAGAAATTACATTTGTGCAACATAAATACATTATTATTTTTCTCATTTAAGAGTTTGAATTCATCTTTTTTCAATCAACTTTTTCCTTTTAAAGATCTCATTCCTGACGAAGACTCTATCCTCTAGAAGATTGCAGGTCATATTGTTGGAGCAGGGAGAATTACAGCGTTCCCACACATAGCAGAGAATAGATCCCCGTTATTCGTTTCTCTTCTCACTCACCATAGCGTTACTGACGTAAGCCATTTCCAACATTACATATCTTTAACTGCCTGCAAGATATTCCATCTCACTGTATTTTTCACTGACATTCCTCCTAAGGTTATTTCACTTGATAATTTCTCCTTCTGCCTATATAATACATTTTCCCATTATAGTCTCAGTTTGGAAGTTCATTAATAAATACAGAGACACGGTTGTCTCTCAAAAGAATGTTCCTGTGACCTCACACCAGACACCATTATATCCTATCCGCAGAGTCAAGGAAGAGGAGTAAACCTAGGGAAAGGAAAGCAACAATTATATGCATACATAAAGGATTTACTGAAACAAGCAACTTGCTTGTATAGAACACACACACATACACAATGGCTCTTATTTTTAAGAGAAGGCAGATCCTGCACCCATTATGTCAAAGATAAGAGGAATTTTGTTGGGAGGGGGGTTCAGGATGAGGGGAAACATGCATACCTATGGCTGATTCATGCTGATGTATGGCAAAAACCATCACATTATTGTAAAGTAATTATCTGCCAATTAAATTCAATGAATACAATTTTAAAAAGATAAGATGAATTTTGAGACAATTGTCTGGGCATTTCAACCTACTGAATAAGCAATTAAAAGTAAAAGATACATTAATGTGTATTATGTACCAGTTATGTAAGTGTTTTACAAATATCTACTTGTTTTTCCTCTAATCATCAGAGTGGTTAAATGACTTTATCAAGATCATTTAATCAATTAGTATATAATTCATATGTAGCAAAGCTAAGATTTCAACCCAGTCACCTCTTACATAACTGCAATGCTCTTATCTGTTATTTTAAACTACCTCCTGAGATCACAGATATTCTGTAGATTTATCCAGTTTATCTGTGGGAGCATTCTCCATAGAATTTTTCTCAGCTATACTTTCCTGTACATGAAAGAATATGATTTTAGGATCTGAAAAATAGGGGTTGGCCTATAAGGAGTTTGCCAGCTCTTCTGGTTCAACCAGGACTTATCAATTCAACCAAATTCATTCTCTTTCATCTTGAAAGGAATTAGTGCCATATCTTAAAGTGCACAGTTGTTAAAGAGTCACTGCCTCTTGAAGCATCATACCTGAATAACATTCTCTAGCATCAATTAAAATTTTAATTATTTTTTAAATAAAGTGACCAAAAAAGAAAACAAGCCAAAACATCACAGAAAATGCTTTAGCGGTGATTTTATTATCCTTATCTTTGCCTCTTTAGAAGGAAGAATAAAAATATCATTTGTTAATCAATCACTCAAATCAATTCATGTGTTCTGATGCCATCTATTTCAGATGAGAAAGACAAGAAAAACAGGAAGATGTTGGAGAATAATTATACCATGCAGACTGAGTTCCTACTTGTTGGATTCACAGATTATCTACCTCTCAGAGTTACACTATTCTTGATATTTCTCATAGTCTATACACTAACTGTGGTGGGAAATGTAGGTTTAATAATTCTAGTTAATATCAATTCAAGCCTTCAAACCCCCATGTATTATTTTCTCAGCAACTTGTCTTTCTTAGACATTAGCTACTCAACAGCAATCCTTCCTAAAATGCTGGCAAATTTCTTAGCATCCAAGAAAAGCATTTCCCCCTCTGGTCGTGCACTACAGATGTTTTTCTTTGGTTGTTTTGCTGATGCTGAGTGCCTTATCCTGGCAGCAATGGCCTATGACCACTATGCAGCCATCTGCAGTCCACTGCTCTGTTCTGCTCTTGTGTCTGGGAGGGTCTGTGTCTGCTGCATTGTGTTGGTGTACTTCAGTGGGGGTGTGACTTCAATGGTCCATGTCGACCTCACATTCAGGCTGCCATTTTGTGGCTCCAATATCATCAATCATTTTTTTCTGTGATATCTCGCCTTTCCTGGCTTTATCCTACATAAACACCTACATCAACGAGCTTCTGCTCTTTTCCTTGTGTGGCTTCATCAAGACCAGCGCTTTTGTGGTCATCTTTATCTTGTACTTCTGTGTCCTCCTCACTGTTTTGAGCATCAAGTCCTCAGGTGGAAGAAGCAAAACGTTCTCTACCTGTGCCTCCCATCTCTTGGCAATCAGCTTATTCTACGGAACACTCCTGTTTATGTACTTGCATCCCACTATCAGCTACTCCCCAGACACTGACAAAGTAGTTGCAGCGTTTTATACTGTTGTTTTCCCCATGTTTGATCCAATAATCTACAGCTTCAGAGACAAAGATGTAAAAAGATACTGGATGCTTGGGGCTGGTGCACTGGGACGACCCAGAGAGATGGTACAGGGACGGAGGAGGGAGGGAGGTTCAGGATGCGAAACACGTGTATGCTTGTGGTGGATTCATGTTGATGTATGGCAAAACCAATACAATATTATAAAGTAATTAACCTCCAATTAAAATAAATAAATCTATATTAAAAAATAAAAAATAAAAAAAGCATAGGCAAAAAAAAATGCCCTCAGAAAGCTATTGGACAGAAACTGGACTTTCAAATGAATAGGAATTAAAGTTATTTAAGAATATTTAAGGCATAGCCTATCCTTCCAATCTGACAATCAGCTGTACATCACCCCATATGTCAAATATTTTAAACATTTCTGGCCTTTCAGAAATAAAAATAACTTTTCATCCTCCATACTGTAAAATGATTTTATCTTCTCTTACAAAAATTTACTTGCCAAAATTCTGCTCTATGAAACATTTCTGAATTAAAATAATAATTGCTCTTTGTACATTGATTTGTTATGTTCTTTATCAAGTAATATTGAAGGTATTTGTTGATTTGTCTGTCAACCTATCCATATGAGAAAGTCCTTAGCAACTGGGAATATGTATCTTGGTTGATTTTTCCAAAACCTATGCAGCTAGGTGTAGGGCACGTGTGTGTGTGTGTGTGTGTGTGTGTATATATATATATATATATATATATATATATATATATATAGTGAATAAATGGATGAATGGATCAGATGAATGGATGAATAGAAGAGTGAGTAAATCCAGTTTTCTGTGTTTGGGAAAATAAGCCTAGATTCAGCACTTACAGAACATTTACCATCAGGGAAATCTAACATTACTCATGATGGATAATGGTGTCTCAGAAAATCAGATAGAAGACACATATAGCAATAGTCACATTTATATTAGGAGAGAGTGAAATTATAGCACATATTTTCTCTTTAGGCTAGATTGGTTATCATAATAGACATTCACTGTGGATACCTGGTGAAGACCATAAAGACTATTAACTGTATACATTACTAATTCTTTACACATATGTTCCTGACTCTGTCTTCAGGAAGTGAAGTTGCTCAGTCGTGTCCGACTCTTTGCGACCCCGTGAACTGTAGCCCACCAGGCTCCTCCGTCCATGGGATTCTCCAGGCAAGAATACTGGAGTGGGTTGCCATTTCCTTCAGGAAGAGGTCAACAATTGTTTTGATCACTGTATTCTGTAAATTGACAGTGTAAATCAACTGAAGTATGAATACTTCTTTCTCTGGATTCAGTTTTGATGATCAGACTTTTTTGGGGTTGCTTTTAATCCTTGAGTCCTAATTTCTGTTTTATTTTATCTTGACAGAGTTGAAGCGAAACACTGTGTAAACATGAACATATAATACTGTTCATTTGGTAGTAATTGTGGAGCTATAAATGACTGGATTTGTTACAAGATTATAACCCTGAAAATAAAGACAATAAAATATTGCCACTGAAATGAGTTGGTTTGAAGTATAAATTAACTAATATATGAAATCTTTCTAGTATATGTATAATTTGAGAATCAAATGATCAAATATGCCCCTTGGACTGCAAGGAGATCCAAGCAGTCCATCCTAAAGGAAATCAGTTCTGAATATTCATTGGAAGTACTGATGCTAAAGTGAAATTCCAATACTTTGGCCACCTGATGTGAAGAACTGACTCATTGGTAAAGACCCTGATGCTGGGAAAGATTGAAAGCGGCAAGAGAAGAGGACAGCAGAGGATGTGATATTTGGAAGGGATCACTGATTTAATGGGCATGAGTTTGAGCAAGCTTTGGGAGTTGGTGATGGACAGGGAAGCCTGGCATGCACAGTCCATGGAGCTTCAAAGAGTCAGACATGACTCAGCAATGAACTAACTGAACTTGATTTAGCATAGTTTCATTCTCTAACTCATTGATATAATTTCATTCTCTAACTCATTGATATAATTTCATTCTCTAAGTCATTACAGATTTTACTATGCAATATATGTATGTAATATTCATATAGGAAGAAAAAAATATATACACATATATTTTCCTTTCTCTCCTTATTCTACAATGATGGAAACTACACTAGAGAGCATTTTAAAAAATGTATTTGGGCATTTAATCGTAAATCTGGACAAACAAGTTTCTGCTTCTTATGATTAACAAGAAAATTGTGGCATGTTTTCTGCTCTATGAGAGATAATAGCAATGATACATTCAAGCACATAAATGGAGATTAATTGATAATAAATATAAATCTTTGTAATTTCCTACAGTTGACTATTTAATGCAAGTGAAAATGAAAATTATATAATTAGAGACACAGTAAATACAAATAAGCTTCAACAATAATTTTGTTTCATACAATTTAAAAAATATGCACATTGTAGTTAAAATGAATGAATGAAAATCCTTTGTGGAGAAAAAAAGGAAAGGGGAATATAATTAGCTTAATTATTCTCAGTGACTGTGATGAAAAATCTTGAATCAGAACTGAGTCAGATACTAAATCCGATACTGTGCTTAAGAAGGAAAAAAATACATATATAAGATTAATAAAGTGGATAAGTGAGGAGTGAAAACAGTAGTTAAAACAGTAGTATAGTTAATGCTATAAAATATATAGGAGTAATAAAGTGGATGAGTGATGAGTTAAAAAAATAATCAAAGATGAGTTAAAACCACCACGTTCCTTGGTGGTCCAGTGGTTAAGAATCTTTCTTAGATTAAGAAATGCAGGGGACACTGGTTTGATCCCTGGTCCAGGATGACCTCACATGCCGTGGAGAAATTAAGCCCATGAGTGTGCCACAGCTAATGAGCCCGGGCTCTGGAGCACACGAGCTGCAACTACTGAAGCGCACGCCCCTAGAGGCTGTGCTCCTCAACAAGAGAAGCCTCTGCAATCAGAAGCCCTCACACCACAACTAGAGAAGAGCCCCCACTCACCATGCGGAGGGGCTAAAGAAAGTCCGTGCACAGCAACAGCATCCATCACAGTAAAAATAAATGAATAATAAATAAATGTTAATTTTAAAATGACAGGAGCCTCAATAAGTCCTTAAAATAATGCAACTATTGTTTAATCAGTTGTCACAATGATTTACAATGTAAAAAATTTAATTGTAAAATGAAGTTTGTAGGAGTCAGACACCAGTGATATAGATCAGAAGAAAATTAAAAATTTAAAACATGTACCCGTGGCCATACAGATCCTTTATCTTGAACTGTCTTCAGCTACTCTCAAGACTGAAGACTGATTATTTCTATAGGAGTTTGTCTCTGTGTGTGTGTGTGTGTGTGTGTGTGTGATGTATAAGTCCTAATCAGTTGACTCCAGTGATTTAAATTTAAAATTAAAATTAAAATTTAAAATCATTTGAACAAAGTATAATTCTGTGTACACTCATTTCCATACCCTAACTACTAAGGGAAAGGTAATTGGAAAAGAAATCTATCAGCTAATCACTAGGCCCTATTTTATACATGATTAGAGATGCTTTTGAAAAAAGAATTACAGAAATAGAATTTTCAACTAAGTTAATATGTTTTGAGCACTAATATGCATGTGTGTGCATGCTAAATCTCTTCAGTTGTGTCTGCCTCTTTGGGACCCTTTGGGCCAGAGCCCACTAGGCACCTCTGTCCACGGGATTCTCCAGGCAAGAAGACTGGAGTGAGTTGTCATCCCCTCTCCAGGGAGTCTTCCAGACCCAGGGATCCTACCACGTCTCGTACGTCTCCTGCATTGGCAGGCAGGTTCTTTACCACTAGCATCACCTGGGAAGCCAAAGGAGTGTGCAAACACCAAAGCATGGTGTAAACTTGAATGAAGTAGAATCCTTCAATTTAGTGAATTCATCATTTGCTGGGCTTTCACCAGCAAAAAAAAAGCAGAGAAAACATTTATTTACACGTTAAATAAGTGATACATTTGCTACATATTGTGGAGAGCACAAAATGACTAAGTAAATTCTTATCTCAAAGAGCTTATAATATTTTTGGAGAGAAATATTATAAACACACATATACTTTTAAAATTACTTCATAAAATATATCTTCACTTCCTTTCAATAAACATTTAAATATGACTGCCCAATTCTTCTCATTTCTACTCAATGATTCATGCACAGTGAAGGCAGGGAAGGAGACTCAAGAGTGAGGGGATATATATATAATAAGTGATTTACTCTGTTGTACAGCAGAAATTAACACAACATTGTAAAGCAATTATACTACAATATAAATAAATACATATCTTAAAAGTGACTAAATATTTTAAGGGAGCCATCAAAATGATAGCACTTCATGCCGATGTTAACTTGATCAATTCATTAACATTTAATGTCCAAAGAATTACAAACTGAGAATCTTTCTCATGTATCAAACACACAGCCATCTTAGATTTCAATGATAAAGGAATAATCAAAGATAATATTTTTAAATGTACTCAGAAAGTTTCAAAAAGAACATAGGAAATGTCAGGAATATTGCTCATGTACATAATAAACACACATATATACATAACTGTCAATCTAAAAGAACACATACAAAATGCTTAATAGCTCTAGGGCATTTCTATTTCCTTAAATTTTTCAATATTTTTTTCCAGTATTTAACACTGTCCACTCTAAATCCAAAATTGTGAGGTGTTGAGTGTTTCCTTAGATGTTTGTGTGTTTGTCCATTAAATCAACCAAAAATAATTCTTAAAATACAACTGAATGTTCATCAAAAAAACCATTGTGCCCTGAAAATGAAGGATATCAGTATTTTACTGATAAGGGCCAGGATTTATTAGTACTGCCTTAAAAGATTTACATAAATGAACTGATTTGATCTTTACAGTAACTACATGTGTGTGCATGTGTGTTTAGTTGCTCAGTCGTAGCCCAGCAGGCTTCTCTATTCATGGAATTTTCTAGGCAAGAACACTGGAGTGGGTTGCCATTTCCTCTTCAGGTGATACTCCTGACCCAGGGATGGAAAGCTTGTCTCCTGCATAGCCTATTGTTTACCACTGAGCCACCTGGGAAGCCCCTTATAGTAACTATATGGACCTGGAATTGTTTTTTTTTTTAATTTTTATTTTTACTTTATTTTACTTTACAATACTGTATTGGTTTTGCCATACATTGACATGAATCCACCACGGGTGTACATGCGTTCCCAAACATGAACCCCCCTCCCACCTTCCTCCCCTTAACATCTCTCTGGGTCATCACCATGCACCAGCCCCAAGCATGCTGGGGGAATGGGGGAATGGAATTGTTCTTTATCTAATGCAGCTTAAAAAATTGAGGCTTACATTTTCAGTGATTTTTTTTTAAGTGTTGCATAAGTTATAGAACAGCAGGCCTAGAATTTAATTTCTGGAACGTTTGGTTCCAAAGCAAGTGCTCATAATCACTCTGCTATAATGCTTCTCTATAAAGTAAAGGAAATTATTTCTGAGATCAGTATCATCGTCCCCAAAACTGAACTCTGTTTCATCATAAAATTCAGTGAAGTTGGATTATGCATTGGAATATGTGACGTAGTTTAAAAGCTGACAAGTATACTTGTTCATTTATGAAATCAATTGCCCTTAAAAATGTATGTATTTAGACCACAGTTTGACATGCTTCATTGGTTTCCAATTATAATATAGTTTTATAAAGGCATATTCTTAGAAATATGAGATATTATATTTAGTCAGGCAACACTGGTTCAACAGAATAAATAGATAAAAAACTTCTATTTGCTTCTGGAGAGACAGCAAGGAAATACACTGCAGGAATGAAAAAAAAATGAGCTTTGAAATTTAACATCACTCTTATTTTAGTTGTTTGGAGTCCTTTCTTTTCTGCATGACTTTACTGAGAGCACTTTTCACTTCCTTGTTTCTAAGACTGTATATGAGTGTATTCAGCATGGGGATGACAATAGTATAAAAAACAGAAGCCACTTGATCCTTTCCCAAAGAGTAGGACTTACTTGGTTTTAAGTAAGTAAAAATCATAGTGCCATAGAAGATGGTGACTGCCAGGAGATGGGAGGCACAGGTAGAGAAGGCTTTCTGCTTCCCTGAAGTGGAAGTGATTTTCAGAATAGTAGACAGGATGGACGGATAAGACACAGATGTTGTGGTAAGAGACACCAGTAGGGTGGAACCGGCAGAAATGAATATGATGATTTCAATGCTACGTGTGTCAGTGCAGGACAGGGAAAAAATTGCCCTTCCATCACAGTAAAAGTGATAAATTTCATTTGAGTTGCAGAAATGCAATCTACTCATGCACGGAACACTGACAGAGGTATCAATAAAGCCAATCAAATAGGATCCAAAGACGAGAGAGCAGCAGCGCCTGGTGGACATAACAACGGGGTAACGCAGAGGGCTGCAGATGGCTGCATAGCGATCGTAGGCCGTGGAGGAGAGAAGAACACACTCAGTGGCGCCCAAGAAGACAAAGAAATACAGCTGCGTGAAGCAGTTCAGGTAAGAAACATACTTGCTGGAAGTCAGTAAGTTGGCTAAGGTTTTAGGGGTGATGACACTTGAGTAACTGAGGTCAAGAAATGACAAGTGACTGAGGAAAAAATACATGGGGCTGTGAAGCTGGGGGTCCAGGCAGATTATCAGGATCATCCCCATATTCCCCAGCACAGTCATCAGGTATATCAGGAGGAAGAGGGTGAAGAGGACCAGCAGGATCTCTTCAGAGTCTGTCAGTCCCATGAGGATGAAGTCAGACACCTGTGTGATATTCCTTCTGCCCATAGTGTTCAAATGCTCCAAAATGTTGAGAAATCAGCATTGATACATATCAAGAATTACTTCAAAAAACTGTGTTTCCAGAAACATCATGATATATTTAGTTTAGTTTAAAGTTTCTAGAAAGTGATAATAATGAGGGATGTAGGGAGTAGGAAGAAAAAAATCTTAGTTGATGGCCAAATGTAGAAAGAGAGGTAAGTAAATATTTCGATATAATATAGTAAAAGCTAGTATATTGAATAATTAGAATGGCTGATGCTGCTTTAAATGATTCTCATTATTAAAGCATTTAATTCCCCTGAGGTTATACATAGGTAGTACCGTTTGCCCCATTCTTCATATGAGAAAAAGAGCACAAATTTTAAGTAACTGAATCAGAGTCAGAACTCCTAAATGTTGGATCTGTAATTCTACCAAGATAGACTGACCTCAGAAGGAATGCCAGCAATACTATATTCTTATTAATATTGATTTTAGCAAACCTGTGAAAAAATGTTAGATATAATATATATATATACACATATAATAAACAATGATAGAATAGTCTTAATGCACCATGTACTGTTATTTTTTCCTAATATATTTAATATGAAATATAAATTTCAACCTTAGTATATTTCAGTAGGTTATGTTAAAATTATAGAGCATGTATTAATATTAATCTTCAAATATAGTGACATTTTCCAAATTAATCACTCAAAATGTAATTTCTTCCATAATTGTGTTTCTAAATATGCACATTGGTTGCAGACCCTGATTACATCAACTCTATATTTCTGATTCCACAAATTTTGGCATTTCTTAGGGAAAAGTTTAAGTGATATCAGTGCACATATTCTTCTGAAAATATCTCCATTTTATTTGATTTTACCTAAAGTCTTCTAATTTTGAGAAAAATACTCACTGGGAGCCAAGGCTGGTGAAAATAAACTTCTTCCAATGTTATCTATCTAGAAGTATGTCAACCTCAAATTTTGCTCACAAGAAAAAAGAAAGAAAGAAAGAAAGAAAGAAAGAAAAACATGTCAGCTATTATCTCCTCAAGGATTTTCTCATGATCTTTCTTTCTGTCTTCTTCTTCTGGGACTCCTATAATTCGAATGTTGGAGCGTTTCATATTGTCCTGGAGGTCTCTGAGATTGTCCTCATTTCTTTTAATTCGTTTTTCTTGTTTCCTCTCTGATTCATTTATTTCTACCATTCTATCTTCTATTTCACTAATCCTATCTTCTGCCTCCGTTATTCTACTATTTGTTGCCTCCAGAGTGTTTCTGATCTCATTTATTGTGTTATTCATTATATTTTGACTCTTTTTTATTTCTTCTAGGTCCTTGTTAAACCTTTCTTGCATCTTCTCAATCCTTGTCTCTAGGCTATTTATCTGTGTTTCCATTTTAATTTCAAGATTTTGGATCATTTTCACTATCAATATTCGGAATTCCTTCTCCGGTAGATTCCCTACTTCTTCCTCTTTTGTTTGGTTTGGTGGGCAGCTCTCCTGTTCCTTTACCTGCTGAGTATTCCTCTGTCTCTTCATTTGGTTATATTGCTGCGTTTGGGGTGGCCTTTTTATATTCTGATAATTTGTGGAGTTCTCTTTATTATGGAGCTTCCTCACTTTGGGTGGGGTTCTATCAGTGGCTTGTCAAGGTTTCCTGGTTAGGGAGGCTTGTGTTGGAGTTTTGGTGGGTGGAGCTGGGTTTCTTCTCTCTGGAGTGCAATGGAGTGACCCGTAATGGGTTACAGGCCAATATCTCTGATGAACATAGATGCAAAAATCCTCAACAAAATTCTAGCAATCAGAATCCAACAACACATTAAAAAGATCATACATCATGACCAAGTGGGCTTTATCCCAGGGATGCAAGGATTCTTCAATATCCGCAAATCAATCAATGTAATTCACCACATTAACAAATTGAAAAATAAAAACCATATGATTATCTCAATAGATGCAGAGAAGGCCTTTGACAAAATTCAACATCCATTTATGATAAAAACTCTCCAGAAAGCAGGAATAGAAGGAACATATCTCAACATAATAAAAGCTATCTATGACAAACCCACAGCAAACATTATCCTCAATGGTGAAAAATTGAAAGCATTTCCCCTAAAGTCAGGAACAAGACAAGGGTGTCCACTTTCACCGCTACTATTCAACATAGTTCTGGAAGTTTTGGCCACAGCAATCAGAGCAGAAAAAGAAATAAAAGGAATCCAAATTGGAAAAGAAGAAGTAAAACTCTCACTGTTTGCAGATGACATGATCCTCTACATGGAAAACCCTAAAGACTCCACCAGAAAATTACTAGAGCTCATCAATGAATATAGTAAAGTTGCAGGATATAAAATCAACACACAGAAATCCCTTGCATTCCTATACACGAATAATGAGAAAGTAGAAAAAGAAATTAAGGAAACAATTCCATTCACCATTGCAACGAAAAGAATAAAATACTTAGGAATATATCTACCTAAAGAAACTAAAGACCTATATATAGAAAACTATAAAACACTGATGAAAGAAATCAAAGAGGACACTAATAGATGGAGAAATATACCATGTTCATGGATTGGAAGAATCAATATAGTGAAAATGAGTATACTACCCAAAGCAATTTACAAATTCAATGCAATCCCTATCAAGCTACCAGCCACATTTTTCACAGAACTAGAACAAATAATTTCAAGCTTTGTATGGAAATACAAAAAACCTCGAATAGCCAAAGCAATCTTGAGAAAGAAGAATGGAACGGGAGGAATCAACTTGCCTGACTTCAGGCTCTACTACAAAGCCACAGTCATCAAGACAGTATGGTACTGGCACAAAGACAGACATATAGATCAATGGAACAAAATAGAAAGCCCAGAGATAAATCCACACACATATGGACACCTTATCTTTGACAAAGGAGGCAAGAATATACAATGGAGTAAAGACAATCTCTTTAACAAGTGGTGCTGGGAAAACTGGTCAACCACTTGTAAAAGAATGAAACTAGATCACTTTCTAACACCGCACACAAAAATAAACTCAAAATGGATTAAAGATCTAAATGTAAGATCAGAAACTATAAAACTCCTAGAGGAGAACATAGGCAAAACACTCTCAGACATAAATCACAGCAGGATCCTCTATGATCCACCTCCCAGAATGCTGGAAATAAAAGCAAAAATAAACAAATGGGATCTAATTAAAATTAAAAGCTTCTGCACAACAAAGGAAAATATAAGCAAGGTGAAAAGACAGCCATCTGAATGGGAGAAAATAATAGCAAATGAAGCAACTGACAAACAACTAATCTCAAAAATATACAAGCAACTTATGCAGCTCAACTCAAGAAAAATAAACGACCCTATCAAAAAATGGGCCAAAGAACTAAATAGACATTTCTCCAAAGAAGACACACGGATGGCTAACAAACACATGAAAAGATGCTCAACATCACTCATTATTAGAGAAATGCAAATCAAAACCACAATGAGGTACCACTTCACACCAGTCAGAATGGCTGCGATCCAAAAATCTGCAAGCAATAAATGCTGGAGAGGGTGTGGAGAAAAGGGAACCCTCCTACACTGTTGGTGGGAATGCAAACTAGTACAGCCACTATGGAGAACAGTGTGGAGATTCCTTAAAAAATTGCAAATAGAACTACCTTATGACCCAGCAATCCCACTTCTGGGCATACACACCGAGGAAACCAGAATTGAAAGAGACACATGTACCCCAATGTTCATCGCAGCACTGTTTATAATAGCCAGGACATGGAAACAACCTAGATGTCCATCAGCAGATGAATGGATAAGAAAGCAGTGGTACATATACACAATGGAGTATTACTCAGCGGTTAAAAAGAATTCATTTGAATCAGTTCTGATGAGATGGATGAAACTGGAGCCGATTATACAGAGTGAAGTAAGCCAGAAAGAAAAACACCAATACAGTATACTAACACATATATATGGAATTTAGGAAGATGGCAATGACGACCCTGTATGCAAGACAGGGAAAGAGACACAGATGTGTATACCGGACTTTTGGACTCAGAGGGAGAGGGAGAGGGTGGGATGATTTGGGAGAATGACATTCTAACATGTATACTATCATGTGAATTGAATCGCCAGTCTATGTCTGACGCAGGATGCAGCATGCTTGGGGCTGGTGCATGGGGATGACCCAGAAAGATGTTCTGGGGAGGGAGGTGGGAGGGGGGTTCATGTTTGGGAATGCATGTAAGAATTAAAGATTTTAAAATTTAAAAAATAAAATTAAAAATTAAAAAAAAAAAGAAAAACATGTCAGTTGACAATTTCTGTAATACACTTGTTTTCTTTGAGATAAGTTCTTTTTTAAGTATTAGTGTAGTCATTCTGTTTTATTCTGAGGGAAAAATAAATCAAACTAGAAATTTTATTCAGTTTCTGATCAAATGTAAAAGTTTCCAGGAAGTTATGCCTGAAAAGAAATTCAGGAATCCACTCTTCATCAGCAAAGAGCAGGCTTTTCATCTCATCCTAATATTTCCAGAGTACTTCATATACTGGGAATTGTTAATAATGAAATGTTTGCTCATCCCTGTGAATCAATTATCAAGAAAGATTTCTTTGCCTGTCTACAGGGACAAAGGTTCAAGGACCGAAAGCGGCTATGATAGGATTGGATTTGAGAAGCTAATTGTCTTTTCCCTTAGGAGCCACAAAATGAAAAGCCTAAAGGTTTGGTCTACCTTTGTGATGCTCTAAATTTATGCCCAGGGTGATAGAGAAACTATTTCTAGAGAAATATCTACTCTATGACTGAAATCATCAGGGGCAGAATGATACATTTTGACGATAAAACTTTTATATTTAAAGGTGTAATACTATTAAGTGAGTAAATCTGTTTGCTAAAAAGAAAACTAGAATATTCAAAGAATGATACGAAAACAATTCAAAACTGTTGTAGCAATTTAATGAATTTCTCCCAATTATTTTTGTTGTGGCGTGCTTATCTGTGTACCTCTAGATTTGCATAAGCATTATCATACTGTATATTCAGTATCCACTCTCATTTTATACCTAAAAGCCACCTCAAAAACCATGATAAATGAAAAAATATGAGGAGAAAGTTTTTCTTATTTAATATTTTCTAACATTGAAACTCATTACTCAGACATTGTGCTTAGAAGAAAAAACTGATAAATTAATTTAAAAACTGGATAAATTAATTTTAAAAGCTGTTAAATTAATAAAGGGAATGAGTTAAGACAGTATCAATAAGTCCCTAAAATAATTCATAGTATGTTTCATCAGTTGTCATTTACAATATTTTGTAATGTAAAATATTTCATTGTAAAATACATTTTGCTGGTATCAGGTACTAGTCATACATATCTGAGAATAAAATTAAAAATTTAACCCAAATGTATATATGTGCACACCCAGATCCTTTCACATGAATTGTCTTCAACTATCCCAAGACTAAAGATCAATTACCACTACAGGAAGTTTCTTTTTGATGTATGATACATAAGAAGTCCTAACCAGTTGACTCCAATGATCTAAAATCATATGAACAGTACAGATCTATGCACACTCATTTCCATATCCTAAACATTAAAGAAAAATATAATTTTGAAAAGAAGTCTATTAATCCCTAGGCCATTTTTAATATACCAGTAAGCAATGCTTTTGAGTTGGGCACGACTAAGCAACTGAACTGAACTGAATGTTTTTGAAAGAATTCTAGATAGAATTTTCAACTGAACTAATGTTTTTTGAGTGCTAATATGCACAGGACTGTCCAAATTCCAAGGCAGGTATAAACATGAATAAAGTAGAATCATTGATCTTAATAAATTCATCACTTTGCTTCTACAAGTCAAAAAGAGCAAAGTAAATATTTACTAATTACAATTATTATAAATATTACATATGTGTTTGCTCCATGCTGTGGAGAGCAGTAGTCAAACTATGACTAAATAGACTCATCTCTCAAAAAACTTACAATCTTGCCTGAGAGAGAGAAATATAAGCACACATATTTTTCCTAAAAGTACTTTATGGATTATCTTCAGTTCTTTTCAATAAACATTTAAATAGGATTACCCAACTTTGATTACTTCTCAGTGATTCATGCACAGTGAAAGCAGTACTGAGGGTTTCATCTTTTCAGGGCCATTTTGTATCAGTGCTGAAGAGAGCACATTAAACAGGGTTGTTTTTTTTTTTTTTTTAGTTTTTTATTTTTTACATTTTAAAATCTTTAATTCTTACATGCATTCCCAAACATGAAGCCCCCTCCCACCTCCCTCCTCATAACATCTTTCTGGGTCATCCCCATGCACCAGCCCCAAGCATGCTGCATCCTGCGTCAGACATAGACTGGCGATTCAATTCACATGATAGTATACATGTTAGAATGTCATTCTCCCAAATCATCCCACCCTCTCCCTCTCCCTCTGAGTCCAAAAGTCCGTTATACACATCTGTGTCTCTTTCCCTGTCTTGCATACAGGGTCGTTATTGCCATCTTCCTAAATTCCATATATATGTGTTAGTATACTGTATTGGTGTTTTTCTTTCTGGCTTACTTCACTCTGTATAATCGGCTCCAGTTTCATCCATCTCATCAGAACTGATTCAAATGAATTCTTTTTAACCGCTGAGTAATACTCCATTGTGTATATGTACCACAGCTTTCTTATCCATTCATCTGCTGATGGACATCTAGGTTGTTTCCATGTCCTGGCTATTATAAACAGTGCTGCGATGAACATTGGGGTACATGTGTCTCTTTCAATTCTGGTTTCCTCGGTGTGTATGCCCAGAAGTGGGATTGCTGGGTCATAAGGTAGTTCTATTTGCAATTTTTTAAGGAATCTCCACACTGTTCTCCATAGTGGCTGTACTAGTTTGCATTCCCACCAACAGTGTAGGAGGGTTCCCTTTTCTCCACACCCTCTCCAGCATTTATTGCTTGCAGATTTTTGGATCGCAGCCATTCTGACTGGTGTGAAGTGGTACCTCATTGTGGTTTTGATTTGCATTTCTCTAATAATGAGTGATGTTGAGCATCTTTTCATGTGTTTGTTAGCCATCCGTGTGTCTTCTTTGGAGAAATGTCTATTTAGTTCTTTGGCCCATTTTTTGATAGGGTCGTTTATTTTTCTGGAGTTGAGCTGCATAAGTTGCTTGTATATTTTTGAGATTAGTTGTTTGTCAGTTGCTTCATTTGCTATTATTTTCTCCCATTCAGAAGGCTGTCTTTTCACCTTGCTTATATTTTCCTTTGTTGTGCAGAAGCTTTTAATTTTAATTAGATCCCATTTGTTTATTTTTGCTTTTATTTCCAGCATTCTGGGAGGTGGATCATAGAGGATCCTGCTGTGATTTATGTCTGAGAGTGTTTTGCCTATGTTCTCCTCTAGGAGTTTTATAGTTTCTGATCTTACATTTAGATCTTTAATCCATTTTGAGTTTATTTTTGTGTGCGGTGTTAGAAAGTGATCTAGTTTCATTCTTTTACAAGTGGTTGACCAGTTTTCCCAGCACCACTTGTTAAAGAGATTGTCTTTACTCCATTGTATATTCTTGCCTCCTTTGTCAAAGATAAGGTGTCCATATGTGTGTGGATTTATCTCTGGGCTTTCTATTTTGTTCCATTGATCTATATGTCTGTCTTTGTGCCAGTACCATACTGTCTTGATGACTGTGGCTTTGTAGTAGAGCCTGAAGTCAGGCAAGTTGATTCCTCCAGTTCCATTCTTCTTTCTCAAGATTGCTTTGGCTATTCGAGGTTTTTTGTATTTCCATACAAATCTTGAAATTATTTGTTCTAGTTCTGTGAAAAATGTGGCTGGTAGCTTGATAGGGATTGCATTGAATTTGTAAATTGCTTTGGGTAGTATACTCATTTTCACTATATTGATTCTTCCAATCCATGAACATGGTATATTTCTCCATCTATTAGTGTCCTCTTTGATTTCTTTCATCAGTGTTTTATAGTTTTCTATATATAGGTCTTTAGTTTCTTTAGGTAGATATATTCCTAAGTATTTTATTCTTTTTGTTGCAATGGTGAATGGAATTGTTTCCTTAATTTCTTTTTCTACTTTCTCATTATTTGTGTATAGGAATGCAAGGGATTTCTGTGTGTTGATTTTATATCCTGCAACTTTACTATATTCATTGATGAGCTCTAGTAATTTTCTATGTTCAAGTCTCTTTTCAAGGAAAAATAAAAGGAAAACCCAGTTTCTATTTTTAATAATATAGATTTAATGAAAAATTTCTGCCCAATCTGAAGGAACGAGAATCTCTAAATATACCCCAAAGAGCCTCAGGAATATTTTACAGCTGGTACTTTTATGTTTATGCGCATACACACAAACATGCACATTGTTGTTGTTGTTCGGTTGCTAAGTTGTGTACAACCCTTTGCGACTGTGTGGATGCCAATAAAGCATGTCTTTACTTCCCTGTCTTCACTATCTCCTTGAGCTTGCTCAAACTCAAGTCCAGTGAGTTGGTGATGCCATCCAACCATCTCATCCTCAATTATCCCCTTCTCCTCTTCTCTTCAGTCTTTCCCAGCATAAGTGTCTTTTCTAATGAGTTGGTTCATCACATCAGGTGGCAAAAATAGAGGAGCTTCTCTTTCATAATCAGTCCTTCCAATGAATATTCAGAGTTGATTTCCTTTAGGAGTGACTGGTTTGATCTCCTTGCTGCCCAGGGGACTCTCAAGAGTCTTCTCCAGCACACAGTTTGAAAACATCATTTCTTCAGTGCTCATCGTTCTTCATGGTTCAACTCTCACATCCATGCATGACTACTGGATAAACCATAGATTTGACTATATGGGCATGTGTCCACAAAGTGATGTCTCTGCTTCTTAATACACTGTCTATACTCTGGTTGCTCTTCAGATCATATAAATCTTTTACCTTTTAATATGCTAACTATGTTTGTCCTATAGTTTCTTCCATGTCTTAGCTTTTCTTCCATGGAACAAGTGTCTTTTAATTTCATGGCAGTAGTCATCATTCTCAGTGATTTTGGAGCCCAAGAAAATAAAATCTGTTACTGTTTGCATTTTCCCCCATCTATTTGCCATGAAGTGATGGGACTAGATGCCATGATCTTAGTTTTTTGAATGTTGAGTTTTAAGCCAGGCTTCTCACTCTCCTCTTTCAACTTCATCAAGAGTGTCTTAAGTTCCTCTTTGCTTTCTGCTTTAGGATAGTATCATCTCCACATCTGAAGTTGTTGATGCATCTCCCGGCAATCTGGATTCCAGCTTGTACTTCATCCAGCAGTGCATTTCACAAGATGTTCTCTGCATAGACATTAAATAAGCAGGCTGAAAATATATAACCTTTACATACTCCTTTCCCAATTTTGAACCAATCCATTGTTCCATGTCTGGTTCTAACCATTGCTTCTTGACCAGCATACAGGTTTCTCAGGAGGCAGGTAAAGTGTTTGGTATTCCCATCTCTTGAAGAATTTTCCACAGTTTGTTGTGATCCATACAGTCAAAAGTTTTAGCATAGTCAACGAAACAGTAGTAGAAGATTTTCTGAAATTCTCTTGCTTTTCCTCTGATACAACGGATATGGGCAATTTGATCTCTGGTTCTCTGCCTTTTCTAAATCCAGCTTGTACATATGGAAGTTCTCAGTTCACATACTATTGAAACTATCTTGAAGGATTTTGAGTATTACCATGCTAGCATGTGAAATGAGAGCAACTGTATTGTACTTTGAACTTTTTCTTTGGCATTGCCCTTCTTTGGCATTGAAATGAAAACTGAACTTTTCCCGTACTGTGACCATTGCTGAGTTTTCCAAATTTGCTGACATATTGAGTATAACATTTTAACAGCATCGTGTTTTAGGATTTTAAATGGCTTGGCTGGAATTCCATCACGTCCACTAGCTTTGTTCATAGTGATTCTTCCTAAGACCCACTAGACTTCACACTCCAGGACGTCTGGCCCTAGGTGAGTGACTATGCCATCGTGGTTATCTTGGTCATTAAGAACTTTTTGCACAGTTCTTCTGTGGATTCTTGCCACATCTTCTTACTCTCTTTTACTTCTGTTAGGTCCTTTCTGTTTCTATTTATTGTGCCCATCTTTGCATGAAGTGTTCGCTTGTTATCTCTAATGTTTAAAAGTTATCAACTCTTTGTACTTAGAGAGGCATATTATAGGGATTAAGAAATAAAATTCTGCCGTTTTATGCTGTACCTCACTGCATAACTTGGACAAACTCTGGGAAATGGTGAAGGACAGGGAAGCCTGATGTGCTGCAGTCTATGGAGTCATCAATACTTGATATGAATTGGCAGCTGAACAACAACCACTGCATAAATGTATCCCTTTATTTTGATATCAAGGTAAAATCATAGTTTGTCAGATATATTAGAAAAATAAAAAATGCCCATAAATATAAGAAGAGGTAATATGCTTTTACCAGCTGTGCAACACTGGAACAAGTAGCGAAGGGGAGATACCCCACATCCAAAATGAGGAGCAGCCGTGATGAGAACCACATGTCCAAGGTCAGAGAAACCCCAGTAAGACAGTAGGAGCTGGAGTGGCGGGGAGGAGATACCCCACATACAAGGGCAAAAGGAGAAGTCCTAGCAAGATCGTAGGAGGGATGAATTTGCATTAAGAATCAAACCCCATTCCCACCAGAGGTGATCAGAGGGCTCAAACAAACATCGTGAACACCAGGACCCAGGGACCCCACAGAGACTGAGACAGAACTGTGTTTGAGCATCTCCTGTGGGGTACAGGTCAGCAGTGGACTGCCGCAGGGACAGGGGCTCTGGGTGCAGTAGACTTGGGTATGGCATACGTCTTCTTAGAGGAGGTCCCCATTAATCCCACAATAGAGCCACAAGAACTTACACAGGACTGGGAAACAGACTCCTGGAGGGCACAAACAGAACCTTGTGCACCAAGACCCAGGAGAAAGGAGCAGTGACCCCACAAGAGACTGACCCAGACTTGCCTGTGGGTGTCCAGGAGTCTCCAGAAGAGTTGTGGGTCAGCAGTGGCCTGTTGCAGGGTTGGGGGCTCTGAGTGTAGCAGTACATGCATGGGCTTTTTTGAAGGAGGTTGCCATTGTCTTCATTACCTCCACCATAGTCTGGCCCCAGGTGAATAGCAGGGAAGGAACACAGCTACATCCATTAAAAAAAAAAAAAAAAGGATTAAAAATTTACAGAGCATGGCCCAGCCCATCAGAACAACACCCAGTTTCCCTCTCAGTCTTTCCCATCAGGAAGCTTCCATAAGCCTCTTATCCTTCTCCATCAGAGAAAACCACAAGCTGACTGAAAACCACAGACTGAAAACCACAAGCAAAGAAAACTAACTGATCTAATGACATGGACCACAACCTTGTCTAACTCAATGAAACTATGAGCCATCCATGTAGGGCCACCCAAGACAGATGGGTCATGGTGGAGAGTCCTGACAAAATGTGGCCCATTGGAGAAGGGAATGGCAAACCACTTTAGTATTCTGACCTTGAGAGCTCCATGATAGTATGAAAAGGCAAAAAGTTAGGACACTGAAAGATGAACTCCCCAGGTTGGTAGGTGCCCAATATGCTACTGGAGATCAGTGGAGAAATAACTCCAGAAAGAATGAAGAGACGGAGCCAAAGCAAAAACAACACCCAGCTGGGCATGTGACTGGTGATGAAAGCAAGGTCCAATGATGTAAAAAGAAACATTGCATAGGAACCTGAATTGTTAGGTCCATGAATCAAGGCAAATTGGAAGTGGTCAGACAGGAGATGGCGAGAGTGAATGCAAAATTTTAGGAATAAGTGAAAAATGGACTGGAATGGGTGAATTTAACTCAGATGACCATTATAGCTACTACTTTGCACAAGAATCCCTTAGAAGGAATGGAGTAGCCATCGTAGTCAACAAAAGAGTCCAAAATCCAGTACTTGGATGCAATCTCAAAAATGACAGAATGATCTCTGTTCATTTCCAAGGCAAACCATTCAATATCATGGTAATTCAATTCTATTCCCTGACCATTAATGCTGAAGAAGCTGAATTTGAATGGTTCTATGAAGACCTACAAGACCTTCTAGAACTAACACCCCAAAAAGAGGTCCTTTTCATTATAGGGGACTGGAATGCAAAAGTAGGAAGTCAAGAAACACCTGGAGTAACAGGAAAATTTAGCCTTGGAGTACAAATTGAAGCAGGGTAAAGGCTAATAGAGTTTTTCCAAAAGAACGCACTCTTCATAGCAAGCACCCTCTTCAAACAACACAAGAGAAGACTTTACACATGGACATTACCATATGTTCAACACCAAAATCAAATTGATTATATTCTTTGCAGCCAAACTTGGACAAGCTCTATACATTCAGCAAAAACAAGACTAGGAGCTGACTGTGACTCACGTCATGAAGTCCTTATTGCCAAATTCATGTTTAAATTGAAGAAAGTAGGGAAAACCACTAGACCATTCAGGTATGACCTAAATAAAATCCCTTATGATTATACAGTGGAAGTGAGAAATAGATTTAAGGGGCTAGATCTGATAGACAGACTGCTTGAGAACTATGGCTGCAAGTTTGTAACATTTTACAGGAGATATGGTTCAAGACCATCCCCAAGAAAAAGAAATGCAAAAAAGCAAAATGGCTGCCTGAGGAGGCCTTACAAATAGCTGTGAAAATAAGAGAAACAAAAAGCAAAGGAGAAAAGGAAAGATATACCCATTTGAATGCAGAGTTCCAAAGAATAGCAAGGAGAGAAAAGAAAGCATTCCTCAGCCATCAGCATAAAGAAATACAGGAAAACAATAGAATGGGAAAGACTAGGGATCTCTTGAAGAAAATTAGAAATACCAAGGGAATATTTCATGCAAAGATGGGTTCAATAAAGGATAGAACTGGCAAGGACCTTACAGAAGCAGAAGATATTAAGAAGAGGTGGGAATAGTACACAGAGCTATACAAAAAAGAACTTCATGACACAGATAATCATGAAGGTGTGATCACTCACATTTACCTAGATCCAGACATCCTGGAATGTGAAGTCAAATGGGCCTTAGAAAGTATCACTACAAACAAAGATAGTGGAGGTTATGTAATTCCAGTTGAGCTATTTCAAATCCTAAAAGATGATGCTTTGAAAGAGCTACACTCAATGCGCCAGCAAATTTGGAAAACTCAGCAGTGGCCACAGGACTGGAAAAGGTCAGTGTTCATTCCAATTGCAAATAAAGGCAATGAAAAAGAATGCTCAAACTACCACGCAATTGCACTCATCTCAAATGCTAGTAAAGAATGCTCAAAATTCTCCAAGCCAGGCTCAACAATACAAAAACTGTGAACTTCCATATATTCCAACTGGTTTTAGAAAATGCAGAGGAACCAGAGATAAAACTGCCAACATCCATTGGATTATCAAAAAAGCAAGATTTCCCCAAAACATTGATTTCTGCTTTATTGGCTATGCCAAGGCCTTTGATTGTTGATCACAGTAAACTGTGGAAAATCGTTCAAGAGATGGAAATACCAGACCATCTGACCTGCCTCTTGAGAAACCTATATGCAGGTCAGGAAGCAACAGTTAGAACTGAACATGGAACAATGGACTTGTTCCAAATAGGACTAGGAGTACATCAAGGCTGTATATGGTCACCCTGCTTATTTAGCTTATATGCAGGGTACATCATGAGAATTGCTGGGCTGGATGAAACACAAGCTTGTATCAAAACTGCCAGGAGAAATATCAATAATGTCATATATGCAGATGACACCACTCTTATGGCAGAAATTGAAGAACTAAAGAACATCTTGATGAAAGTAAAAGAAGAGAGTCAAAAAGTTGGAAACAGTGGCATACTTTAATTTTGGGGGCTCCTGAATCACAGATGGCTGCAGATGGTAACTGTAGCCAGGATATTAAAAGATGCTTTCTCCTTGGAAAAAAAAAGTTATGACCAACCTAGACAGCATATTAAGAAGCAGAGACATTACTTTGTCAACGATTATCCACCTAGTCAAAGCTATGGTTTTTCCTGTAGTCATGTATGGATGTGAGAGTTTGATTATAAATAAAGCGGAGTGCTGAAGAACTGATGCTTTTGAACCGTGTTGTTGGAGAAGACTCTTGAGAGTCCCTTCAACTGCAAGTAGTTCCAACCAGTCGATCCTAAAGGAAATCAGTCCTGATTATTCTTTGGAAGGACTGATGTTGAAACTGAAACTCCAATACTTTGGCCACCTAATGCAAAGAACAGATTTATCACAAAAGACCCTGATGCTGGGAAAGATTGAAGGAGGGAGGAAAAGGGGATGATAAAGGATGAGATGGCTGGATGGGATCATCGACTCAATGGACAAGAGTTTGAGTAAACTCTAGGAGTTGGCGCTGGACAGGGAGGCCTTGTGTGCTGTAGTCTATGTGGTCACAAAGAGTCGAACACAACTGAGAGACTGAACTGAACTGAATGTGTTTTTAAAAGAGGAGAGAGGTGCCAAAAAGTGTATTCTTAATCAAATGCAAGTGAAAAAAATTAACTACAGCTGTAAATACAAAGTTTAGAAACGATGAATATCAGAGAAAAAATAAGCAAAAATATTAATTTCATGGCATTCAAATATGAAGGGAATTTTTTAAATAAAGTAAGGGAAAATAATGCAAGACAAATTTTTCTAGGGTTTTAAATTAGTAAAATTTATTTATTTATTTATTTTAATGTTTATTTCCTAAAAGACAGTTTAACTTTATTTTTAACATTTTGAAAGTACGTTATAAAAAATAAACAGAAGATGGTGGAGGAATAGGACGGGGAGACCACTTTCTCCCCCACAAATTCATCTAAGATCATTTGAACACTGAGCACATTCCACAAAACAACCTCTGAACACTGGCGGAGGACACCAGGCACCCAGAATGGCAGCCCATTGTGTTCAAAATGAGGTAGGACAAAATATATATAAAAAAAGAGAGACACAAAAGAGTTAGGGACAGAGACCCATCCAGGGGAGTAAGTCGTGAAAGAGGAGAAATTTCCAAACAGCAGGAAACCCTCTCACCAGCAGGTCTGTGGGGAATTTTGGAATCTCAGAGGGCAACATGACTGGGAGGGAAAAATTAAATAAATAAAACCTGCAGAATACCCGTGTAACCACAACTCCCAGTGGAGAAGTAGCCCAGATGCTCCTGTCTGCAACCAGCAAGTGGGGGTTGAACAGGGAGTCACGGGCTGCATGCTTAGGGTAAGAACCAGGCCTGAATGCCCTGAGGACAATCTGAAGGAGCTAACGTGAGATAACAACTCAAACTGTGGGATAGCCAGAGAGAGAGAGAGGAAAATAAGAATCCAATCATCAGCACCCATTTTACTCAGGAGTGTGATTACTGGCTTGATTGCCCTCTCCCCATTTTGACTCTCTTTTTTTCTCCCCCAGGTCCCCTCTATCTCCTCCCTCTCCCTTCTCTTCTCTACCCAACTCTGTGAATCTTTTTTGGGGGTCCTAGTTTGTAGAGAACACTTTGGGAACTGATTACTGGCTAGATCTGTCTCTCTCCTTCAGACTCCCCCTCTTCTCCTGGTCACCTCTATCTCCTTCCTCCCTCTTCTCTATGTAACTCTGTGAACCTCTCTGAGGGTCCTGACTGTGGAGAGCACATAGGGAATTAATTACTGGCCAGATTGCTCTCTTCCCTTTTGATTCCCCCTCTTTTCCTCCTGGTCACCTCCTCCTCTCCATGTAACTCTGAGAACCTCTCTCAGTGTCCTTCACTGTTGAGAATCTTTTCTCCTTTAACCTAGATGTTTTATTATTGGTGCTGTGCAGATGGAGAAGTCTTGAGGCTACTGTAAGAATAAAACCGAAAACCAGAGGCAGGAAGCTTAAATTCAAAACTTGAGAACACTGGAAAACTCCTGACTCCAGGAAACATTAATCAACAGAACTCATCTAAAAGCCTCCATAAATCCACTGAAACCAAGATACATCCAAGGGCCAATAAGTTCCAGAGCAAGACTTACCACACTAATTCTCCAGCAATGCAGAAACATAGCCCTGAGCATTAATATACAGGCTATCCAAAGTCACACCAAACCCAGAGATACCTCAAAATTCACTACTGAACACTTCATTGTACTCCAGAGAGAAGAGATGCAGCTCCACCCACCAGAACATCAACACCAGCTTCCCTAACCAGGAAT
Source organism: Ovis canadensis (assembly GCF_042477335.2). Classification (NCBI taxonomy): domain Eukaryota; kingdom Metazoa; phylum Chordata; class Mammalia; order Artiodactyla; family Bovidae; genus Ovis; species Ovis canadensis. The sequence goes on from NC_091259.1 coordinate 86,121,466, forward strand.
CCTTGACACGACACTCGTCCAAACCCACCCAAAGGGGGGAACCTTCACAATAAAGAGGAACCACAAACTTCCAACATACAGAAAAGCCACCTCACACAGCAGAGAAATATCCAGCAGGTAAAGGAACATGATAAATGCCCACCAAATCAAACAAAAGGGAGTCTACCTGAAAAAGAATTCAGAATAATGATAGTAAATATGATCCAAAATCTTGACAACAAAATGGAGTTACAGATAAATAGTCTGGAGACAAAGATTGAGAAGATGCAAGAAATGTTTAACAAAGATCTAGAGGAAATAAAAAGAGTCAATCAATAATTAATAATGCAATAACTGAGATCAGAAACACTGATGAAAGAAATCAAAGAGGACACAAATAGATGGAGAAATATACGATGTTCATGGATTGGATTGGATTTAGGTCATAACTGAATAGTCTCACGGTATTCCCTACTTTCTTCAATTTAAGTCTGAATTTGGTAATAAGGAGTTCATGATCTGAGGCACTGGAGAAGGCAATGGCAACCCACTCCAGTACTCTTGCCTGGAAAATCCCATGGGTGGAGGAGCCTAGTAGGCTGCAGTCCTCGGGGTGGCTAAGAGTCGGATACGACTGAGTGTCTTCACTTTCACTATTCACTTTCATTCATTGGAGAAGGCGATGGCACCCCACTCCATGCACTGGGGAAGGAAATGGCAACCAACTCCAGTGTTCTTGCCTGGAGAATCCCAGGAGAGGGGGAGCCTGGTGGGCTGCCATCTATGGGGTTGCACAGACACGACTGAAGCGACTTAGCAGCAGCAGCAGCAGATCTAAGCCACAGTTGGCTCCTGGTCTTGTTTTTGTTGACTATAGAGCTTCTCCATCTTTGGCTGCAAAGAATATAATCAATCTGATTTCAGTGTTGACCATCTGGTGATGTCCATGTGTAGAGTCTTCTCTTGTGTTGTTGGAAGAGGGTGTTTGCTATGACCAGTGCATTTACTTGGCAAAACTCTATTAGTCTTTGCCTTGCTTCATTTTGCATTCCAAGGCCAAATTTGCCTGTTACTCCAGGTGTTTCTTGGCTTCCTACTTTTGCATTCCAGTTCCATATAGTGAAAAGGACATTTTTTGTGAGTGTTAGTTCTACAAAGTCTTGTAGGTCTTCATAAAACCGTTCAACTTCAGCTTCTTCAGCATAACTGGTTGGGGCAAAGACTTGGATACTGTGATGTTGAGTGGTTTGCCTTGGAAACGAAGAGAGATCATTCTGTCGTTCTGGAGATTGCATCCAAGTACTGCATTTTGGACTCTTTTGTTGACCATGATGGCTACTCCATTTCTTCTGAGGGATTCCTGACTACAGTAGTAGCTATAATGGTCATCTGAGTTAAATTCACCCATTCCAGTCCATTTTAGCTCGCTGATTCCTAGAATGTCAACATTCACTCTTGTCATCTCTTGTTTGACCACTTCCAATTTGCCTTGATTCATGGACCTGACATTCCAGGTTCCTATACAATATTGCTCTTTACAGCATCAGATCCTGCTTCTATCACCAGTCACATCCACAACTGTGTATTATTTTTGCTTTGGCTCCATCCCTTCATTCTTTCTGGAGTTATTTCTCCACTGAACTCCAGTAGCATATTGGGCACCAACTGACCTGGGGAGTTCCTCTTTCAGTATCCTATCATTTTGCCTTTTCATACTGTTCACGGGGTTCTCAAGGCAAGATTACTGAAGTGGTTTGCCATTCCTTTCTCCAGTTGAGCACATTGTGAACATCCCCAAGGAAAAGAAATGCAAAAAAGCAAAATGGCTATCTGAGGAGGTCTTACCAATAGCTTTGAAAAGAAGAGAAGCAAAATGCAAAGGAGAAAAGGAAAGATATAAGCATCTGAATCCAGAGTTCCAAAGAATAGCAAGAAGAGACAAGAAAGCCTTCTTCAGCGATCAATGCAAAGAAATAGAGGAAAAGAACAGAATGGGAAAGTCTAGACATTTCTTCAAGAAAATTAGAGACTCCAAGGGAACATTTCATGCAAAGATGGGCTTGATAAAGGACAGAAATGCTATGGACCTAACAGAAGCAGAAGATATTAAGAAGAGGTGGCAAGAATACACAGAAGAACTGTACAAAAAAAAAGATCTTCACGACCAAGATAATCACGATGGTGTGATCACTCATCTAAAGCCAGACATCCAGGAATGTGAAGTCAAGTGGGCCTTAGAAAGCATCACTACAAACAAAGCTAGTGGAGGTGATGGAATTCCAGTTGAGCTATTTCAAATCCTAAAAGATGATGCTGTGAAAGTGCTGCACTTAATATGCCTGCAAATTTGGAAAACTCAGCAGTGGCCACAGGACTGGAAAAGATCAGTTTTCATTCCAATCCCAAAGAAAGGCAATGCCAAAGAATGCTCAAACTACCACACAATTGCACTCATCTCACACACTAGTAAAGTAATGCTCAAAATTCTCCAAGCCAGGCTTCAGCAATACATGAACCATGAACTTCCTGATGTTCAAGCTGGTTTTAGAAAAGTCAGAGGAACCAGAAATCAAATTGCCAACATCTGCTGGATCATGGAAAAAGCAAGAGAGTTCCAGAGAAACATCTATTTCTACTTTATTGACTATGCCAAAGCCTTTGACTGTGTGGATCACAATAAACTGTGGGAAATCCTTCAAAAGATGGGAATACCAGACCACCTGACCTGCCTCTTGAGAAACCTATATGCAGGTCAGGAAGCAACAGTTAGAACTGGACAGGGAACAACAGCCTGGTTCCAAATAGGAAAAGGAGTACATCAAGGCTGTATATTGTCACCCTGCTTATTTAACTTACATGCAGAGTACATCATGAGAAACGCTGGACTGTTAGAAACACAAGCTGGAATCAAGATTGCCAGGAGAAATATCAATAACCTCAGATATGCAGATGACAACACTGTTATGGCAGAAAGTGAAGAGGAACTAAAAATCCTGTTGATGAAAGTGAAAATGGAAAGTGAAAATGTTGGCTTAAAGCTCAACATTGAGAAAACAAAGATCATGGCATCTGGTCCCATCACTTCATGGGAAATAGATGGGGAAACAATGGAAACAGTGTCAGACTTTATTGGGGGGGGGGGCTCCAAAATCACTGCAGATGGTGATCACAGCCATGAAATTAAAAGATGTTTCCTCCTTGGAAGAAAAGTTATGAACAACCTAGATAGCATATTGAAAAGCAGAGACATTACTTTGTCAACAAAGGTCCATCTAGTGAGGGCTATGGCTTTTCCCCTAGTCATGTATGGATAAGAGAGTTGGACTGTGAAGAAAGCTGAGCGCCGAAGAATTGATGTTTTTTAACTGTGGTGTTGGAGAAGACTCTTGAGAGTCCCTTGGACTGCAAGATTTAAAGAGTCCATTCTGAAGGAGATCAGTGCTAGGTGTTCTTTGGAGGGAATGATGCTAAAGCTGAAACTCCATTACTTTGGCCACCTCACGTGAAGAGTTGACACATTCGAAAAGACTGTGATGCTGGGAGGGATTGGGGGCAGGAGGAGAAGGGGACGACAGAGGATGAGATGGCAGGATGTCATCACTGACTTGATGCATGTGAGTGTAGGTGAACTCCAGGAGTTGGTGATGGACAGGGAGGCCTGGAGTGCTTCGATTCATGGGGTCACAAAGGGTTGAACACGACTGAGCAACTGAACTGAACTGATGCATTGGAAGAATCAATATAGTGAAAATTACCCAAAGCAATCTATAGATTCAATGCAATCCCTGTCAAGCTACCAACAGTATTTTTCAGAGAACTAGAATAAATAATTTCACAATTTGTATGGAAATACAAAAAACCTTGAAAACCAAAACAATCTTGAGAAAGAAGAATGGAGCTGGAGCAATCATCCTGCCTGACTTCAGGCTATTCTACAAAGCTACAGTCATCAAGACAGTATGGTACTGGCACAAAGACAGAAATATATATTAATGGAACAAAATAGAAAGCCTAGAGATAAATCCGTGCTCCTATGGACACCTTATCTTTGGCAAAGGAGGCAAGAATATATAATGGAGAAAAGACAATCTCTTTAACAAGAGATGTCGGGAAAACTGGTCAACCACTTGTAAAAGAATGAAACTAGAACACTTTCTAACACCATACACAAACATAAACTCAAAATGGATTAAGTATCTAAACATAAGACCAGAAACTATAAAACTCCTAGAGGAGAACATAGGCAAAACACTCTGGCATCACAAATCACAGCAGGATCCTCTATGCCCCACCTCCCAGAATATTGGAAATTAAAGCAAAAATAAACAAATGGGACCTAATTAAACTTAAAAGCTTTTGCACAATGAAGGCAACTATAAGCAAGGTGAAAAAACAGCATTCATAGTGGGAGAAAATAAGAGCAAACAAAGCAGCTGACAAAGAATTAATCTCAAAAATATACAAGCAGCTCCTGCAGCTCAATTCCAGAAAAATAAATGACCCAATCAAAAAAATGAGCCATCAGTAATATTGGCCTGTAGTTTGTTTTGTTTTGTTTTTTTTTTTTGGGGGGGCATCTTTGTCAGGTTTTGGTATTTGGGTGATTGTGGCCTCATAGAATGTTTGGAAGTTTACCTTCCTCTGCAATTTTCTGGAAGAGTTTGAGTAGGATAGGTGTTAGCTCTTCTCTAAATTTTTGGCAGAATTAGCTGTGAAGCTGTCTGAACCTGGGCTTTTGTTTGCTGGAAGGTTTCTCATTACAGTTTCAATTTATGTGCTTGTGATGGGTCTGTTAAGATTTTCTATTTCTCCCTGGTTCAGTTTCAGAAAGTTGTACTTTTCTAAGAATTTGTCCATTTCTTCCAAGTTGTCCATTTTATTGGCATATAATTGCTGATAGTAGTCTCCTATGATCCTTTGTTTTTCTGAGTTGTCTGTTGTGATCTCTCCATTTCATTTCTAATTTTATTGATTTGATTTTTCTCCCTTTGCTTCTTGATGAGTCTGGCTAGTGGTTTTTCAGTTTTATTTATCCTTTCCAAGAACCAGCTTTTGGCTTTGGTTTCTTGTGTTTCTTTTGCATTTATTTCTGCCCTAATTTTTAAGATTTCTTTCCTTCCACTAATCCTGGGATTCTTCATTTCTTCCTCTTCTAGTTGCTCTAGGTGTAGAGTTAGGTTATTTATTTGACTTTTTTCTTGTTTCTTGAGGTATGCCTGTATTGCTATGAACTTTCCCTTTAGCACTGCTTTTACAGTATCCCACAGGTTTTGGGTTGTTGTGTTTTCATTTTAACTCATTTCTATGAATATTTTGATTTCCATTTTGATTTCTTCTGTGATATGTTGGTTATTCATCAGCGTGTTGTTCAGTTTTCATATGGTAGAATTTTTAACAATTTTTCTCCTGTAATTGACATCTAATCTTACTGTATTGTGTTGGGAAAAGATGCTTGGAATGATTTCAATTTTTTTGAATTTACCAAGGCTAGATTTATGGCCCAGGATGTGATCTATCCTGGAGAAGGTTCTGTGTGTGCTTGAGAAAAAGGTGAAATTCATTGTTTTGTGGTGGAATGTCCTGTAGATATCAATTAGGTCTAACTGGTCTATTGTATCATTAAAAGTTTGTGTTTCCTTGTTAATTTTCTGTTTAGTTGATCTATCCATAGGTGTGAGTGGGGTATTAAAGTCTCCCACTATTATTGTGTTATTGTTAATTTCCCCTTTCATACTTGTTACCATTTGTCTTACATGTTGGAGTGCTCCTATGTTGGGTGCATATATATTTATAATTGTATATCTTCCTCTTGGATTAATCTTTTGATCATTATGTAGTGTCCTTCTCTGTCTCTTTTCACAACCTTTATTTAAAAGTCTATTTTATTGGAGATGAGTATTGCTACTCCTGCTTTCTTTTGGTCTCTATTTGCAAGGAATATCTTTTTTCACCCCTTCACTTTCAGTCTGTATGTGTCCCCTGTTTTGAAGTGGGTCTCTTGTAGACAACATATATAAGGGTCTTGTTTTTGTATCCATTCAGCCAGTGTTTGCCTTTTGGTTGGGGCATTCAACCCATTTACGTTTAAGGTAATTATTGATAAGTATGATCCCGTTGCCATTTACTTTATTGTTTTGGTTTCAAGGTTACACACCCTTTTTGTGTTTCCTGTCTAGAGAATATCCTTTAGCATTTGTTGGAGAGCTTGTTTGGTGGTGCTGAATTCTCTCAGCTTTTGCTTATCTGTAAAGCTTTTGATTTCTTATCCTTAACAAAATTCTAGCAATCAGAATCCAAGAACACATTAAAAAGATCATACACCATGACCAAGTGGGCTTTATCCCAGGGATGCAAGGATTCTTCAATATCCACAAATCAATCAATGAAATACAGCACATTAACAAATTGAAAAATAAAAGCCATATGATTATTTCAACAGATGCAGAGAAAGTTTTTGACAGAATTCAACATCCATTCATGATAAAAACTCTCCAGAAAGCAGGAATGGAAGGAATATACTTCAACATAATAAAAGCTATATATGACAAACCCACAGCAAACATTATCCTCAATGGTGAAAATTTGAAAGCATTTCCTCTTAAGTCAGGAGCAAGAGGAGGGTGCCCACTTTCACCACTACTATTCAACATAGTTTTGGAAGTTTTGGCCACAGCAATCAGAGCAGAAAAAGAAATAAAAGGAATCCAAATTGAAAAAGAAGAAGTAAAACTCTCACTGTTTGAAGATGACATGATCCTCAACATAGAAAACCCTAAAGATTCCACCAGAAAATTACTAGAGCTAATCAATGAATATAGTAAAGTTGCAGGATATAAAATCAACACACAGAGGAATCCCTTGCATTCCTATACACTAATAATGAGAAAATGGAAAGAGAAATTAAGGAAACAATTCCATTCACAATTGCAATGAAAAGAATAAAATACTTAGGAATATATCTACCTAAAGAAACTAAAGACCTATATATAGAAAACTATAAAACACTGATGAAAAAAATCAAAGAGGACACTAATAGATGGAGAAATAAACCATGTTCACGGATCATAAGAATCAATATAGTGAAAATGAGTATACTACCCAGAGCAATCTATAGATTCAATGCAATCCCTCTCAAGCTACCAGCGGTATTTTTCACAGAGCTAGAACAAATAATTTCAAGATTTGTATGGAAATACAAAAAACCTCGAATAGCCAAAGCAAAAGAATGGAGCTGGAGGAATCAACCTGCCTGACTTCAGGCTCTACTACACAGCCACAGTCATCAAGAAAGTATGGTACTGGCACGAAGACTGAAATATCGATGATTGGAACAAATCAGAAAGCCCAGAGATAAATCCACACAACTATGGACACCTTATCTTTGACAAAGGAGGCAAGAATATACAATGGACTAATTAAAATTAAAAGCTTCTGCACAACAAAGGAAAATATAAGCAAGGTGAAAAGACAGCCTTCTGAATGGGAGAAAATAATAGCAAATGAAGCAACTGACAAACAACTAATCTCAAAAATATACAAGCAACTTCTGCAGCTCAATTCCAGAAAAATAAACGACCCAATCAAAAAATGGGCCAAAGAACTGAATAGACATTTCTCCAAAGAAGACATACGGATGGCTAACAAACACATGAAAAGATGCTCAACATCACTCATTATCAGAGAAATGCAAATCAAAACCACAATGAGGTACCACTTCACACCAGTCAGAATGGCTGCGATCCAAAAATCTGCAAGCAATAAATGCTGGAGAGGGTGTGGAGAAAAGGGAACCCTCCTACACTGTTGGTGGGAATGCAAACTAGTACAGCCACTATGGAGAACAGTGTGGAGATTCCTTAAAAAATTACAAATAGACCTACCTTATGACGCAGCAATCCCATGGCTGGGCATACACACCGAGGAAACCAGAATTGAAAGAGACACATGTACCCCAATGTTCATCGCAGCACTGTTTATAATAGCCAGGACATGGAAACAACCTAGATGTCCATCAGCAGATGAATGGATAAGAAAGCAGTGGTACATATACACAATGGAGTATTACTCAGCCGTAAAAAAGAATCCATTTGAATCAGTTCTGATGAGATGGATGAAACTGGAGCCGATTATACAGAGTGAAGTAAGCCAGAAAGAAAAACACCAATACATTATACTAACACATATATATGGAATTTAGGAAGATGGCAATGACGACCCTGTATGCAGGACAGGGAAAGAGACACAGATGTGTATAACGGACCTTTGGACTCAGAGGGAGAGGGAGAGGGTGGGATGATTTGGGAGAATGACATTCTAACATGTATACTATCATGTAAGAATTGAATCGCCAATCTGTCTGACGCAGGATGCAGCATGCTTGGGGCTGGTGCATGGGGATGACCCAGAGAGATGTTATTGGGAGGGATGTGGGAGGGGGTTCATGTTTGGGAAAGCATGTAAGAATTAAAGATATTAAAATTAAAAAAAAGAAAGAAACCCGAGCACCACAAGGAAGAGTAACCCCCGCTCCCCACGACTAGAGAAAGGCCACGCGCAGCAACAAAGACCCAGCACAACCAAGTACATATAAACACACATGCTTCAGTTTTAAATTTTATCTGATAAGACTTTCACAAATAAAATATATTAAACCAGAAAAAAAAAAAGAATATACAATGGAGAAAAGACAATCTCTTTAGGACGTGGTGCTGGGAAAACTGGTCAACCACTTGTAAAAGAATGAAACTAGATCACTTTATAACACCATACACAAAAATAAACTCAAAATGGATTAAAGATCTAAACATAAGACCAGAAACTATAAAACTCCTAGAGGAGAACATAGGCAAAACATTCTCCAACATAAATCACAGCAGGATCCTCTATGACACACCTCCCAGAGTACTGGAAATAAAAGCAAAAATAAACAAATGGGACCTAATTAAAATTAAAAGCTTCTGCACAACAAAGGAAACTATAAGCAAGGTGAAAAGACAGCCTTCTGAATGGGAGAAAATAATAGCAAACAAAGCAACAGACAAACAACTAATTTCAAAAATATACAAGCAACTTATGCAGCTCAATTTCAGAAAAATAAATGACCCAATCAAAAAATGGGCCCAAGAACTAAATAGACATTTCTCCAAAGAAGACATACAGATGGCTAACAAACACATGAAAAGATGCTCAACATCACTCATTATCAGAGAAATGCAAATCAAAACCACAATGAGGTATCATTTCACGCCAGTCAGAAAGGCTGTGATCCAAAAGTCTATAAGCAATAAATGCTGGAGAGGGTGTGGAGAAAAGGGAACTCTCTTATGCTGTTGGTGGGAATGCAAACTAGTACAGCCACTATGGAGAACAGTGTGGAGATTCCTTAAAAAACTGGAACTAGAACTGCCTTATGACCCAGCAATCCCACTGCTGGGCATACACACTGAGGAAACCAGAATTGAAAGAGACACGTGTACCCCAATGTTCATCACAACACTGTTTATAATAGCCAGGATGTGGAAGCAACCTAGATGTCCATCAGCAGATGAATGGATAAGAAAGCTGTGGTACATATATACAATGGAGTATTCACTTGGCCATTAAAAAGAATACATTTGAATTAGTTCTAATGAGGTGGATGAACCAAAACGAACCTAAACTAAAAATAACAGCTGAGTTTCTTCCAACAGCTAGAATTAGTTGACATAACTAGATATATAGATGTTTCATGATTTAGCACTTGTTGAATGTGCTGCCATGCCTTCTATGTGATTTAGCCTGAGTGACTTTTAAGATTATTAAGTCATTCATTCCACATTTTCTTCTTTTCTTACCACACCAGATTCACTTATTTAAAATCTATGTCCTGCAGATGAATGGATAAGAAAGCTGTGGTACATATATACAATGGAGTATTACTCAGCCATTAAAAAGAATACATTTGAATCAGTTCTAATGAGGTGGATGAAACTGGAGCCTATTATACAAAGTGAAGCAAGCCAGAAAGAAAAACACCAATACAGTATACTAATGCATATATATGGAATTTAGAAAGATAGTAACGATAACCTTGTATGCAAGATGGCAAGAGAGACACAGATATATAGAACAGGCTTTTGGACTCTGTGGGTTAGGGAGAGGGTGGATAATTTGGTAGAATGGCATTGAAACATGTATAATATCACATATGAAACGAATCACCAGTCCAGGTTTGATGCATGATCCTGGATACTTGGGGCTGGTGCACTGGGATGACCCAGAGGGATGGTATGGGGAGGGAGGAGGGAGGGGGGGTGTTCAGTATGGAGAAAGAAAAAAAAAGAAAATAAAAAATAAATTTAGTTTTAAAAATCAACCCTCAGAGGTCCTAAAATGGTTGAGGGATAGGATGGGGATACCTCTTTCTCCCCCATGAATTCAGCAAAGGATCATTTGAACGCTGAGCAACTTCCACAAAACAACTTCTGTACACTGCCAGTGGACACCAGACACTCAGAAAGGCAGCCCATTCCCTGCGAATGGAGGTAGGACAAAATATCAAAGAGAAAAAGAGAGGCAAAAGAGTTATGGATGGAGACCCATCCCAGGAAGGGAGTCGTGAAGGAATATAATTTCCAAACAGCAGGAAACCCTCTCACAGACGGGTGTTTGGGGAGTTTTGGAATCTCAGAGGGCAACATAACTGGGAGGGGAAACACACACACACACACACACACACACACACACACACACACACACACACACATACAGAATATGCACCAAACCTCAACTCCCAGTGGAGAAGTAGCCCAGATGCTTGCATCTGCCAGCAGTGTGCAGGGGCTGAACAAGGAGTCACAGGTTGCATTGCTTAGGGTAAGGACTGGAACTGAATGCCCTGAGGACAATCTGAGGAAGCTAACATGAGATAGTAACCCAAACTGTGGAATAGCCATAGAGAGGGAAAAAAATGAGAGAGAGAGAGACAAAACTTTCTAACCTAAGGCAAAAATCTCTAACCTAAGGCACAGGCTGGCCCACTCACAGAACAAAGGACTGAGTGAATACCAGAGGAGAGCTAGCTGGCTGAGGACCAGCCCATTCCCCCTGCTGGAGGCAGAGAGGCAGGCGGGCGACAGCCAGAGCTGGAAGGCGAGGGGAATCTCAGCCTCAGAAATGCCATCCTCCACCAAACTGTTAGCAGGCTTTCAGCTGCTAACCAAGTCTTCCTGGGATCCTGGACGGTTGACATCTGCTGGGAGAGTCGCAGCCAGGGATCAACTCCCCAGAGGAGACACACAGCACACCTGAGACAGTACTCTTGTTGTGCACCCAGGAAACCAAGCGGCTGGGACCGGGGAGGTTATAAGATGCACCGCACACCTGGGATAGTGCACCCGCCAAGCATCTGGTTGCCTGAGCTGCTTGGACCTGGGAAGGGCACAAAATCACAGGCCTAACCGAGTCTGTGCCTTTGTGGAGTACCTGAGAACCTAAACCTGAACAGCTTAGACCTGGGAAGTGCACGCAACCCAGGACCCGCTTTAGACAGTTCCCTTGCAGAGTAACCTGGAACCTGAGCAGTGTAGACCAGGAAAGCACACATGCCATGATGAGGGGCAAACCCTGTGGCTCAGACACTGTGAGCACTCCCCACACACACCAGTGATATTTGTTTGGAGTGTTCCTCCCTCCCCACAGTACAACTGAACAAGTGAGCCTAAATAAGTGACCACCACCTTCACCCCCTTGTGTCAGGGTGGAAATTAGACACTGAAGAGACTTGAAATCAGAAGAAGCCAAAAGAAAAAGAGGGAACCCAGTTTGGAAGTTGAGAGTCAATTCCTAAGCAGGTTGATAAGAAGTCCAGGAGTCCCCCAAAAGAAAGGGGTCTGGAATTCTCAAGAAGGAGGAAAAGACAAACATTTTTTCCCCTCTACATTCCTTAGTCTTAGTCACATAAAAGTTTTTTTTTTTTTAATCTTTAAGCCTTGAACTGATGATTACACAACAAAAAACTCAGTTTAAACTCTGTACTAAGGATTATATAACAACAATGTCTTCTGACTGAGGACAGTCTGTCCTTCCTGAAAACATTCTGGCTAATTCTGTTATCTTAAAATGTAAAATATGGGAGTGGGTCTAGTAAGATTTTTACAACCTCCAGAGATTCTTTTGATTCACTCTAATAACTAATTCCAAAGTATATAACTCCCTTGCTAACACTAGGAGCGTGTACACTTTTTGCCCTCTTCTGGTGTCTATGTCAGAAGCTTTCTCTATACCTTTTATACTTTAATAAAACTTTATTACACAAAAGCTCTGAGTGATCAAGCCTGTCTCTGGCTCCAGACTGAATTTGCCTCCTCTGGAGGCCAAGAATCCCAGTGTCTTTCATGGTTCAGCAACAACCTTTCATCTTGGGGGCTCATCTGGGATTCTTCAGGACAAGGTAAGGATGCTTTGAGCTCTAGTTCTTTGTTCTCCTAGCGAACACATTCTCTGCTGTACTTTACTAACTGTATGGTATGCTTGTGTGAATGAATGACATGCCCTGCACAAAGCAAGTGAGGAACCCTGCTCTGCGGTTCCATGGTGACCTCATAAGGCTAATGGCAGAAAACTGCCATGGGTTTATACCGATCTGCGAATGCCAAGAGGAACCCAATGTCTCCTTCAGGGACTGACCAGAAATGGGCAAAGAGTGTGGAACAAACTCTCCTTTCTCAGTCAAACTTTCTGGTTTCTTTGACCATTTCATAACTTCTTGGGAATTAGAACTACTAACCCACATCCAAGGAGCGGTGGCTGCTCTGGCACAGGAGGGCCTAGAGGAGCTATCCCACATTGAAGGTCAGGAAGGGTGGCGGTGAGGAGATACCCTTCATCCAAGGTAAGGAGCAGAATCTGCACTTTGCTGGAGCAGCTGTGAAGAGATACCCCACGCCCAAGGTAAGAGAAACCCAAGTAAGATGGTAGGTGTTGCAAGAGGGCATCAGAGGGCAGACATACTGAAACCATACTCACAGAAAACTAGTCAATCTAATCACACTAGGAACACAGACTTGTCTAACAATGAAACCAAGCCATGCCCACGGGGCAACCCAAGATGGGCGGGTCATGGTGGAGAGGTCTGACAGAATGTGGTCGACTGGAGAAAGGAATGGCAAACCACTTCAGTAATCTTGCCTTGAGAACCCCATGAACAGTATGAAAAGGCAAAATAATAGGATACTGAATGAGGAACTCCCCAGGTCAGTAGGTGCCCAATATGCTACTGGAGATCAGTGGAGAAATAACTCTAGAAAGAATGAAGGGATGGAGCCAAAGCAAAAACAATACACAGTTGTGGATGTGACTGGTGATAGAAACAAAGTCCATGCTGTAAAGAGTAATATTGCATAGGAACCTGGAATGTCAGGTCCATGAATCAAGGCAAATTGGAAGTGGTCAAACAAGAGATGACAAGAGTGAACGTCGACATTCTAAGAATCAGTGAACTAAAATGGACTAGAATGGGTGAATTTAACTCAGATGACCATTATAGCTACTACTGTGGTCAGGAATCCCTCAGAAGAAATGGAGTAGCCATCATGGTCAACAAAAGAGTCTGAAATGCAGTACTTGGATGCAATCTCCAAAACGACAGAATGATCTCTGTTCGTTTCCAAGGCAAACCATTCAATATCACCATAATCCAAGTCTATGCCCCAACCAGTAATGCTGAAGAAGCTGAAGTTGAACGGTTCTATGAAGAACTACAAGACCTTGTAGAACTAACACCCAAAAAAGATGTCTTTTCATTATAGGGGACTGGAATACAAAAGTAGGACGTCAAAAAACACCTGGAGTAACAGGCAAATTTGGCCTTGGAATGCAGAATGAAGCAGGGCAAGACTAATAGAGTTTTGCCAAGAAAATCCACTGGTCATAGCAAACACCCTCTTCCAACAACACAAGAGAAGACTCTACACATGGACATCACCAGATGGTCAACATTGAAATCAGATTGATTATATTCTTTGCAACCAAAGATGGAGAAGCTCTATAGTCATCAAAAACAAGAAAGGGAGCTGACTGTGACTCAGATCATGAACTCCTTATTGCCAAATTCAGGCTCAAATTGAAGAAAATAGGGAAAACCGCTAGACCATTTAGGTATGACCTAAATCAAATCCGTTATGATTATACAGCAGAAGTGAGAAACAGATTTAAGGGCCTAGATCTGATAGACAGAGTACCTGATGAACTGTGGAATGAGGTTCGTGACATTGTACAGGAGATAGGGATCAAGACCATCCCCGTGGAAAAGAAATGCAAAAAAGCAAAATGGCTGTCTGGGGAGGCCTTACAAATAGCTGTGAAAAGAAGAGAGGAGAAAAGCAAAGGAGAAAAGGAAAGATATAAGCATCTGAATCCAGAGTTCCAAAGTATAGCAAGAAGGGATAAGAAAGCCTTCTTCAGAGATCAATGCAGAGAAATAGAGGAAAAGAACAGAAGGGGAAAGACTAGACATTTCTTCAAGAAAATTAGAGATACCAAGGGGACATTTCATGCAAAGATGGGCTTAATAAAGGACAGAAATGGTATGGACCTAACAGAAGCAGAAGATATTAAGAAGAGGTGGCAAGAATACACAGAAGAACTGTACAAAAAAGATGCTCATGACCCGGATAATCACGATGATGTGATCACTCATCTAGAAGCAGATATCCTGGAATGTGAAGTCAAGTGGGCCTTAGAAAGCATCACTAAGAACAAAGCTAGTTCAGGTGGTGGAATTCCGGAGGAGCTATTTCAAATCCTAAAAGATGATGCTGTGAAAGTGCTGCACTCAATATACCAGCAAATTTGGAAAACTCAGCAGTGGCCACAGGACTGGAAAAGGTCAGTTTTAATTCCAATCCCAAGGAAAGGCAATGCCAAAGAATGCTCAAACTACCGCACAATTGCACTCATCTCACATGCTAGTAAAGTAATGCTCAAAATTCTCCAAGACAGGCTTCAGCAATACGTGAACTGTGAACTTCCTGATGTTCAAGCTGGTTTTAGAAAAGGCAGAGGAACCAGAGATCAAATTGCCAACATCCACTGGATCATGGAAAAAGCAAGAGAGTTCCACAAAAACATCTATTTCTGCTTTATTGACTATGCCAAAGCCTTTGACTGTGTGGATCACAATAAACTGTGGAAAATTCTGAAAGAGGTGGGAATACCAGACCACCTAACCTGCCTCTTGAGAAATCTGTATGCAGGTCAGGATGCAACAGTTAGGACTGGACATGGAACAACAAAACTGGTTCCAAATAAGAAAAGGAGTGTGTCAAGGCTGTATATTGTCACCCTGCTTATTTAACTTCTATGCAGAGTACATCATGAGAAACGCTGGACTGGAAGAAAATCAAGCTGGAATCAAGATTGCTGGGAGAAATATCAATAACCTCAGATATGCAGATGATAACACCCTCATGGCAGAAAGTGAAGAGGAACTAAAAAGCTTCTTGATGAAAGTGAAAGAGGAGAGTGAAAAAGTTGCCTTAAATCTCAACATTCAGAAAACGAAGATCATGGCATCTGGTCCCATCACTTCTTGGGAAATAGATGGGGAAACAATAGAAACAGTGTCAGACTTTATTTTCTGGGGCTCCAAAATCACTGTGGATGGTGACTGCAGCCATGAAATTAAAAGACGCTTACTCCTTGAAAGAAAAGTTATGACCAACCTAGATAGCATATTCAAAAGCAGAGACGTTACTTTACTGACTAAGGTCCGTCTAATCAAGCTATGGTTTTTCCAGTGGTCATGTATGGATGTGAGAGTGGGACTGTGAAGAAAGCTGAGTGCTGAAGAATTGATGCTTTTGAACTGTGGTGTTGGAGAAGAAGACTCTTGTGAGTCCCTTGGACTGCAAGGAGATCCAACCAGTCCATCCTAAAGGAGATCAGTCCTGAGTGTTCATTGGAAAGACTGATGCTGAAGCTGAAACTCCAATACTTCGCCACATCATGCAAAGAGTTGACTCATTGGAAAAGACCCTGATGCTGGGAGGGGTTGGGGGCAGGAGGAGAAGGGGACGATAAGGATGAGATGGCTGGATGGTGTCACCATCTCGATGGACATGAGTTTGAGTGCACTCCAGGAGTTCGTGATGGACAAGGAGGCCTGGCGTGCTGTGATTCATGGGGTTGTCAAGAGTCAGACACGACTGAGTGACTGAACTGAACTGACCTATTTTCAAAAATTACAAAAGATAATGATGACTTTTTTAAAGTTTAGGGGAATAAATGGCCTTTTAAAATCAATGAATCTAAATAAAAATAAAGAAGTTAAAAATAGTAACAGGAAAAATCAAGAAAAATAGAAATCCTAGGCATAAATAATTCCAAAAGCATTAGTAAGGAAAATAAAAATGGACTAAACTCATCATTAAAATTCAAAGATTGTGTATGTGGATTTTATAAATATAAATCACGCCATTTGATATAATAGACAAAGATGGAAAAGAAATAAAACAAGTAAAAATTAAACAAATAATGTCATAGAGAACATCATGCATTAATGAACATGAATTCACAAGAGCTACATTTTTCAACCCAAATTAAAAGAAATAATATTGAGGGAAGGAGCTTATTATAGTACAGTACAGTATAATACTGAGGCTTTACTGGTACTGGTGATGCTTTATATTTGGTGGTTATATGTGTTGGTTGCATATTCTGCATGTCTTTTGTAATATAAAATATTATTTATACCCCCAAATTGCCTTTAAAGCACAAGTTACAGATATACCACCTCTCTCAGCAAGTCAAAATGCTGCCAGTTTTACTAAATCAAAGTCACATCTCCTTTGCTAGACATTAAAAGGCATTACCATTTTCAAAATTAAAAGACAAGTTCATACTAAAACATATTTGGGATTATATAAACTAGAGATGTGAACAACCAGTGATGGTAACTCCAAACACGACGCACAGGACTGCTGTCCCACAAAGTAAGGGCAAGAGGCGCAGGCACTCACATATACAACTATGGAGCGTTGTTCTAACTGGCAGTAATTTCTATATTAATATACAACAGATTTTTCTTATATTTCTTTCAATGATATTCTTTGTTTTCCCAGATTTACTGATATATAACATGTAAGTCTAAAGTGCATAATGTGATGATTTGATACCCAAATACATTGCCGAATATTTATAGTAAGATTAGTTGACACATCCTTCACCTCACATAACTGCCACGTTGTCTTTGTTATGGTGAGAAGGTACAAAATCAACATTTACAGCAACTTTCAAGTATATGGTTAACTGTAGGTTAGATCCTCAGAAATCATTCATCTTATAACTGGAAGTTTGTGCCCTGTGACCAACATTTCCTTCACCCTCTGTTCCCTGGCAACCACCGTTCTACTCAAAGATATTCTTAAGTAAGGTAAATTATGGTTCTATAATTTACCCCTTTCCCCAAAGTGTTAACTGGTAACTAAGATGAATTATTTCAATTGCAAAAATTCCAGAGTATTGGCAATATCTGAGGTATTGTTTTAAATACTAATGTTCAAAGTGTTCCCAACTGTCCTGCTCAGCAGATCCTGCTACTCATTTCCACTCCTGATTTTCTGGAAGAGGATTCTTCTGGAGTCTGCAAAGAATCAAAGAGAAAATTCCTGGTATATTTTTCTGATATATAGGCTTGGATTTTCCCTCCAAGACATACAGCACGTGTCTGCTTAGAAAAATTCGACAAGAATTATTATTTTAGGAAGTCCCATTTATGTTAGAATATCCCTCTCTATATGTGTGGAAAAGCGATATTTTGCTTTTTCTACAAATAGGTGATTTATTTTTAAGAGCTGTTGGATTAAGGATCATTCTCATGAGAATCTTAAACACTGGGGACTAAGTTGAACATACCAGTATTGAGCTTCCCAGCTGAGACCGTTTAATTTTTTTTTCCAAGTCTGTCCATTAGGAAATTTGCACTCCTTTACTTCCAAAAGTTTGAGGGCCATCTGTTCCAACATGTAGCTGATCTTGGATTTTGAAACCTTGGCTCTGCATCCTGGATTTTCCACTTACTCTAAATCTCAGTTTCTCCCCTTATGCAATAGAGCTAATGACACCAGACATCCCTGCCTCGCTGTTGCTGAAAGGGCGAGTGTGCAATGCACATACATGTATACGCCTTTTGAACTGTGGAGGGTATTGCCATGAAAGGATTATCAGACTTATTCCTGTTAGAAGACATCTCCAAATCTGGGTGCTCCTCTATCTTCTTTCCCTGAATCTGTCACCTACCTGAATGACTCTTGGGGCCTTACACAGCCAGGATCCTCAACTTGAACTCTGTTCCCATCATGAGGGAGATTCACATGCCTCAGTTTATTAACATGATTAACTTCCTGCCTCACTTTATTAATGTTGCCAAAATCTTGGCACTGCTTCTGAATAGAAATATGGGGACAGGGTTTTGGAGAAAAGACATAGAGTAACTTTATTTCTTTGCCAGGTAAAGAAGGAACATAGAAGGCTAGCACCTCAAAAACTGTGCCTTTCTCTCAGGGAAATAGAGAGAGGTTTTGTAGTCAGGGCTCCTGGTCTGGAGTAGGTGAAAAGGATCAGAGGGATGAGAGTTGCATTTTTCCTTTCTTCTGCAAAATCCATGGTCAAGCCAGCATCAGTAACAGTCTAGTGCCTCTGAGGTTATCTGCCTGTGACCTTTCTGTTTTGAAATACAAGACTGTTACAAGGGAGCTTAGGCGGAGAAGAACGTCAGGTGCAGAACATAATTCATACGGAGTCAGACAATAATTAGCTTTGTTAAAGACTTGTCTACCTACAAGTGTTTGTTAGTAGCAACAGCCAAATAACAACCCAGATTGTTTAACTCTTGCAGACCTGTTTGACTGGTTTGTGCTTAAGGCCGTTTATTCATTTCTATTTTTGCTGCAACATTATTCTTGCGGTGGTCTTTAGAAGAAAGCTCACCAGCATTATTTTATGGTTCTAGATTCACTGAAGAGGGTGAAGCATGGTAAGTAATGCTGGTCACCACTCACTGGTTCAGTGTAAATTATTGGTTAAGTACAGTGAGGATTTGGTCAATCAAATTACGACTACTACAGTGTCTGCTTGCTGCTGCTGCTGCTGCTAAGTAACTTCAGTCGTGTCCGACTCTGTGCGACCCCATAGATGGCAGCCACCAGGCTCCTCCATCCCTGGGATTCTCCAGGCAAGAACACTGGAGTGGGTTGCCATTTCCTTCTCCAATGCATGAAAGTGAAAAGTGAAAGTGAAGTCGCTCAGTCATGTCTGACTCTTCATGACCCCATGGACTGCAGCCTACCAGGCTCCTCTGCCCATGGGGTTTTCCAGGCAAGAGTACTGGAGTGGGGTGCCATGGCCTTCTCCCAGTATCTGCCTACTTGGTAGATATTCAGGCAACAGCTTCACCCTCTCTCACTGAATTCCTTTCATGACTCCTTATTCTTTGGGGATAAAATTCAAACTCATTTTAGCGAGCTGTTTTCATGTTCTTGAGCTCAACTGCTGAGTGATTCTACAGAATTCAAATCCTTTCTCCTTCAGGCATTAGATGCCTGGCAGGGACTCTAGCTGAACAAAGAAGAGTTGTTATACATTCATATTTTATTGCCTCCTCTTCTTACATTTGGTAATCTCCAGGATTAAATGGCTGTATTCATCTTTTACCTAGGTGGATGGGCAATTCTGTATGTCACATGAATTTTTAAAGTAAGAACTCTCAGAGACATTCTGCCTGTGCCCAAAGCCTAGCTTTGCTACCCATTAACCTAGTGAATGTGGGCAAGTTCCTGAACCTCTTAGATACTTTGGAGTTTGTGGGCTTAAGGATTCTATTATACATTAAATTATATAATCCATGTTTACTGAAGCACTCAAGATATTTGAATCTGTTACCTGAATAACTACCAAGTTGGCAGACACTGTAGTAGTTGCGATTTGATTGGCCAGATCCTCACTGTACGTAATGAGTAAGCTACACTGAACCTGCGAGTGGCGACCAGCATCACTCACCACGCTTCACCCTCGTCAGCTGTCCCCCCGCATCTTAATCACTGGCTGAGGCCACACCAAGAGTCAGACCTTGCCAGGAGGGAACTGATGCTCTCAGTCTGAATAGGAACGAGGCCCACAGTTCCCTTCCATTGGCCATATTTGGGTCCCTCAAAGTGGTCTTTTGTTTGAATGTCTCTTTTAAAGCCCAGTTAATTCTACTTCTCTTCCATAAGCTCCAAACTTTCCATCTTCATATCTATTGCCTTAGTTCATGGCTTTGCTCCATTAGCTCAGGATCACAAGAATAACTTCCTAATTGACCTCCCATTAGCTACTCTCATCTTCCACAAATCCTATCTTTCTTAAAGACACTTCCAGTGATACATTTTCTCTCACTGAGTTCCTTCCATGACTCTTCATTCTTTCAGGATAAAGTTCAAACTCCTTGGCTCAGCACACAAGACTCTTCACAATTTGTCCACTAGACCGTGAGGCTCTAGCAGTGAATAAGAAGATAAATTTTTGGCCCATAGGTAGTGGACATTCCGTTGGGGAGATAGATTAAATACTACTGAAAATATTAATAAAAACTTTGAGGGTATGTTAAAGAGTATACAGATAGGTGCAGGATAATCTACCTAGTCATGAAAACTATTAGAATATTAGAGCTAGGTGAAAACTTAAATATCATCTTAACTCCCTCATTTAATTTACCACATGAGTGATTCAAGGAAGAAAGGCCAAAGCCCAGTAGACATTATTACCAGTGCTTTATTTTTCTGGAATACTACACTTACTCCTTAGAGTCTTAATTATTGCTATCTCTATTGGTATTTTTGCTCTATTTTTTAAAAGAATTCTTATATTTTATATATTTTGAAATATTTATGGATGAAATGATATAGTATCTAGGAACTGATTGAAAATAATCAAGGATGGGGAATGGAAAGGGCTACAGAAAACAAGACTGGTTATGAGTTAAGCATTATGAAGCTGAGTGACAGTTACATGGAGGTTCATTATGGAAGCCTTTTGCTTTTGCCTGTGGAAAGTTTTCCACAATGAAAAGTAAAAAACAAATAAACAAAAAAGAGTATGAGAATCCTTTGGTAAAACTTCTCTGGGTTCCATACCAGTTCCCGGGATTCTTCCCAGGAGACATCACCCTGTATGTCTTTCAATGAGTCTACAGAAAGCTCTACAGACTCCCTTGAAAAGGAGGCCATGTCTGCTCTGCTGGATTCATGTCCAAGAGGCTTGGAAAAAATCAAACCAACAAACCCCTGGAGGTAAAACTGAAAAAGGACCAGAGGATGAAAGAGGAATCCCAAAGATGATGTTGGTCCTCGCTTGCTGCCAGATTATCTTCTTAGTGCCAGCACCTAAGCAGTACTTGGCTAGTCAGTACTTGTGGGCCTGTTGGGGGGGGCCCTTCTCCAGCAGGCATTCTGGTTCTAGTACTACCTCTGTTGCCTACTATCTGTGTGACCTTGAGCAAGTTACTGAACTTCTCTGTGCCTCTGTTTTCTCAATTATAAAATGGGAATACGAGTATCATTTCTTTGGTGAGGATTATGTGTTTATGCCTGGCATAAAGTAAGTGCTAAATAAATGTCAGCTGACATTAACATTATTGCCTGAGCTTACCAATAATCGGAGTGGGAGCAAGAGCAACTGTGAAAATGCAGCCCACCGCCCTGTCCTGAGCACCTCAGCACAGTAACTAACACAAAGGCTCCACTGCTGCTGCCATGGGACATAAGCTGGAGTCCCCAGGTTGGAGGGGAGGGCTGTGCTGCAGGGTGGGGAGCAGACGGTTTCCCCCACTGCGGGCCCACCAGGACCTCCCCTACAACCCCCAGGGGGCCAGGCCTCACTGGGTGTGTGGTCACCAGTAGCCCCCCATAGGCAGTGGGCTTCCTCGTATGGGAGGTGGTCCTCCCAAAGACCCAGCACCAACCTCAGCTGGACAGGTTTCTGAGGGCTGAAGAGGTTGATGGAGGAGCAGCAGGGATGCCCTGGAAGAGACTCCTTCCATTCCAGCTCAACCACAGGCAGCAGAAGGTTCTCAGCCAGGTGGCTGGGGCCTGGGGGAGGCCCTTCTCCAGCAGGAGCCCGTCCGGGTCCATGGACAGAGGGTGGAACGTCTCACAGTCACCTGGCAAGGTCTGCTTACAGACTCGCCCTTGGCTTTCTCAGCCTGTTCTTCCGCCAGCTTTTCCTTCTCTTTATCGCGGCGCGCCTCAGGCGGGGGCTTCTCCAGCAGCTTCTCCAGGAGCAGTGAGAGGGAGCCAGGTCGGCCTCTGGCCCTGGCTGCGCACCTGTGGCCTCAGGCGGCTTCTCTTCGCGCCTCCTGCTGGGGACGGAACCCAGGACCCTCCGCTGTTGGCAGGTACTGCGCAGGCGCGGCCTTCCGCCCCTCCCCTCGGTGTGTCCGACATCGCTCTGGAGTATTAATTTTATCTTTCCAATAAATTTATTTTAGTCTGGGAATAAAGCTGTCTGCTCTTTGAGGGCAGAACACTAGCGTGTCCGCAGTCCATGTGTCTGCAGTGCACTTTGGCCCCGATACAAGGTTCTCCATGGTTGCACGTTGGTTCTCTGAAGCGGGACTGGGAAGTCCTCCAAGTTCGACTCCCTTGGACAGGGCTGGGATTAAGGAGTCCACGCTTGTTCTGCTTGTTGCTCCAGGCCAACGAATCCGGAGATGAGTTGTTGGAACAAGGGATGAAGACTCTCGTCAGAAAGCTAGCTGACAGGGAAAGGGCAACCTCACCTGTCAGAGAGCCATCTTCCATCCGACAGAAAGTGGGCGCCTTTATTTATAGAAGGGGCGGGGCTTACTCTGGCACTAACCAATGGCCGAGTGGCCACTTAGGGTCGCTGGTCGTCAGTTACTCATTAATGGCCTCCTGCCTGGGGGAGGGGTTTACTGAGGCGCCGGCCAACCGTGGAGTCTGGCTACCCCAGCTTGTGCCCGCCTCCTGGCCTCCATGCCCAGAGCAGAAAAGTGCCACAGAAGAAAGCAGCCAGTCAGAAGTACCAGCCGCTCCGGCAGTCATCCTCCAGGCCTCAGTGGAGCAAGTCTTGCAGGTGGGAGAGGCAACAGTGGCCGCTTAGAGACAGCAGAGGTGCCGTCAACTGGGATCACCGTCTGAGGCGGCGGGTGCCAGGGGCTCACCCTACAGCCAGCCTGTGACCGCCAGAGTGGCCCCGGATGGGCAGCGGGAGCAGCTGGCATGCCTGGTGGCAAGGGGGGCTCCAGGCGG
Source organism: Ovis canadensis (assembly GCF_042477335.2). Taxonomy (NCBI): domain Eukaryota; kingdom Metazoa; phylum Chordata; class Mammalia; order Artiodactyla; family Bovidae; genus Ovis; species Ovis canadensis. Next base: position 86,144,730 of record NC_091259.1, read on the forward strand.
AGAGGTGCAGGGGAGCGGCCTTGGCCTCAGCGGAAACGAGTAGGACGGTGCAATAGAGGTAAAAGCCCACCACGTCTCAGGTTCGGAGTACGTTGGCCACCGCTACACTGGTGGCTTTTTCCCTCAGAAATTCCAGCCAGGCCTGGACCTTGTACCCTCTGCAGGACTGCTCTGAGTTGTGTTTGGTGGCTTGAAGAGAAGATAAAAACAACAGCCCTTGAAAAACAGCTATTTACTGAACAGGCCCTCAGGGCAACTCTGGTGCTAGAGTTATAACAAAACCACTGCTTTCAAGGAGCTGATGTTATTTTCCGGTTCTCCTTAAATTTTATGAAGAGCAATGATATACTTATTCATTTGGTATGTTTCTGTGTTAAAACTTATATCCCAAAGAAAGGAGATAACAAATGATTTCGGATAGTGTTGAATACTGTGAAGGAAATGAAAGAGGTTAGTGTTTAGGGAACGACAGACTCTCATAGGGAGGGAACAGGGATTTCGTGCATCAGTTCGATTAGATAGCAGGGGGCCGGGATAATAAATAGGTACCCATCGTGCAAATATCTGGGAGATCCAGATAGCTAAGATATCAAGTTCAAAGCTCTTGGTGAGGGGAAGAAGAGGGTAAACAACGAGAACAGTTAGAAAGCTCATGCAGTAGCCCACAAAAGCTGACCATTTCCAGGCCAGGTACTGAATTCCCTAACATATACTGCCTTTTTATAAGCCTCAATAATGTCTTGTATTTAAATCGATATTGAGAGTCCCTTGGACTGCAAGGAGTTCCAATCAGTCCATTCTAAAGGAGATCAGTCCTGAGTGTTCATTGGAAGGACTGATGCTAAAGCTGAAACTCCAATACTTTAGGCACCTCTAGCGAAGAGTTGGCTCATTGGAAAATACTCTGATGCTGGGAGGGATTGGGGGCAGAAGAAGGAGATGACAGAGGATGAGATGGCTGGATGGCATCACCGACTCGATGGACATGAGTTTGAATAAATTCCAGGAGTTGGTGATGGACAGGGAGGGCTGGCGTGCTGCGATTCATGGGGTTGCAGAGTCGGACATGACTGAGCGACTGAACTGTACTGAACTGAACCTATGAATAAGAGGTAATCTCTAGAAAGTAAGGAGCAAGCTCATGGTCAGAGAGTAAGTGAGGAATAGATATAGAACTATTAAGAGAATCCAAATCTAGGGCTGAAAACTCTGGTTTAGGGCAGCCTTACTCTCTCATCTCTTCAGCTCTGCCTATTCCTTCCACCAGAAAACATGTATCAGCATGCAAATTCAGTTGGTGTGAGTCAGCATTTGAGTTTGCTCCACTGAGAGATAGACTCAAGTCACTCTTGTGCAGCCTTTTTCAACTGACTGAGCAAAAGGGTTCCAAGTTGCAGGCTTTAACAATTCATTTCACATAGAAGTGTTATTATTATTTTTAAATCTCCATATGGAACAGAGAACATCAGGATTGCAGCTGGATTCTAGGCAGCAATTACAAGGAATTTTTGGAATGCCTGTCATGAGAAGAAAGATGAATTATTCTTGAAAACATTTATTTTTTCAACACATCTCAGAGCGGTCCTGCAGAGGGTACAAGGCCCAGTGCCAAACATTGGACTGGGCCTGGTGATAAAATGATAACAACATACAGGGTGGTCACTACCCTCTGGTGTTTTCAGTTTTCAGTGGTTGCACAGGCAACCACTGAAATAAATTGTATAAGTGAGGCACACAGGACACAGAGCTCATGAAGGGAGATTTAACCTAGTCAGTTAAATCTGGGAAGATTTCCCGAGAAAACTGTGCTTGTACAAATAATAGAAAATACTTTTATTATTTTTTATTGAAGTATCATTGATTCACAATATTAATTTTAGTTCCAGGTGTACATCATGATGATTCAGCATTTTTAAAGTTTATACCCCACTAAAATT